>NC_135714.1:202645237-203309375 GCF_964656455.1 Halichoerus grypus
ATTGCAGGAATGACCGGCTCCTCTCCTCTCCAGTCCCATCCCATCACTTAGCTTTCAATGCACCATTGTTGTTACACTTTTAACTCCTTCTTGAGGATAGAAAGAAGGCAGATGTTTGGATTGTTTTCCTAATTGCTCTTTGTTTCAGATGTTTCTGCATTAGGTCTCCGGCACAGAGTGACTGTCCCATTGTACCAAACAAACCCCTCCAGTCTGGCAGTGAGTGGTCATCAACCTCAAGCCACTTCTCTCTGTTCATGGCATGAGATCTCTGCCCAATTGTCTACCAGCCATGCCAGGTCCATATGGCCCCTGTGGTACAGGATTTTATCTTGACTTTGCTACAATATATTTTTTTTTTTTTTCAGATTGATGGAGAGGACATAAAACAAGGTAGGAATGCTATGTCTTACTAGAAACAAATTTGGATGCTAGTGAGAGTTTCATAATACTTCGGTTGGTATGAATGATTTGAGTCTGTTGGCTCTTCCTAATATTAACTTCAGACATGTTGTTTCCATATTAGATGATGAATTCATAAAGGAAAACAAAGGCATACACCTTCTCCTTGCCAATGCCAACGCATTGTCATAATAATCTGCAACTTACATATATATGATAATTTCAGGAGCACATTACTCACCTTTGAGATATCAAGTGTTCGAGTGACATTTTGTAAATATTTGCTAAGGTTTCAAGTATGTGTTATGCTTAGAGCTACGCAAGCATCCAGGGCTGCTACTAGTTAAAATATACTCCAGGTGTGACATATTTGGAAAAGAGGCAGGATATCTGAAGTTATACCAAGGGGATGAAAACATCATGCTGTTCAGAATACTGTCATCTTGTGTGTGCATGGGCATAGTACATAATTTCTGGTTTAGCCTAATTAAAGCAATTGTAAAATCTCAACTGTGCTAAGAAAAATCTTTTTTTTTTTTTTTTTTTTTTTTAGTGCATATTTTTTGGCCTGTTCTTTGCCTACTGCACTATTCTTGCCTTATGCCAATCTGTTTTGGAAGGGTGCTTGCTTTTTATAAGGATTTTCATGACTTCTTCCAAAAATTTTCCAGTTTTTGCCTATGCATGTGTTCAAGGGCTAAATTTTAACCTTTATCAATACTAATTAAAGGAGGTGCTTTCATCAATAAGGACTGTAAACTTTCTCACAATTATTCTTTTGGAAAGCGCTTCTCTTCTAGGCGCATGGTGCGTGCTGCAGCTTGGCTATGAGTCTGCATGTCTGCTCAGAGGTCTCTGTGTCCTTGGATGTCTACCTGAAAAGCATTGAAAAAGTTTTCAAGTCCTTTGCTTTTCCATTGGAGGATAAATTTAGATTGAATTAAAGCAGAATTTGGGAGAATAATGGGCTCTACCATATGTCCATTGTAACACTACTGAGCTTCTTCAACTGCAGTGGCCTGGAGTTTTGCAAGGTGGTGATTTTTGTATCCGGTCATGATTTCCTCATCAATAGAGGGTTATGTTTGAGGACCTGTGGCTGCATCTAAGACACTACTTTATTTTGATATTGCTTTACACTTTGGACTGTACTTAAAGTCTTCTCTGTATAGGTAGTGTACACATAGTATTCTTTTGCATCATCACTGGGGATTCTCTAGAATCTATCTTCCCCAAAGGCCTTCAGAGGGGCTGTTGCTTTCTGTGATAGCGTTGATCATCACGTAAAGTAGGTTGTATTAGTCTTCTCATATTTGTCTGCCATGACAAAAGCTCCAGAGATGGGGTGGCTTAAACAATTAACATTTATTTCTCCCAGTTCTGGAGGCTGGGATGTCCAAGACCAGGGCGGGCTACATTCTGTGTCTCATTTCACAGAAGGCCATCTTTTTGTTGTGTCTTCCCGTGGTAGAAGGGGTGAGAGAGCTCTCTGGCATCCCTTCTGTAAGGGCACTAACCCCTTTCATGAAGGCTGCATCCAATGATCTGATCATCTCCCAAAGGCCCCCTTTGATACATACACATTGAGAATTAGGTTTTAACATAAGAATTTAGTCTATAGTGTAAGTTTTTCATGAGTTTATAGGGTTTAATATTTTAACTACTGTTAGACTAACATCCCTCTTCAGTATAATATTTAAGTGCTTTATGGCAAATATAACTAAGAATGATAAAGTATTTCAAAGTTCTTGAATGAGGACAATGTTCCAGAATCCATGGTGCTATGTGGAATCTGTGTATTCAGCATTAGTCTTCTTCATGTTTGCTGGTGTGCAAAAGGAAACTCCACTGACACCACAGAAATCCTGGTTTGTTTCTTACTTTTGCACAGCCTGAGGCAGATGTGGTGGGTGCAGGACTCTGTGCTTAGAGGTTAGTCAGAGCTCCTGGCACCTTTTGTTTTGTGAGGCTGTCATGTAAACAAAAGTCCTCCAACATCACAGTAGACCGGAGACAGAGAGCTGGGGCCATCAGGGTATGGAGCACATCACTTTGACCCATAACTTGTCAGAGCGGAATCTGGTTACGTGTCCACATGAGTGGCAAAGGAAGCAGGCAGAGGAAAGGGAGAATGGTGACTCATGAAGTCCCTGCTGTGTTCTTGTTATGAGCTGAAAATGTTCCCCCAAAATTCCTGTGCTGAAGCCCTAGCCCCCAGTAACTCACCATGTGACTGTATTTGGAGATAGGCCCTTCAAGTGGTAAATAAGGTTAAGTGAGGTCACTAGAGTGGGCCTCATCCTGTCTGGCTGGTGTCTTCCTGAGAAGAAGAGATTAGGACACAGAAAGCTCAGAGGAAGGACCAGGTGATGACACAGTGGGAAGACAGCTGTTTGCAAGCCAAGGAGAGGGACCTCAGAGCAACCATCCCTGCCAACACCTTGATTTTGGATACCCATCCTTTAAAAGTGTGAGAAAATAGATTTCTGCTGTGTAAGCCCCTCAGTGTATGGTATTTTGTTTTGACAGCCTATCAAACCAGTACAATTCCATAAGAGTAGTAACTTAAAATTTATAAATTAATTTGGAAAGAATTGACAGATTTATCCTATTGATTTCTTGCCATGTAGGGATTGATTCTTCATTTATTTAAACCATCTTCTAGGACCTTGCCTACGGTTCTGTAGCTTTCTTGATATGGTCAGGCACATATTTTAAAGTTGATTTTCTTGGCACTATTTGTCAGTTATTTTTTTGTGAAAAGGATGTTTTTCAATATGTTTTCCTAATTATTATTTATGGTATAAAGGGAAGCTATTGATTTTTCTTAAATAATATTTTGCAACCCGTATATCCCACTGAGCTCTCTTATTAGTTCAAAATGTATTTGAACTTTTGTCTTTCTTGAACGCTGCAAGTAAATAATCATTCTATTTGTATGGCAGATAATCTGATATAATGCAAATGCATTCAATATGGATTTTCTATATTTTGCTTGCTCAAAATGCAGTTGAGTGAAAGAATGCATGATGTTTCCCTTTACACCTATCAAATTCTCCTTTTGTGAAAAATCCAGTATTTGTGTTCTATATTTCTACAGTGTGTATTCTTGGAGGATACATATTCCTGTTCCATCCTCATGGTGGATTATGCCACTCATATGAAATCTCTCTTTTTAATTTTATTTTGACTTTGAATTCTGTCTTGTTCTTATTAATATGGTATTCCTTCTCTTCTTGAAGTTATCATGGCTTAACATAACTTACAGATGTTTTATGTTAACTTTTGTAAGGTGTTTTGTTTTGGTGGTGGTATTCACTTATTTTGGAAAGTAAATAATTCAATCTGAGAGTCCTCCCCTTGAAAGAGAAGTTTTTCCCATTTTGTCCATAGTCTTAACCTGATAGTCTTATTTTACTTCTGTCATCATTCCACGCTTTGTTACTCTCTCCTTATTTGCTTTTATCATATTACATCATTCTGCATTTCCTCTGTCTATAATATAAAGACTATATATTCTGTTTGTAACAGGCTGAATTTTGTGTCTCTGCCCCTCCCTCAAATTCATAGGTTGAAGCCTTAACACCCCCCAACCCCCACTGTGGCTGTATTTGGAGTAAGGAAATAATTGCGGTTAAATGAGGTTACAAGGGTGGGGCCCTGATCTGAAAGGATTAATGTCCTTAGAAGAAGACACACCACGGAACTCACACTTTCTCTGAGTTCACACTGAGAGGCCATGTGAGGACACAGAGGGAAGATAGCCAAGGGGAGTGTCCTCACGAAAAATTGAGTTGGCAGAATTTTGATGTTGGATTTTCTAGTCTTCAGAGCTATGAGAAAATAAATTTCTGTTGTTGAAGCCACTCAGTCTATGGTACTTTGTTATGGCAGCCTGAGCAGACTAACACACTATTTTTTATACGAATTCAGTTATTTTTACCAACTTCAAAAACATTTTTGAGACTGTATTTTCTAATATATCAGAAATAAAATAAACTCTACTGACACATGAAATACAAGGCAATTTTTACCCTTATTTCTTGTAAACTAGTACCAGTTTTTATTGATTATTCTGAAATCTTAGATGAGCATTCTTATTTTGGATAATATATCTATCTTACCTGCTGATAAATGATTTCAGTAAAGTCGCAGGATACGAAATCAATGTACAGAAATCTGTTGTATTTCTATACACCAACAATGAAGCAGAAGAAAGAGAAATTAAGAAATCAAACCCTTTACAATTGTACCAAAAACAATAAGGTACCTAGGAATAAACCTAACCAGAGAGGTGAAAGATCTGTATTCTGAAAACTATAAAACACTGATGAAAGAAATTGAAGATGACACAAAAAATTGGAAAGACATTCCATGCTCATGGATCTGAGGAACAAATATTGTTAAAATGTTTATACTACCCAAAGCAATCTGCCCACATTTAATGCAATCCCTATCAAAATACCGACAGTATTTTTCAGAGAACTAGAACATACACACACACACACACACACACACACACACACACACACACACACACACACAGGAATATTATTCAGCCATAAAAAAGAATAAAATCTTGCTATTTGCAATGATATGGTTGGAGCTAGAGAGTATTATGCTAGGCAAAATAAGTCAGTCAGAGAAAGACAAATACTGTATGATTTCACTCATATGTGGAATTTGAGAAAGAATAAAGCAAAGGAAAAAAAGAGAGACAAACCAAGAAACAGAGTCTTAACTATAGAGAATAAACTGAGGGTTGCTGGAGAGGAGGTGGGTAGGGGGATGGGTGAAAGAGGTGATGGGAATTGAGGAGTGCACTTGTTGTGATGAGCACCAGGTGATGTATGGAAGTGTTGAATCACTTTATTGTACACCCGAAACTAATATTACACTGTTAACTAATTGGATTTAAATAAAAACTTTATATTTATATATAGCATATATGATCTGTCAATATATTAAAGATATTTGCATTCTGTTTTATAACTAATATAAAAATTATTCAGAAAAATGTAAGTTGAAATATTTTTTTGCTACTCAGCAATCCTTTTATACTTGAACTCAGTGGCAAAACTTAGCCAATACTGTTAATGGTTGTATCTGATTTTAGATTATGACAGTCAAGTGTGGCTTTGTCTCAGGTTCATAGAGGGGCAATGACCAATGGCCGGTATGCAAAGCCCCCTCGTAGAGCAAGTCCAAAAACAGCACATTCTTTCTGTAATGCACCCACTGTATTGATAGATGGAACGTTTATAAACAACTGAAAAAGGAGGGGAAGGGAGGTTGACTCTGAGGCCACAGCCTCTACCCCAATGACAAGGAGCAATGAATAGACATGTCTGGTTAATTCTTTTCTAGTTAGAACACTCTTGCACCTTCTCTTCTTTGGGGTTCCTTGGTGTGATTTAGTGCAGGGTAGCTTACAGTGCTTCTGAATGCCACTGGCAAAGGAATGTGAGAAATTGACTTTCTCAGCCTTCCTCTTGCCTCTAAACATGATTGCAATTACTGTCTAGCCACCCTCAGCCAAACACCCTCAGTGTTTGGTACAAAATTGGTCCTTAATAAATTTTTGTTGAACGAATTGCTGAATATAGAATTATAAGTCATAAACTTTTCTATTCATGATTCTGGAAGGTTATCTGATGTTGGGGAGAAGAAATCTTAGTTCAATTTAAGTTTTCTTCCTGACTCGTTAATCTAATTTTTTTGATTTCATGTCTATAAGATTCTTTCCTTTGCCTTTAAGAGTTAAATTTTCATCTGATGGAATCTAGATGTTTAATTCTTCTTTACAAATAGTTTTGCGGCAAAAAAAATTTTGCTGCTCTCCAATATGGTGAATATGCGTTTGGTGCTACCCTGTGTGTTTTTCAAGGAACATGAATTAGAGACAATGTCATGTTGGTTATACCCACATCTTCTCTCAGATAATGTTTAACTCTTTTTCCATTCTTGAAAACCAGGCAGTTTTTCCAGCTTGTCATCCACTATCCTAGTTCAATTTTCTTCAGTGTTGCTTCTGTTCATTACTATTCTAATGCTGGCTCAATTTCTAGAATCAAACTTTTTCTTCTATTAAGTACAAACCATTTTTTATTTCATCTGACTCATCTTTAATTTGTGTCTGTCCCTTAGCCATATTTCCTTGAGTCTGTGCTCTAACAATCTAATATTTCATACATCATTTTCAACAAAAATTTTACTTTCTCTTGGAATTAGAAAGTATGCCCTTCTGAAATGTCTATCTGCTTTCTGCAGTAAAACTATTTTCCTCCCCTTTCCTGAGCCATATTCTCCTCCCTTTTTGTTTTAGAATCTTTTATTAGAACTATTTTTTCTTGTTTATATTTATGTCATGTAAATTTTATCCATGTCTGGTACTTCACCTATAAAGAGGGTGGATCAATTCTTACGGTATCTCTTTTTTTACTTTATGTTCTTAGTGACTTACCTTTTGACTTCAAACATGTGTTTACAACTACCAATAGAGGAAACTCAATCTAGTCGTGGGCATTTAAGGGTCTACTGAGCTCCTAGACATCTACAGGGAATGAAAGAGGATAAACTGTTTGTGTCATTTTCCTTGTGATTAGAGGATTAAGTGAAGCATCATCTTCTCCATCATTAAATTAGAATGTGGTTATGAAAAATACTTGAATCCCTTTATTGAATACCTCATTAGAGTAATGAGTCCAAAAAGAGCCATGTGAATTTAAGATGTACAGAAAGAGAATGTATTTGGAAGAAATTGCCCTGCGATTATTCAGGGTCACGCTTCAGTGTGAATGTTAACACAGTGGAATGACCTTTATGATAAATAATTAGAATACTGGGTCACAGCTTCCCAGAATACAGACTATCCACAAGTCAAGAAAGTATGGTCCTAGCTTAAACTGAATAATATTTCGGCATCATTATTCTTTTTTATTTGTTGAGAAGAAAGGATGTCTGGGAATATTATAATTTTATGGCATAAGAAAGGAAGAATTTGAATAGAATTTATATCTGTATCTGTATTTATTTATTTATTTTTTTAAAAGATTTTATTTATTTATTTGACGGAGAGAGACACAGTGAGAGCAGGAACACAAGCGGGGGGAGTGGGAGAGGGAGAAGCAGGCTTCCCGCTGAGCAGGGAGCCCGATGCGGGGCTCGATCCCAGGACCCTGGGATCCTGACCTGAGCCGAAGGCAGACGCTTAACGACTGAGCCACCCAGGCGCCCCTACATCTGTATCTATATTTAAAGACAGGCTGACATAGTATTAGGAGTTTTGTGACTTCTTAACTCAACTTTCTGTAACTTCATAATAGTGTTGCCAGATAAAATAGAGAACCACCATTTAAATTTGGATTGTATATAAACAATGTTTTTTTGTTGTTGTTGTTATAGGTATGCCCTGGATATTGCATTATACATACTTAGACTAAAAAAAAAAAAAAAAAAAAAAATCATTGTTTATCTGAAATTAAAATTAAACTGTGTATTCTATATTTTTATTTGCTAAATATGGCAACCCTATATTACAGTTATTTAAAAAATCATCCATTCAAAATACAGCTTATAAAATATTGCATTTAAATATTTTCTTAACAACGAGATTTTTCCAATACAGCTTACAAAATATTGCATTTAAATATTTTCTTAACAATGAGATTTTTCCAAAACGCATTTTGAAATTAGAAAAAAAGTATTGACCTTTGAATGAAAGCAAGATGTCATGAGTGGTCAATAATCTCCCATGATGGCATTCTCAGTGAGATGTATTTTATGAGAAAGAGATAAAAATTATATTCATCAAGACTAATCTCCACCTGTTCTTATTTTCTTTGAATTTAGGTATTCTTGTTATATATTTTTCTGTCCTGTATCTGTGATTTTAATATACATAGTCTACTTTTTCTCTGCTAATACTAATTTCATGAGTTTACTTGAGAACTATAGAAACAAGAGGTTGGTGATCTTTAAAACCTCTATTGATGCATTCAACAGTATTTATGGAGCCCCACTGAGTACCAGTTACTGTGTTGGCTGCATAGGATATAATTATAGATGGTTCCCTTTCCTCAGTCTCAGGGAACTAATTGTCTGGAAGGGAAGAGAGACATAGACATAGATAGTGAATAATATGGTTAGACATTAACAAGGTATGAAGAGAGCGACAAAGCAGATAGAGGAAAGAGTAATGGAAACTTTGACAAGAGAACAATGGACAACATGCATTTTGTGGATGATGAGACTGGGAGAATTGAGAGAGAAAATAAGATGTGAGAAGGCATGAAGTGAACAAGCACCATGTCATGTGCGAGGAATCCTGTGCTTTTTGCCAAGGTTGGAGCAGGGGTGTGAGGCAGGGATGCTGCACTCAAGGACTGGCCTTGGATTTGGATGGAGAGGGAAGCAGGCTGTGATGTTGGAAGACAGAGCATCCAGCTGGGGAGTTTTGGGTTTCATGCTGCAGGTTGATGGGGAGGCATTGGTGTTTTAAATATGGGATGTCACAACCGGTGTGTTTCAAATGCTTGACTCTGCCTAATGTAGTATACAGATGGATTGAATAGAAGGGACGATGAATGGAGACAGATTCTGGCAAGGGCTTACACTAGAGGCATGTGATCAAAGCAGTGGGAGTTGGCATGGAGATAAGGCAGTTGGTTGGGGGGGGGGGATGAAGTGGAAGGGTGTATTGATCCACTGGACTTAAGGACATGGTAGAACCTAGATTTTTGGTTTGGATTGTTAGGGAAGTGACAGGTTTACTGCACCACACAAGTCTAGGAGGTCCATGAACACTGTCTATTATGTGAATGGTAGCCCCTGGAGTTTGAAGAGCCCAACCTATGAAGCTGCATACATAGTGGCCCTGAATTTGAATTGCACAATTCAGAATAAGGAAGATATGAGGAAGAAGAGGTTTGGCACAAGGTGATAAATTCAGGCTTAGTATCTTATAGCCTATGTCAATCATGCAAGCAAAATATTTTTGTACTACATCTTCATACTTGATATTTGATGCTCTTGCAAACTGTGTGTGTAGTCTTTTTGGTAGGTCTACATAGCATCGTCCAAGTCACAGATGGATATATGCATATGAATAGGAGAAAAAATTCAGCAATTATCAGCATATATGTACAGACTGGCAAATGTGGGTCTACACAGCCTTTGCATCTTCTGTGTCCATGGAAGACTTCACTAGTCAATCATAGTCCTTCTCTCTAAACCCATGGTTAATCTTAGAATCATTCTTAACTCAGGATTCTAGGAAGCCACAATCAAATTCAGTCCCTGATATGTAGGCTCTGGAAAATGGGTCTGGTTTAGATTGCCTGGGAGGTGATCCTTGAGTAACAAGCGAAGGAAGTCAAGAAAATAACCTAGATTAACTTCACTATTTAAGAGGCAAGCAGAAGGTAAGCTGACCTTGAAGGAGAGTGAGAAGGAATTATCACAAATTTAGGAGGAATATTACAAGTGAATGTGCAGTGGAAACCAAACCAAGAGAAAGTTTCTAAGGGGGGATTGGCTTTCAGTGCTAAAAGGAGCAGGAATATTGATAGTGATTAATTGACATTGATTCATATCAAAATGAGGAATTTCATAGAATGACTTAAGAGAAATAGCATGGCAAATGATGGACTACAGGGAAGAATTGGAGATCACAGTGTGAAGACAGTGGAATGATGCTTCTTTCTAGAAGCTTAACTATTGGAACTCATAGTAGGTGTTTAAAAATAAATGGTAAATAATTGAAAATTTTATATGGAAGGGGAAGGAACAAATGGGAAGGGAACATTTAAAGATACAAAATTAAGGGGAATTAATTGATGAAATAAGTATTTGTAAACAATGGAATCAAGTACAAGTGTAGTGATGGTGAAGGAGGGGGACTAAAATAGATGAAGAGAAGGAATGGAGAGAAACCCTCTACTCGGAGTCCTGGGTAATCATGGGTGTTTGTGGGGGTGTGGGAGTCACAAGGTGGTCTTTTAAAAATTTATTTATTTTTAATCTCATTTTTTTAAAATTTTTTTTATTATTTTTTTTTTTAAGATTTTTATTTATTTGACAGAGAGAGACACAGTGAGAGAGGGAACACAAGCAGGGGGAGTGGGAGAGGGAGAAGCAGGCTTCCCGCCGAGCAGGGAGTCTGATGTGGGACTCAATCCCAGGACTCTGGGATCATGACCTGAGCCGAAGGCAGATGCTTAACGTCTGAGCCACCCAGGCGCCCCGATCTCATTTTTTTTTTAGAGTGGTTTTAGGTTCACAACAAGATTGAGGGGAAGGTACAAAGATTTTGCATATACCCCTGCCCCACACACATGCACAGCCTCCCCTACTATTCAACACCCCTCATTATAGTGGTACATTTGTTACAACTGATGAACCTACACCAATACATCATCATCACCCAGAGTCCATAGTTTATGTTAGGGTTCACTCTTGGTGTTGCGTTTGGACAAACATATAATGACATGTCTCCGTCATTAAACTATCATGCAGAATAGTTTTCTCAGCCCTAAACATTCTCTGTGCTCCACCTATTCATCCTCCTCCAACATCCCCCCCACCCAGGAACCACTGCTCTTTTTACTGTCTCCATAGTTTTGCCTTTTCCAGAATGGCATAGAGTTGGAATCACAGTATGTAGCCTTTTCAGACTAACTTCTTTAAGCATCTTTATTTTTAGCTTCTTATTTTTTGGTGTGATAACCTGTGATCTTAATGAAGTCATTGACGTGTTTACCTAGCAAGGGTAATGGTCAGTGGTGTCTGGGGGTGGGTAGTGAAGACTAGAAGCACCACTGAACAGGGTGGCGTGAAGAGCTGCTTTGTGGTGTACAGAAGACTTTCTCAGTGTTGTTGAGAGCTTGCTCAGAATGGTGTTTTATTCTCTAGAAATCTTTCCTAAATACTTTAAACTGGAACAAATCCCTTCTTACCCTTACCTCCCTTTTACTTTTTCTTGGATTGTCTAGAGAGATTAGCTCAGTCTACTTGTGTTAATTAAGTTGTGTGCCTATTTTACAATTGGACTATGAAGTTAGATTATAAGGTCTTTGGTCCCCTAGGAGCATAGAAATTACAGCACAGAACAAAGAGGGGGACAAAGGGAGGAAATTAACTACAGAGATACATAGCAGAGTGGTTGAGAGCTCAGGTGAAGAGAACAGACGGATTTGCTGGACTCTTGGGTCCAGCAGTTACGAGTTTGGTGGCTTGGGAAAGGTTTTGTGTTCTTTCTGTGCCTCCAAGTTTCTGCAAATCCAGGATAACAATGCACACAGATTTACGAAGGTTATATATGCACACACACATGCATATATGCATGTATTTGTAAAGCACTTAGAGAAAGATCTCCATAAATGTTCATGTTTATTATTATTATTATTATATGGGCTTAAAAAATTGATGCCACTTGTCATTAATTGCATATGAGTGTTGAGATGGAAAAGAAAGCAAACATTAACTCTGAGGTTTCAAATCTGGGTGATTCTGAAGCTGTGGTTTGTGAAGAACTGTGAGGAAGTTGTAAACTAACCAGCTAGCCCCCGCCATGAATGGGAGACTGGGGACTCCTGGGTCAGCTGTAAGGGGTAGGCTCATGCTCTCAGCAATAGCAGTAGACAAAGGAGCTTCATTTTTAAGTCAGTTCCCCAAGCCCTCCTTCCCTCCAGGTGACACCCAAGGGCCAGATGGCACAATGGGCTGTTTTACAGGAGGGACACCATGAACTCAGGGAGCCAAAGTTCTTATCATGGGCGGTAGCCATGCTCGCTCTTAGCTCCAGATGGAGAGCTGTCTCTGCCTTCCATACTCAGGCATTCCCCAAATGATGCTCTGGAGCACAGGACCCTCAGTTCCTCACTTTACACAGCTTCACAGCACCTGGAGAACTGTCTGCCCATATGGAGGGAACAGGATCAGGTGAAGGGAGTGGAATGAGAGAGCTGGAAGCCAGCTGGAGTTTGTGTTTCCCATGTAAAATCGTGGGTCTCCAGATCAAAAGAGGAATTTAGAACTAGAGTAATCATTTGAAATTGTTGCTCTTTTGTACTTCCTCCTATTTTTAATTTTAGTTCCAGAATCATGAAACCTGAAGGTCCCATTTTTCTGAGACAACCATCACCTTGAGCTAAATTTTACCAGAAACACCTTCCTATTTTTTTGTCACTAAGTACAAAATCAAAATGTTCTAGGTAAATTTTACTGTATACTGGTTTATGATAATCCATCTTCAAAAGAAGTGTATTTTTAAGTTTCTTGTTCCTTCATATTCTCCCTCCAACTGTACTAGCTGGTTTCAGTAAAATAGAATTTACTGTCCGTCTTATGGCTGCCTTTGTCAGCATATTATGAGTAGTAGTTATTACTCAGACAATGTACTCAAAATTCTGTGATGTGAATATTAAGCAATTTTTTAAACTAATGCATTTCTCCATTTTTTAAGAACTTGCAAGGATAATATTTACATGGCTTCAGGAGTTTAAAAACAATTAGATTATCATCTGATAAGAGAAGACTATGATAACATCAGAAAACATACTTATAACTGACTCTTTAGAATTCTACTGAGTAGCACTCTTTATATGTGAATTTCTAGGACAGGGCAGAGAAGATAAAGGCTCTACAAAGCCATTTTCAAATTCTGTGCTACCATGTCTATAAGACAACACATTAAATCCCCAGTAAGGTGAGGAAAGGGAAAACCGTCCTTGCTTAGGGCGAGTAAATTAAGTGATTTTTCGACCCAGCCTAGGTTTGGTCCCTTGTATCTCTTGAAGACAGAGAAGTGTATGATTACGTATCTGAGAGCATGGCCAGACAGTTCTTAACCTTAAAATCGTTCACAAGATGATCCCAATTCTAAATAATTCATTTATATGAAAAAAGTCCCATCATTAGTGACCCAGGGACATGAATCATGAACATGACGTACCTCTGCCTACTGCTGTTGCTTTCAGCACGAGCCTGTCCCTCACTGCTGACCCAGGAGTCCCATGCCTCCCACCCCCACCTGTGAAACTGTCAGGGGCTAGCTGGTTAGTTTACCAGTTCCTCACAGTTCTTCACACACAACTTAGAAGTCACCCAGGTTTGAAGCCTTGGGGCTAATGTTTGCTTCCTTTTCCATCTCAACCCTTGTACGCAGTTAATTGACAAGTAGCTTCAATTTTATTAAGCTCATATAATAATAATAATTAACACTTATGGAGACCTTTCTACTTGTAAATGCTTTACAAATACATGCATATATGCCTGTATGTAAGTGCATGTATAATCCTCATAAACCTGCATGCGTTGCTATCCTTGTTTCACAGAAAGCTGGAGGCACAGAAAATGCATAAACTTGCTGTAATTTATCATCGAGAATGGTGTGTTCTTTAGGTATTTCTGTGGATATTTTTTAAGAGATTAAATTGTCTTTTTAACAGATTAAACAGTTTTTTATTCCTTTATTCCTGTGCTATTTTTTTCAGACAGACTGGGTTTTGAATTTTATCAAATGCTTTATCTGCAGCTAACAAAGTGATCATTTGACCATCAAGTGACCATGAATAATTTGGGGAAGTACTTTTTTTGTCAAATTAACTGAGCAACTTAGGTTGGGTTGACATTATTTCCTCAGTAGAAGAATTTACTGGTGAAGATACCTGAGCCTGGAATTCTGTTTTTGAAAATATTTTTAACTACGAATTACTTTTTAAACATTATAACTAACCAAATTTTCTATTATTTTAATGTCTTATTTTCTAAATGGTACTTTTTATGAAACCTAGTTATTTCAAGTAACTTTTCAAAATTCTAAGTGTAAAGTTATTTATAATTGCCCTATTTTTCATGTTTCTGTTATTTGAGTTATACTCTTTTCATTTCTGATATTGTATTTTGTGTTTTTCCCACTTTTCTGTGAAATCATTCCTGCTTGATGTTTGCCAGTCTTATGCTTATTTTTTTTCTTCCAAAGGACCAATTTTTTCAACTAATTTTCTTCTGAGATGCTCCAAAGTTTCATTTTTTTTCCTCCACTGAACATATTCATGTCTTTTAAGTTCAATATCTGCATGAAATATGGATCTACTTATATCATCATTTTTGTTGTTTGGTTGGTTTCATGCCCTTTTCTCTAGGCATGCTTACTCATTTTTGTTGAATGAGAAAGGTTTTGTAAATAATGTAGAGGATCCCTGGAGGATTTGCACTCTCCTCTGCTAGGGAGAAAGAATGGATCAAAATGAGGAACTGGACTTGAGAGGGTGGGCTACCATTTTGGTAAGGGTAACCTGTCTCTGACTCTTCCCTGCTGTGTCTTCACAGGCAGGGATCCCCCTCGAGCTGAGAGCCTGGTATGCTTGTAGGGCTTCTCCTGAGCTTGCATTTTTGTGTACTCCAAATTGTAGAAATTGGAGAAACCTGCTTGCTTATCAGAGGCTGGCTCCTTACAATTTTAGCCTGCTTCAAATTACAGTAGATGTCAAGTGAGGAAGGGCCCATGCTTTTCCAGTCCCTGAAGCATGTTCACGTTGATCTTTCTAGCCCTGGAAGATGGCCAGAACCTCATCTGGTTTCTTAAATCTGCAACAGTGGCTTTGGATTCTTACCCTTTTGCTTTGTACCTGAAGCTGGCAGATACCCCAGGAAAATAGGACTATAGAATATGAGCTAGGATCTGAAGGCTTCTAGATCTCATTTTTCAGTATTTCTCTTATGCCTTTAAATAGGGGCTTATTTTATATAATTTTCTACCGATGTTGGATTTGCCATAATCCACTCCATTCTTCCAGAAGCAGAAATGCATTGTGTTACAGTATATCCCCTGATTTTATTGCTAATGTTTTGTTGAGGACATTTGCTAATGTTTATGAGAGAAGTCTGCTTTTGAATTTTCTTGTGTCATGTACTCATCAGATATTAGCACTAAGCTTTTCTGACCTCATAACAAATTAACAGTCGGAATTATTCCTTTTTTTTTTGGTCTGTAAATATTTGGCTTTATTTCTTCCTTGAAGGTTTGAAAGAATTCACTGATGAAGCCCTTTTCAGTATAGAGTTTCTTTTTGAGAAGTTTATAACTTTTTAATACACAGAAAAAATATTTCATTAAAAAACTTTTAAATTGTTTGGTCATTTGTGTTTTTCTAAAACAGTGGTTGTCAATTTCCCCAAAATGTTTTATTCATCAACAAAGAGTTGTTCCTAAATGTTTTTATAAAAGGTTATTATATATGTGGAATCTAGAGTGTTTTTCTTCATTTCTGGTATTGGTACTTTGTACCTTTCATTTTTATTCTTATCAGTCTTACTAAGAGGTTATTTTAGCAATTAGTTTTGTATAAAGCAAACTTTCTCAACTATTTCTCATCTACCTTATTGAACTTTGCTCTTTATTATTTCCTACCTTCTTACTTTGGGTTGTTTTTTCTCATTGGTCTTCAGGCTTTTCTCATGTAGGTATTAGGGGGCATACATTTACTCCAATTTATAAGTTTCCCTGCATCCCCCAGCAGGACTCATTGTCGTGATCATTTCTTACTATTTTCACATTCTCATTTAGGTTCCTTCTTTGTTTGTTTTATTAAAGATTTTATTCATTTAGTTGTCAGAGAGAGAGAGAGCACAAGCAGGGGGAGCAGCAGAGGGAGAGGGAGAAGCAGGCTCCCCACTGAGCAAGGAGCCCGATGCGGGGCTCGATCCCAGGACCCTGGGATCATGACCTGAGCTGAAGGCAGACGCTTAACTGACTGAGCCACCCAGGCGTCCTTAGGTTCTTTCTTTGACAAAAGGTGTTTTTTTTTTTTTTTCTTAATGTGCATTTCTATATTTCAAAATACTTGGGATGTTTTAAGTCCTCTTTTTAAGTATTTTCTAATTTAATTTCACTTGATTAAAGAGCATGCCCTGTATCATGACAGTCCTTTGGACATTTTGTGAATTTGCTTTAAGTTCCTATATAATGGCACTTTCAGTTAATGTTTTTCTGTGCATCCAAAACATCTATTCTACAGCTATTAGAGGTAGTGTTTACATATGTTACTTAAGACAGATTTATTAATTATGTATTTCAAGTCCTCTGTTTCCTTACTGATTATCTCCTGTTCTATCAATTACTGTGAGAGGTGTATAAAAAAATACCCGTGGATTTTAAATTTTACTTTAGGTAGGTTGAATCTACATTACAACATGCAAACTAATTAAGAATCTTTATAATTTTGGAATTACCCCATTTGTTATCATGAAATACCTCAATCACCAATGTTGTTTCTGACATAATCGACTCTTTCTGCCGTTGTTATAGCTTATCACCTGCCTTAATCCACTTGGGCTGCCATAGAGAAATACTGACTGGGTGGTTTAAACAACAGAAATTTATTTTCTCACAGTTGTGGAGGCCAGGAAGTTCAAGATCAAGGTGTTAGCAGATTTCGTTTATGGTAAGAACCCTCTTTCTGGCTTGAGTTGGCTGCTTTCTCATTATGTCCTCAAATGGCAGAGAGAGAGAAATCTCTGGTGCCTCTTCTTATAAGGACACTAATCCTACTGGATCAGGGCTTCACCCTATGACCTCATTTAACCTTAATTACTTCTTTACTCCAAATATAACCACACTGCGGATCAGGACTTCAATACACGAATTTGAGGGGGACATAATTCAGTTTTGAGCACCATTTTTTTTCAGCATTTTCCCCCAACCCCCACCCACCTCCTCTCTGGGAACCATCAGTTTGTTCTCCACAGTTTAGATTCTCTTTCTTGGTTTGTATCTCTTTTTCTTTTTTCTCTTTGCTTGTTTGTTTTGTTTCTTAAATTCTACATGTGAGTGAAATCATATAGTATTTGTCTTTTTCTGACGTATTTTACTTAGCATTATACTCCCTAGCTCCATCCATGTTGTTGCAAATGGCAAGATTTCATTCTTTTTTATGGCTGAGTAATATTCTGTTGTATATAATATATGCCACATCTTCTTTATCCATTCATCAGCCAATGGGCACTTGGGCTGCTTCCATAATTTGCTATAAACATCGGGGTGCATGTGTCCCTTTGAATTAGTGTTTTTGTTTGTTTGTTTGTTTGTTTGGCAAATACCCAGTAGTGTGATTACTGGATCATAGGGTAGTTCTATTTTTAATTTTTTGAGGTCAATATGGTCAATCTTCCATACCATCTTTTTTTAAATTATTGTTTTATGATCTCCATCCTGTTTTTAATTTTCTGTATCCTTTTAAATTGTGTATTTTCAGCATAGTTGGGATTCGTTGTTTATAAAATTCTTATAATCTTTGTCTTTTAATTAGAGTATTTAGAGAAATTAGGTTTATTTTGAATGATATATTTCAATTTCTAATGTGATTCTATTATTTTTCTACTTACCAAATCTTTCTATATTTCCTTTCCTCTCCTTTCTCTTCTTTTGGACTAATAAAATATTTTTAATCCATTTAATCTTCTTTAGTAATTGTAATGACTGAATCATGTCCCTTGCTTAAAATAAATGTTGAAGCCCTAGCCCACAACTTGACTGTTTAGAGATAAAGACTTTAAGGAGGAAGTTAAGGTAAGTTGAGGGCATAAAGTAGGACTTATTTTAATAGGATTAGTGTCCTTATAAGAAAAGAGAGATACCAGAAACTTTTCGCTGTCCATGTGTGCACCTGAAGACGCAGCAGGAACACAGCTGCTTGCAAAACAGGAAGACCACTCTACTCAGACAGCAGCCCTGCCAAGCCTTGACCTTGAGCTTCCAGCCTCTAGAACAGTGAGAATAAATTTACGTTGTTTAAGCCTCCCAGGCTGCAGTATTATCTTGTCCTGTCAGCTTGAACAGACGGAAGAGTCAAGAATTGTTCGTTTATCATTTCAGTGGTTACCCCATAGATTACCCCATTCAGTCTTGCCTTACATAATAGAAACATGACCTTTTACCATTCCCAGACAAATAAAGATGCCTTAAGTGTTTATTATGTTCTTTTTTGTTATGTACTTAAATTTTACATTTCTTATAATTCATCTTTTTTATTTTCATTTTTGTTTTATACTATCAATATTTATTTAGCTTTATCCACATATTTCCTTTTATCATTGACATTCACTGCTCTGTATTCATTCTTAATGTTCTGTGCTTCCTTTTGCATTCATCTTATTTCCATTTGAAACTAGTATACAGTATTTCATTTAATAGGTGTCTGTTGGTGCTGACTGTATGATTGTTCTTTGTTTTAAAATTCTTCCCCCTTATTTTGTAGAATAGTTTTGCTTGACGTACATTTTTTTGGTAGGCAATTATTTTCTTCCAGAAATTGAATATGGCATTTCATTGAATTCCGGTTTCCATCATTTCCGTTAAGAAAACAGCTATAGGGCGCCTGGGTGGCTCAGTTGGTTAAGCGACTGCCTTCGGCTCAGGTCATGATCCTGGAGTCCCGGGATTGAGTCCCACATCGGGCTCCCTGCTCAGCAGGGAGTCTGCTTCTCCCTCTGACCCTCTTCCCTCTCGTGCTATCTCTCATTCTCTCTCATTCAAATAAATAAATGAAATCTTTAAAAAAAAAAAAAGAAAAGAAATCAGCTATAAACCTAATTGTTGCTTTTTTTTTGAGGCAATATGCTGTTTTTCCTCTGAATGCTTTAGATTTTTTTCTTTCTCTTCAGATTTCAGCAGTTTTATTATAATATTTCTTGGTGAGAATTTCTTTTTTTTTTTTTTAATTTTTTATTGTTATGTTTTTTTTTAAATTTTTTTTATTGTTATGTTAATCCCCATATATTACATCATTAGTTTTAGATATAGTGTTCCATGATTCACTGTTTGTGCATAACACCCAGTGCTCCATGCAGAACGTGCCCTCCTCAATACCCATCACCAGGCTAACCCATCCTCCCAAGCCCCTCCCCTCTAGAACCCTCAGTTTGTTTTTCAGAGTCCATTGTCTCTCATGGTTCTTCTCCCCCTCCGATTTCCCCCCCTTCATTCTTCCCCTCCTGCTACATTCTTCTTCTTCTTTTTTTTCTTTCTTAACATATATTGCATTATTTGTTTCAGAGGTACAGATCTGAGATTCAACAGTCTTGCACAATTCACAGCGCTTACCAGAGCACATACCCTCCCCAGTGTCCATCACCCAGTCACCCCATCCCTCCCACCCCACCCCCCACTCCAGCAACCCTCAGTTTGTTTCCTGAGATTAAGAATTCCTCATATCAGTGAGGTCATATGATACATGTCTTTCTCTGTTTGACTTATGTCGCTCAGCATAATACCCTCCAGTTCCATCCACGTCGTTGCAAATGGCAAGATCTTATTCCTTTTGATGGCTGCATAATATTCCATTGTATATATATACCACCTCTTCTTTATCCATTCATCTGTTGATGGACATCTTGGCTCTTTCCACAGTTTGGCTATTGTGGACATTGCTGCTATAAACATCGGGGTGCACGTAGCCTTTCGGGTCCCTACTTTTGTACCTTTGGGGTAAATACCCAGGAGTGCAATTGCTGGATCATATGGTAGCTCTATTTTCAACTTTTTGAGGAACCTCCACACTGTTTTCCAGAGTGGCTGCACCAGCTTGCATTCCCACCAACAGTGTAGGAGGGTTCCCCTTTCTCCGCATCCCTGCCAACATCTGTCATTTCCTGACTTGTTAATTTTAGCCATTCTGACTGGTGTGAGGTGGTATCTCATTGAGGTTTTGATTGGGATTTCCCTGATGCCGAGCGATATTGAACACTTTTTCATGTGTCTGTTGGCCATTTGGATGTCTTCTTTGGAAAAATGTCTGTTCATGTCTTCTGCCCATTTCTTGATTGGATTCTTTGTTCTTTTGGTGTTGAGTTTGATGAGTTCTTTATAGATTTTGGATACTAGCCCTTTATCTGATATGTCATTTGCAAATATCTTCTCCCATTCTGTCAGTTGTCTTTTGGTTTTGTTGACTGTTTCCTTTGCTTTGCAAAAGCTTTTTATCTTGATGAAGTCCCAATAGTTCATTTTTGCCCTTGCTTCCCTTACCTTTGGCGATGTTTCTAGGAAGAAGTTGCTGCGGCTGAGGTCGAAGAGGTTGCTGCCTGTGTTCTCCTTTAGGATTTTGATGGACTCCTGTCTCACATTGAGGTCTTTCAACCATTTGGAGTCTATTTTTGTGTGTGGTGTAAGGAAATGGTCCAGTTTCATTCTTCTGCATGTGGCTGTCCAATTTTCCCAACACCATTTGTTGAAGAGACTGTCTTGTTTCCATTGGACATTCTTTCCTGCTTAGTCAAAGATGAGTTGACCATAGAGTTGAGGGTCCATTTCTGGGCTCTCTATTCTGTTCCATTGATCTATGTGTCTGTTTTTGTGCCAGTACCATACTGTCTTGATGATGACAGCTTTGTAGTAGAGCTGGAAGTCCGGAATTGTGATGCCGCCAGCTTTGCTTTCCTTTTTCAACATTCCTCTGGCTATGCGGGGTCTTTTCTGGTTCCATACAAATTTTAGGATTATTTGTTCCATTTCTTTGAAGAAAGTGGATGGTATTTTGATGGGGATTGCATTGAATGTGTAGATTGCTCTAGGTAGGTTTGACATCTTCACAATATTTGTTCTTCCAATCCATGAGCATGGAACGTTTTTCCATTTTTTTGTGTCTTCCTCAATTTCTTTCATGAGTATTTTATAGTTTTCTGAGTACAGATCCTTTGCCTCTTTGGTTAGATTTATTCCTAGGTATCTTATGGTTTTGGGTGCAATTGTAAATGGGATCGACTCCTTAATTTCTCTTTCTTCTGACTTGTTGTTGGTGTATAGGAATGCCACTGACTTCTGTGCATTGATTTTATATCCTGCCACTTGACTGAATTCCTGTATGAGTTCTAGCAGTTTTGGGGTGGAGTCTTTGGGATTTTCCACATAAAGTATCATATCATCTGCAAAGAGTGAGAGTTTGACTTCTTCTTTGCCGCTTTGGATGCCTTTGATTTCTTTTTGTTGTCTGATTGCTGTGGCTAGGACTTCCAATACTATGTTGAATAGCAGCGGTGATATTGGACATCCCAGCCGCGTTCCTGACCTTAGGGGGAAAGCTCTCAGTTTTTCCCCATTGAGAATGATATTCGCTGTAGGTTTTTCATAGATGGCTTTTATGATATTGAGGTATGTACCCTCTATCCCTATACTCTGAAGAGTTTTGATCAAGAAAGGATGCTGTACTTTGTCAAATGCTTTTTCTGCATCTATTGAGAGGGTCATATGATTCTTGTTCTTTCTTTTGTTAATGTATTGTATCACGTTGATTGATTTGCGGATGTTGAACCAACCTTGCAGCCCAGGGATAAATCCCACTTGGTCGTGGTGAATAATCCTTTTAATGTACTGTTGGATCCTATTGGCTAGTATTTTGGTGAGAATTTTTGCATCCATGTTCATCAGGGATATTGGTCTGTAATTCTCCTTTTTGATGGGGTCTTTGTCTGGTTTTGGGATCAAGGTAATGCTGGCCTCATAAAATGAGTTTGGAAGTTTTCCTTCCATTTCTATTTTTTGGAACAGTTTCAGAAGGATAGGTATTAATTCTTCTATAAATGTTTGGTAGAATTCCCCTGGGAAGCCATCTGGCCCTGGGCTTTTGTGTTTTGGGAGATTTTTGATGACTGCTTCTATTTCCTTAGTGGTTATAGGTCTGTTCAGGTTTTCTATTTCTTCCTGGTTCAGTTTTGGTAGTTGATACATCTCTAGGAATGCATCCATTACTTCCAGGTTATCTAATTTGCTGGCATAGAGTTGCTCATAATATGTTCTTATAATTGTATTTCTTTGGTGTTGGTTGTGATTTCTCCTCTTTCATTCATGATTTTGTTTATTTGGGTCATTTCTCTTTTCTTTTTGATAAGTCTGGCCAGGGGCTTATCAATCTTGTTAATTCTTTCAAAGAACCAGCTTCTAGTTTCGTTGATCTGTTCTACTGTTCTTTTGGTTTCTATTTCATTGATTTCTGCTCTGATCTTTATTATTTCTCTTCTCCTGCTGGGTTTAGGCTTTATTTGCTGTTCTTTCTCCAGCTCCTTTAGGTGTAGGGTTAGGTTGTGTACTTGAGACCTTTCTTGTTTCTTGAGAAAGGCTTGTATTGCTATATACTTTCCTCTTAGGACTGCCTTTGCTGTATCCCAAAGATTTTGAATAGTTGTGTTTTCATTTTCATTGGTTTCCATGAATTTTTTTAATTCTTTTTTAATTTCCTGGTTGACCCATTCATTCTTCAGTAGGATGCTCTTTAGCCTCCATGTATTTGAGTTCTTTCCGACTTTCCTCTTGTGATTGAGTTCTAGTTTCAAAGCATTGTGGTCTGAAAATAGGCAGGGGATGATCCCAATCTTCTGGTACCGGTTGAGACCTGATTTATGACCTAGGATGTGATCGATTCTGGAGAATGTTCCATGGGCACTAGAGAAGAATGTGTATTCCGTTGCTTTGGGATGGAATGTTCTGAATATGTCTGTGAAGTCCATTTGGTCCAGTGTGTCATTTAAAGTCTTTATTTCCTTGTTGATCTTTTGCTTAGACGATCTGTCCATTTCAGTGAGGGGTGTGTTAAAGTCCACCACTATTATTATATTGTTGTCTATGTGTTTCTTTGCTTTGTTATTAATTGCCTTATATAATTGGCTGCTCCCATGTTAGGGGCATAGATATTTACAATTGTTAGATCTTCTTGTTGGATAGACCCTTTAAGTAGGATATAGCGTCCTTCCTCATCTCTTATTACAGTCTTTGGTTTAAAATCTAATTTGTCTGATATAAGGATTGCCACCCCAGCTTTCTTTTGGCGTCCATTAGCATGGTAAATGGTTTTCCACCCCCTCACTTTCAATCTGGGGGTGTCTTTGGGTCTAAAATGAGTCTCTTGCAGACAGCATATCGATGGGTCTTGTTTTTTAATCTAATCTGATAGCCTGTGTCTTTTGATTGGGGCATTTAGCCCATTTACATTCAGGGTAACTATTGAAAGATAGGAATTCAGTGCCATTATATTGCCTGTAAAGTGACTGTTACTGTATATTGTTTGTGTTCCTTTCTGGTCTATGTTGCTTTTAGGCTCTCTCTTTGCTTAGAGGACCCCTTTCAATAGTTCTTGTAGGGCTGGTTTCATGTTTGCAAATTCCTTTAGTTTTTGTTTGTCCTGGAAGCTTTTTATCTCTCCTTCAATTTTCAATGACAGCCTAGCTGGATATAGTATTCTTGGCTGCATATTTTTCTCATTTAGTGCTCTGAATATGTCCTGCCAGTCCTTTCTGGCCTGCCAGGTCTCTGTGGATAAGTCTGTTGCCAATCTAATGTTTCTACCATTGTAGGTTACATATCTCTTCTCCCGAGCTGCTTTCAGGATTTTTTCTTTGTCTCTGAGACTCGTAAGTTTTACTATTAGATGTCGGGGTGTTGACGTATTTTTATTGATTTTGAGAGGGGTTCTCTGTGCTTCCTGGATTTTGATGCCTGTTTCCTTCCCCAAATTAGGGAAGTTCTCTGCTATAATTTGCTCCATTATACCTTCTGCCCCTCTCTCTCTTTCTTCTTCTTCTGGGATCCCAATTATTCTAATGTTGTTTCGTCTTATGGTATCGTTTATCTCTCGAATTCTGCCCTCGTGATCCAGTAGTTGTTTATCTCTCTTTTCTCAGCTTCTTTTTTTTCCATCATTTGGTCTTGTATATCACTGATTCTTTCTTCTGCCTCACTTATCCTAGCAGTTAACGCCCCCGTATTTAATTGCACCTCATTAATAGCCTTTTTGATTTCTACTTGGTTAGATTTTAGTTCTTTTACTTCTCCAGAAAGGGTTTCTCTAATAACTTCCATGCTTTTTTCAAGCCCAGCTAGTATCTTTAAAGTGATGATTCTGAACTCTAGATCTGACATCATACTAATGTCCGTATTGAGTAGGTCCCTGGCAGTCGGTACTACCTCTTGTTCTTTTTGTTGAGGTGATTTTTTCCGTCTTGTCATTTTGTGCATAGGAGAATAGATTAATGAGAGAACAAAATGCTAGCAGGGTAACAATGTCCCCCGAAAATATACTCTAGACAAATCAGAAAAGACCTGAAGCAGTGGGAAAAGAAAGGGAAAGAGAGAAAAAAGAAAAAGAAAGAAAAAAAGAAAAAAGAAAAAGATAAAGATAAGAACAAACAAAAGCAGAACAAAACAAAACAAAACAAAAACAGAATGTGATCAAATATGATCAGGCTGGTTTATAGATCAGTGCCACACACTAGATTTTGGGTGTATTTTGGTCTGTTAAAAGAAAGTCCCTCCCAAAATTTTAAAGAAAGAAAAACTTATATATGTACAAAAATAAGGGTTGATATTATGAAGGGATGGAATATGACTGTAAAGATGGAAATTATAAAAAATTTTAAAAAAGGATTTGATAAGTTGTTTGAAAAAAGAAAGAAGAGGATTAAAAAAAAAAAAGAAGAAAGAAAAAAGGGAGAGAATGTGATCAGGCAGGGGAGTGGAAAAAAACCATACACTAGAGATTTAGAGTATATTTTGGTCTGTTAGAAGAAACTATCTCAAGATTTTAAAGAGAGAACAACTTATATATATATGCCAAAAATACAGGTAACTACTATGAAGGGATAGAATATGACTTTAAAAATGAAAAATAAAAATGTTTTTTTTTTTAAAAAAGGGATTGATAAGATGTTGGTTGAGAAAGGGAAAAAGAAAAATTCAAAAAAAAAGAAAAAAAGAAAAAAGAAAAAAAGACAGTTAAAAAAAATAATTAACTTTGAAAGACTAAAGAATCATGGTAAAAAAGCCATGGATTCTATGTGCAGTATTCCCCTAGCGCTGGAGTTCTGCCGTTCTCATTGATCGGTAAACTTGGTCTTGGCTGGCTGTTCTCGCTGATCTTCTGGGGGAGGGGCCTGTTGCCGTGGTTCCCAAATGTCTTTGCCGGAGGCGGAATTGCCCCGCCCTTGCCGGTCCGGGCTAAGTAATCTGCTCGGGTTTGCTCTCGGGAGCTTTTGTTCCCTGCAAGCTTTCCGTACAGCTTTGGAGGCGGAGAGTGAAAATGGCGGCCTCCCAGTCTCCGCCCCGGCGGAGCCGAGAACTCGGGGTCCCGCTCCTCAGCGAGCCCCCAGAGAGAAGCAGTCAGTCACTCCCGTCTCCCCGGTCTCCGGCCGCACTCCGCGCTCACCCGGCCTGTGACCGCGCCTTTCTATCTGGCACCCGACCCCGGGTGGAGTCTCCAAACCCAGCAGATCCCCGCGGTGCGCTCCCGCACCTCTCCTCCCGGGGGAAGAAGGGGAGTCTCCCCGGATCTGCCGCTTGTTGGGTCCCTGCTGGAGGAGCAGTGGCCCGACTGTGCAGCGGATCACGGTTTATGGCAACCCCGAGCTGAGAGCCCGCGCCTGGGCTCCGTCTCTGCAGCCAGCTTCCCCGCTCCGATACCTGGGAGCTCTGCCGCACTCAGGCACCCCCGGTCTTTCTGTGACCCCGAGGGTCCTGAGACCACACTGTCCTGCGAGGGTTCCACCCCCCACTTCGCCACCAGAGTGACGTCCCTCAGCGGAGCCGACTTCTAAAAGTCCCGATTTTGTGCTCCATGGCTCTATCACTTGCCAGAAGCGGCTGACGGAGGCCCCTCCCCCATCGTCCCTCCTCCCGAATATCGCCTCGGATTCACTTCTCCGCACGTCCTACCTTCCAGAAAATGGTCGCTTTTCTGTTCAGAGAGTTGTTGCTCTTCTTTTCTTTGATCTCCTGTTGAGTTTGTAGGTGTTCAGAATGGTTTGATCCCTATCCAGCTGAATTCCTGAGAGGAGACGAAATCCAGGTCTCCTACTCCTCCGCCATCTTGCTCCGCCCCTCTTGGTGAGAATTTCTTTCTTTTTTATCCTTTTTTTCCTGGTCGTCCTGTTGCTTCCTAAATCTGAGAGTCCGTGTTTCTCTTCAATTTGGAGAAATTTTCACTTATCTTTTTATATAATGCTTCTTTCCTGTTTCTCTCTTCTTCTGCTTAGGATTCTAATAAATACATAGATGTTACAACATTTTATATGTCCAGTAGGACTCAAAATTTTCTTTATTTCCCATCTTTTTTCCCCCTCATGTTGAAGGATCTGGATATTGACTACAGACTATTATTAATCCTCTGTGTGTTTAATCTACCATTTAACACAATAATTGAATTATTAATTTCAGTTCTTTTATTCGATTCTATAATTCCCACTATCTTTTATAAATTATAGTTCTCTGGAATCTATAAAATTCCAACTAAGCAGAATTCATGATTTCATTCATCTATTTTTCTGAAGATATTAATCATCACTATTTTTTAAATTTTATTTTATTATGTTATGTTAGTCACCATACAATCAGCACTATTTTAAGTAGAAGTAAATGTCCCTAACTCCAGACACAGAGTCAGTTTCTAATATATCATTTCTCCTTGATACTGCATTTTGGCATGCCTGGTGATTTTAGATTAATTGTTGAACACTGTGCATGAAAAATTGGGAGACTGTGGATACTGCTAAAGTGATTTTTCTTTAGCTTTTGTTAAGCAGTTACAGGGAAACAATCTTTATCTAGTAATTGGATTAATTTGAAGTATGATTTCAGTGTTTCGGTGGTTGCCCCCCCCATTGTCTTTTCAGCGGCCCCACCAGACCACACAATGAGCTCTTGTAAATTGTACTTGTAACCCCAGGTGACAAAATCCTAAGGTCATCTGACTTGATGGATTTTTTTTTTTTTCTTTTAACAAGTTTATTGAAGTATTATCACATACAGTAAACCACAACCATTTTAAGTGTACAATTTAGTGACTTTAGTAAACTTATTGAGCTGTGCGGCCATCACCACAATGTAATGTTAGAACATAGCCATCACACAGATGAGCATCTCGTGCCCTTTAGAGCTTACTCTCTATCCCAATCCCCAGATCCCAGCAGCCATTAAATGTTCTGTCTGTGTACACTTGCCTGTCTTTCTTTCTCTTTCTTTCCTTTTCTTTTTTTCTTTTCTCTTTTCTTTTCTTTTCTTCTTTCTTTTCTTTTCCTTTCCTTTCTTTTCTTTTCTCTTTTCTTTTCTTCTTTCTTTTCTTTTCCTTTCCTTTCTTTTCTTTTCTTGTTTCTTTTCTTTCTTTCCTTCTTTCTCTTCTCTTTTTCTTTCTTCTTTCTTTTCTTTCTTTTTCCTTTCCTTCCTCTTTCTTTCTTTTCTTTCCTGTCTTTTCTCTCTTTCTTTTGACATTTCATATCAATGGAATCATAGGATATGTGGTCTTTATTGTTTTGTTTCTTTCAATTAGTAGTTTTCATTTACTATAAGTTTGGAGATGCATCCATGCTGTAGCATGTCTTCTTTTTTTTCCTTTGTTACTGCCACATAGTCATCGATGGACGCATAGACCACATTGTGTTCATCAGCTCATTAGTTGATGGGCACTTTGTTTGTTCCCTCTTTGGGCTATTCTATATAATGATGTGGTAAACCTTTGTGCCTATGTTTTTGTGTGAACATAGATTTTAATTTCTTGGGTAGATACCTACGAGTGGAATTTCAGAATTGTAATTTTTCTAAAATATTTTTAAAAGTGCCAAGCTGTTTTTACACTGGCTGACCCATATGTATGTTTTCACTAGTTCTCAGTCTTTCTTGGATCGTTTGACTTCTGGGACATCCCTTTCTTAGTTTGTGACAATTTTGGCCCTATCTCTTTGTCACCTTTGATGGGTCCTACTCAGGTTTCTAACCTCTACAATTGGAGGGCCATACACTTAGTTTTTAAAGCCTATGGCTGAATGAAATAACTGATTATTAACTATAGACAGAAAAGAAACTATGTCTAAAACCAATCTTTACCTACATGATTTCTAAATTTATATCCTTAGGTCAGATCTTTCTCCCAAATCAACACCCACATCTGACTGTCTACTGGATATGTCCTTGGATTTATAACAGGCATTTATAAATCAGCATGTCTACAACTGCATTCCTGATTCCTGCTCACATTATACCTTCAAATTTCCACTTTATATATTCTTCTTTTCTAATAAATGCAAACTCTATCATTGCATTTGATCAAGCTAAACACTTTCCCTCATAGCCCACATTGAACTCATTGCTAATTGTGTTAATGCTACCCCCCAAATACATTCAATAATCTGTCCCTTACTTCTTTTAGTCTACTCCAGGGCAAAATTATAACTAGCCAGGATTGTAACAGCAACATAACAAGGTTCCATGTTTCTGTTCTTGCCCACATAGTCTGTTATGCCCACAAAAATCAAGGGGACCATTTTATTTATTTATTTATTTTTTAATTTTTTATTGTTATGTTGATCCCCATACATTACATCATTAGTTTTAGATATAGTGTTCCATGATTCATTGTTTGTGCATAACAGCCAGTGCTCCATGCAGAACGTGCCCTCCTCAATACCCATCACCAGGCTAACCCATCCTCCCACCCCCCACCCCTCTAGAACCCTCAGTTTGTTTTTCAGAGTCCATCGTCTCTCATGGTTCTTCTCCCCCTCCGATTTCCCCCCCTTCATTCTTCCCCTCCTGCTACATTCTTCTTCTTCTTTTTTTCTTTCTTAACATATATTGCATTATTTGTTTCAGAGGTACAGATCTGAGATTCAACAGTCTTGCACAATTCACAGCGCTTACCAGAGCACATACCCTCCCCAGTGTCCATCACCCAATCACCCCATCCCTCCCACCCCACCCCCCACTCCAGCAACCCTCAGTTTGTTTCCTGAGATTAAGAATTCCTCATATCAGTGAGGTCATATGATACATGTCTTTCTCTGTTTGACTTATGTCGCTCAGCATAATACCCTCCAGTTCCAACCACGTCGTTGCAAATGGCAAGATCTCATTCCTTTTGATGGCTGCATAATATTCCATTGTATATATATACCACCTCTTCTTTATCCATTCATCTGTTGATGGACATCTTGGCTCTTTCCACAGTTTGGCTATTGTGGACATTGCTGCTATAAACATCGGGGTGCACGTACCCCTTCAGGTCCCTACTTTTGTATCTTTGGGGTAAATACGCAGGAGTGCAATTGCTGGATCATATGGTAGCTCTATTTTCAACTTTTTGAGGAACCTCCATACTGTTTTCCAGAGTGGCTGCACCAGCTTGCATTCCCACCAACAGTGTAGGAGGGTTCCCCTTTCTCCGCATCCCCGCCAACATCTGTCATTTCCTGACTTGTTAATTTTAGCCATTCTGACTGGTGTGAGGTGGTATCTCATTGAGGTTTTGATTGGGATTTCCCTGATGCCGAGCGATATTGAACACTTTTTCATGTGTCTGTTGGCCATTTGGATGTCTTCTTTGGAAAAATGTCTGTTCATGTCTTCTGCCCATTTCTTGATTGGATTCTTTGTTCTTTTGGTGTTGAGTTTGATGAGTTCTTTATAGATTTTGGATACTAGCCCTTTATCTGATATGTCATTTGCAAATATCTTCTCCCATTCTGTCAGTTGTCTTTTGGTTTTGTTGACTGTTTCCTTTGCTTTGCAAAAGCTTTTTATCTTGATGAAGTCCCAATAGTTCATTTTTGCCCTTGCTTCCCTTACCTTTGGCGATGTTTCTAGGAAGAAGTTGCTGCGGCTGAGGTCGAAGAGGTTGCTGCCTGTGTTCTCCTTTAGGATTTTGATGGACTCCTGCCTCACATTGAGGTCTTTCAACCATTTGGAGTCTATTTTTGTGTGTGGTGTAAGGAAATGGTCCAGTTTCATTCTTCTGCATGTGGCTGTCCAATTTTCCCAACACCATTTGTTGAAGAGACTGTCTTGTTTCCATTGGACATTCTTTCCTGCTTTGTCAAAGATTAGTTGACCATACAGTTGAGGGTCCATTTCTGGGCTCTCTATTCTGTTCCATTGATCTATGTGTCTGTTTTTGTGCCAGTACCATACTGTCTTGATGATGACAGCTTTTTTTTTTTTTTTTTTTTTTTTTTTTAAAGATTTTATTTATTTATTTGACAGAGAGAGACACAGCGAGAGAGGGAACACGAGCAGGGGGAGTGGGAGAGGGAAAAGCAGGCTTCCCGCGGAGCAGGGAGCCTGATGCGGGGCTCGATCCCAGGACCCTGGGATCATGACCTGAGCTGAAGGCAGACGCTTAATGACTGAGCCACCCAGGCGCCCCGATGATGACAGCTTTGTAGTAGAGCTGGAAGTCCGGAATTGTGATGCCGCCAGCTTTGCTTTCCTTTTTCAACATTCCTCTGGCTATGCGGGGTCTTTTCTGGTTCCATACAAATTTTAGGATTATTTGTTCCATTTCTTTGAAGAAAGTGGATGGTATTTTGATGGGGATTGCATTGAATGTGTAGATTGCTCTAGGTAGCATTGACATCTTCACAATATTTGTTCTTCCAATCCATGAGCATGGAACATTTTTCCATTTCTTTGTGTCTTCCTCAATTTCTTTCATGAGTATTTGATAGTTTTCTGAGTACAGATCCTTTGCCTCTTTGGTTAGATTTATTCCTAGGTATCTTATGGTTTTGGGTGCAATTGTAAATGGGATCGACGCCTTAATTTCTCTTTCTTCTGACTTGTTGTTGTTGTATAGGAATGCCACTGACTTCTGTGCATTGATTTTATATCCTGCCACTTTACTGAATTCCTGTATGAGTTCTAGTAGTTTTGGGGTGGAGTCTTTGGGATTTTCCAAGGGGACCATTTTAAAATATAAATTAGATCTGTTTCAAAAACCTCTAAAAAAAATCCCATCTCATTCACAATAAAATCAATGTATTTTACCAAGGTCATCAAAAATGAGCATTATCTATTAATAAAATTATAATTATATATAATATACATAATATATTAATGGTTATGGCAGGATTACAATTATGTTATAATTATTATAGTTATTATGGTTATAAATGTATAATGTGGCCTTGCTATTACCCTTGTGGTCCTTCTCCTACAACTTTTCCTTGCCCCATTCTGGGTACACTGGCCTCCTTACTGTTAATTTACATTCCCAATAATATCCCCATTTCTCCCTAAAATATTCGTCCTCTCATTCCCCAGATTATCAACATGGCTTGCCATCTGTTCCTGGAGGTTCTTGCTCAAATGTCCCCTTATCAGAGAAGCCTTCCTTCCCTGAGCATCCTTTCTGAAGTGGCAACTACATCCATCCCTCAGCAACTGCAGTATTTACTTTTTCTAATTCATTTTTCTTCATTTCACTAATTGCCTCATGGCTTATTGCATATTAGTTAATTGTCTGTCTCCTTTGATTAAAATGTAAGATACATGAGAGCAGGGGAAAGTGTCAGATATATTCACTGCTGTATCCTTACTGCTCGAGTGATTCTTGGCATAGCAGCTTCCTAATATGTATTTGCTGAATAAAAGAATAAGCAATAAAGTTCTATCAGAACAAAGATAAAGATAGAGGACATAAGTCAAAGCTGCCCAGGGCAGGTGCCCAGATGATTGGTGTAGAGGACATCTATTTTTTTTTCTTGTCCAGTATCTATTTTGCTGCCTTTTTATAACAGCAGACTAATTTTTCTTTTGATGTAAATCCTTCCCTCGTCATAAAAATGCAGATGGCACAGCCAAGAAAGTTGACTGACTCTCCCTTGTAGAGGGTTGGCATCTGATCCAAAGTAGGCCAAGATCAGGTGCTCTCCTGGAATTTCAATTTTGAGTGGGATGACAAGGTCTGAAAACTGTTGGAAGCTTATTCATCGTGACAGTGGCATCCTGTGTACACCCCGAGGGCTCTTTGACTTTGTTTGGCATTTTCTGAATCCTAGAGTTTTTCAGTCTTCCTTAGTTTCTCTTAGTTAGACATATCTTACCAGTTAGTATTTTTTTTTACTATTAGCCAGAATTTGTTTCTATTGTTTCAGTTAAAGTATCCCAACAGATATTGGCAGATTAAAGGACACTTAGTTCTCTCAACTAATTTCCAGTGATTCAGGAAGATCTTTGGGGGATTGGATGAGCTGGTGGATCATTTGAGTTTCATGACTTACCCATTCATTGATTTGTTCAACAAATACTTATTGAGACTATATCATGTGCTCAAATGATGCTCTGCTTTATGTATATAAGGATGGTTCTTTTCCTTAAAATCTCAGAATCTGGTAGAGTATTACCATGTTCTAATCAAGGTCTGTGTGGGGTATAACGTGGGTACAAAGACAAGAGTGGGTAAGTTTACCTGGACACTGATGGGGTCAGGAGTGGCCCATAGTTTCTTAAGCCTTGTTGAGCCTGGAAAGGTTGAGTAGGCAATTACAGGTAAACAAATAGGAAAGGACTTTGTGTTCAGTGTGGGCATATAGTCTTCTGAGAAACTAGGAATTCCAGGCAGCATGCTGGCAGTGTGGTAAACCTTTTGATCTTGGTTTATATACATATATAACTAAGAAGAATCTCTATGAGTAGCATCTCTTCACTAGTTTTTTCCACAGAAGATGGGGATGGTATTTGAAGCTATCTGGAAAGTCACCTTGAAATCACCCATTTTCTCACACCTTGGGTCCCACTGCCTGATATGGTAAAACATGGGCTAAAACCTATGAAGGCATAAGAAGAATTTAATTCTCGTTAGTTTAATATTTGGACTATTCTAAGAAAAAAAATTATTGTGTGAAATTCTCTCTCAACTGTGTTATTTCAGAGGGTGTTGAAAATGAAATGCAGGTACTTTAAGTAGCTTTGAGTACAAAGACTCAAAGCTCTGAGCATCAGGTGGCTGCTTGCCCTTCCTTAATTGGGTTCAGAAAAAGCAACTGCATATGAAGTGATATGGTCAAAATAGAGGTCTAATATTATTGAATTTACTTTATTGTATAAATTCATATGACTAAACACAGGATTAAAATTTAGAAACCATGTAGAAAGAATTAGGGAAGGAAGGCATCTCCTGGTAAGAATGATAGGCATCTAACTCTGGGATACTGGAATAAATACCATTTTTAATTTTTTTTTAACATTCCCTCATAAACTGTGTTTAAGGATCACACAAAACTATGTAAAGAGGGATGCCCAGAAATACATGGCATCAACTTTATAATTTTTCCTTTGTCAGGCATTTAGCTGAACTATAGTCAAAGAATTGGATGTGGTAATTTTTAGTGGATTGCCTAGTTCCTTTTGGTACCCATGTGCCAAGCCATTACTAGAAAAACAAGGAAAGAGTTCCCCCAATGTCAAAATAATTTTTGGATGTTTCTATTCTCTGGCTTAAGAGTGACAGATCAGTTCAGTGCACAAATTTGCCTGTTAAATATCTATGATAGCTGCCCCCCCCCAAAAAATAAACAGGATGAATTTTATCTGACCAAGTGAAAAGGTATATGATCTATTTGCAAGCACCTGTATGTACATATTTGCAATTTCCATTGAGTTCTGCAACAATCATTCATGATAGCAGAGCTCTTCCAACCCCCTTCACAGTAAATTTGTAATGATTTGTGTGTGTGTGTGTGTGTGTGTGTGTGAGAGAGAGAGAGAGAACATTTAAGTTATACTCTTAGCAAGTTTTAATTACATAAGTGAATGTTATTCACTTAGAGTCTCCATGTTTTACATTAGACCCTCAGACTTTATTCAGCTTACAGCTGGAAGCGTGTCTCCTTTTACCGATATCTCCCAATTACTGCCAGCCCTGGCAACTACTTTTTTACTCTCTGTTTTTATGTTTGGCTTTGTTTTTGTTTTTTAAGATTCCGCTTATAAGTGACACCATGCAATATTTGTCTTTCTGTGTTTATTATTTCACTTAGCATAATGCTCTCAAGGTCTTTATTGAAAGGTACAACAGTTTGCTGCGCACCTGTTATGTGTCAGGGCTTATTCTAGATCCCAGGGGTGTGTGAATGAATGACCATTATCACCACAACAAAGTCCTTTCCTGGTATTGCTTCATTTTAGTGAAAGAGAGAGTTGGGAAATGATGAAGGAAAAGTGTCCTAGAAATCTACGAAATCTCAAAATCTATTTAATATACATTAAAGATCAGAGACAAATATACTGTTTAATATGCACTACTCATTTCAATGTTGTTTATGCACTAAACAGGTGAATTAGATGCTTGTTTACATGGAAACATGACCTATGAATTTGAAAATCTTTTGTATGTGATAAATACCTCAAAATAAAACTCGTTTCTCAACTGCTCAGTGGGAGGAAATATATCTTATCATTCTAAAGAATTGTGTTTGTTCTGTGACTGAAAGTAGCCAAGAATTTTTGGCCTCTCTGGAGGATTGATACTCCTATAGTAGGTTTTATGATCCTATAATAATATTTTCCCTTCTGTTACAGTTAATGTATGTACAGTTCTCCTTACATTCAAAAATTGTGATTTCTGGATTGAGTCTGTTTCATCTTGGCCAATCAACAAGTACAATTCACATCACAAATAAAGTGTTGGCTAAAATATTCTGCCACAAAATATGGCATGGGGTTCTTGGCATCTGATCTGTGCCCTTGTCTTAATTGCATGCCAGTTCTGTGGAGTGTGTCTTGTAGAGGGCAGTGGGTGGGTGGGTACATGTGGTTGCAATGAGGAACAGAGTAGAAAAGAGGATTTTGGAATAAGATAAGATGGGATGCTGTGTTCTGAGTGGACGATTGACAGCTCATGAGGTACAGCGGGCATGCATGTAGGCAAGAGGTCATAGAGGATAATTTATAAGGTATTTGGAGGAGTGGCAAACTTCAGTTGCCCCTGCTACAAAGCCAAATGACTTTATCCTACAAATTCTCATTTTGAGTGATGAAATGGCATACATAAAAGTTAACCTTAGTACACACATAATATCACATAGTGTTAAATTTCAATACTGTTAGATTGTGATAGTACTATTTTCCCTCTGAATTCTCAAAATTCTGGTTCAATGTAATGAAGCAATATCCTTTTTGTTTCTCTGCAACATATTGAATATATCTCATGCATGAATCCTTTTGACCTCTTTAGAAGGAATTAGTTATATTCAAGATGTCATTTCAACTTGTATTTCCAAGAGACTTTGGTGAATAAAAAAAATTATTGGGTGTTAGGAGAGGATATAAAGAATGAACAAGACAGAAGAAGCTCCAGTGGGCATCTGCTGCATCTGTCAGAGTCCCTGGGGACCGAGAGGTAGCAACAATGAAAAATACTGGGCCACTTTGAAAGAGTTCCAAACTGCGTGGCACCATCCTCCAGAGGCCTTTAACTACCTAGACATCTGTTGGGTTACAAATACAGCTATCAAATGGCTCCTAAATTATGTTGAAGACAGCTTTATGATTCAGCAAGTGAGACTCTAACCTGAGTTGAAGTCATTCTGACTTGAGAAGAACAGGGAGGGTTTGCATCAAAGTATTGGATGTCCTAAGAGACCTAGATGCAGATCGATCTGGTTCAGCAGGTTCAATGGGGTACAACTGTTAGAACAAAAGTGTATTTCAAGCAAATAAATTTGCAGAAAAAAAAATCCTTTGTTTCTAAAGAGAAATTTATATCTACGGGAAATGTTGGTCAGTGGCAGCAACTGCAAACTTTTTCCCATGAGAGAGGATTGTGACGGTTAATCAAGAAGTCAGTTTTGGGGCACCTGGGTGGGTCAGTCAGTTAAGTGTCTGTCTTCAGTTCAGGTCATGATCTCAGGGTCGTGAGATCGAGCCCTGCATCGGGCTCTGCACTCAGTGGGGAGTCTGCTTGAGATTCTCTCCCCCTCTCCCTCTACTCCTCCCCCTGTGCTCATTTGCTCACTCGCTCGCTCTCTCAAATAATCTTTAAAAAACCAGTTTGTCAAGAAAATAATATAAAGTTTGAAGAAAGGAATTGTCAAACAATTTAAAAAAGTGAGATGCTTATCTCCTACAGAATATATTATTTCTGTGCTATATTCGTACATGGGTCCTCCCATATTCGTGGGAGAACTTTGGCAAAAGGAATATGAGACCTTATCAGTGACAGAGATGTTAAAATGTAGAATAAGGGAGAACAGGGAAATCATTTAAGTGTCAGTGACTGTGTATCTGTTCACCAGGCTTGTTTTCTTTCTAGTCCTAGTTATTCTACACATTTCAGCCTCCCTTCTCAGGTGGTCATCCTAGAGCGGATTACTAGCCTGTGGAAGGGAGTGGAGGGTGTGACCGTGCTCCTTCCAGCCACTGACTGATTAGGAAGCCTCTGGACCTCAAGGAGCCTTCCCTGGCTACCCACCAGCAGAAACACCCCCCTACATGTCTTCTCCATGACCTAAAGAAAAGAAAGCAGTTGTGTAAATGTGCTGCCATATTGCACGGTCTCCTTCCTTGGAAAATACTGTTTTTCCATACACTGTTTGTTTCATATGTGCTATCTTGAAATATGTACTTTGTGCTGCTATTTCTTTCCTGCTCTTTTAATAAACTTTTTTCTACAAAACCTCTAATATCCATAGATATTTCAATTCCATTGTCTTGAGTAAATAATAGGAATCTCAGAGAATGAGTAATACTTGGAGGTATATCAGGAGACAGTAAAGGCACCTACTATCCTACTATGCCAAGACGCCCTAAAGGAGGATTGTTTGTGATTGACTAAAAATACCTTAGGATCTGAATGAGCTGACCTAAGGGTGCAATGACAAATGTCTGTATTTGGACTTTGGATGCTTAAGAAATTGAGAGTCCTTTGTTAGCTTACTTAAAAAAACTAGCAAGTATGCATTGCATGTAATGCACGGTGTTAGGCATTATGGGGAATACAAAATGAATCAGGAAAAAAGGACTTCCCTTAAAGTTATCTAATAATAATACATTTTGAGACAAGATTCAAGATGATAAGAATCATGATGTAAACAAACAATTCTCTGGGTATTTAGAAGAAGAAAGCTTAACTCCACTGATGATATAAGAAGGATGTCATGGTGGAGAAGCCATTTGCACTGACCCAATATAGATTCTTGTTCTACAGTCTTGTTTTCAGGGATTTAGATTTACTTTTTAAAATGGAAAGATTCTGGGGTGCCTGGGTGGTTCAGTCATTAAGTGTCTGCCTTCAGCTCAGGTCATGATCTCAGGGTCCTGGAATTGAGCCACGCATCGGGCTCCCTGCTCTGTGGGAAGCCTGCTTCTCCCTCTCCCACTCCCCCTGCTTGTGTTCCCTCTCTCGCTGTCTCTCTCTGTCAAAAAATAAATAAAATCTTAAAAAAAAAATAAAATGGAAAGATTCCTAAGCAGATGTTCTTCATGGACTGCTTGAGGAACTTGATCTGACATGCCTAGCAGGTCTCACTCTTCCCAAACAAGATGCTCTGTGCTCCTCAGAAGTTTTTTATTCATCTGGGACTTGCTCTCCCACTGTGGTCAGAATCTGCTGATGGACTCTAGAAGAACACCTTATTGTCATCAGTTTCACTTTTTATGTCTTCTCTGGGTGACCCAGCATCAGTCTTAAAAACCATTGTGCAGGGCGCCTGGGTGGCTCAGTTGGTTAAGCGACTGCCTTTGGCTCAGGTCATGATCCTGGAGTCTCCGGATCGAGTCCCGCATCGGGCTCCCTGCTCAGCAGGGAGTCTGCTTCTCCCTCTGACCCTCCCCCCTCTCATGTGCTCTCTCTCGCTCTCTCATTCTCTCTCTCAAATAAATAAATAAAATCTTTAAAAAAAAAAAAAAAAAAACCATTGTGCACTTGGACATTGCTGGACAAAAGGCACCACATGAAGGAAGTATTTTGAGGCTAGGGCCTCTTTAGACCCCGCACCTACTTGGCTTTTTTGAAATTGGGAAGATAATATGCAGAGATCGGTTTCATGCATTATTACAGAAATGAAATCTTCTGTAAGAATTTCACCACATGGTAACTACTCACTGACTTGGGCACCTCAGAGCTGAGGAAGCACAGGGAATAGTCTATGCCAGCAACGTTTCATCAATGGTGGTAAAGAGAAGTAAGAAAGCCAGTAGGAGGTTCTTCACAAGTGAAAAATTTTGTTTGGAATATCTTCATCTATTACCAGATTGATGGTGCCTCACGAATGAGAAATTTCCCTTTTATAAGACACTGTGCATAACTTTCACTGAAATCCTATTGGGAGGCAAAGTGCTTATATCTTGCCAAAAAGGAGGAATTTATTCTAGAAGTAGTAGAGAAATAGAGGAAGATATCTCCAAAAATAGGGTGTATGGATTTTAACTGAGGAGTTACTATATATGCTTTATTCCTATCATGTTTTAATAAAAATGTGTTATTTTAGGATTAAATTTTCTTTGAATACTTCGGCCATACATTTAGCATCAATTTATTTTACCTATTTTTTTTTCATTATTCGTCTGCTACTCTTTAGGTTTTTGTTTTGGTTTGTTTGTTTTTTGATGAGTGTGGTTATAAGCAATATCATAATAGAAACTAGGGGCACCTGGGTGGCTTATTTGGTTAAGTGTCTGACTCTTGATTTTGACTGAGATCATGATCCTCAGGGTCGTGAGACCCAGCCGCATGTTGGGCTCTGTGCTGGATGTGGAGTCTGCCTAAGATTCTTTCCCTCTCCCTCTGTCCCTACTCCCCCACTGCCTCACCCCAGTTCGCACTCTTGTGCTTTCTCTCTCTCGAATAAAGAAAAAAGAAATTAAAGGTGGATTACTATGATAATTTATGCAACATCAGTGCTCTTTTATGTGTATTTCAAGTAAATTTGACAAAAATTATCTACATGAGGTAATCACCCTTTTAAGAAGTATGCCCTTTTGCATCTTTTGTTATCAGTTAATGGGCTTGTAAAATTCATATTTGTTATTTAAATTTTTCAATTAGCTGTCAACATATTGCTTAATGAAGCAAGTGGTTTTTGTTCAGAGAAAATGAAGGTCTACTCTTGGATTAGCTGTTATTTAAAAATGTGCTGATAAAAGCAAGTTAGTGATTTTTCAATGGGCTGATCTGCATGTTACTAACTTTGGAAAGAAAATTAAACTATGTGTACATATTTACAAATGTCACTAGGACTCAGTATCATCTAATTCAAGGCACCATGTAAAAGTCAACTGAAGGAAGTTTTTCAGATTGATAACATAACTGAAATTCAAATCCCTTAAGAAAATTTAAAGACATTAGTAATGTGAGGTCATAAAAATCTTGTTTTTAAGCATTGAAAATTCTCCAGCATGGGGACATCTTTGGTTTTGATAAATAAGATTCTTTTAATTTCCTTTTACTTGAGCTTCCATGTATATTTCAGCACTTAAATTGAACTGAACCTCAGCCTGGGGCATAATCTCTTTTGTAGCTGATGGCTGTTAGCACTACCACTAAGAATGGTACTTCTAATTTTGATCTAATGATCTGTGATTGTTTTTGTCCTTGGTAAATGCAAAAGTATATTTTAATTGAAACAATTTTATTTTTTATTCTTGATTCCAACTGATATTATGTTGAAGTGCCAACTGATGCTAATAAGAACAAAAAGCCCTAAAAAGTAAAGATACCTACCCTTCTAAATTGAGCCGTTTTCTTGTGATGGGAGATTACTGAACTTCACCACAGGATTAGGGCCATAAAGTCATGTGTGGGGATCTTGGAAGCTGATCTGTCAGCAGAGGACACTGGAGGTCCCAGTGTAGAAACTGAAACTCAGTGAAGAAAGCCAGCATAGAAAGGAGAACACTCGGGGTTCTTGGGGGCATATGGAGAGGTCTGCCAGAAACCCAGTTTTGGAATTCAAGAAAGCAGACTGATGGCCGACTGAATCTGAGGCCGTCCCACCCTGAATGCCATGGCGTTCCACTGCCTCTGGTTCTTCAAGTGGCCACAGCTGGGTCAGACACACAGCATTGTGAAGTTGCCTGGCTGTATACTGAGGTTTGGCATCGGGTACAGGGCAGAGGGCACAGCTCTAGACATGGGTCTGGGTGTTTTCAAACAGGAGCAGCTTCTCGGCTTCTAAAGGACTGGTGATTAGGTCAGGACTAGCCACCTAATCTCCCTATCTTAGGATCAGTTGATTTGGAACCTTAATTATATCTGGGATAGTCTAGATTAGTGTTTGATTGAATAACTGGAGGAGGTGTGTATATACAAGGGGCCAGGAATCTTGAGGGCACATCTTAAAATTCTTCTTCCTTTCAATGTTTTTCCTTCTGAAATTCATTCTGATTCTAAATTCTATGAGTTTACTAGTCAAGTAACTATCGTGGCTTTTGTGAAAAGTATGGTGATCTTTGACTTAAGCATTCAGCTCCCTAGAGTTTTAGGTGAATGTAGTACAGGGAGGGTCTTCAGACAGATACCAGTAGAGTCTAATAATGAAATGGATCTTATAAAACTAGATAACCTAAATGTGCTACATCTCATGCTCCCGTTCAGGGGCAATGGCACTGAATTTGGCCAACCGCAAATCTGAGGTTGCTTCCTTCTGTTGTTATTCCACCTATATTCTAATAGGTTTTTTTTTTTTTTTTTTTTTTAGATTATTTATTTGAGAGAGAGCGTGAGTGTGAGTGGGGGGAAGGGCAGAGGGAGGGAGAGAGAGAATCTCAAGCAGACTCTGCACTGAGCATGAAGCCCGACGCGGGGCTCGATCCCATAACCCTGAGATCATGACCAGAGCCAAAATCAAGAGTTGGCCGCTCAACTGACTGAGCCACCCATGTGCCCCTTTTCTGTGTTAACTCCTGTTCTTTTAAAGTGAAATGTGTTCCAAGTAGAACAAATGTACAATCATTTAGTTGTTCCTGAATTGGCACCTAAGTTCTTAAATTTTTACTTTTTTATTTACTGTTATTTCCAAAGTCCCCTACTCCCTTCCGCTCTCACTGATATTTAATTCATATAACTATTGACATCACATGAGATTTTGGTTTCACAATCCTGGATTCTGGTCTTTGTTCTCCTAATTACGATGTATATGAAAAGTTTCATGACTGAAAATTTACTCTATTTATAAACGGGGATAATGCTCCCTACTTCTTGAGGCAATTGCTAAGTTACAATGAGATATTTACAGAAAATTTATCTTTTAATTCTGAGGCATTCTGTAAATATAAACTATTAATAGTCACAAGTAGTCTCTAGTAATGCAATGTCATCCCACAAATCTTTATGAATTAGGTACATCAATGATTTAAACATAATTGAGATTCATTCCACACCTAGAGAAACACACTCTGCTTCCAAAATCTTCCTAGAACACAGCCCTGATTGTGTTATTTCTTAGAGATCTTTTGTGCCCACTCGTTAAAGTCTCAACTAATTATTCTGACATTTTGTTCCTTCCATTCTAACTCATATCCCTGGTCTTCCCTCCTCCTCCACCTCCTCCTCCTGCCAACATGCAGATTCCAGGCATACAATCTGACGTGATTAATGCAAACCCTACATGGATGCTTTGCTCTACCATCTCCACTTGTAGGGATTGTGCACCTCAGTTATCATTTCCTGTGGGAAGGATTCCTGGGGTTTTGACCACTAACCTCTCCCTCGCCTCTGCTTTTCATGTCGGACTTTGCACTTTCACAATAGCTCTTATTCTGTTTTTCTTGGGAGTAAGGTTATTGGTATATAGGCTGGAAGGAATGTCAGTTACTCAGAGACAGGAATCCCATCCCCCATTCTGTGTTCCTTCATCTCTGTTGTGCCCTTTTCATGTAAGATCCTAACAAACTTTTCACAAATTGATCTCAGTAATCTTGAGAGAGTTCACAAAATCTGGTTAAATCATTTCTTTTCAGTGGAGGTCAACTTTGTTTCTCCGACCTATGTAGTGAGCCCACTAATTTTATTATACACTGAAGCATCGGGACATTGAAGCTAGATGATGTAGCAAAGGAATATTCTATGCTTCTCAGAGCAAGCGAGGCATACATATTAAAGCGAAAGATAAGAAGTGTGAATCTTCTCACTTGGTATGTTCTTGGAAGCCCTGAAATCTCAGAAAGATAAAACAGAGAGTTTAAAAATTAATACAGAGAAAGTGAGGCTCTTGATATTTCTTCTTAGATCGGGAACAGTCACTTTAGAAATGAAATACTCTGTTTCTAAGAAGTCACGTGGGCATAGCGCAGTAATAAATTTTCTGCAGGAAGTAACTTTTTTTTCTGCAAACCCAGTGCAGGCATAGATACTGAAAGCCAGAAGAGTAAGTAAACATGAAACACCCACCAGTTTAATATTTGACAGTACAAAACAGCAAAGGGAAGAAGGAAGAGCCCTCTTTGTGGGAAGGATAATCCTACCATATTACCACTACTATGTAGGGAGGGATATTGCCACGTGGGTTCTGTAGTTTCCGATTAGCACTAATGGCTAATTGTTTACTTTCAGCAGCATTAAGAGTGAGAGAATGAAGACTGATCTCATTTTCCATATTGCTTACTGATGATTCTGACTTACTTATTTGAATTGGCTTTCTTTCTTTTTCCAAATTTGATGTGAACTTCTTTTCTCCCGTTTTTCTGTGGCTGGGGATTCATTGATACCGTGATTAACATTGAATTTAACATGGTCCATAGACTCTTAAAAGCTCTTCCTGAGTCTCAAAAGACTCTCAAAAGCTCTTCCTGAGGGGTTCAGAAGAGGCAAGCAAAGGGACAGTTCCGAGGTTAGCAGCTTTGCAAACAGTGTCATGTGGTGTTGTCCAGGCAAAGTCTTGGTTTGAGGGGGGAATGGCTGCATCTGTTCACTGTAGTGAGGCTTTCTATTTTAAGTGCGCAATAAAGGAGAAGCACTAGCTTGCTTTCCAAGGGTTCCAGAGGCATCAGACGAGGAGGGAGACAGAAAGCTAGAGACAGAGACGGGTATGAAAAATGCATCTGTGTGTGAATGAATGAATGAATGAATGGTTGAATATACGAGTGGACAAATTAATGAATGACAGTGAGACAAACAGGAGCTTAAAAAGCCAAGTGACTAGAGTAGTTTAAAAGACTCGGGCTTATGGACAGAAAATGGTCCAGGTTGTAATTGCTTTAAAACTATGAAACAGAGTCTCCTGGCTGGCTCAGTTGGTGGAGTATGTGACTCTTAATCTCAGGGTCGAGACTTCAAGCCCTGCCCTGCGTGTAGAGATTCCTTAAAAATAAAATCTTATAAAAAAAAAACAAAACTCTGAAGCAGACAAAAAGTATTAGATTAACATAGCTATTAATTGTTTATAGAATATAGCTGTGATGGCATTTATCTTCTAGTTAATTTCAATATTTCTTCATATTGTGCTTCATTTTTTTTCAGTTTTAAGTCCTTCATCTTTATTCATTTAATCATCGTATATATTAAGCACCAACTCTGTGCTGGCTACATGGAAACCATGGCTAATATATTGTGAGCCCATCAAGATTGTGTTACTCAAATGTGTTATTTAATAATTATTGTGTAATCACCATAAACTCCTTTGTGCATTGCACACTTAGGAAGAAGCCAAAATGTATTGAACTGTGAGCTTTATACTAACTTTGAGCTGTCACTACCTTACCATCTGTTTGTGCTAATCAGTGCTCTCTACCTGTGCAGTTTTCTGTGTCATACACGTGGCCAGTGATGGATCACTCAGGGAAACTTGCCTTGCAACTCAGTGCTCTTCTCTGTATTAATACATCTCTTAACCCCTTCATGGCATCAAATCCCTGCTGCTGTTGGTGGTGTAAATCATTTCTCTTTTGTACAGGCTCTTCATATATTTTAGGGACAACCAAATAAATTTTTCCTTGTTACCTCCAAAAAATCCGGATCTGTATCTGAGCCCCTGAAGGAGATGTGTTAATGAATAAGAATGGTCAAGGCTGCCCTTGTAGGTCAAAGTAAATATCAACTCTAAAATATGCAGCATAGGTACCAAGTAATTCCAACCATGTCTCAGCTGCTTCCCTTTCCCAATTCATCATTTTCAATGAGAAAGTCTGAAACAGGTCAGAGACACGATCATTTATCAGGACGTTCACTTATAGATGCATGTGAATGAGATGCGCACATGTTATGCCCATTTTTCTTGTGGCGTTTCTCCGGGATATTTCAAATAAATTTTGTGAGGCACAGTCCAATCTAACTTCACCACAAATTTTTGGATGGCCTGGTAAACTCTAGGGTCAACAGTATACGGACTTTATGTACTTACTACTTTTTTTTTCCCTTCCCAGACTCCTTTCTCTGTACGTAAGAAGGGTGATTGTATGATATAATGAATTTAGACTTTCCATTTTTTGTTTCCCTTTCATACATTTTAGTCGAATATATTTGCTTTTAATTTTCTTTTCAACACATCTTTTCATTCAAAAGATATTCATTAAACAAATACAAAATGCCCCACACTGTTCTATGTGATGGAAATGCATCATCAAGCAAAACAAACATGGTGCCTTGACTTCTGGGGACTTCTGTCTGGGGCGGGGGCGGGGAAGGAATTTCTTTGTTTTCAGTTAGGAGGCTACAGGCTAGATGTGTTCATTCATGGGGAAAAAAATGCAGTGTGGTCAACTTGACTCTGAGTAGTGTCCCATCTCCTCTCCCCCTCCCCGGCTCCTGGGCTGCTCTCCCCATCCCCGCCTCCTCTCCCTTTCTCCCTCCCCCGCCCCGTCTCCTCTGCCCTGCCTCCCCGTCTCCTTTCCCCCTCCCCGGCTCCTTTTCCCCTCCCCCTTGTCCCATCTACCTGGGGAATACCTGCATGGCTTTCCCGGTCAGCTCCAGGTGACCTGGTTCATTGAATCTTGGGTAACCCAGCTGGTAGCACTGAGTACGAGGCCTTTGTGCTTGCCTCCTCCGTGGGACGTTTCTTCCATAGCACATGTGTGTATGATCTTTGTCACCCTCTGCTAGGCTGGGAGCTCCCTGAAGGCAGAGACTGGACTTTATCTTTGTCTCTTCAAAGCAAACGGAAGTATGGACTGTGCTAGGCTCTTGAATGAATGCATGCATGAACGAATGGATAGGTAAACTGGGTTTGGCCTCTTTCCAATATTAGCTGTACTATAATGAACAAATCATTGAACTACGTTGATCCTGCTTCCTTAAAAAAAAATGAATGTTTTCTTTAAAGCTTTTTACAATGACAAATGAGGAAAATATTATGTGATAGTGCTTTGTGGTACATAAAACACTGTCATAATATTTTCCTCATTTGGTCATTGTAATATATATATTACACATATATTACAGGTATATATGTTTATTACAGGTACCTATGTATACATATTATATGTATAATGTGTGTGTATATATATATAAATATATAAATATAAATATATATATATATATCCATCCCTTCTTAGGCTTCATTTCTATACAATAATACATTCAAAGAAGAAAAAGAAAAAAAAAACTAGTAAACCACCAATCTGTCAACCAAAAAAAGAAAGAAAAGGAAAAAACATTCAGGGCAGCAATCCCTCAAGTATTTCTCTCCGCTCTATGCAAACAACCAATTGTGCTCACTCTTTTCTTTCTCATTGGTCTCCTCAACTTCTGGATGAATTATATACCTTTCTCGGGAAATTCTCTGCCTTTGCCAAGTAAATCAACCTGGCCTGTCAGTGTCTTTGGTTTTACCTCTATATTAGTTGTGCCAATTTTTCACACGAGGCAGGAAAGACCGTGTCTCTGGGGGAGGGGGAGGGGAGGAGGCTGAGATGATGTTAATTATGCTTTTCTGGCTTATACATGCACACACTCATACAAGCCAATATACCTCCCACAAATGCGAGCAGAAAACTCATGTTTGTTGTTATTACTTCTTTCCTGCTGTTCTCTGAGCCTTGCTAGATCTGTGGTCTTAAAACTTAAATACCATCTTGTATCCATGATTCATGTTGAAATGTGAAAATGGGGCATATGCAAAGCAAATGAGCAAATGCACTAATCAGGGAGGTATACCTTTCAACCGGGAGTGGGTGTGTGTGATTTGTTTGAAGTAAGCAGTGCACTCACATGTTCAAAACTCAAAATGACATCACAGGGTGTAGCGTCCCTTTCCCCTTTCATCCATGGAAGACAAGATGTGGTACTGTATGCACAATTTTGCTGTTTTTCTCGTATCCTTCTCAGTGCACAAACTCTTCCTTCATTTCTTTTGAATGCCATAGCATTTTCTTCTGTCTCTTGGGTTAGTTGCTTTATTTTATTTATTTATTTTTTAAATTTTTTATTGTTATGTTAATCCCCATACATTACATCATTAGTTTTAGATGAAGTGTTCCATGATTCATTGTTTGTGCATAACACCCAATGCTCCATGCAGAACGTGCCCTCTTTAATACCCATCACCAGGCTAACCCATCCTCCCACCCCCCTCCCCTCTAGAACCCTCAGTTTGTTTTTCAGAGTCCATCATCTCTCATGGTTCTTCTCCCCCTCCGATTTCCCCCCCTTCATTCTTCCCCTCCTGCTATCTTCTTCTTTTTTTTTTCTTAACATATATTGCATTATTTGTTTCAGAGGTACAGATCTGAGATTCAACAGTCTTGCACAATTCACAGCACTCACCAGAGCAAATACCCTCCCCAGTGTCAATCACCCAGTCACCCCATCCCTCCCACCCCACCCCCCACTCCAACAACCCTCAGTTTGTTTCCTGAGATTAAGAATTCCTCATATCAGTGAGGTCATATGATACATGTCTTTCTCTGTTTGACTTATTTCACTCAGCATAATACCCTCCAGCTCCATCCACGTCATTGCAAATGGCAAGATCTCATTCCTTTTGATGGCTGCATAATATTCCATTGTATATATATACCACCTATTCTTTATCTATTCATCTGTCAATGGACATCTTGACTCTTTCCATAGTTTGGCTATTGTGGACATTGCTGCTACAAACATTCGGTTGCCCATACCCCTTCGGATCCCTACATTTGTATCTTTGCGGTAAATACCCAGTAGTGCAATTGCTTGGTTGTATGGTAGCTCTATTTTCAACTTTTTGGGGAACCTTCATACTGTTTTCCAGAGTGGCTGCACCAGCTTGCATTCCCACCAACAGTGTAGGAGGGTTCCCCTTTCTCTGCATCCCTGCCAACATCTGTCGTTTCCTGATTTGTTAATTTTAGCCATTCTGACTGGTGTGAGGTGGTATGTCATTGAGGTTTTGATTTGGATTTCCCTGATGCCGAGTGATGTTGAGCACTTTTTCATGTGTCTGTTGGCCATTTGGATGTCTTCTTTGGAAAAATGTCTGTTCATGTCTTCTGCCTAATCTTGACTGGATCATTTGTTCTTTGGGTGTTGAGTTTAAGAAGTTCTTCATAGATTTTGGATACTAGCCCTTTATCTGATATGTCATTTGCAAATATCTTCTCCCATTCTGTCAGTTGTCTTTTGGTTTTGTGGACTGTTTCCTTTGCTTTGCAAAAGCTTTTTATTTTGATGAAGTCCCAATAGTTCATTTTTGCCTTTGCTTCCCTTGCCTTTGGCGATGTTTCTAGGAAGAAGTTGCTGTGGCTGAGGTCGAAGAGGTTGCTGCCTGTGTTCTCCTTTAGGATTTTGATGGACTCCTGCCTCACATTGAGGTCTTTCAACCATTTGGAGTCTATTTTTGTGTGTGGTGTAAGGAAATGGTCCAGTTTCATTCTTCTGCATGTGGCTATCCAATTTTCCCAACACCATTTGTTGAAGAGACTGTCTTTTTTCCATTGGATATTCTTTCCTGCTTTGTCAAAGATTAGTTGACCATAGAGTTGAGGGTCCATTTCTGGGCTCTCTATTCTGTTCCATTGATCTATATGTCTGTTTTTGTGCCAGTACCATACTGTCTTGATGATGACAGCTTTGTAGTAGAGCTGGAAGTCCAGAATTGTGATGCCGCCAGCTTTGCTTTTCTTTTTCAACATTCCTCTGGCTATGCGGGGTCTTTTCTGGTTCCATACAAATTTTAGGATTATTTGTTCCATTTCTTTGAAGAAAGTGGATGGTATTTTGATGGGGATTGCATTGAATGTGTAGATTGCTCTAGGTAGGATTGACATCTTCACAATATTTGTTCTTCCAATCCATGAGCATGGAACGTTTTTCCATTTCTTTGTGTCTTCCTCAATTTCTTTCATGAGTATTTTATAGTTTTCTGAGTACAGATCCTTTGCCTCTTTGGTTAGATTTATTCCTAGGTATCTTATGGTTTTGGGTGCAATTGTAAATGGGATCGACTCCTTAATTTCTCTTTCTTCTGACTTGTTGTTGGTGTATAGGAATGCCACTGACTTCTGTGCATTGATTTTATATCCTGCCACTTGACTGAATTCCTGTATGAGTTCTAGCAGTTTTGGGGTGGAGTCTTTGGGATTTTCCACATAAAGTATCATATCATCTGCAAAGAGTGAGAGTTTGACTTCTTCTTTGCCGATTTGGATGCCTTTTATTTTTTTTTTGTTGTCTGATTGCTGTGGCTAGGACTTCCAATACTATGTTGAATAGCAGCGGTGATAGTGGACATCCCTGCCGTGTTCCTGACCTTAGGGGGAAAGCTCTCAGTTTTTCCCCATTGAGAATGATATTCGTTGTAGGTTTTTCATAGATGGCTTTTATGATATTGAGGTATGTACCCTCGATCCCTATACTCTGAAGAGTTTTGATCAAGAAAAGATGCTGTACTTTGTCAAATGCTTTTTCTGCATCTATTGAGAGGATCATATGATTCTTGTTCTTTCTTTTGTTAATGTATTGTATCACGTTGATTGATTTGCAGAGGTTGAACCAACCTTGCAGCCCAGGGATAAATCCCACTTGGTCGTGGTGAATAATCCTTTTAATGTACTGTGGGATCCTATTGGCTAGTATTTTGTTGAAAATTTATGCATCCATGTTCATCAGGGATATTGGTCTGTAATTCTCCTTTTTGATGGGGTCTTTGTCTGGTTTTGGGATCAAGGTAATGCTGGCCTCATAAAATGAGTTTGGAAGTTTTCCTTCCATTTCTATTTTTTGGAACAGTTTCAGAAGAATAGGTATTAATTCTTCTTGAAATGTTTGGTAGAATTCCCCTGGGAAGCCATCTGGTCCTGGGCTTTTGTTTGTTGGGAGATTTTTGATGACTGCTTCTATTTCCTTAGTGGTTATAGGTCTGTTCAGGTTTTCTATTTCTTCCTGGTTCAGTTTTGGTAGTTAATACATCTCTGGGAATGCATCCATTGCTTCCAGGTTATCTAATTTGCTGGCATAGAGTTGCTCATAATATGTTCTTATAATTGTTTGTATTTCTTTGGTGTTGGTTGTGATCTCTCCTCTTTCATTCATGATTTTGTTGATTTGCGTCATTTCTCTTTTCTTTTTGATAAGTCTGGCCAGGGGTTTATCAATCTTGTTAATTCTTTCAGAGAAGCAGCTCCTAGTTTCGTTGATCTGTTCTACTGTTCTTTTGGTTTCTATTTCATTGATTTCTGCTCTGATCTTTATTATTTCTCTTCTCCTGCTGGGTTTAGGCTTTATTTGCTGTTCTTTCTCCAGCTCCTTTAGGTGTAGGGTTAGGTTGTGTACTTGAGACCTTTCTTGTTTCTTGAGAAAGGCTTGTATTGATATATACTTTCCTCTTAGAACTGCCTTTGCTACATCCCAAAGATTTTGAACAGTTATGTTTTCATTTTCATTGGTTTCCATGAATTTTTTTAATTCTTCTTTAATTTCCTGGTTGACCCATTCATTCTTCAGTAGGATGCTCTTTAGCCTCCATGTATTTGAGTTCTTTCCGACTTTCCTCTTGTGATTGAGTTCTAGTTTCAAAGCATTGTGGTCTGAAAATAGGCAGGGAATGATCCCAATCTTTTGGTACCGGTTGAGACCTGATTTATGACATAGGATGTGATCGATTCTGGAGAATGTTCCATGGGCACTAGAGAAGAATGTGTATTCCGTTGCTTTGGGATGGAATGTTCTGAATATGTCTGTGAAGTCCATTTGGTCCAGTGTGTCATTTAAGGTCTTTATTTCCTTGTTGATCTTTTGCTTAGACGATCTGTCCATTTCAGTGAGGGGGGTGTTAAAGTCCCCCATTATTATTGTATTGTTGTTGATGTGTTTCTTTGCTTTTGTTATTAATTGCCTTATATAATTGGCTGCTCCCATGTTAGGTGCATAGATATTTACAATTGTTAGATCTTCTTGTTGTATAGACCTTTAAGTAGGATATAGTGTCCTTCCTCATCTCTTATTACAGTCTTTGGTTTAAAATCTAATTTGTCTGATATAAGGATTGCCACCCCAGCTTTCTTTTGGTGTCCATTAGCATGATAAATGGTTTTCCACCCCCTCACTTTCAATCTGGGGGTGTCTTTGGATCTAAAATGAGTCCCTTGCAGACAGCATATTGATGGGTCTTGTTTTTTTTTTTTTTAAGATTTTATTTATTTATGTGACAGAGAGAGACACAGCAAGAGAGGGAACACAAGCAGGGGGAGTGGGAGAGGGAGAAGCAGGCTTCCCGCTGAGCCGGGAGCCCGATGTGGGACTTGATCCCAGGACCCTGGGATCATGACCTGAGCTGCAGGCAGACGCTTAACCATCTGAGCCACCCAGGCGCCCTTGTTTTTTAATCCAATTTGATAGCCTGTGTCTTTTGATTGGGGCATTTAGCCCATTTACATTCAGGGTAACTATTTAAAGACATGAATTTAGTGCCATTGTATTGCCTGTAAGGTGACTGTTACTGTATATTGTCTGTGTTCCTTTCTGGTCTATGTTGCTTTTAGGCTCTCTCTTTGCTTAGAGGATCCCTTTCAAGATTTCTTGTAAGGCTGGTTTCGTGTTTGCAAATTCCTTTAGTTTTTGTTTGTCCTGGAAGCTTTTTATCTCTCCTATTTTCAATGACAGCCTAGCTGGATATAGTATTCTTGGCTGCATATTTTTCTCATTTAGTGCTCTGAATATATCCTGCCAGTCCTTTCTGGCCTGCCAGGTCTCTTTGGATAGGTCTGTTGCCAATCTAATGTTTCTACCATTGTAGGTTACATATCTCTTCTCCCGAGCTGCTTTCAGGATTTTCTCTTTGTCTCTGAGACTCGTAAGTTTTACTATTAGATGTCGGGGTGTTGGCCTATTTTTATTGATTTTGAGAGGGGTTCTCTGTGCTTCCTGGATTTTGATGCCTGTTTCCTTCCCCAAATTAGGGAAGTTCTCTGCTATAATTTGCTCCATTATACCTTCTGCCTCTCTCTCTCTTTCTTCTTCTTCTGGGATCCCAATTATTCTAATGTGTTTCGTTTTATGGTATCGCTTATTTCTCAAATTCTGCCCTCGTGATCCAGTAGTTGTTTATCTCTTTTTCTCAGCTTCTTTATTTTCCATCATTTGGTCTTGTATATCACTGATTCTCTCTTCTGCCACATTTATCCTAGCATTTAGCGCCCCCATATTTGATTGCACTTCATTAATAGCCTTTTTGATTTTGACTTGGTTAGATTTTAGTTCTTTTACTTCTCCAGAAAGGGTTTCTCTAGTAACTTCCATGCTTTTTTCAAGCCCAGCTAGTATCTTTAAAGTGATGATTCTGAACTCTAGATCTGACATTGTACTAATGTCCATATTGAGTAGGTCCCTGGCAGTCGGTACTACCTCTTGTTCTTTTTGTTGAGGTGATTTTTTCCATCTTGTCATTTTGTGCAGAGGAGAATAGATTAATGAGAGAACAAAATGCTCACAGAGTAACAACGTCGCCAGAAAATATAAACAAATCAGAAAAGACCTGAAGCAGTGGGAAAAGAAAGGGAAAGAGAGAAAAAAGAAAAAGAAGAAAAAAAGAAAGAAAAAGACAAAGATAAAAACAAACAAAAACAGAACAAAACAAAACAAAACAAAAACAGAATATGATCAAATATGATCAGGCTGGTATATAGATCAGTGCCACACACTAGATTTTGGGTGTATTTTGGTCTGTTAGAAGAAAGTGCCTCCCAAAATTTTAAAGAAAGAAAAACTTATATATGTACAAAAATAAGGGTTGATATGATGAAGGGCTGGAATATGACTGTGAAGATGGAAATTATGAAAAATTTTATAAAAGGAATCGATAAGAAGATGTTTGAAAAAAGAAAGAAGATGATTAAAAAAAAAAGAAAAAAAAGGGAGAGAATGTGATCAGGCAGGGGAGTAGAAAAAAACCATACACTAGAGATTTAGGGTATATTTTGATCTGTTAGAAGAAACTATCTCAAAATTTTAAAGAGAGAACAACTTATATATATATGCCAAAAATACGGGTAACTACTATGAAGGGATAGAATATGACTCTAAAAATGAAAAATAAAAATATTTTTTAAAAAAGGGATTGATAAGATGTTGGTTGAAAAAGGGAAAAAGAAAAATTAAAAAAAATAAAAAGACAGTTTAAAAAAAATTAACTTTGAAAGACCACAGAATCATGGTAAAAAAGCCATGAATTCTATGTGCAGTATTCCCCTAGCGCTGGAGTTCTGCCGTTCTCACTGATGGGTAAACCTGGTCTTGGCTGGCTGTTCTCGCTGATCTTCTTGGGGAGGGGCCTGTTGCCGTGGTTCCCAAATGTCTTTGCCGGAGGTGGAATTGCCCCGCCCTTGCCGGTCCGGGCTAAGTAATCTGCTCGGGTTTGCTCTCAGGAGCTTTTGTTCCCTGCAAGCTTTCCGTACAGCTTTGGAGGCGGAGAGTGAAAATGGCGGCCTCCTAGTCTCCGCCCCGGAGGAGCCGAGAACTCGGGTCCCGCTCCTCAGTGCGCCCCCAGAGAAAAGCAGTCAGTCACTCCCATCTCCCCGGTCTCCCGCCGCACTCCGCGCTCACCCGGCCTGTGACCGCGCCTTTCTATCTGGCACCCGACCCCGGGTGGAGTCTCCAAACCCAGCAGATCCCCGCGGTACGCTCCCGCACCTCTCCTCCCGGGGGAAGAAGGGGAGTCTCCCCGGATCTGCCGCTTGTTGGGTCCCTGCTGGAGGAGCAGTGGCCCGACTGTGCCGCGGATCACGGTCTATGACAACCCCGAGCTGAGAGCCCGCGCCTGGGCTCCGTCTCTGCAGCCGGCCTCCCCACTCCGATACCCGGGAGCTCTGCCGCACTCAGGCACCCCCGGTCTTTCTGTGACCCCGAGGGTCCTGAGACCACACTGTCCCGCGAGGGTTCCACCCCCCACTTCGCCACCAGAGTGACGTCCCTCAGCGGAGCTGACTTCTAAAAGTTCCGATTTTGTGCTCCGTGGCTCTATCACTTGCCAGAAGCGGCCGACAGAGGCCCCTCCCCCGCCATCTATCCTCCTGAATATCGCCTCGGATTCACTTCTCCGCACGTCCTACCTTCCAGAAAGTGGTCGCTTTTCTGTTCAGAGAGTTGTTGCTATTCTTTTCTTCGATCTCCTGTTGAGTTTGCAGGTGTTCAGAATGGTTTGATCCCTATCCAGCTGAATTCCTGAGAGGAGACGAAATCCAGGTCTCCTACTCCTCCACCATCTTGCTCCACCCCCTCTTGGGTTAGTTGCTTTAGTTCTCTGTTGATGCATTACATTCAATCTTGTGCTGTTATGCTAATACAATTAAATTATAGCTCTAAAAACACCCTCTTGTTTATGCTTTCTAAGGGCATTTAACACAGTCTTGATTTTGCTGCTTCTTTCTGACAGCATCTGTCTCTTTTTCTCTCTCTGACTGCCTCCCACTATCCCTTCCCCTGCCCCTACCTACTTCACCTATACTCTTTTATTGAGCTAATCCTTATAGCTCCAACCTCTTCCCAGGCTAAGAGGAATTAGAAGATTCTTATTTTTTTTTTAGATACTCTGGATCATCATCCTGGATTCCCTTCTTTATCTTCTTAAATTCATCAGGAAAATTAATATTTAATCATAAAGTATTGCATTGGTATTTTCTGTTATGTTGACCATTATCTGCCCATAAAAAGAGACTACAACTTTGAATAGGCTCAGTGAATTCTTCAGTTCATTGATTATGCTTTACTATAAAGCCTTAGGCTGGGTACCCCATGGGGAGAGGTATGAAAAGACAAAAGCAAATAAACATTTCTTGCCATTTCCAGCTCATTATCTGGAAAGGAAGACTTTGTTTCCCCATGTTCTATATTAGAAGTAATTTCCTTATTAATTCAAACTTCTCTATTAAACAATTAGATGCAATTAATGCTTGCAACGATCCGGCAATACTGGATAATGAAGTGTTTCACTCAACATAACTTTCCACATTGTTGTACTTTACCCTGAAAGTGTTAAACATTTTTAAAGTGTTCAACTATTTTGGATAGATATTTTCCAAAAACATACTACAAATATTTCTACTTTTAAAAAAGAACATATTATAATGTGACCTTTCTTTCCTCACTAAAAATTGGGAGAGGCTATGTAAGACCCTCTCCAAAGCCCTTCTGCTTTTGACTTCACACAGTTAAGTGATGACTATTCCATCCATCATTTTGCCACACTCTCTGGCCTGCTGAGAGTGTAGTACTGCTTGCTCCAACAATAAATGGTCCCACATAATTCTGCTTTAAAAAAAATTACTAATGTAAAGACAATGCAAAGAAAGTTCAGGAAATGCAAGGATGGAAGAAAATCATAACATCCAACATCCTCACATTTCCTTTGTTCAGTGTTTCTTTTTGCATATTAGACATTCTTCTGCACTTTCTTTGCTTATGTTCATTTTTTACTTTCCTTGAATATAATTTTCTGTTTTCTTCCTTCCTTCCTTTCTCCCTCCCTCCCTCCCCCAACCTTTTTCCCCAAAGATATCCTTATTTGCCCTCATTATTTCTAGATTATTAGGGCATGGAATGCCCAGTTGATAGTCATGATGGCTCATCTTATGAGTCAACCTGACTGGGTTAAGGGATGCCCAGAGAGCTGACAAAACACTGTGTCTGGTGTGTCTGTGAAGACATCAACATTGGAATCTGTAGAGTGAGTAAATGAGATCACCCTCTGCGATGTGGGTAGGTATCCTCCAGTCCACTGAGGGCCTGAATAGAGCAAGGGCACAGAGGAGGGACCAGTTAACTCTTCGCTTGAGCTAAAACACCTGTTTTCTATCTTTGGATGTCTGTGCTTCTAGTCCTCAGAACTTCAGATGTGGACTGAGTGACACCACTTGTTTTCCTGGTGCTCCAGCTTGCAGAAATCAGCTCATGGGGTATCTCAGTTTCCACAGTTATGTGAGCTGATTCTTACACCAAATCTCCATCTGTCCATCTGTGTGTTCATCCATCCATCCATCTGTGTATATCTTATTGGTTCCATTTCTCTGAAGAACCTTCACTAATACAATAGTTAAATTCCTTCTGTACTTTTATTGATATCATTTTACTTTTTTCTAATTTCTAATGTTAGTCTTGAAAAATCTGTTGTTTGGTCCTGTTATCCTTCCTTTATAGCTGTTTTTAAATGTTGTTTTTTAGCATTTTCACTTTGTGTTTGGTGTTTTATAACTTGGCACAATTTGGGACTGTATTTCCATTTGTTCATTTATTCTCAACTATTATTTCCTTGGATATTGCTTCTTCCCCATTCTATTTTCTCCTCCATTGCTGATTTAAGATCGGTTCAGCTCACTGAGTCCTTTCCTCCTTACCTCTCATACACATTTTTCATCTTTTTCTCTGCTGCATTCTGTTACTTCCTTAGCAAAGCTTCATTATCTCCTCTGCCACCTTACCTAGTCTACTGTTTAAACTCTACTGTTTAAGCTCCATTGAGATTCTCACTGAATTTTTGTTTGTTTATTCTTTGGATCTTATGATAAATTTGATTCTCTTCTATTAGTTATACCTCAAAAACCATCTTATTTATTCACATTAAACATATTTTTAAATAGTTGGGATTGTGTAATTCTGATACAATCTCTACATCATTGTCAGTGTTGTGAATTTGTAATCTTTCTTCCTATTGATGCTTTCTCTTAATGAATGGACATTTCCAGTTTTAAGCTCATGTTCTATAAAAACATTTCTCAATTCTTTGAGACCTACATTTTTTTCTAAATCAGTTTTACTGAGATATACTTTACATCCCCAAAATGTATTCAATTTTGGGTTTTGAGATTTATACAATCCAAGAAACAATCATCACCATCAAGATAGTATCCATCACCCCTCAAAGATTGCTGTGTCCTTTTGCAGTCCATCCCATCCTCTGTCCTTGGCTCCAGAAACTGTGGGGCTGAGTCCATGTTTATTTAATTTTTTTCCCTTTTATTCAAAATGAATAGTTTCTACTATTATATCAACTATGCTGATTCTTTTTCTGTCACTTCAGATTTACTAGATGGACTCAATACTATATTTTTTTACTTTTTATACTCAATAGTATAATTGTTAATTTCAGCTCCAGTATTTCTATATATTTATTTTCAATTCTTTCTTATTTCTTTTTTGGGATTCTCTGTTTGTTGAGTCATTATTACATATTTTCCTATAATTCTTTAAACATACTTTTCATTCATTATTTGAATATATTTATAATATCTACTTTTATTTTTACTTCAAGTGTAATACACCATGTCACATTAGTGTTAGGTGTACAATATGATTCAACAATTCTACACATTTTTCAGTACTCAACAACGTTACCTGTGCCCTCATTCACCTCCCCCTGGTAACCACCAGTTTCTCTATATTTAAGAATTTTTTGTCTTTTTTTTCTTTGTATGTCCATTTGTTTTGTTTCTCAAATTTCACATATGAGTTCAATCATACAGTATTTGTCTTACTCTGACTTATTTGACTTAGCATTATAACCTGTAGGTCCATCCATGTTGTTGGAAATGGCTAAATTTCATTCTTTTTTATGGCTAAATAATATTCTGGGGTGTGTGTGTGTACGTGTGTGACTTCTTTATTCAGCTATCAACAAACACTTGATTTACTTTTATATCTTGGTTATTGTAAATAATGCTGCGATAAACATAGGAGTGCATATATCTTTTCAGATTCATCTTTTTATTTTCTTTGGGCAAATACCCAGGAATGGAATTACTGGATCATGTAGTAATTCTATTTTTAATTTTTTGAGGAAACTCCATAGTGTTTTCCAAAGAGATTGTACCAATTTGCATTTTCACTGACAGTGCACAAGGTTCCTTTTTCTCTCCATTCTCACCAAAGCTTTTTATTTTTTATTTTTGCCATTCTGATGGGTGTAAAATGATATCTCATGGTAGTTGTGGTTTGCATTTCTTTGAGTAGTGGTGATGAGCATCTTTTCGGGTGCCTGTTGGCCATCTATAATTCTTCTTTGGAAAAATGTCTGTTTAGGCCCTCAGTCTATTTGTTAATTGGATTATTAGGGTTTTTTTTTTTTTTTTTGGTATTGTATAAGTTATTTATATGTCTTGGGTATTAATCCCTTATTGGATATATCATTTGTAAATATCTTCTCCCATTTAGTGGGTTGTCTTTTTGTTTTGCTAGTAGTTTCCTTCACTGTGCAAAAATTTTATTTTTGTGTAGTCCCAATAGTTTAATTTTGCTTTTGTTTCCCTTGCCAGAGGAAACATATCTAGAAAAATGTTCTACAGCCAGTGTCAAAGAAATTACTGAATATGTTTTCTTTAGGAGTTTTTTGGTTTCAGGTCTTACATTTAGGTCTTTAATCCATTTTGAGTTTATTTTTACATATGGTGTAAGAAAATGGTCCAGTTTCATTTTTTGCATGTTACTGTTCAGTTTTTCCAGCACCATTTGTTGAAGAGATGGTCTTTTTCCCATTGAGTATTCTTTCCTTTTTAATCAAAGATTAATTGACCACATAAGCATGGGTTTATTTCTGGACTCTCTATTCTGTTCTATTGAGCTATGTGTCTATTTTTTTGTGCCATACTGTTTTGATTGCTACGGCTTCAAGTGTATTTTGAAATCTGGGATTGTGATACCTCCAACCTTATTCTTTTTCAAGATTGCTTTGGCTTTTGGGGTGTTTTGTGGTTCCATACAAATTTAAGTATTACTTGTTCTGGTTCTATGAAAAATGTTGTTGGTATTTTAATAGGGATTACATTAAATCTGTAGATGGCTCTCAGTAGTATGGACATTTTAACAATATTGTTTCTTCCAGTCCATGAGCGTGGGCTGTCTTTCCATTTCTTTGTGTCATCCTCAATTTCCTTCACCAATGTTTTATAGTTTTCAGAGTGTAGGTCTTTTACTACTTTGGTTAAGTTTATTCTTCTGTTTTTGAATAGAGTGTTCAGAATACACATCTGTTAAGTCTATCTGGTCCAGTGTGTCATTCAAAGCCAGTGTTTTCTTGTTGATTTTCTGTTTGGTTGATATATCCATTGATGCAAGCCGGGTGTTAAAGTGCCCTACTATTGTATTACTGTCAGTTTCTTCCTTTATGTCTGTTAATAGTTGCTTTATGTATTTATGTGGTCCCATGTTGTGTGCCTAAATGTTTACAATTATTATATCCTCTTGTTGGATTATTCCTTTTATCATTATATAGTGTTCTTTGTCTCTTGTTACAATCTTTTTTTTAAAGTCTATTTTGTCATATATAATAATTGCTATTCCAGCTTTCTTTTTGCTTCCATTTTCATAGTGTTTTCCCATCCCTTCATTCTTCATCTGCATGTGTCTTTAGATCTGAAGTCAGTCTCTTGTAGGCAGCATACAGTGGATGTTGCTTTTTTATCTATTTGGTCACCTTCCTTATTTTGATTGGAGCATTTAATCTGTTTACATTCAAACTAATTACTGATATGTATGTATTTATTGCCTTTTTGTTACTTGTATTCTGGTTGTTTTGTAGTTTTTCTCTTCCTTTCTTTTCTTGCTCTCTTCCCTTTTGGTTTGATAGCTTTCTTTAGAGATAGGCTTGGATTCTTTTCTCTTTATTTTTTGTATATCTATTACAGGTTTTTGATTTGTGGTTACCATTAAGTTCATAGATAACATCTTATGCATATAACAGTCTATATTAAGTTGATGTTTGCTTACGTTTGAACCCATTCTAAAAGCACTAAATTTTTACTCCCCTCACCCACATTTTATGTATATGATGTCATACTTTGCATCCTTTTGTGAATTCCTTGCCTGATTTTTATAGATATACTGATTTTACTGCTTTTGTGTTTTAACCTACGTACTGATTTTATAAGTAATTTGTGTTTTAACCTATGTACTGATTTTATAAGTAATATACTTTTATTATGTTTGTATTTAATTGTGAAATTCTTTTGTTTCCTAATGTACTTACTCCTTTTATGACCTTTTCTTTCCATTCCAGAATTCCCTTTAATGTTTCTTATAAGTCTGGTTTAGCAGTCCTGAACTCCTTTAGTTTTGTTTGTCTGGGAAACTCTTTCTCCTCCAATTTTGAATGATAGCCTTGCTGGATAGAATGTTCTTGGCTGCAGTTTTTTTTTTTTTTTTTTTTTTTTTTCCTTTCAGTGCTTCAGAATATCCTGCTACTCTCTTCTGGCCTGCACAGTTTCTGCTAAAAAATCAGCTGATGGCCTTATGGGGTTTACCTTGTATGTAACTGTTTTCTCCTGCTGCTTTTAAAGTTCTCTTTATCACAACCCTTTGTCATTTTAATCATTGTGTCTTGGTGTGGACCTCCTTGGTTTTTATTTTGTTGGAGTATCTCTTTGCTTCCTGGATCTGGATGTCTGTTTCTTTTCCCAGGTTATGGAAGTTTTCAGCTATTATTTATTCAATTAAATTTTCTGCCCCATTTTCTCTCTTCTTTCTGGGATCCCTATAATGTGAATGTTATGCTTGATGATGTTGCTGAGTTTCCTTAACCTGTTCACATTTTTTATTATTATTTTTTCTTTTTGTCATTCAACCTGGTTGCTTTCCATTATTCTGTCTTCCAGTTTGCTGATCCATTCTTCTGCTTCCTCTAATCTGCTATTTATTTACTCTAGTGCATTTTTAATTTCAGTTATGGAGTTCTTCATCTCTCATTGGTTCTTTTTTATATTTTCTAACTCTTTGTTGAGGGTCTGACTGAGATCCTCCACTCTTCTCAAGTCCAGTAAGTATCTTTATGACCATTACTTTGAATTCTTTATCATGCATGTTGCTTATCTCCATTTCATTTAGCTCTTTGGCTGTGGTTTTTTCTTGTTCTTTCATTTGGGACATATTCCTCTTTCTCCCCATTTTGTCTACCTCTGTGTTTTGTTCCTGTGTATTAAGAAAATCAGTTATGTCTCTAGATCTTGAAAGAAGTGGCCTTACGAGGAAGAAATCCTGTGATGCCCGGTGAGGCAGTGTGCCCTGTTCACAAGAACCAGGGACTTCAGGAATGTCTCCTATATGTTTGTGTGAACCCTAGTGTTGTGGCTGAACTGCACTTCCTTTAGTCCACTTGGCTTCAGTAGTTCCCTTGTCCTGTTGTGAGCAGGGTTTGATCCCTATGCTGTGAAGGGGCTTGTAGTTAGGGGGTATCAGCAGGTAGTGAGTGTTCACACTGGTTCTCACAGGTGTCAGGGTTGGGGCTGGGGGAGAGAGAAATGGTGCCCGCCAACTCTTCAGTTCTTAGAGAAGTCTAAAGATCACCCCTGGCCTCCAGCGCAGGGTCTGAGATTAGTACATAAATCTCCTTCTTGTATGTCCTAGGTATTTTTTAAACTGCTGCTTCTATGCTGTATCTGGGTAGGTTTGTTTGTTATGCTGTCTCTTTAAGTGTGGGGTCTCAGGTTCCTTTCTCTCTCCAGCTCTTCCAGAGATAAGCCCAGTGATTTTTTGAAGTACTTAAGCGTTAAGCACCCCGGTTGTAAAAACTTGCAAAGGCATTAAGCCCCCTGATTTTCAGAACCAAAAGTTATCAGGGTTTGTTTTCTCCCCTGTCTGAGGTGCCTAGTGTGGTGTCTGCTCCTGTCCCCTCTCCTGTGCTTGTGGTGTCCTTCCATTTGTGGTTAGTCTCACCAGGAATTTGGTTCTGGACTGGGTCTCCACACCTCCTATCCTTTTTGATGTGGCCTCCTCTTTGTGATTGACTGGAAAGTTTGTTGTGCCAGTCTCTGGGAAATTTTCTGTGTTGGTTGCACTGATGTGGCTTTATCTAGGTGTGTGTGTGGGCAGTGGGGTTAGCTTAGGATCCTCCTACTCTGCCTTTTTTTCCTGAAGTCTCCTATAATAGCTGTTTTGATTCATTGACTGCTAAATCCAATATCTGGACCCCTTTAGAATCAGTTCATATTGAATTTTTTCTCTCGATCATACAGCATAGTTCCTGTCTTTGGCTGTCTTTTAAATTTTTGTTGTTGAAAACTAGTCATTTCTGATAATATAGCATCTTGAGTTTTTATATTTTTTCCTTGACTTTATTATTATTATTATTATTTTTTATTGGCTTGGACTTAAAGTATGTGTCTTTCTGAGGTGTGTGCCATTGCTGATGTTTGTGCTCTGTTCTTAATCTTATTTTTTAGTCTAGCTTTCCAGGGCTTGAACCTGTGACTTTATAGCTTATTTTTTTTGGCAGGGATTGTGGTTAATCATGTGGAGCCTGTGCGTTTCCAGTCCCTGCAGATGGATGTGGGGGCACTGGGAAGGGCAGGAAGTGCACTACAAGTTCTTAACCCTCTCCTTCTTTGTCTTTCCACTAGTCCCCACCAGCACTCCCTGCACATGCAAAGTGTTTCCTGATAGCCAGGAGTGTGTAGAGGGCTTTTATGGCTCTCCATTTCCAGGCTCTCTCTGTTACATTTCTCACTTCACTTCACTCCTGCAATGTGACTGGACCTCAGGCCAGCAGAGAGGCAAGTGTTTCCCATTCATCTCTCAAAGAGTTTAATAATCTTGCTGATGTTACCCCCATAGGATTTTGCTCACCACCTCAAGTCATGTTGGCCCCTCTGTAGTGAAGTTGCTTGTTTTAGTTGGCTCTACACCATCAGATGCCATCTTCATTGAGTGAGTTTGCTAGGTGAGATGCTCACAGACCTCCACCTTTCTTACCCAAATTCTGCCATCAGGTCATGAATAAACACTTCTCTGTTCATTGTTTGCCCTTTTTTTTTTTTTTTTTTTTGGTTTCCAGAGCCTGGAATGTGTTGTTGTTTTTATTGTAAATGTGATAAACTGTGTGCATGTGTGTGTGCATGTGTGCGCACATGCATGTAGGCTACTATTCAGCCTGTGCATGCAGTCATAGCTGGAAGCCCTGCCTTTTAAAGATGTAAACATGAGAGGAATGCTGTAGGGATCTGTGTGTATTAGAGTCACCACCACCATTTCTTCTGTTCCTCATTCCTTTGTTTCTAAGCACATTTCCAGCCCCCATAATTTTGTTGTTTTCTGATGAACTTCATTTAACCTTTATTTCAGTGCAGATATACAGGCAATTAATTACTCATCTTTTTTTTTTTTTTTTTTTTGGCTGAAAATATTGTTATTTGGCTTTTATTTTGAAAGATGGTTCATTGGATAAAGAGCTCTAGATTGACAGTTTCTTTTTTCTTTCAGTGAATGAGTGTTTCACCCTTGAATGCTGGCTATGGTATATGATGAATCATCTGCCACTCTTGTCTTTGTCTTCTCTGATGTGCAATTTGCTTACCATCCCCAGCCCCCTCTTAGATGTTTATTACATTTTCCTCTTTATCCTTGGTGTTTAGCAAAACGATCAAGATTGCCTTGGAATGCTTTTCTTATGTTTATTCTGTTTGGAATTTGCTGAATTTCTTGAATCTTTGGATTTATAATTTATATAAATTTGAAAAAAGTTGGCATTATTCTTAAAATATTTTTGTTTCTTCTCCCCTGATTATATGTATATTGGACTACATACTATTGCCCACAAAGATACTAATGATCCATTGTACTATTTTTTTTAAACTTTTTTTCTTTCTGTGCTTTATTTTGAATAGTTTTTATGGCTATGTCCTCAAGTTTACCAGTCTTCTGAAATGTCTGATCTGTTCATCCCAGGCAGTATGTTTTTAGTTACTGGTATTATAATTTTCATATCTAGAAACCCTATTCAGTTCTTTTTTATATCTTTTGTCTCCTCACCACACTCATATTTTTCTCCACCTTCTCAAACATATGGAGCCTATTTCTAATTAGTAGGTTTTATTTTCTGCTAGATCTATCATCACTGTCATTTATGGGTCTCTTTCTATAGATCGACTTTACTAGTGTTCATGAGTTATATTATTCTTCAGCTTTGCATGCCTCATAAATTCTGATTGGATGCCAGACCTGGAAAATTTTATGTTGTTTGTTACTGGATTTTGTTTCATTAATACGCTGTAAGATTTTGTTCTAGCATGCCCTTAGTTATTGGAATCTTTCAAGACTTCCTGTTAAGCTTTTTTAGGGTGGGTCCAGATAAGCTTTAAGTCTAGCGTAAATTTATTCCTATAGTGAGGAAAATCCTTCTGAAGATTCTGCCCTACATATTACAAAGCTTTTCCACCATGGTTGGAGCCATGTGTGAGCTCGAGGAACTGTCAGCATAATCCTTCTTATGGTTCTTTCTCCTCTGTAGATATTTTCTACTTAAATGTGCACATTACCGGACGCCTGGGTGGCTCAGTCGGTTGGGCATCTGCCTTCAGCTCAGGTCATGATCCCCGGGTCCTGGGATCGAGCCCCGCGTCAGGCTCCCTGCTCCGTGGGAAGCCTGCTTCTCCCTCTCCCTCTCCCCCTGCTTGTGTTCCCTCTTTCACTGTGTCTCTCTGTCAAATAAATAAAAATTAAAAGAAAAAAGAAAAAAAAAATGTGCACATTAGAACTTAGCCACAGAATCAGGAACCCCTCCACATGTATCCAGAGTTGTCTCTGAAGACAGCTGTCCGCTCTTCTGTGCCTTGCTCTGCAAATTCTCCCTCTGATTCTGTGTTTTCCCACTCTTTACTATAACCTGGAAATTGCCTCCGAAACTGTAAACTGGTGTAAACATACTTGTTTATTTTCCATCCCTTGGAAATTATGGTTCTGCTCTATCTTTTCTCAATATCTGCAATATTCTGTGCAGTTTCCTACTTGACAGTGGCTTATAGGTAAATACAACCTCTATTACTTTATCTTGGCTGAATGTGGAAGTCCCATTGACTAATATCTTAATGTCAGGCAACCTCCTATTCTTAAAAGAAGTCCTTTTTTTTTTTTTTTTTTTTTTTTTTAGATTTTCCTTTTTATATTTTGTTGTAGTCTATCTACTTACATTTGTGAAAGATTTTTACTTCTTTAAACCTGAGGGACACTACCCTAAGTTTTTTTTGTTTTTGTTTTTTTTAGTTTCTTTCTCTCTCTAATGTTTTTGTTTTTGATATCAGAGCCCTGGCAGACTCACAACACAAGTTGGGAAGTGTTCCATTTTTTTTTTTCTTTTTATTTTGTGAAAAACTGTATGTAAGAATTATATTTATTCTCTAATGTTCAATACAATTCAGCAATAAAGGTATCATATACCAATGTTTTCTTCATGGGAAAAGTTTTTATAGTAATTCAGTTTCTTCCATAGATTTCTTTTACTTTGTGCCAATTTGGCTAGGTTGTACATTTTAAGTAATTTATCCATTTCATCTGAGATGTTGAATTTTTTGCCATAAACTTGTAATAATAAATTCTCTTGCAATACTTTCAACTTCTGTATGATTTGTAGTGAGAACTTATCCTTTCTTTTTCTGATATTTCAGTTTTCTTCCTCAGTTTAGTCCACTACATACCATTTTTGTTGATTATTTCCCATACCAGATATTGACGTTGTTTCTTTTCTCTTTTATTCGTCTTCTGTTTCATTGATTTCTGCTCATTGTATTTTTCCTTATTTCTTTGTATTTAATTTTCTAATCTTCTGATGTGGTACCTTAGGGAAAGTCTTAGATCAATATCCTATTTTCTAATAAAATAATTTAAAACTATAAATTTCCCTCTAACCACTACTCTAGTTGTTTCAAAGAAGTATTATTGTAAATGTTAATTTTTTTAATTATCAGTTAGTGTAAAATATTTTCCAATTTCTTTTGTAATTCTTCCTTTGACCCATGGATGATTTAGGAATATATTGTTTAATTTCCAAAAGTTTGAGGTTTTCCAACATATCTTATTGGTATTGATTTTTATTTTAATTCTGTTAACACCTGAGAACACACTTCATATGATTTTAGTTTGTTAAAATGTACTGAGACTTATTTTGTAGCCCATCAAATGGGTCTATCTTCATGAGTGTGCCCTGTGCACCTGAAAATGATGTTTATTCTTCAATTTTTAGGTGTAGGATTTTAGAGATGGCATTTAAGGTAGTTAATTGTGCTTTTCATATGTTCTCTGTCTTTACTGATTTACCTAATTTTACCGTAAATTGCTGAGAGGATGTTAAAGTCTCCAATTTTAATTATGGAATCCTGTATGTCTCTTCCATCGGTTTATTCTTTACACAATTTGAAGCTCTTCTTTTGTGCAGACACATTTATGGTTGTTATGTCTTCATGATGAATTGACAACTTTATCATCATGCATTGTTCTGTTTATATTTGGTAATACTATAATCTCTGTTATAGTCTACCTTATCAAATATTAACAAAGCCACTTAGCCTCATTATTCTTACTGTTTGGGTAGTATATCTTTTTTATTGGTTTACTTTCAACCACTATGTGCCTTTATGTTTAAAGTGCATTTTTTTAAAGATTTTATTTTATTTATTTGACAGAGAGAGACACAGCGAGAGAGGAAACACAAGCAGGGGGAGTGGGAGAGGGAGAAGCAGGCTTCCTGCCAAGCAGGGAGCCTGCTGCGGGGCTCGATCCCAGGACCCTGGGATCATGACCTGAGCCGAAGGCAGACGCTTAATGACTGAGCCACCCAGGAGCCCTCTTTTATTATTTTTTTTGTAATTTTTTCCTCTTCTTTAGATTGCGCAGTTGTATATACCGCCCTCCAAATTCATTGACTTTCATTATTATCTCTATTCACTCCTAGATGCATTTGGTAATTTTTTTTTAAAAAAATCAGGTATTACATATTTTCAGTTGTCTGTGTGCATCTGTGTGTATATATACACACAAGCATACTTACAGATTATTCTATCTTTGAGCTTTACTACTGTTTTATTCATATAAATATGTGCTATTTCCCTTTGCCCCACTAACCATGATTATAATAGCTGTTCAGAAGTCCTTGCCTGACAATTCTGACATGCAGGTTATCACAGAGTGGATTGTGCTTTTCTCTGGAAATATTTTGAAAATATTTTCCTGCCTCTCTGTATTTTGAGGAGTTGTGGGTTCCTCGACATTGCAAATGTTAGGTTGTGGAGATTTGGATTCTGTGATATTCTTTCCAAAAATATGGAAAATTTGCCTCAACACACCATGAAATAGGCTCTACTCGAATTATAAATTCTGTCTCGCATGCAGCAGGTGGCTGTTCAGGTCTCTGCACTTTTCAGTCTGCCCTGCACACTGGGGTTCACAATGTGCTGAGACGTAGCAGAGTTTATGCACAGAACTTGGATTTCCCCTTTATGGCTCTCTCCTTTCTGCAGCCCCACGCTCAGGCTCCCCGCACTGGTTCCTTCAACAAGGACTATGACCACATCTCTAGAGGGTCTTTCCCATCTCTGCAGCCTTCCTGTGCCAGTGGTCAGGGAATAGCTACAAAAATGGGAGCCCTCCCCCCCACCACAGCTGGTTGCTTCCCTCAAGTTTCAACTCTCCTAAACAATCTGCCCGCTTTTGTGCAGTCTCTAATTCACTCAGAAAGGCTTTTTTGTTTGTTTTTAATTTTGCCCAGAGTTTATAGTTGCTCTCTGCAGGCAGATTGTTTTGCTGGGAACTCCCTCCATATCAGAAGCAGAATCCCCTGGCACCTGATTTTAAAGTGAATCTCTTCAGAAAAGGTTTGCTTCTACTAGCTACTTGATGGCTTATTACTTTGAGACTCACATAAAACTGTATTTTCACTCTTTTTTTTTTTTAAGGGGCAGATAATATATTAAGTGTGGATTCATGTGCAGGAATTTCCAGGGGTTATATATATATATTTTTTTCTTTATCCAGAGATTGAGACAGAAACATATGCCTCTAGTTTACCCTGTGGGGTAGGGGAAAAGTCTTGCTCTTGGGATTGTCTACTTCCGTGGAGGAGCTCCCCCCTCAGTGTCTTCACGTCTCCTCCTACTGTGGCCTCACATTTATCTTCCATTCATGGGTCATGCATGTCATTTAAACCCAGACTTAAGGGTACCAGAAATCACCAGTTAGAGACACCCCGAGTCATTCAGGGCAAATCCTGGCTCTGGTGTTTTTCCAGATTCATGCGTTATCCCAAAGGATTCATGTGTTTTTGTTTCTGCCCTCTGAGGAAGTCACTTATTCTGCCTCCAGATCAGACGGGCATAACAAGAGATTTTGAAAAATAGACTTTATCCAGTAAGTTTAGATTGTAACAAAAGATGTTAGCTGGACTGTTAGCTATCCTTTTGCTGAATGTGACAGTCTTCACTCTCAGAATTTTCTTCTGGTTGAGTCTCTTTGTAGTGAGATACACCTCAGGAATACCTTGTAAACAACCTTCAGGAGTCCAGTTGGAAGACTGGAATGGGGGTTTCAGAAGGCACTAGAGAAAAACAGTGATAATATAATGTTTTTATGATGTTACTAGTTATATATAAGATACCTTGCATGTTTAGTAAGTGCCAAACACTTTTTAAAGCCACTTTTTGTAATCTTCACCAAAATCCTCTATGTTACTTAATATTTCCACTTCACAGATAAGAAAGCTAAGGCATAGGTGAATTACCTTTTCCAGCATCACACAGGTAGTTAGCTAGCCATCTTCCTAGTGAATGTCGGAGAGGGTTTCTGCTGGGCTTCCATGTGTGTTAGCTACCAAATTTCCTTAGCAGAGGAGTGACTTACCTGCTCCAGTAAATATTTCCATATTCTGGGAAACTGGAAGATGGAACAAGGAGGAAGTCCACCCAAGGTTCCACATGCTGTAGCAAATTGTGATTTCCAAAGAAGACCACAACAATATTTCCCATTTCCACATGTTTTTGTTTTTTGTGGGTTGGTTGGTTTGTTTGACATTTGCTTGCCACTCCTCCATGAAGAGGTAAAAAATAATTTGCCTTATAGAAGTCTGTACATTTGGGTATGTACTCTGAGCACCAGATGACTAAACCAGTCTTGAGAGGACTTTGGTCATCACCCCCAGCTTTGGAGTTTTCCTTGCAGAGGTTCAACACACTGTGAAGATAAGCCACTGTTGCTGGTCCTTTTCTGAATTCCCAAACCACAGAATCCATGCGCATAATAAAAAGGTGGTTCTTCATGCCACTAAAGTTGGAGTGTTTTATTATGTAGCCATAGTAACTCAAACACATCCCCAAAGAATGAGTGAAGCTCAAGTGTATACAATAAATTTCCAGAGCCTAGAAACCTCCTACATAGTTAGCATTGTATATGTGTGTTATCACTTAGGCTAAACTTTATGATCAAGTTTGTTAATTTGTAACAGTGGCATGCACAATTTCAGATATTATTGTGAAGGAAAGAGTGGGGGAAATGGCCCCAGGTAAACTCCCATGAGACCAAGTACCTCAAAAATTCATGTGAAAACGATACAGGATTAAGTCTTATCTTTTGAGTATTCTACCTGTTAGGATATCAGATCAGAGTCTATAAATGAAGAATTCTCAATTAGCAAAGTATGTGAATTTTACTGCGTATATTTTTGTGGTACGGATTATAGTTATTAGAAAGTTTTTCTTTCCTAAAATTCTTTAATGCTGTTTTTGCTGTGATCTGGATAGAGATATTGGATATTTCACTGAAGGGCTATTACTGTATATTATATATGTATACAATGTACACATATGTATAGAGTATATGAACATGTTAATATTTTATTACAGTGACATTTAAAAATTCTGCTATAGCAAATATATTACTGATGTGGAACTTTTCTAAATTCAAGACTGCTGTAAATATTTTCAGACTCGGAATGATGATGCTGAACTATTAGATTCAATAAACAAATTCAGGTTTCAGTATAAAATAGGGAACTACAGATTACTGTCCTATTTTCTAATTATCCAGCAACATGCATTTTTATTGGTTTTCACAGCAAATAGGGGCTCACAAAATGTATTTATGACTTTGTTATATCCGAGAGGCAATTTAAGATTTTTTTCCACAGGCATTACATAAATGCAATCACTTATTTTTCAGAGAAGTGCCCATTTTGCAAATCAACAAATCCTGCAGTTGGAGCAGGAGGGAATGTAAGCACTTGAGTGAGTGGTTGGGTTGTGCCTCCTGCCTCACCGTAAGTTTAACAGTTGATTGAATCGTGTTCAGGTTAATAAGTTTGCTGTTTCCTGAACTTTCTGGGCTCTACAAGAAAATTCATAGCACTGTCACTTTATGCTTGAATCTAGAATGTTCCAGGGACTTAGTGAACCATAAAATGTGGTTGCTTTAAGACAGCAAAGTATAACTGGAAGGAGAAACTCTGTTTTTGCAGAACACGTGGCCACAGCTGATCTTCTTTGGTTCCCTTTATTCTTTTGTAGCACCTTGCCCATTTCTTTGGAACTTAAAATAGGAAGCCATTCCAAATCAGTTTCCACAAACAAAAATCCACTCAAAGTCAACTCTATTCATATAATAGAAGGGTGGGATATTAAGTATAAAAACTATGGAAGTTAATTAAAATTTTGAAAGTTTCCCCAAGAATTTCGGCAAAGAATGCAACAGATGTGCCTTCATGACTACCCACTAACCACTGAGGGGAAAGCCTTGTGAAGAACACAGTTAAACTTTGGCCACCCTACTCTATTTAGAAGTGGGCCAGAAGGCAAGGGGAAGTGATTAAAGAACCCAGAATGCTCTTGAACACTTTAGGCATTTAAATATCTAAGCCAAATATGCTGGGAAATGATGTTAGGCACTGAGAAACTTCTTTAATTAGAAGGTAGTGTTTGGTGCTAATACAAATGAAAGCCATCAATATCCAGTTCTGCCTGAACAAAGAGGGACTACCTACCTCAAGGTACATTTACCTTAATTGCAAATCTCAGAGCCTTGAAGTCATAGTTTCCCATTGAAATTATATGGGCTTTTATCAGAAATGAGGTCAGCATATTCATGACATTCATGATGATTGTCTTTTCTTACACTGACTTTCAGCCACTTTAATATAGAAATCACATTCAGCAATATATGTGTTTTCTTTCTCTTAGATTGAACTTTGATCAAATTTGTTATAATACCTGTAATGGCTCCCAGAGATTAAATTAAAACGCCATGGAATTTATACTAATGCAGCTAATAAAATAATGATCCATTCTTTGAACAGAACCAGTTACTTCAGATCCAGATAACAGCGTGATGTGCTGTGGAGGAAGTTCTATCCCCAGCTACCATGATAAGAAGCTGAGATTTGCAGGGATGTTATTGGACCCAAATGACAAAGTGATTCTTAGAGTATTTGTTTTGTTTGTTTTTTCTTTAATCCTTACTTAAATGTGATTTCCAACATTCTCCGTTGATCAGAACTACAGTCACAGAACTGGAAGGTCTGAGTAGCATCCAGATCAATTCCCTTGCAAGTTGTTTGGGGTAACTGAGACTCAGGGAAGAATGAACTTTCCCAGGTAACCACCAAGTCACAACATGGACCTGGTTCACTCCATCCTTGCCTGGTGACCTAAGCGAGCTGGCAAGTGGTGACTGTGTGACAGCCATATGTGAGCTGGTGCCATGTGCCCTTGAAAATTTAACTAGAGCTGGACTGTGTTCTCCATCCTTCAGCATCTAGTAAGTCCAAGGCCTCCCCCAAGGCTTCTCTGAGTTTCCAAGGGTTTATATCCTCATGAAGATGTCACATTCTGATTTTTTGACCACCAGACTCTCAGTGTGAATCAGGTCCTCTCTCTGGGGTTATATTCTTAACTCTCTGCCTCACAATGCCTGGGTGTGGAAACAGTCCCCCTGCCTTGATTACCTACAAATACCATTCTCACAGTGCAGTGGTTTTACCTTAACAGACCTTGTGATATTGTGATCTTTCATGAGAAATATATATATTTCATCCTCTTTCCTGTTTCTGGCTCAGAGCTCCTAGACCCCTGGGGATTTCTTTTGTTATATGGATAAGGTGACTTTTAGAAAGCCCCTAGGGAATCTGAGGTGGGGACTGGTTGCCAGGGGAACTAACCTTATAATTCAAGGGTTTGAAATTTCAGTCCACCCCCTGACCTCCAGGGAGGGGAGGGGCTAGAGGTCAAATCAGTCACTAATGGCCAATGAGTTAATCCATCATGCTTATGTGATGAAGCCCCCATAAAAACCCAAAGGAAGGGGTTCAGAGAGCTTACAGTTGGTCAGCCAGAACACTGCCAGGTGCCATTGTGCTTGGCCCAAACTCTCTCCATCTAGATGTTGATCCTTATACTTTAAGATCCTTCATAATAAATCAGTAGTCTAGTGCACAAATGGGTTTTCTGAGTCCTGGAAGCCACTCTAACAAATTAATCAAACCCAAGGAGGGGATCATGGGAACCTGATTTATGGCCAGTCCGTCAGAAGCACAGGTGACACCCTGGATTAGTGATTGGCACTAAAGTGGAGACTGTCTTGTGGGACAGAGCACTTTACTTAATCTGATGCTATCTCTGGGTAGATAATGTCAGAATTGAAGTAAGTTGTGGGATGCACAGCTGGTGTTTGAGAGTTGCTTGGTGTGGGGGAAAACCTCCATACTGGGGAACTGGGTGCTGAAAATTCCTAGTGATGGAGGGGAAGCAGCATCGTATCACATCGTACGGCAACAACAAAATGTGAGATATTCCTGTACCTTAACATATCCATGTTCTGCAGCGGTCTGGAGCTCTGTAGGACGCTGCCTTGGATTCTGATGGTCTCATGTCTTTCCAGAGCCTTTGGACACTCACTTGCTCACCCCCACCCCCCCCAGATTTCACCACTGAGATTGAATCCATATGGGACAATCCATGTGGTCCCATCTTTTGAGGTGGCTTGTCTTCCCAATCCCTGTCTCTGGTAAAGTACACACACCACGAAGCAAGAGATCAGTTGTTCCCATATTACAGTTTGAAAGTGTGTGTGGGAAGTTAATTTTCCATGAGGTAAAATTTGATCAAAGAGCTAGTAGAAGATTGAAGATGCCAGCAGATTAATTCCCTCTCTTTCTCTGCTCCCTGAGGATTATCCCAAGGCATGTGGTTTCTGTAGAGTCATCCAGAAATATCCCTCAAGGCCAGGTAATGAGCAGGGTTTCCTCAAAAGCCATGGGCAACTTGGTCGTGCGTCTTGAGTGTTTTCCTCCCACTGTCCCTCACTCTTACTCTCCAGGGTTGAGCCTCCTCATAAAGCATTAGCTTGTACACATCTCCTCAGGCTCTCTTTCCCAGGGAGTGTTGCCTGACTGGTTCTGGAAAGCAGGCCCTCGAAGTGGGACCTCGCAGGTGTATTGCGCTCTGTCTGAGAGCAGTGCAGGTGGCAAGCAGTGAGGGCATAACGTCTGGCCCGTGGGGCAGCAGTTTCTTACCTTCCCCTGCAGTCATCTAGGGTGATGGATGAGTGCTGGGAGAACTAGTAACTGCAGCATGTAGCTAAGTGTGTGAGCAATGATGATTATACAATTCGTGGGGGGAAGTCCCTTTTTTCTTTTTTTGGATTACAGGAAAATTTTATCAAACATTAAAGCAAAAAAATAATTCCAAACTTAAACTATTCTGGAGAGTAGATAAGGAGACAATATTCCTGACTTACGACACTAGCATAATTTTGACAAGGGTAGCACAAGAAAGGAAAAATTAGAGGTCATTCTCAGTCATTAGCATACATGCAAAACCATAAACAAAACTTTAGCTGTCAAAATCTAATTATGTACAAAAATGTTAATATATCATTACTGAGCTGGGTTTATTTCTTTTGTGAAAGGTTGATTTAATGTAAGAAAACCGATCAATATAGTTTTTCATACTATCAAATAAGAAATATTATGACATTAATAAATAAAACTGATAAAAATTAACATCCATTCAACATAAATAGTCCATGAGCAATCTAGGAAATAGAAGAATTACTGAAACCCTGGAAATATTCCCTGTAAGATTAGATAAACTACAGGGTGCCTGCTATCACTTCCTGAGTTCAACATTGAAGTAGAGATCCCAGCCAGCATAACATAAGAAGAAATAAAAGGAATAAGGATTGGAAGGGAATGATTCTAACTATGAAGGAAACCTAAAGTAATTTACAAATAAATTGTTATAATTAAAAGAAGTAACACATGCATATAGGTAAAAAATTAGATGACATAAAAGAAAAATATTTATACATAATCGTAACACCCAGAAACAACCAGAAGTACCATGTTGGTATATTTTCCTGTAATTTTTTTTTTTTTAATACAGCATGAGTTTTGTCAAGATGAGAGCACATAATGGCTGATTCACTAGTTTTTTTATTTTTTTTATTTTTTTTAAAATTTTTTTTTTAAGATTTTATTTATTTGCGAGAGAGACAATGAGAGACAGAGAGCACGAGAGGGAGGAGGGTCAGAGGGAGAAGCAGACTCCCTGCTGAGCAGGGACCCTGATGTGGGACTCGATCCCGGGACTCCAGGATCATGACCTGAGCCGAAGGCAGTCGCTTAACCAACTGAGCCACCCAGGCGCCCTCACTAGTTTTTTTAAACAAATGATAAGATAAAATTATGGTTAGAACAAAATGGTATTATAGGCATTGCAGAAGGAAAATAATGAAATTATGTGAATTAGTTGCCAAGTTGAGACATGATCTGAAGGCGAGAGCACCCTAATATCACCTCTGGAGGGTGCTTAAATCCTGCAGCCACAGGACACACTGTCCCCAAAATCAGACCCATCTGATCATAGTGCTAAAGGATCTGGAAAGGAAACTAAACACACAAATGTAGGAGGTTCTTGTGTCAATGTCAGGTGCCTCAAAAGATCCTCAAAGCCATTTGAGGGATGAGATTGAGCATTTTGAATCCTTGGATGCCCCTAAATCATCTGGTTGACAGAAGCAAGATAGAAGATCCTTTAAGTTACTGGAAAGAAACAGCCTCACATTTCCTGGAGAACATGTGATAATACCTCCTAAAGAAGGGGTCTCACAGGATGGAGTTTGACACCCCCCCCCCCTTGATTGATTGATACCCTCAAGGAAGTACAATCAGTGCTTCAGAAAGAAGTGTTAGATGCCAAATGTACTCAGGACCTGGATGGTATGTGCTGGCAGGGGTTGGGTGGGGGGGTCACAGGTGGGACTGGAGCTTGAGGATGTTCATCTAGGGTAGAATGTGGGCTTGCATATGGGGGGAATCAGAGGGGCATGCACTTCTGACTGATGATATAAATTTTGGAGCTTGTCCTAAGAGTTCACAGTTATGGTTCCCAAAACATCAAAAGGGCCCAAAAAGGAGAAGATGGACATGTCAGAACTTCTCTAGCATTTGATTAGAAAGATGTTAGAAAGCTCAGGAAGGTAGGAATGTTAGGATTTTTTATGTGAAACCTGAGAACCTAATACATTGTTCTCTCAGAAGAACGTTCCATTTACTAAGACAGTAAGGCATGCACTGATGAGGGGATCAAGAGCATCCTTGAAAAAGCTCTGTTGTGGATGTCCTCTGTAGATCTGGACTGGTGGTGAATGGGGACATAGAGACACTAAGTAAAAAGTATAGATTTTCCATATTATGGTGAATCCAGTGACTCTGGGGATAGGAAAATCTGCCTTTTAACTGGGTTCCTCAATATCAATGGCAGTTATAGGGTTATGGAATAAGAGGACATGAGAAACATGTACCCCTTAGAAGCAGTGCCCGGCCATGGTGGTCTGCAAGACCGGAGGGGCAATCAGATCCCACCAGGATCTAGGGCAGTAGTTAACAGATCATGGTGACATTAGGCACTATATAGATGGACAGCTGGTGAGGGTGTTTTATGTTTCCATTCGGAAGAAAAACAAGGGCTGCCAAGCAGAAGCTAGCAGCAGCCCCGGGACTGGAAAATTGTAGACTCTAGCTCAGATTACTATTCTGTTCAATTCACTGACATGAACTCTTTGTAGGGGAGGTCAGGTCTCATCGAGGAAAATCTCTGCAGTATCTCTTCAAAATAATTTCTCCTATCTTTCCACAAAGGTAATTACAGTCCTATGCCAGGAAGTCTGTACTTTAAGGAAGGGGGGGTGGATGATCAGGTTTTGAGGATTATTAGATATGGCACCTGAGTTGTCACTAAAGTCAGGAGATCCAAGCACCATGATCGTTCCCCACATAGAAGGGGGTGCTTACAGAAGCCAAGCAAAACATTTTCCCTTCTCACAGTGGATGTAATGATTCTGTGGGTCCACTCTGTGGTAATTTCTCTCCCCAAAATATAAAATTGGAGTAGATACAGTTAGCAGCTGGAAGAACATTTGCCTTGGTTCTCTGACCTGTGGAAGAAGGGACATCAAGACAGGAAGAGATTAGTGTGAGCCCCCTCCCTATACACACACACACACACACACACACACATACACACATGTACACACACAAATGTAAATCAGAAGTAATGCTATATTCTCAGAGGAAAAAAGGAGAGAAGAGCTACCATCACACATGAAGGATTGGGCATTGTTGGTCCCCATCTGTCTTCACTCAGTTGACAAAAATAATCTGTATCGTGACAGAGGATAGTGGAGAACCCTAAGCCAAGATGGGTGGTAACATAAATAGCAGCTGCTATGCTGAATTCCAAATGGGATATTTTGACCAGAGCAGATAGACAGAGCCTGCAGGCTTGCTGTGCAGCTATCGACTGGACAGGGTTTCCGTCCTGATACCATTCAATAGGGATAATGAAAAGTAATTTGTCTTTTCATGGCAAGGAGAGCAGTACAACTTGTAGTCAATTCCACAGAGACCCTGATCACCTTGACATTCTGGAGAACATCTTGTTGGCCCCCTCTATGGGTGACAGGCTCTTTGAATTTTGCAGGCAGGGTATCTATCACATTTGGGAGCACTGCTCTGATCCATTTATCAGATGATTCAAAAGGCCCCCAGATTCTAGGGCACAGAGCAAGTGAGGACTCTGTAGCTGCCACTGGGTGTGCTTTATGCCCTTTATCATGTAAGCCGTGACGTCATCATGCCACTTCAGCATGCCACTGTGGGGCATGAGGCTGTTGAATGAAGCCTATCAATCCCTAGCAGGTATACATAGCATAGGGTCGCTGGGGTTGAGGAGCAAGGTTAGTCCCTTCCCAGGCTAAAACACTCTCATGAGAAACACCTTGTTTTATTATTCTGACCTTAGTGTAGACTGAGACATGGGATACAATGTAATTATGTGACCTAAGCCAATCGTAATAAGCTGTGTGTTGTTGAATCCAGTGAACCAAAAGTGGGGAGGGCCTGGCGGTTCTTCATTGTGTGATTTCAGTGGTACATTCAGGATCAGATTTGGGCAGGTCCAGGAGGCATGATTCTGTGCCACCATCCTGTGTAAATTTTTCTTTTCCCTCAAAGCATGACCGACAGGGAAGAGAAAAGGCTGGAGTCTGGGTCATAGTGGGCTGGCATCATATGTGTCCTTGTTTCCTAGAGCTACTGTAACTGAGTACCCCTGCTGGGTGCCTTAAAGCCATAGATGTTTATTCTCTCACAGTTCTGGGGTCTAGAAGTCTGAATCAAGGTGTCTGCAGGGTCATGGTCACCTTCACAGGTATTGGGGGTTAGAATGTTATGTTTTGCAGGATACATTTCAACTCATAGATTTAGTTAGCTTCAAATGTACTGCTGGCACATTGTATCTGCAGCTTAGGGAGGATCTGGAAATGCAGTGGTAGAGGGAAATCTTTCCAGTAAGAAGAGCTTTGAGTTATCTATGCTTATAGAAGGAAAGTTGATCTGATATACAGACGTTAAATCCTGGGCAGTGGCAAAGGCATTGCTCAGTTAGTCAGGAGCCTGGAGAGAACCTGATTGGTATGTTGGGAACAAAAATATCTGGGGAAGAGGTATGTGATTGAACTCTAGGTAGTGGGGATAATGTGTATGGACTTTTGGTGTCCCTCAGTGGTTCTCCTCACCCTCCTCAAGGTTTATGCATTATGTCCATGGATAGAGTGGCCTTAGTAGCTGGGACGGAGACTATATACAGAGGCAAGAGCATGGGTGCCTCTCAACAAGGCTGATCCTTCTAGAAGCAGAAACCAATGTTGAGCCTCAGACCAGCCTTCATTTTGCAGGGAGACCTTCCAGCCTCTTAGTGACAGGTCAGTCTTACAGTCTGCTCGTTCCATCTCAGGTGGGGCAGCAATATTTTACCAGAATTGTTACATATTTTAGATACTGAACTGGTTCCACTGCCAGCAATATAATCTGGAAGTATCAACACCGAAAGGTTTATAGAGAGCCTTCTCCATCAACATCATATCTGCCATGTCATTACCTTAAACCAAGAGATCAATTTTTAGGCAAGGGAGTTATCCTGTTGGGCTTATGGCTATAGATTTCAGTAGTCCTACTGCATGTTCCCAAGCAGAAGCTGCTGATGAGACAGAATGCTCAGCTGCAGGTTAGCTTGGGGACAACAGTTTGTGGGGTTGAAGCACTGTGCTGTGGGGAATATGCTCAGTATAGGAATTGTGGAGTATGGTTCTGTGTGCGGTAACAGTACACAGTGTCAGGACGTAGGTCATTCTATGATCATCTCCAGGGACCAACTCTTGGATTTGTGTTTCCCATTTGTCCTCCAGCTTAACATAGGCTCTTCCTGGTTAGAACTCTTGGTTCTCAAAGGAGGGGTTCCTGCATAGGGAAGATTAGGCTCTGAAAAATTTGGTCTTGCTCTGTCTGAAGGGCAGGCAAAGAAGGGAGTTGGGTTTCTGGCTGGAATCTCTGGGTGTGTAACCATTCCCTGGAGGAAGCACCACAGTAGAGGGTATACTATTTGCCTTCCCCTAGGGCTGAAGACAGCAGGTGGCACATGCTGGAACTGGGAATGATTTTACTTTAATTGTGTATTGTGTGTGTGTGTGTGTGTGTGTGTGTGTGTAGTATTTTCTATATATTATAATGTTTTGACATCGTAAAAAACCTTTCTGACTGTCCCTTCCTGGGATAGCCAATTCCTAGAGATAACAAGGGCTCAGCTGGGAGCATTCCTTTGGAGAAGTGGCCAATGTAGAGCCCTTTCTTCTCTCTCTGGCCCATGCACCCCAGGAGTCAATATTATTCTGCCTTAATCCTCCAAGGGCATCCAGGCACCAGGCAATTAGAGACTGCCTCTATAGCTGAAAATCTGCCAAAATTATTTAAACTAGCCAATCCTTAAACTCCTTACCCTGCCCTGCCTTGACTTTTTCATGGAAACCCCAATAAAAGTTATGGCCTAAGCATTCCCCTTACCCCTGTCTTGTGCCTCCTGATACCCTCCCTGGTGCTTCCCCATGTGGCCCTGAGTGCTGTACTAGGCCTCCTGTCTCTAGGACCTGTGAGTATAATAAACTTTGTTTTTCTGAGCCTCTCCCCTGTCTCCTCTTGTGGCTGCACCTGATTGACCATGTCACAGAAGAATTTAAAACAAACTGGGACACATCTTGACCAATAGGGGATTGAGATGGGAGATTGCTGGCTGATAAATTTCCTCCCCATCTCTCCCTTCAATGGACTATCTGGGAGCATGCTATTTCATGAAACTATGCCCAAAGATGCATTGTGGAGCTGAACCCAGCCAGTTTTTGACTTTTTAATCTTCATGAAATTAAGTATTCAATTATATGTCACATATTTCCTTCCCATCCTTTCCTGACTCACTCCCATCCTCCCATACATTTGCTGCCCTGGGATTACACTTCCTGATCAAGTATTAGAATTTAGATTTTTTTTTAAAGTGTTATTTTCCAGGGACCCCAATGGCCAACTATCTTCCCCAAATCTCCTGCCTCTCCATACATGGTGCTACTAGTCTCTTTCCCAAGACATCTTCCCTTCTTGAGCTACAGAAAAATTGTGGAATTCCTGCTCACATCTTTGTTACTGAGCAGTTCAGCTCTCTTTCCCCCTTAGGAGAATCCTAATAAGACTGTGCCCAAAGATCGCATCTTGTTTATCATGCCTACACTTAATTTTTGTTTGAAAGAAAAACATCGTTGAACTCTATGGTAAGATTTTTTCCCCTCTTGACTGAATGTGTAAATATTTGAGATGTATCAAAAGGCCTGTCTCCCAAAATAGTCTCTCTTCTTCTCTGCTTTGTGCTCAAGTTCTCATCTCCTTGATGATCTAACTTCTTGCTTTGGGTTCAATGCAGATGGGGATGAGGAAGCCATTTGCTGTGTCTGATTGTGTTGCCTATGATGACCTCTTGGTGGTGTTGCTTTCTTTTTTCCAAGACCACAGAGATTGCCAATGGACTACACAGAATTATTTAGATAGGATCTGGATACAGAGCAGCTCTCTATTTCAACAGGACCTTCCAAGCTTGGAAATCCTGAGATCCAAGCCTGAATGAGGGCTTAGCTTAGCTGCTCTAGGGCCACTCTTTCAAATCTTGGAGATTCTTCCTTTTAGGCTGGTGTATCTTGAAGATGTATTGGCCTTTGTAGCCCCGCTACCACTCTCAAGCTCCAAGTTTACAAGTTTTAAGCAAGTATGTACTATACAGTGGTCACTGTGCTAGATATCTGGGACAGGGGTTAAAGTAGCGGTCGCTGTCTCTGCCCTTGGAAAGGTGGATACTGACACAGTATTAGAAGTAATTATATGATTGCTAGGGGAAATGGCTTATAAGGTCCTTAATGACATGGCTCCATTACTGCTGGGACTTCATTGCCTACGCCTCTCCCCCGCCCAGCTCATGCAGCTGTGGCCACGCCAGCCTCCGTGCCGCTCTTGAACACCCCAAGTATGCTCTCCTCTTGGGACCTCTTCAACCCTGTCTTTGTGGTCCCCAGTGCTCACATGGCACCTCCTTTGCTCCCTGCATCATACAGGTCTCTGGTCAAATGTTCACTTTTGAGCAAGGCCTTCCTTGACCACTGATCTAGAGTAGCAAGCCTTCCCTCCTTCCTGCCTTCCCCCTTGCCCTTCTCCCCACTGGTACCACACCTCTCCCTTTGCTGTTTGGTTGTTTTCTTCCTCAGCTCAGAAGAATATAAGCTTCTTGAAGGCAGTGTGTTTTAAATGCCTTGCTCTCTCTTCTCTCTCGACTTAGAACAGTGCCCAACACATCATAGGAACTCCATAAATAGGTGTTGAACAAATGTAAGAATGTAGCAATAATTTTCGGAATGTTTTTGCTGGTTTTCTCCAACTTTGGTTTGGATATTGACTGGGTTTTAAGGTTTGTGTCTTTGAAGAGCTGAGCATTTTTCTTTTTCCTGTTTCCACTTCTGGGGTCAAGAGGCAGGTGTTGTGACTCTGCAGCATTCGGGGATTCCATGAAGACAGGGAAGGGGCTAATTGCCTACCTGGTACATGGAAATGCTTATGGAGACACCATAGTTAAAAGGAGGATTTTCAGGCTGCACGAAACGCTGGGCAGGTGAACATGCAACTCAGCACAACCTGTTCCTCCAGAGCTTGGTGGAAAGGAATTACTTCTAAAGGTGAGCAGGTTGGTTTATTCAGTCAGTCTTGTCTGTCAGCAGTGGTGTGGATTCAATCTGGGGCTGAGAGACAGCCTGGAAGAAAGGGACAGATAAATCAAAGCGAGATCTTCAGTCCTGAAGGAACTTCAAATCCAAGTAATTGCTTGACCAGATTGGCAGTGGGTGATACAAGTAGAAGAAAAGAAGAGAAAATAGAATTCCAGGTAACAGCATCCTTAAAATTTTACTTGTTCTCCACTTGCACGAAGTTCATTTCTATCTGTGTGCCCAGATACCTGTAGTCCCCTTTGCCTGGGCAGTAACATGCTTAACTGTCAAGACCAAGTTCAGCGTCTGCATCGGAGAACATTCCCCGGTTCCTGTAGGGGATTCATTACACCCTCCTCCATAGCCTCAACATGCTTGGTGATGGTCTTTGTTATTATCATTGATCAGTGTGTGTGTGCAGTTGCGTGTGTGCTGGTGTGTGCACATGCATGCCTCTGTGTGTGTGTGTGTGTGTGTATACACACACTCAACTCTAAACTCCTCACAGGGACAGACTGTATCTTCCTTCTTTTTTTGAACTCCATTGCAACTCTTCTCCCGGTGCCAGTTCCTGCAGCCAGAGATCTAGTTCTAGGGTGGGATCTGGGCATCAGTAGGTGTTTATACTCCCCAGGTGACTGAGAAAAAGTGCTAGCAAGAAGAAGGCTGATGTCAGCCACCCAAATGGAAAGTCATGGTTGCTGACCAGTTTGAAGGTCTGGGTCAGTTCACAGGAGAGGAGCCTATCGGTAGAAGATCCTTGCAAGTAAGGATTCTGAAACATCTTGTAGGCTTATCTGTCAAATGCCCCTGATCCCTCACAGAAAGACTCAAAGTCATTGCCAGAGCAACTGTGAAGTTCCTCAGATTCCACTTTTTGGGAAATTCATCCAGCAGCATGGGTACTTAGCGGTGACAATTATGGCAACGATACGGTGGGGCACCATGGTGGTGGCACAACCAAGAGCCTGCAGCACCCCTGGGAGACCAGGCCCAGAAAGCTCGGCGTCCATTCATGCATATCAGCCATAGTAGGAAGATTGATATTCTTTGGGTAAATTCCAGCAATAAGATGAAAACACTGACCATTCTGTGGACAGAGATACTGGGTTCTCTTGAAAGACCAGGCTGAATTCCCTGGGTGGATGGGGAGCGAGGCAAGAACTCTACCGGGAGACAACACATAATATAAGGGAGCATCTGTGAAAACGTGTAAAGTGCCCTGAGGACCTCCTCTCAAAAACGATCCTGTAACCCGGAAGAGTGCTGGACGCTTAGCAACCATGGACAGAGACAAGAATCCGAGAAACGCATTTAAAATTGTTACTATCATTCTTCCTTTATGATACCTGGGGAAACCTAGGTGACAAAATAAAGACAAAAGTTATTTCTCTTCTCTGTTAGGTGAACCTGAAGCGATCTATTTTTCACTCTGTGGACTCTTAATTGTGTTCCTTTGCTTAAACAGATCCTGCATTTGCAAAGAAAATATTGTACTCTGGGCAGAACGAAGCTTGTGCTTTCTCACTTTGTTTTTCCTTCTCCAAATGCCACCACAGTAATGTGATTTCATATTTAAATAGTGCTTTAAAGTGGTTTGTATGGCTTTTGTAAACATCTTTCAGCTCATGTTTGCCCCAAAGCTTTCTATGAGCAGACAGCACTGTTCACATTCCACAAATAAGGCTGAAGCTCAAAGACAATAAGTGAACTGTTTGAGATCACACATCTAATGAGGACAGGCTTGTGATCAGAACTCAGGCCTCCTATTACTAAGCTGGTGGTCTTCCCTCAACATTATTTGATTCTTTGAAGAGAAAGGTAAATGGGAAATAATGTCATTCAAACAGCACTGAGGGGTAATGGCAAAGTGATTATGACAGAAGTCAACTCTATTGTTAAATGTTTTATGTTTTATGGCTAAGGGGAAGGTTCCCGGCAGGGGGATGCTGCATGGTAATGTGGAATTACGTGGTCAACAGGTGTCATTGAGAGAGGATGAAGTATGTTCAGGGATGTGGTTGAAAATTGGAAGGGAAGGTGTCCAGAGAGGCAGCAAAGCAATGGTAATCTTTGAAAGCCCCCGAGTCTCAGAAAGAGTAGTCACAGAGAATCAAGAGAAATGATTCAGTAGTGAACAGGTGACTGGTGTTGCAAATTGATGACAAGAATACTCTAGACAAGAATACTGTGTCCAAGTACCTAGAGACAGAAGGTATTTGTTGGAGAGAGCGTAAGCTTTGCTCTTTGGAATTCTGCTTCATTTTCCCTGATGAAGTAAATAATACCTTATTAGGGATAATATTATAAAATGGTCATAAATTGTAAAAGGAATAGTGAAGGAAAATAGAAAGTGCTATGAGAAAATATGACAAAGAAACCAAATTTGAGTAGGGGCAGAAAGACACCATTCATCAAGGATGCAGCAATGGATTGAAACCTTGAAAATGTATGGCCTAAATCTTGAATTGTCTGGAAACTATTTTGGGGTAAATGTAAAGTTGTCATGAATGTGTAATTTAGTACATATTTTCTAACACAGGAATTGTTTTATTATGATTTTTAAAAAAGTTTTTCATTCAATATTGGATAATTTATGTTATTAATCATAATATGCAAGTGTGTGCACACACATATTGATATACACATGATATTGAGAGCCAAATTATAGGAAAATAGGACTATTAATAGAATTACTTACACTGATGAAAACTTACTGTCATCAACTCTACAAATGAAGTACTAATTCCTATAGTTTTTTTTTTTTTCCTTGTAAAGCTGGTCTTGCAGGATGAATTTGGATGCTTTCCTTCCTCTTCTATTTTTTGGAATAGTTCGAGAAAAATACATATGAACTCTTCTTTAAATGTTTAGTAGAATTTGCCTGTGAAGCCATCTGGTCCTGCAGTTTTGTTTGTGGGGAGTTTTTGGATTACTGATTTCATTTCATTTCGTTGCTAGTAATTGGTCTGTTCAGATTCCCTCTTCCTTTCTGATTCAGTTCTGGAGGGTTATAGGTTTCTAGGAATTTATCAATTTCTTCTAGGTTGTCCCATTTGTTGGCATATAGTTATTCATAGTACTTTTTATTTCTAAGGTTTTGGTTATTTCTCCTCCATTTCTGATTTTATGTATTTGAGTCCTTTCTCTCTCTCTCTTTTTTTTCCGATGGGTGGGGAGGTGAATCTGACTAAAGGTTTATCAATTTTGTGTATGTTTTCAAAGAACCAGTTCCTGGTTTCATTGGTCTGTCCTATTGTTGTTTTTTTTTTTTTTTTTTTTTTTTTTAATTCTCTGTTTATATCTGCTCTAATCTTTATTATTTTCTTCCTTCTACTGGCTTTGAGCTTTGTTTGTTATTCTTTTTCTAGCTCCTTTAGAAAGGCGTAAAATAGGTTGTTTGAGATTTTCCATGCTTCTCAGGGTAGGCCTGTATTGTTACAATCTTCCTCTTAGAACAGTTTTGCTGCATCCCAAAGACTTTGGACTATTGTGTTTTCACTTTCATTTGACTCCAAGTATGTTTTGATTTCCTGGTTGACTCATTCATTATTTAGTAGTATGTTATTTAGCCCCCATGTATTTATGTTCTTTCCACATTTTTTTCTTGTTTTCCATCTCTAGTTTTATTCCATTGTGGTCAGAAAACATTCATGATATGATTTTTTAATTGATTTGAGACTTGTTTGTGGCCTAACATGATCTATTCCAGAGAATGTTTCATATTCACTTGACAAAGTGTGTATTTCACTGCTTTTCAATGGAATGTTCTGAATTATCTGTCAGGTCCATCTGGTCTAATGCATCATTTAAAGCCACTATTTCAGGGCGCCTGGTTGGCTCAGTCGTTGGGTGTCTGCCTTCGGCTTGGGTCATGGTCCCAGGGTCCTGGGATCGAGCCCCGCATTGAGCTCCCTGCTCCGCGGGAGGCCTGCTTCTCTCTCTCCCACTCCCCCTGCTTGTGTTCCCTCTCTCACTGTGTCTCTCTCTGTCAAATAAATAAATAAAATCTTTAAAAAAATAAAGAAAAATAAAACCACTATTTCCACTCCAAAAATAAAATATTAATTCCTACATACTTTTGAATACTTTTGGCAGTTCAAGAAAAGAATCAGTGCCTTCTAAAACTTTCCAAGTGTATTTACAAGTTTTCTTGGAAGTTTATTTGGTTTTACAAGTTACTTTGTACCTCTACTATATCTCATAGATTCCGGTATCTTTAGAAAAATGTATATGTAAGTTACCAAGTGGTGTAAGACAGACTAGTTCAGTTCCAACAGCAGTCAGGGCTAGTATTTAACATGAGCAAGTTTGTCTCAAGCATTAATGTATGCCAATTTAAAATTAAAACAAATAATTCTTGTGTAATTAACATACAGTGTTATATTAGTTTCAGGTGTATAGTATAGTGATTCAATAATTCCATGCATTACTCAGTGCTCATCATGATAAATGTACTCTTAATCCCCTAATATACACCAATTTTTATATCACCATTTCCCTTGCTCAAACCCTGGCACCTCCCTCTTTCCTTTATCTTTCCTATTTCTGGTCCTATTTCTTAAGATTTGGGATTTGTGATCTGGTCAACTAATGGCCATTCCTACTCTCCCACTCCTGTATCTCTGGCCCCATTCCTGACTGGCTCTATGTTTGCCCAGTGGACTCTTAAAGCATTCTTAGTCACCAAGCTCATGTTTTCTCTAAAGGCAGAAGCTGGAGCTTTTCTTATAGAAAGGGAAAAAAAATCAGTCTGCACAATGTCACTAGAGGAAATTCCTGATAGTTTCCATTAGTAATCAACTGGCAGAAGTATTTACCTTTAAACCAGCAAGGTTGTATAATAGGATCTTAGTACCCACTGTCAGGGTTAATTGGTATTTCAAAAATTTTTCAGACATCCTTGTGATAAATATTTGGTCTTTCTCGGAGGCAAGGCTGTGGGCTGCTTGACGACAGGAACTACATATTATTGTTCACTTTGACAGCTCCAGAACTTGCCAGGGTGGACACATTTGAACAAATGAATGAAATGAGTAAATAAATGAGCGGGGTGTGAAATTGTCAATTCCTCTTTGTTATTGCAGTCTTGTGTTCCCCTCCCGGCTGGGGAATTCTAATGTGGGAGACTTAGTTCTGTATGTTTCTTCATCAATCAGGAGAACTTCTGTTCTCTTAAAGGGAAGGCAAATTGCTCTTGCTGTTGGAGGTAGTAATACAGGTGTGTGGGGGTGAGTGACGGAGAAGGAAAAGCAGATTGCAGAGTGAGAGGGGGTTTTGCCAGGAAGCATTTGGAGAAAGTAAGAAAGCTGTGTAAAGCAAATTGTTGCCTTGTACTATGCTCTTGGTTTTGTAGAGGGAATGTGTTGATTCAGGAGTCAAGAGTATTCATTTTAGGATGTAACAGCAGGGGCACACTAATATTTAAATGAGGCACAGAAAATATTTTATCTTTATCTTTAAAAATGTTTTCTTAGGGGCTCCTGGCTGGCTCGGTTGGGGGAGCATATATGGCTCCTGATCTTGGGTTTGTAATTTTGAGCCCCATGTTGTGTGTGGAGATTACTTAAAAATAATTTTTTTTAAAAATGTTATCTTAAAATAATACTAATAAGCTTTGGTGAAATTTAGAAGAACGATCCAAAAAGAGTTCTACTAAGCAATCAAGGTATAGGAAATGAAGTTTTAGTGTTGATTTCTACCAATTTGCAGCATATAAAGTGCAACTTCATTCCTACAAAAACAAATGTTGAGAACCACTATGAATGGGGCACAGTGTATATAGTTCAATGAATGAAAGAAACACCATCTTGGTGCTGTAAGAAAGGAGAAACAGACAAAGGTATATGATAGATACAGGGTTTCAGATGCCCAAGAGTGTTGCAGAGAGAAGGAGGCATGGGAGGCTGGGAAGTGGGAATGTTTGGGGGAGAAGCCTTGAGGTGATGCCATGTTTGTGTTGAGTCCTGGGGATCTGAGTGAGGGACTGGCTGGTACCCAGGGAAGAACATTCCAGACAGAGGGAAGAGTGAGTGCACTGGTTCTAGGAGAGATGTGAGCTTGCTGCGCAGGGGCACCCAAGCCGAGCAAGCAAGACACTGTAAATTCACAGGTATTATGAGCAAACCTGGGGTGCCCCTAGCCTCGGCTACCTATTATGGAACCCCCACTCTTCTCTCCAGATGTCTCACTCCTCCCTATTAGACACAAGTCAGCCTGACCTATAGCTAAATGAGGGTACCAGTGAATGACCTTAGGTGAAAAAGAATGAAAATCATTTTACTTAGGAAAAAATACAGAAAATAAGTTCTAATATTTTCTTTCCGCATCCAGTGGATATTTTTGTTCACTGTATTTTAGGGATCAGTCTTCACACCTTCCACTTTCATTGTGTGTTTTGATGACTAATAAAATTCAAATAGTTCTTATTAGACCCAACCTTAGCATTATCTCCAAACTCTGTTGTGTCTCAGGCTGAATTGCTTTCTATTAACCCTCTCCCCAGTATGTGTGGGACACATTTGGACATCAGGATAGTTTAAAATACAATTATACAGTGACTTCTCTGCTGTAAATAAACCAGCCAAAGAAACCAAATACATTCAAGGGGAGAGTGAATGAGTGTGTGTGTGTGTGTACACATTTGCACACACAAACCCTTATGTAAATGCATTCGAAAGGGAGAGCTGAGATGGACATTTGTGTGGTTATTAGTTAAATCAACTAATGTATAAGTCAAATTTTGATATTGCCACAAAACTACATGTAGGTCTCTCCTAGGGAATGAGTGTTGAATAGAGCGTGTCCTGAGAATTTGCTCATTTTAGGATGGAGCCATGTGTTCTAAGTGTTTCTAAGCAATGGAGGAGAAAGATGCAGGACTGGACCTTGGGGAGGCACCAGCTTTTCCTATTGCCACAACCATCAGACCTCAAAGAACTGTGGCTCTCCCCCACAGGGAAACCCAAATGGAATATATCACTTGAGCTGGGGTAGAAAAGACTCATTATATTTCAATTTTGTTTTGTTTATTTATTTCATTTTTTTATCTGAAAGATAGATGTCACATTTTATATCACCCTCTGGGAATGCCCGGAGACACCTCTGGGTATTTATTAGTTCCCCTGACAAAAAATAGAAAGTGATCATTAGGTAGCCAGGCAGAGTGTAATTGTAGAAAAACAATGGAATTCACAGGGAATTATCTCCTACAGGAAGAAAAGAATAAATCAATGAGAATTTAATGTGAGTCTAAGATCTCAAAACAGTCGGTTTTCTTCTATCTTTCTTTTGTGAAATATATTCTTTTATTCTCCACTTAAGAGACAGTATGTAGAGGCATACCCGTTGTGCATGATTCTGAAAATAGTACGTGGTAATGCTAATTAGTAAATTATATTTTAGATGCAAAGGGGAACATGAGATTTAAGAGATCCTTTTAGTTGGTCTATATAAAGTAAATGAGGGTTGCTTCCTACTTACCACTCTGTTATAGTAAGTCATTTTTTATGAGCTGGTTATTCTAAGGGAAATATCCATGGTGGTATGGGAAATGAAACTTAATTTTGCCCAAAGCAAGAAAAAGGTGAATTACCTGTGCTACTATTTTAGAGGTTTGTTGACGGTGTGTTTGAGGTATTGGCCCTGATTAGAGAGCTGTTACTGCAGGGCTCCCTGGAGAAAAGCAGGGCTTGTGCAGTGTAAACATGCCCGGGGAAATGCAAACACAATTTCATTTACTAATTGCTGTAATCAAGGCAAGGCTCATAAATCGTGAGCTTTGAAAAAGTATAAACAGAAATAATAAATTGATTAATCATCTACAAAGACTTCAAACTGCATTCATCATTGAAGCATTTTAGCGCTATGCTGTGACCTTAAGTTAGTTAATGGCTGTTTTTCTACCTTATTTAGTCGATTGTTTATAAAGAGGCTGGGGACTATAGAGATTGACAAAGCGTTGAGGGGAAGAAACATCAAAGATAACTCCTAGAATAGAAAACATGACTTGCATTCATGGGCTGGACACAGAAGACCTTGAACTCGCCCACTACATTTGCAACTCAATCAGTAACCAATGAAAGAAACAGGATGAACCTTTCTGAGAGCTCTGTAGGGAACTGTGGAGTGTCCAGCCCAATGAAAGAGTACATGTTAAAATTCCCACGGAGACAGTAGAACTCCATGTATGATTTAACAGGATAGAAAGATGAATTATGACACGTGTTAACTAAAAAGGCAAATACAAATCCCTTTGCCATCTTGGAACTAACGACTTAAGAAGGAAGTCAGTTCCACTCTCAGCCCACCATCAAATAAAATAGTCCTGAATCATAATTTATACCTCATACATGGGAAGTCCGGGGCTTGGAGAGCTTGACTGTACCTGAGGGCATCTGGTGCTGGGAGGTTCAGAGGAGTCTGGGAGTGTCCATAGGTGAGGAGAAAGGCAGGGGAATTAGGATCCTTTTAATAACTGGCTATTGTGGAATGTTCTTTCAAAGTCTTTCCTTTGGTTTCCACTTGCTATTCATAGCTGCAAGTGTTACAAAGATGGCAAGACAGATAAGAGATAGAAGTGGAGACAGATGAAAAAAATCTATGCAAAGCTGTGAGGAATGTTTCTCTTCTTTAGTTTGAATGTTTCTCAGTTTAGGTTACTGAGGAGAACTGGGTAAGAACAAATAGTTGAAAGCATGGAAGTTTTTCTAAATCATGCACATGTTTATTCAGATCATGTAATAACATAACGTGCTAATTTGATAAATTATCATTTACAAAGTTTTTACACATCCTATAATTAATAATAATCATGTATAATTGTTTTATTTAGTATATGCCAAATATATTTCCAAGCACTTTATATGCAATTAATTCATTAATTATAAAATCCCACGATTTAGGACTTTTTTTTTTTTTTTTTTTCTTAAACAATATCAGCTTTTCAGATAAGGGTCCTGGATCAGAAGCCTAAATCAACTTGTGAAATATCAGTCTGGATCATGGAGGAAAGGGCTATTTGATTTCAAACCCCGTTCTTTAGTCTATATCAGTGTTGTCCAAACATTGTAATGTCTTCTTTTATTCTGTTTTATTCTTATTTAAATGCTGAATGAGACCCACTGAACTAATTTCATGACCCACTAATTTGATTCACTGTTTGAAAAATCCTGCCGTGAGCAATATGCTTCATCACAGAGATGTTGAGAGTTTAGGGAATGCTTTGGGGTATGGGCACCTCATTTTATCCGCATAGCACTGCTCTGAAGGAGATCAAGTAGATTGGAAAACTACATTTCAATGCCGCCACCTGGGTCTCCTAGCTAGGATGTGATCAAATTAGGACTTAAACCTACGACTCTGGCTCAGAATTCTCACATTCTGCTCAGCCCCACTGATCCCAGCCATGGTCCTCACTTACCAGGGCCATTACAGGAGTCTCCAGCTCTGTGTGTCTCCAAGAGCGCATTCTGCAGAGAGGAGCCTCAACAATCCTTGCAAAACCTTAGTCAAGTCATGCCACTCTTCTGCTCAAAACCCTTCAGCTGGTGCAGGTAGAGCGTGTCCTGGAAGGCTCACATGACCTGGCTTACAGCCACACACATACATGCACACCTACACACAGAAACACACACACACCTACATATGCCCACACACACATCCAAACACAGCACACATACCTGTTCACTTACACGCAAACACACAAACACACACATATACGCATACTCTGTGCTTTAATTTTTTTGGTTGGTTTGTTTCTAACTGGTTTATTTTCAGTAAAGAAATCATTACATAATTATAGTTTAAATTATCCTGATGTCCAAATGTGTTTAACACATATTGGGGAGTAGGATGATGGGAAGCGATTTAGCCCAAGATTCAATAGAGTTCAGAGATAATGCCAAGCCTGGTCTAATAAAGAAGTATTTGAATGTTATTAGTCATCAAAACATACAATGAAAGTGAGGGATGTGGAGACTGATCCTCAAAATGAACTGCTCAGGAATATCTGTTGGATACAAAAAGAAAATATAACTAATTTTCTGTATTAACTTTTTTTTCTCAATAGAACGATGCTAGTTTTCTTTGGCCACGGGTGCCCTCACCTGGTTGCACATCCCGCTGACTTGTGTCTAGTGGTGAGGACTGAGCCGTCTGGGAGAAGAGTGGGTTCCACAGTGGGAGGCAGTGGTCCGGGCCCCTCAGGCACTGGGTGGACTTTTAACTTGTGCAGCCTATGTCAGTTGACCTTTGTCTGGCAAGGTGGACTTGTAAATTATCCAATTTTAACCAAACCAGCCCTCAGAAGACGTCAAAACAAACAAAAGTATTCCCACAAGAAATTTATAGAACAAAATACCAACAGTGAGGCAAGCACAGATGAACACCAAGAAAATAGCAGGAGCTCATCATAAACTACAGACACCATTTAAATTCCGAGATAGGTGATCCTTTCACATCCAAAGATTCAAACAAACTCGTGCTAGGGAGGGAGAATTAGTTTGGAAAGAGTTTTTTGTTTAGTTGTTTCTTTTTCCTCTTTTTCTTAATTGTATCCATTTTTCCATGATTTTTATTTCAGAAAATGATATAAGTATGTCCACTCTGGAAGCTTTTCATATTTATACACTGGAAAAAAATAACCTTGGGAATAAATTTCAACATCTTTGAAATGACGAGGCATATCAAATATCTTTTATTTTTTAGAACAATTTTAGATTTACAGAAAAATTGCCAAGTTGGTACAGGTTTCCATACATCCCCACAGAGAGTTTCCCCCATTGGTAACACCTTATATTAGTAGGGTACATTTGTTATAATTAATGAATCAATATTGGTACTTACTGTTAATTAAAGTCCATACTTTTTTCATATTTCCCTGGTTTTTACTTCATGTTCTTTTTTTCTATTCTAGGTAGCCATCCAAAATACCACACTGCATTTAGTTATTATGTCTGCTTAGGATCCTTTTGGCTCTGATAATTTCTCAGACTTTCTTTGGTTTTGATGATCTTGAGAGTTTTGAGGCATGCTAGGTATTATATAGAATGCCTCTCAATTGGGATTTGTCTGATGTTGTTTTTCTCATGATTAGATTGGGATGATGGATTCTGGGGAGGAAGACAGAGGCAAAGTGCCATTTCACTACATAATATTAAGGATATAAATGATCAAAGGACTTACCTTTGTTTATGTTTACCACAATATGTTCTACACACACTTACATAAAATACAACACCTTCCAACTAGTTTATTAGAAAAGTTGAGGGGCACCTGGGTGGCTCAGTCATTAAGCGTCTGCCTCGGCTCAGGTCATGATCCCAGGGTTCTGGGATCAAGCCCCGCATCGGGCTCCCTGCTCCACGGGAAGCCTGCTTCTCCGTCTCCCACTCCCCCTGCTTGTGTTCCCTCTCTCGCTGTGTCTCTCGCTGTCAAATAAATAAATAAAAATCTTTAAAAAAAAAAAAGTTGATATACATGAGGGAAGATGATAATTTAATAGTCATACTTATGTACTTTTCTGTATTTGGTGGATTGAGATAGTGAGTGTAGCGGTAATCCCCTCCTTCCACTTTTGAAGTAACAGTGCTTTTTTAAGTTATGATAACCAGGAAAGTAAATATCGAAACAAACTGAACTTAGATACAGATTTCTAAATTGGCATCTTATAAAGGGATAAACAAAGAGCTTTTTTTAAATTACTCATGTTCAATCATATTCAAAGCCATCAAATGGTTTTGTTTAATAAGTGAAATAAATACATAAGTAAAATTAAGTACAGTTAATAAAATAAAAACATAAAACATTTTTTCCTCTTTTCTTAATCTTAAAAACATACCTCTTTTGCCTCTGAAGGGCTGAAGCAATCAACTAGGCATTAAAAGGCTCTTCTGTGAGTACTAGGATTTTAGGATTGGAAAAGCTCATTTATTTATTTAATGAACATGTGTCCTACATCCAGATATCATCCTGAGTCCTCCTTATAAACTGGAAAACCAGTGCTGAGAGAGGGTCATAAGTTTTAGGAACAGAACTAGGATTAAATGCCACTCTTTGGATGCAGATAGATGTAGGTTCATGCCTTCGTTATGACCATTTTTAGTGACCTTGGACAAGTTGTTTAACTTTGTTGAGCCACAGTTATTTTCTGAACAAAATGGGTTTAACATATACTTTCTATATTAAATGCATTCACAATGCCCAGTAAACTAGCTCGTGATTGACGCCCCTTCTCTTGTCTGTGCTCTCCAATAACACCTTATTTGTAAGAACACAACATAAAATCTACCATCTTAGCAAATTTTAAGTATACCAGTATAGTATTCTTAGCTAAGGCACTGTGATTTGTAGTGGATCTCCAGAACAGACTTACCTTGTATAACTGAAACTTCATACCCTTTGTCCTTCACCTTCCCATTTCCCCTCCCCCAAGCCCCTGGCAACCACCATTGCACTCTCCACTTCCATGCATTTGACTATTTTAGATTATACATATCCATGAGATCATACAGTATTTCCCTTCTGTGTCTGGCTTATTTCACTTAACGTCCTCTAGACCCATCCATGTTGTTGCAAATGGCATGATTTCTGTCATTTTTTAAGGCTGAATATTCCACTGTATCTATATGCCATATTTTCTTTATCTGTTCATCCATTGATGGACAGCTAGGTTGACTGCATATCTAGGCTGTATGAATAATGCTTCGGTGAACATGTGAGTTCAGGTCTCTCTTTGAGATGGTGATTCCAAGTCCTTTGGATAAGTTCCCACAAGATGGATTGATGGTTAGTATGGTTAATGCAGGTCAGTGTGGCTTCCTGGCACCTCTATTCTCTGGATAATCTCAACTCCATCCTTTACTTTCTCAGTTTATTCAAAATTCTTTAGCAATTTTCTATGTTAAATATGTTGTGTGTAAAATATCCATAGTTGCTGGAGTTTTTTATTTCTTTTTTTTTTTGGTAAGCCAGCTATTGTTTGGTACAATTATATTAAACACAAAAGAGATATATGCAGTAATGTTTTGAAATAATTACATTTATAATATTAATTTTTTGGATTTAAAAATTAAAAATAACTTTTTATTTAAAAATAATTATTAAGCTATAAAGATCATAGATAAATGGAGTTATACTCTGAAAATAATAAAAATCTGTCTTACATAAACTTGTGAGCAGTCCCATAAGATTATAATTTTACTTTGGAAGTTCTATCAAGGGATAAAAACGAACACTTCTCAGTTTTGTTTTATTGTCTGAGATAATCTCCAGCAAAGCAGTAATTTTTAAAATATGAATGGAAAAGACTAAAACCAAAAGGAAAAAAAAATGGAAGTAGAGAAAATGCAAGAAACAAAAATTAAACTTAAAAATATCAGTTTCTCGGGGCGCCTGGGTGGCTCAGTCGTTAAGTGACTGCCTTCGGCTCAGGTCCTGATCCCAGGGTCCTGGGATTGAGTCCCACATCGGGCTCCCTGCTCGGTGGGAAGCCTGCTTCTCCCTCTCCCACTCCCCCTCCTTGTGTTCCCTCTCTCGCTGTGTCCCTCTCTGTCAAATAAATAAAAAATCTTTAAAAAAAATCAGTTTCTCTTTTTGTTGTTTCTGAAACGGATGGCTGATTGATGAGTAAGACGAGGGCTGTGTGTGCGCACGTGTGCGTGTGTGTACATGTGCATGCCTGTGTCTTTTGTCTCTGCATAAAACTGATTTGGCAATAATGTTTCAGTCTCTGGAAAGTCTAGCAACAGATCTACCTAAAATATTACAGGATTTTGAAAAAGTTAGTAACAGATGACTTACAATGTACTGCCTTAGATAACTTCATGATTAAAAAGCCCTGACTTGGAATATTTGGGATATTTTTGTGTGGTTTTGGTAGCTACATGGGGAGTTTAGGGGAATGGCAAAAATCTGTCCTTCAATCAGAAATGAAAATCCATTTTTTAAAAATCCCCTCCGAAAGTGAACCAAATGGATTTTCTGTTACAATATGTGATCCCAGAGAGAAGAATGCATCAACCAAACTCTTCCTGCAGAGGTTGACATTGTAGCATCCCGAGTCCCTCTTTAAATATGGAAAATCATCTCAACCTCCGTCGGTTTTCTAGGGCCTTAGCCACAGGCAGCTGAAGTGAGTGCACCATGCTATTTTCTTACGCCTGCATCCGACAAATGTTCCCTTGACCTAAGTGATCATGTAGCACCTACTCTGAATGGGTACAAATAGCCTAGTCTAAGGTCATTATTTTCTGTGATTTGTGTGTGAGGCATTTATGATGGGCACCAAAATTTTTCCATGTGGATTATATTATTTTAATAGAATGGCAATCATCTTTCCCAATTTTGAGAATACCATAATTATCCTACATTTACTGGTGGTCCGTTCTTAACATGAAACTTTGAACAGCTAAATGTCAAGGTAATTTACTTTTAAATGATTATATTTGGCAGACTCTTGTCATTTAGCAGGGATAAACATGCCAGATAGACCAACGTGTTTGTTTTTATACAGCGATTTTTTTTCCTCAGAGCATTATGTCATTATAGTCTTAAGCCTTAATTATTTTTTATTTTGTATGAAACAGACTTTAAAAAACTTGTAGATAGGTAAGTTGCCTCTATGAGCTAATAATATTAATTTTCTCTCTCATTCTCTTTGAAGCATATGAACTTGATATTTATAGAGCTTGGCCTCCAAATTCATATTCTATTCGTCCATTTTCAGTGATTTAGAGGTTTTTAATTACTGTCTGAATTGTCCTACTATTTGGTAGCTAGTAGTTTTAAAATCTGAACATACGAGTGGCTACCATAAAGAGAGGAACAAGGAAGAATCCTATGGTTCTCAAGTCAAGTAAAATTAATACATAGCTTTAATTCCAGTCTGTTCCAAACACATAAATATGACTGCATGCCAATTATTAAATTAGAGTGGATTACTTCCATTGAGAAATATAACAGAAGATTGAATGTTTCCACTGTACAATATCCCTGTATATATTTGGTATCAAAAACAGCAAGTATAATGTATACATTTAAATATATGTAAGAAAGCTCTAAATAGTAGTGAAGGGTATTACATTTTCCCAACAATATCATAAATATAAGGGAAAAGTGAAAGTACTTTATGTCAGCATACACACTTATATTACATATGTACATACATATATATATGTATTATATAGGGAGATAATAATATGGGTGCAAGAATAGCCACAAGACAGAAAGGTATGCTCTTTCTTATACTTAATTGTGGCGACTGCAGCCACAGTTTGGTTTCTCTCAGGCTCATCTGTGCTACTGAAAGAGCCCTTCAGGAGGCTGTGCTCCCTTCTTTCAGACATTCTACCTGCATGGTGTGCAGACCAGGCCCCTCATTTGGTCTCTGTCTTGAGTTTGCATTTACCATAATCGTCATGTTGATCTGGTAAGAAATAATTTCATATTACAACCTTGGAAGGTTTGGAATATATGGGTTCTCTACTTTCTTTCCAAATTTGCCAGCAAGGTGACTTGTTCTTTCGTGAGATGGTCTCATCCTTCTGGTAAGTTAGCAGAAGTAGCTGATAACACCTAGCTCTCACATAAAACATACGTCCTTGAAATTTGTTCAGTGCCCCATATTCATTAGTGACATTTCTCTTCTTCCAATCAGCAACATGGTTAGCTTTGCCAATTTTTTTCCCCACCACCTGACACAGATGGTCGTTTTCCAGTTCTTTAGAATGGTCCCTTAACTCACTCAGTCCCAAAGCATATTTCGGGTTTTGGTCACGGCAATACCCTACTTCTGGTAGCAATTTCTCCATCAGTCACATTGGTGTATAACAAATACTCATAAAGCCTCAGTGACATAAAGCAGTAAGCAAGTGTTTAGTTCAACTGGGTGACTCCACTTGAGACAGTGGCTCTGGGGGGAGGGGAGGCTGGAGTGGCTGTGATTGCAACCTTAGGTGTGACTCATGCTCTGGCCCCAACCTGCACTCCTTAGGTCTTGTCCATCAGCCTGGACTAAAGGGGCGGCAGTACCCTGGCTTTATTCTTCTCAGGATGATGGCAGAATTGCAAGAGGGCCTCCCAGACACAGTTTAAATCTCTGCTCATGTCAGATCAGTAGTATCTCATTAGCCACGGCCACATGACCAAACCCAAAGTCACAGGCTGGGGAGTAAATCCTTCTTGCCTTGAGGCAAAGATGGGAATGCAGAATTAGGTTAGAGGGGGTGAAATTAGAACCAATAATTCAACCTCACAATTACTTGTTCTTTCAGAACGTTTGTCCTTGATCTCTAACAGCGTCTACATTGCGTTATCATTACTGACCTCCTTGTATTGCTACCACTAAATGCTGAGCCACTAGAATCTTAAAGAAAGTGATAATGGTTTTCTCCACATTTCCCACACCTGCTATGGGTTGATGTCACCTGGTTGGCATTCTATAAAGGTGCCTCAGTCTGTTCATTGATAGCAGAAAGAATTGTTTTCCCTGATGCCTTTCATCTACTACTAGAAGCCTTGACATGAATGAGAAAAAAGGGGGAAGGGATTAGTTGGGTCATGGTTGTATTGTTGACAGTGTTCTCCCTTGCTTCTCTGGGTGACCCATAAAGGAGATCCCAGAATCACTGGTGGGCACCTGTGCCTCTCTCTGCTCTTTTGTGTTTCTCTTACGTAAGTCGTCTATGTCAGAATGCTTCAATAACTTAGGGACTCCCTCCTGTATTCTCTTTCTTCCTTCCTTCTACTCTACTTCCTTCTCACGTGCAAACAGAGAACTACGGTATCTCTGTCTCTTGTTCTACTCCTATTGTGACTGGTAACTGTTCTGGACATTTTAATGTCATTTGAGGAATGCAGTGGGCACTGTAAATGATTGGACATTTATTGCTCTCAAGTACATGGTAAGAGAATTAGGACACTTGGAAACCAGACTAGCATTCTCTTTTTGTGTATGTTAAACTTTTTTTCTTCGTTACTTCTTGCATTTATAGAAAGATGTTTATTTCATTTAGGTGATGTTTAGCCTTACTATAAATGAAAGATGTGGGAAATACAGAAACTTAAGAAAATTTAGCAAGAAGAAGTGTAACGTATTAAGAATGGAAAACCCATTAAGCGTAATGGAAATCTGTACCCATAATTTTTACTTAAATTTCACATTTTGACTCTCAGCTTCATGGATGTGCCGCAGATATAAGCATAAGATTATTGGATTAAGAGCAAAATAAAATCAACCTGGAGAACCATAATACCTATATGTTAGGAATATACTCTCCAAACTAAGGTCGCTAGGAGCTATATCTTGCTAGGGGATTCCGCCGAGCAGATAACTCGATTATTCAGTTTCAGAAGATTAAATCCACTGGTTCTGCTATGAGTATCATGGAAAGGCTTCAGAGATTTCTTATTTTCCTTCTTGGGCAGGTCATAGCATCTTTATTCCTTTGTGATCTTTTTTTAATCTTCCATTCTTTTTCATCTTGAGTTCCACTTAAGCTTCATAAGGCTGAATCTTATCTGATTCCAAGTTTATTTACAAAGTACCATTCATCAAAAACAATGATCACAGACCTTTCCCATGCAAGCCACTATATGGCTAAATCAGGAAGGAAAACAGTAAAATCATTGTTTGTTTTAGAGTTATTTGGGAGGATACTTCCCTTGTCTCTGCTGAGCACATCTGCTGATGCCGGGGGTTGGCAGAGGCTGTGGTGTGTGGGGTTTATCAGCACCAGCACCATTCTAAGCCAATAGTCTGTGTCTGTGATCATTTGCAGGAAGTTTTGGAGTATCATAGAAGATTGCCTGGAGGTATTCTCTTTGGATTATAGTACCAGCATGAAAAAAAAAATATCTTGGTCTGTTTGTTGATTGGTGGGGCTTTTTTCCCCCCATAATAAGCTGGGACTATGACAAATTCTTACTAAAAAGAATTGTGGTGAATCAACCATGAAGATCTTTGCATTCTTTGCAGTGAAACTCCGAGTTTGTGGTCAGATTTGGAATAAATACAGGCTATGCCAAGCTATGCCGTGCCCCAAGGCCATCAGGTGGAGGAGGATGGGCTGGAGCTTACTCACAATGAGGAAACTCACAGAGACCTGGATGGAACCTTTTACCAAATGGCTTCAGTGTTCTTAAAGGTTCTGAGATTGTGTGTGGGGGGTCAGAGAGGAAAATTGATAAATCACACAAAGAGACTTTGTGATAATCTGCTTCCTCTGTGGGTTTCTGAATGTCCTGTGCCCTCAGAGTCCGGGTGATCATATATACTAAAAGTTACACATAATAGGACATGTATAAAGGTGCTCGCTGTGGAAGTAGTACAGCTGGCAATTTGCCAGTTTTCTTAGCTTGGGCTGCCTCTGCTAATAATATGGTTTTATAGGCTTTAGACTACTTCTCTGAATATACTGCGTCTACTCAATCTACCCTTCCTGGCTCTTGGGAACATTCCCCAGGATTAACCTCTTGTCCTTCTAACCTATCTGCTAGATCCCTCCTGGCTAGCTAGACTTTTAGCCTTTGCTTTTTTTGGGGGGGGGGGATGCCTGTTACTACATGTTATGGACTAAATGTTTGGGTCTCCCCCAAATTCCTGTGTTGATGTCCTAAGTCCCAATATGATGGTGTTTGGAGATGGGGGCCTTTGGGATGTTGTTGGCCTTGATGAAGTCATGAGATTGGAGTTCCCATTAGGGAATTAGTACCCTTATACAAAGAGACATCAGAGAGCTTGTGCTCTCTCTCTCCTCCTCTTTCTGCTGTGTGAGGACATAGCAAGAAGGTGGCCATGAAGCCAGAAAGAGGGCCCTCACCAGAACCTAGTAATTCTAGAACCCAGATCTCAGACTTGTAGGTTGTAGAACTGTGAGAAATACATTTCTGTTGTTTAAATCACCCAGTTTATGGTATTTTGTGATGGCAGCCCAAGCTAAGACAGTGTGTAACTCAATAATGATGATGATGATGAAGATGATGAGAATAGTAGTAGTAGAGTGATACCCCTGTTCTACTGAGTGTTTATTATGTCTCAGACTCTATTGTAAGTGCTAACCATATTTTAGCCATGCATTCTTTCTCTCCCTCCTAAATCTGTGTGGTTATTATTTCCACTTTCCCAAGGACGAAAGTACAAATTAGGCTAGGTTGTATGACTCATAGGAGGTGAAGTTAGGATAGGACCCTGCATGTCCCGATTCCCAAGTGAGGGACTTTACCCACGACATTGAAATCTTACTTCATTCCCTTTGTAAAATTTCACTTTATTCATTCACTTATTGAATAGTTATCGAGTACTTACTATGTGCCTGTGACACATGAACATAAATGACCTCTACTTTCAAAAACCTTGTATTCCAGTTTGAGAAAGTAACTTGCTATTGTGGGAATTTTAATAGCTGGCTAAGGCAATAGAATGTTAGTACCCAATTCTGTTTTGAGAACTGGGGGGGCAATTTTTTGGGGACACTTGTGCTTTGGCTGAGACCATTAACTTATCTAAACCTCATTTCCTCATTGGTACAATGGACATTTTGCATATTTTGGCATTCAGTGAAACAGCATAGGTGAAAATGCTTTGCAAACTGAAAAGCCATACATATGCCAGATGGTGTATGATGATAATATGAGTGTTTATGCCTCCACCTAAAACACTGGATGCTTTCCTTTCCAACAGCAGAGTGGATTTTTACATGCATTCCAAAAATATTTTTGATCCCTACATATTGCTAATCTATACATATCTTGTAATGTAATCTTTATACATGCAAGGCTTCTGTTATTATTCCATTTTAAGATTTGAATACTGAGGACCCAAGAAGTTAATGAATTCATAGGAGATCATGCTACCAGCAAATGAAAGAGGCAGTCAGTGAATTCAGATTTTGATCCCGAAGGCTGTGCTTTTTCCACCACATAAGTCTTCTTGTGGGATTATTAATCATGAAATTTTCATTCTTCAGGCATCTCACATTTTCCTAAAATCCAGGTAATAATTCTGTGAGTGGAATACATGTAATACGTTAAGGAATAGTGAAAAAGGAGTGATTGCTGCTTTTGGTGCAGACTTTAGAGGAGAGGTCAGAGTTGACCTAGCATTTTGTTTGGTCGGGGTTCTGGGTTCAAGAAATAGAAGCAAGCCTGAACTGGAATTGGGGCCAAGGGCATGGCAAAAGGCAGATGCCAAGAGCATTTTCTGGAGTAATCTGCTGTGAAGCATCTTACCCTGGAAGCACCTGCTCAGAGAGTTCCCCTCAGTGGGGCTGGTGGTGAAGCTCTGATGAGGAATGGCCCTTGGCCTTGGCCATTCCCACTTTCTTTGCATTTCCCCTAAACCTAAGCATCCAGAAACAAGGTCTGTTGGGTGCCCTATCCTACTGTATGGGGACTCGGAGTCCTTCTTTCCTGCAATATCTTTCCACATATACAGGAAAGAGAATTCTGTCTCCAGCACAAAGATCAGTACTGATTCATCGAAGTGGATCATGAGAATCCCATCATTATTGCCAGTCATATATTTGGGGGTGCCCTTGTTACTTAGAGGGGTGATACTGGAAAAATTGTCCTTGTTCTTAAAAGATAGTTGGTGACATACTATTCTTGTGTAGATATTTTTGTATCTGGATGTGATATCTAGGGCTGTGGTAGTTATTTTGTAAATACTGGTGAGCCAGCCAGAGGAGAAAGCCCCTATTGGGAAAATGGCCAAGCAAAATGATAAAGAATGGAGAGATTTGATATGGTATCACTGAGTCTCTGGGTTAACCAACCTTGGAACTACCTGCCCTGTGGACCTGCTGCCATGTAGGATGATGAAATGTTCCTAAGATTGTGAGTTTGGGCTTTCAGATACCTGCAGGAGAAAGTATTCTTACTAATTTACCCCTTACCTTTCAGAAAAGGGGATGCTCCAGGAAGATGCACAATATTAATGTCATGAATTGGTCTTTCTCCCCCCATCACCTGTCTTTGAACCTCTGAGATCACTGATACCTGCATTTGAGAAACTCAAACCATCACCTTCTTCCTGGTGGTAAGTCATCTGATTTTAATGTGTGAACTTACTCATGATAAAATATATAAAACATACACTTACAAAATATGCATTTGCTGGACAGTCCTCGTGAACTCTCTTCCTATTCTGTGCATATATATGGGTGTAATTTGGTAGGGGTTGTCTGTCTAGTGCAAGGTTTAATTTTGATTTGGGGGATTATATTCAATTTAACACTAGTTGATAAAGGTGTTTTGTGTGAATAAACATGTCTTAGGAAAACTAGTTATTTCCCCCAAAGTCTAAAAGTATGTAAAATACATTCTGAATACAATACAAACAAGTTGTTTTACTTGTAACATCTTAAATCCCTGTTTCAGTGTACTGTTCAATTCAGTATCTACTCTAATTATCAAACAAGGCCTTTGATATGTAACATGAGGGAGGACCCCTGGGGGGCTCCTCAGAGGCAGCACAGTGGAAGCCAGAGATTTTCTCTTCCTTTTTTATTTTCCTGTGTCAATAGCTGTTAAGGTGGAGGAAAGAGAAATCCTCTGCATTCCCCACCCCCCAATGCTCCTTTAAAAAATAAATGAGATAACTATACCAGTAAGGAGTCATTTGTGAAACTCTTTGCCTTTATAAGCAATTTTATAATAATGTCACCACATGTTTTGCTTCCTTAGTTATTTGAATATAAATAAATAAATAGTCTGTGAAAAAAAATAAATGAGATATTTATTTGCACTAAACAAAGGAATATTTTTCCTTTTGTGAATTATGAAGTTTAGTGGAATGAAAATTATTATAGTCATTTTCTATACATCAGAGCATACTAATTCTGACATCTTTTTTCTTGGCTTCCTTAAATGTTTTCTATTAGGATTTGGGTTATTCATTCAGTGCTAGCACTTACTTTGGAAAGATGTAATGAAACAACTTGAATTGAATCCTAAGTCCATCCATTAAGACCAAACGCTAAAAAAAATAGATTTTTTTCTATTTTCTGGAAATTCTTTAGGGATGCATTTGCCCTAATAGTATTTTTGTTTGAATGGAGTGATTTTTTTTTCTCATTTTTATGTTTCAAATCCTATTCATTTCTGGAGGAAAAAGCACATGGCTTAGTATTTAAAAGGAAATCTGTATTTTCTTCAATGACATTCTCTTTTTTTCTTTTCTTTTCTTTTCTTTTCTTTTTTTTTTTTTTGGTAACTCTCCTTCTGTTAAGTAATATTCTTAAATATGACATTCATATTTGGGACATGACATTCATCCATGAGACTTGATCTCAGGTTAGAGATGTCAGGTGTCTGGAGTGCAAGCCGTGTCCTCACAGCTGTATTCTCCAACCACATCTCATCTTCATGGTCCCTGCCCTCCTTTTTTACCTTCTAAAATACTGTGCCTTTCTTAGTGGCATTGGTTAGTGTAAAGAGTTCTGATATTTGAGTCTGAATTTTAGTTTTATCACATCCTTGTTTTGACTCTAGCATTATTTTTCTGAGCTGCCATTTCTGCCTTTAAAGAATCAAGTTGCCGGCAGCTTCATAGGGTGGTTTAGAGTGTTAAATGCACACATCCCATGGACAGGAACAAAAAGGATCATCTAGTCCAAGGGGACCAGACCATAAAATCAGTATTTGCTGAATCTTATTCCTCAAATATGAAATCAAAAAATCTCCAAACTGAAAGAGCTAAGGAATACTCCAGTCTGTTTTCCTATTTCACACATAAGGAGACTCCAACTCTGAGAAGGGGAGTGATATGCAAAGATCAGAGAGCACCCTCACAACAGAACCACAGTGAGGACCCAGGCCTGCTGACATCCAGGAGCACACGTTCATGCCCCCCTCAGTGAACCTACAGAACCAGGCCTTATTCCAACTACCTGTGTTTGCATTTACCCCGGATATCCATCAAAATGCCAATTGCAAATGCCCTTTCAAAGCATTAAGCAACTTAATTATTTTCCAAAATTTAATTTGATGGTCTGATGCCAACTCACTGCTGGATCTAGATTTCCTGTTTCAGAAAGTATAATTATTTGCATACTTGGGGTTGGTTGCTGATAGCAGCATTATTGTTTGTAGGAGCAAGGGAGAATTTTGGATGGACATGCACGCTGAGTACATAAAGCAGACCTTCTGCATTCTGTTATCTTATTCTAAGATGTCCTCTGCCTTGAAGAGTACTGGCTTAAATGATACACTTGCTTTTTCCTTATTTCAAACTGGCTGAACATTATAAAAAGAATTTCCAGAACTTTTAAAATACTCATTGTGAGGGCCATTCGGAATGACTACTAATCTAGAAGTCTTACATCCACTCTTTACTAATGTTACAATTGTAAGTCAATTATTCTAAACTATTGTCTCTCTATTGATACAAGGAAATAGAGTATAAACAATGCCATTGGCATTTTGGGTCTTTGATAAAATCACCTAAGTATTTGAAAATAAGATTGGACCTTCATAAAGATATGGTTACCTGAGAGAAACAGGGTGGCCCTTGTATCTGCGTGGACCTTTCGTACCCATGACCTTTTCTGAACGAACATGTTTAAGATGGAGTGGGGGAGGGCCTGCCACAGAATCATAGGGGAGAAAAAACTTGCTGATGTAAGACATGAAATTCCTCCAGAACACTGTTAGGGACAATGGAAGCAAGTCCTGTTCCTTCAGGTACTCTGCTCACCCCTGTGAGACCATTTCTGCTGTCAGATGCATCCGCGAGGCTTTCTTACGTTGTTGTATGCTGAGTTTCATAATTTTCTCTTGCCTGTTCTAATTCTGTGCTTATCAAATACAATTCTAGCTATGATTTAGCTTCCCAACAGATCTGTGGATCAGGCCATTATTGCCACTCTGACACTATGTAACGCGTCACCGGAACCCGTGGCTTAGAGCAGCATTTATTTGTTGTTACTATTGTGTCTGAGTGTTGGCTGCAGATGGGTCTCGTCCGCTTGAAGGTCTGGTCGGATCTATTTCTTGCTGTAGGTTTGGCTCTTGTCTGCCCCACCGAACGGACGGTGGCCGAAGTCACATACCTGAGCTGAACAACAATGGGGCAGGGGAGTGGACACCCCTCTGATGAAGGTTGGGGGAGCAGGTGGTGAATATTTTGAACAATAATCCCCACAGTGTGCCTGTAGGAACAATATTCTGGTTACTCAGGCATGAGTATTCCAATTCCCTAATACTTCTATGCATTAGACAGGACAGCTTGGTTACTATGAAATTTGTATTAAAAACTCTCCTTTGGAAGCACTTAAGAAAGTTTTTGATTCTTCCTTTGAGGACAGCTCCCAGAACTGAATTTGCAGCATGGGCACATTTCCTATGTGCATCTGTGTCCTGCCTGACTTGCTTCTCTTGAGGTAGGGTACAATCTCAGAATACATGCTCGAATAAATGAATACGGTATGAATGAATGAATGCTAATGAAGAAGCACTCAGAACAGCGTGATGATTTTTAAGATTGAAATAGAATAGTAAAATGTCCAAAAAGATGAAGACCTCCTATTTGGTGGTGTTTATGGAATTTCACAGCTCATATATTTGCAAGGAGCAGAAAACTACTGTGTTACCATTTTCTCCTGTGCTCCTCCTGCCACAAACCTAGGAAGGGGCAGCTCTGTTCTGAGTGAAATGGACTTGGCTGGATGGTGGCATTTGGGTTTGCATTTCCTGCCCAGCCTGAAGCAGGGGAGCATTAACTGATGTTCAGGAAAACTAAGCTTTGGTCACCAGGGAGCTGGTATTTCGGCATGAGACCTGAGGACACAATTCAACGTCTTGGGGCCTCACTAAGCTCCACGGTAAAATGAGACAGCATGAGCATGGTATCAGAGGATGTCTAGTGGCCCCCTCACCTGTGCTGAAGTGCTGTGATTTTGTTGATCTTAGATTACCTACTCCAGCATCCCATGTTGCAGTTTCTGGGGGGAGAGAAAGCAAGGTAAATGTTGGCCCATGGGAATGAGAAGCAGCAATTCGGAAGTCTCTTGGGGACAATATGCCTGGGACCTCAGTAGTGTGGCAGGCAGTCCAGTCCTGTCCCCGCCTCTCTCTGAATGGTCTTCCCTCAGGCCTCCTGCACCATGGGGAGTAAAGCCAGAGAGCAGTAAGCACCCACACCCAGAGATTGCCCCCTCGGGGGATACATCAGAGTTCTCTTTTTACCTCCTCAATTAGTTCACTTTATACCTAGTTATCAATTATTTTTTATATGAACTTACCTCTATTCAAATAGTGTTTTCTGGTGTGTTTTCTGTCTTCTGCATGGACCTGAACTAATGTAAAACCTATGGCCAGCACAGGGTACTTGTTAAAGACTGAATGTGTCCCCAGGACATTTGGAGGTTGACATCCTAACACCCAAGGTGATGCTGTTAGGAGGCGGGAGCTTTGGGAGTTGATCATGTCCTGAGGTGGAGCCCTGATGAGTGGGACTGGCTTCCTTACAAAAGAGACCCCAGAGGGCTTCCTTCCCTTCCACCAGGTGAGGACCTCGAGGGCCAGGGAGTGAGCTCCCAGCAGACACCAAATCTGCAGGTGGTGTGATCTCAGGCTTCCCAGCCTCCAGAACTGTGAGAAGTAGGTTTCCGCTGTGGGTAAGCCCTCCAGTGTATGTTACTCTGTTCGGCAGCCCGAACTGACACGGTACTGAAGGAGACAATGAGACAGAAAAATACACACCAGTGTTCCATGGCTTTCCGGCAGGGAGTAAAGATCGTCCAGGAAGTGCAGTTTTCATGGAACTAGGCTGGGAGCCACATTACAAAGAGCCGAAGAGCAAAACCATCCCCAGTGTGTTCAGACATGTGTGTGCAATGAACGATCTCTTGGAGTCACTCAGACGCTTGAGCTTGGGTAGAGTGAAGAGGAAAATAGAATACCTTTTGAGATCGAAAGTATGAACCCTGTTGGTTGCTTTCTTTGTTCTCTAATTCCTCCTCCCCCGCCTAGCACCCCTCCTACCAGGGCCCAGGGCCATGTTGTGTGGCAACTGGCTCTTCTCTAGATGGCTGCTTGGCGGATGGTTGTGGGTAGATGGAGTGGAGGTGTGGGATTTAAGGAGGTGAAAGGCATCCTGGAGCAAACGTGTTACAATTGGTTATCGGTGGATGCTTTCCCTCCTTCCTTTCTTTTTGATGCATCCCCATGCTTCACAGTCAATACCCGGGAACAGGACTTGACAACTAAGAAAAATGTTTATTTGGGTGCCACTCTGATTTTTCTTACTGAGTTTTCCTCCTTTCCCTTTTTGCATTTGGCATACATTGCTATGTCCTCTTTCTGCAGAGACTTGCTGGAATCTCTACTTACTTATATGTTTAAAAAAAAAAAGGACTGTAGCTCTAACTGGACCCATCTGGAGAACTCACTCATTCTCTGGAAATACTGCATGACTGGGTTTCTGCTAACAGCAGAATTTAATTTGCTCCTACACCTTCATGTTTTGTTCAGTGCCCTTTTGGAGTCTGGCAAAATTACTTTTAATTATCTCTGCTGCTTCCTTTAATAAGTAGCTTTGAGCAGCTTCCTAGGGCCGCCTCTTGTCTTTCTGTGTGAGATTGCTCTTTCTTCTCCAAAACACATTAAAAAGAGACACTGAAGGCAACTTGGCACTATTAAATTTTAGTCACACTGTCTGCTCAGGAACAGGGGCTTGCTAGGGTAAAGGTAGCACCTGCTGGAAAAAGCACATGGCCTATTTTGGGAATCTGGGCATTCAGTGGCTGTAATAATCACAATGGTAAATCCACCCCCCCCCCCAATTACACTGTGTTTATAGTGCAGAAAGAAATGCCAACCTCTCGGGTGCTGGGAGATCAACGGCATTATTTCCTCACTATTTTGGAACCCATTTAAATTTGTCTGTTGTGAGATAGAGTGACACAAGAGGAAGAAACAAAGCAAATTATAAAAAAAAAAAAAGAAAAGAAGAAAAGAAATAGGCTCAGGTTTGTGGGCCAGGAAAGCATCTATCGGCTACCTAAAATTAACAACTCCTATAACATGATAAAATCCCACCTTCCAAAGGTAATCCAGTACTCTAGTTGCAATTTTACTTTGTATTTCATTTGCCAGAATACAACTGCTGTGTGTAAGGAAAAAGAACCAACTTTATTCAATTCAATAAGAAGCTAATAGGTCCCTACGCTTGCTGGGTAAACAATTTATTGAGAAATTCAACTCATTGGGTTCATTCTACAACTTACCCTCCCCCAACCCCCCCCCCCCCCCCGCCCGCCCCATATCTAAACATGTCATTGGATAGTTGACCATATGCTTCTTTCTCCTTTGGTGTAAGAGAATGAGTAACTCTCTTGTTCTAGAGCAACCTCTTCATTTTGCATACTGGCCAGTAATGCCATGGTCTTCTGACTCACTGGGCTCTGGATCCAGCAGTCCATCTTCTGTCCTATGCTGTCAATCCTTCCTTTCCTCCAGAATCCCCCTCTCCTTCTCTCTTTCACTCTCTTGCTCCTTCTCTCCCTCCAAATACACTGCTCTCCCTTATCCTAAAATAAGATAGCAAACTAACAAAATGCAAAAAAAAGAAAGGCACATAATTATTCTCAGCTACCCATTCAAATAGTTGTTCTGCATTGTTCTCTTTCATGGGATGCTATAAGTTTATACTGAGGGTCGATAGGGGAACCAGAGCTAGGGAAAGGATTTTTTTTTCTAAGCATGTTGTTGAGAATATTTATCACAACACGCAGTAATTTGGAAAAGAAGACTCATAGGAAATAATTACTATATTTAAATTGATGAGTTACGTTGCTTCTAAGTAACTGATCTCTCTTTCTTATGAATGATCTTGTGAACATGGTTCTCTTCGTTTGGTCACAGCTTTAGAGCAGAGAACTCTGTGTGGGGCTCACTCATAGCAAGTGGGAATACATTAAATGGTGTCCAGTGTTTTGCTGGGCCCGTTCTTGGCTTCGTTTTATGATCTTCCCTTTTCTCTGATTTATTTTGAAGAGCAGGATGAACATCAATACATACGTGCAATGTCTCTTTACCTCCCCCATGAAGCGCCAGGCTCCACGTTCGTCATGGCCCATCTCTAGCGGCCCCGCTCCGTCTTCGGGAATCCACCACCGCTGCAGAATTCTGCTGCATTCTTTCCCTTGATGCCTTTGGCTCTTTGACTTGTCTGGGTATTTTCTACCTCTGAATGATGCCACCTTTTCTCATTTTCTAATTTGTCCTTTCTGGCTCCTGTCTGTACTGTGTTACCAATCTCTTCTGTGTCCATGCTATAATCTCTTACATCCATGTGAATAACCTGCTGATATTATCAGGCTGTGACTTCCTTCTGTAGCTTCAGTCCTACCCTTTTCGCTGTCTTTCAGGTCCTTCATTTGTGGCCCTGCCGATTCTTACTTACCAGTTAACAGGACTCACCAACTCTCTCAAACCTGTGCTTCCTGGTTTCCTTTGTTTCTGTTAATTCTACTAACACCCTCCAACATTGAGGCCTTGGTGCTGACTCGGCTTTTCCATCATTTCTGCCTTGTTATTGGTCCTCTCCCTACTCAGACCTCTATTCCTTATCAAGGCTATGACCTCTAGCCTCCTACACACTGCTGCCAGGTTAATCATTTTTTATCCATTAGTAAATAAAAGGATTGTGGCATAAATGGATGAATGTCACCACTGAAGCCAAATAGGCATGGATTTGAGTTCATACTCTACTCTTCACTAGTATAGCTGAGTTACTTTATCTCACAGGGTAGCCTCAAATTTGGTAAGTCATGATGGGCTGGTTTCTGATGCCTAGTCACAAATCCCAGGGCTTATAATGACAAGATTTTCCTTTCTTTCTTATATCACATATCCAATACGGAGTGGTAGGGGTCCATGAAAGAGGAAAGGGAGTGCCGTACTGTTTTGGTAATAACAGTTAAATACTGGAGCTCAGAAACAACACAGTTAACTTCTGCTGAGTTTCTTTGCCATGGCTAACTTTCGATGGTGGGAGGGGTGTACTGATGACCTGTTACTCTCAGGCTTGAACTTGCAGTGAAGAGGGATATTCGCTCGATCGAAGCAAAATCTCAGTGAGCCACTATGCTCTGTTCCCTCTTCCACAGACTAGCATTTTTCAGATAGGATATGCCCCTCAACCTGGAATAAAATGATGTGGAACACAATTGCTACTGACTGGTGAAGAAATTGCAATGTAATTGAGAATTTTAAGCCACAGAAATTTGTGATCAATTGTTACTGCAATACAATGTAGCAAGAGCTGACGAATACATCTGTGAACAGTACTTAAAATTATGACTACTGTTTTACAGCCACAGTGGAGGTGTTCTGCAAACAATTTAGCAGGAGTTGCCAGATTAATTGTGCATAGTCATGGCCCTGATCACACAATTTCCATGCTCAAGCTCCATTTTCTTAGAATAACTTAGTTCTCTTCGTTGATCTGTCAAGATTTGTTTGTATGTTTTCACTTCAACAATACTTAAAAATTATTTATTAATCTCAGCCAATGGCTTTATGCTCAAATTCAACTCTTTTTATAATCACCTCAGTCTCTTTCTTTGTACTTTCTTAATTTGTGATTTCCTTCTTTGGAATTCTTGTAATGTTCTTTCTACATTTTGCCCTGAATATAACTTCTAATCTGTGTCCTTTCAAGACTCATTTCCACTGATATTCCCTTCCTGAAAAGTTTCCTGGTTCCTCAGGTAGATGACCACTTTCTTCCTCCAGTTTCCATAGCATTAGAACGACATCATCAGCTGGCATATCACTTTCTTATTATGTAAATTACAAATATGCCTTATCTGTTTGAGAGAGACTTTGTATGACAGTCTGGATTCAGCCTTGAAGAAGTGAAGAATGCTTCTTGGATATTGAATAGAGGAACTTCATGTCCACTGCGTTAGGTTCTAAAACAAGCAGAATATATTAAAAAGATCTTTCAAAAATAAATGACATTTATTTTCTACTAGGAAACTTAGCCTGTTGAAAAGAGCTCTTGCAGGAACTATAGAATCCATAATCAGAGTGTGTTAGTTTAGTATCAAATATAGAATGTATGTGGAAAGAAGATAAAGTAAGTGAAAGATCATGACAGAGTTATTTAGCTAAGGATTGATGTGAGAAGGTCACTTTGATAACCTCAACTTTAATTCAAACTTTTATTGCCAATCTCTTGAGAACAGACATATATTCATCCTTGTTTTTAAAAGAAATTTTCTTCTTTCAGATATTCCTCACAAGTCATTAAATCATATACCAACCATTCCTATTCTGACCTGTTTTATCCATGTGAAGACAAAAATATTTCTATTTCTTATTATCTGCACCTCACTGACCCTCTTCTCTTTGGGGAACCCTATATGTGATAGGGACTTCATTAGCAGTCCCTATGTATCAGAGGCAGAAGCATGGTCTTTTTGGAACCCTAAGACTTCAGAGATATATTGGCTCTGTTCGCTCAGAATTTCTCAAGTTACTGGTCAGTTGGTATTCAGGCTGTCCTTAGCCTCAGGGACTTAGGATTCAAATAATTTGTTCCAGATGGTAGGAGAGAAAGCCTAGGCATTGGCTAATAATTAAATCCAACTTTGAGAGTTTAAGTCTAAGATAGGGAAAAGTAACATGGCATTCTATAAAGGAGAAGCACATAGTAGTTTTAAAAATATTATATATACATAAAATAATATATATAATGCATAATATATATATTATATATACATCATAAAATATATATACATAAAATATTATATACATCATTATATATATATATACAGAGTGAGCATATGCATGAGAGAGACTGATTTAGGTACAAGTACAGATGTACTCATTACTGTGAGGAATCAACAAGATGTATAGAAAAGACATTGGGTAGGTTACATTGTTATGGATGCAAAGCTACCAGTTAGGAAACAGAAAGTAATATAACACTGTAATGATGACTATATACATGGGCCATACAAGCAAAAATAAATCATTTTGCATGATCCAGAAAGAAAAATCCACTATAAAGTTAAGGACTTTAACGCTCCTCTCTGTGATTAAACATGAAGATAAAAGCTAATTACATAGATTTAAATAACTATCAATCAAGACCACTTGAATTATTAGCTACACATTCTTTTTAAATGCACATAAAATACCAATACAGACCGTGTGCTAGACAGCAAAACAAATGTCAATAAATTCCAAAGGCTTGAAATCACCAAATACAAAACACATTCACTGACAACGGTGAACTAAAATGAGGGACAGTAACAAATAAATGTGTTAGTTTGCTAGGGCTGCCATAACAAAGTACCATGGACTGGGGGCAGGGGAGTTAAACAACAGAAATTTATTTCCTTATACTTCTGAGGACTGGAAGTCCAAGATCAAAGGTGTCAGCAAGGTTGATTGCTGCTGAGACCTCTCTCCTTGGCTTGTAGATCGTTGTCTTCTCCCTTTGTCCTCATGTGGTCTTCCTTTCCTACCTGTGTTCACTGTTCCTCTTCTTATAAGGACACCAGTCATATTGGATTAGGACCCACATTGAGCTCATGAGTACATAATTTCCCCTTTAAAGATCCTGTCTCCAACTACAGTCACATTCTGAGGTACTGGGGTTTGGGACTTCAGAATATGAATCTGGAATGGATTTGATTCAGTCCAGTAATGTAAGATAACTAGAAAAGCCCCCAAATATGTGAACATTCAACAACACATCTGAAAACAGCTTCTAGGTTAAAGAAAAAGTTACAGGAAAATTTGAGATATTTTGAACTTCAAAATAGTAAGATCTAAACAACATTTCAAAATTGATGTGATGCAGCTAAAAAAACACTAAGAGGAATATTTATAGCTTTAAATATTTGTACTAGAAAGCAAGAACAGTTCAAGATTTAAAAAATCTGAATTTCCACCTGAAAAAAAACATTAAAATAAGTATAAAATGAACTCCAGGTAAGTAAATAAGAGGAAATAATAAATATAAGAGAAGAAATGAAACAACAAACAGATAAGTGATATCAGAAATTTAAAAAGGCCAAAAGTTAGCTATGTAAGAAGATCAGTAGAATTGACAAAAGGTTAGTAAGACCAGTCAGAAAAAGACAAAAAAGGAAAAAGGCAGCAATGTAGTTTAATGGGGAAAGAAGAGTATTCAATAAGTGTTGCTAGAAAATTCTATATACAAATGGGAAAAAAAAAAACTCTATTCATACTCCCACCACAGCCAAAAGTTAATCCCATATTGACCTTTAATCTAATTGCAGGCATGTAAACTTTCAAGCTCATAGGCTTAGAGGATTTTTGCAACCCTAGAGTAAGCAACAATTGTTTAGAATGCAGAAATCACTGTGCATCAAAAAAGAAAAAATACACTTCTTTTTTTTAACAAATTGAGATATGATTGACATATGACATCATATTAGATTCATGTATACAACGTAATTTATGTATATGTATATATTGCAGAATGATCACCAAGGTAAGTCTAGTTAACATCACCACACATAGTTAAATTTTTTTTCTTGTGATGAGATCTTTTAAGATCTAGTCTCTGAACTTTCAAATATACCAAACAGTATTTTTGACTATAGTCAGCATGTTGTATATTACATCCCCAGGACTTACCTTATTTTAACTGTCTTCACCCATTTTGCCCACCCTACATCCTCTGCTTCTGGCAACCACCCATGTGTTCTCTTATTCTATGTGGTTTTTTTAAATTCCACATATATGTGAGATCATACAGTATTTGTCTTTCTCTGTCTTATTTTGCTTAGTATATAGACTTAAGTTCCATTCATGCTATCACAAATGGCAGGATTTCCTTCTTTTTTATGGCTAAATGATATTCCAGTGTGTATGAGTGTGTGTGGGTATGTCTATAAAATCTCACATTTTCTTTATCCATTTGTTCACCGGCAGACACTTATGTTGTTTCTATGTCTGAACTGTTGTAAATAATGCTGCAATGAACATGGAGGTGCAGATATCTCTTCAAGATCCTATTTTCATTTCCTTTGCATAAATACCTAGAATTGGGATTGCTGGGTCATCAGGTAGTTCTATTTTTAATTATTTGAGTAACCTTTATACTGTTCTCCAGGCGTTTCTTTTTTCCCCACATTCCTGCTAACACTTCTTATTTCTTGTTGTTTTGATACTAGCCATTATGACAGGTGTGAGGTGATCTCTCATTTTGGTTTTGATGTGCATGTCCCTGATGATGAGTGATTGAGTACTGTTTCATGTACCTGTTGGCTGTCTGTACTCTTCAGAAAAATGTCAGTTCAGAATCTCTGCCCATTATTCAATAGGACTGTTTTTTAAATTATTTTAATTAAGTTGTGATGAGTTCTTCATATATTTTGGGTATTAACCTCTTATGACATGTATATTTTGCAAATATTTTCTCCCATTCTTTAGGCTGCCATTTCCTTTTGTTGATGGTTTCCTTTGCTGTGCAAAAGCTTTGTAGTTGGATGTAGTCCCATTTGTATATTTTTGCTTTTGTTGCCTTTGCTTTTGGTGTTAAATCTAAAAAATCATCCCCAAGACTGATGTCAAGGAGTTTACTGTCTATAGTTTCTTCTAGGAGTTATATGGTTTCAGGTCTTATTTTAAAGTCTTTAATCAATTTTGAGTTAATTTTTGTGTGTGGTGTAAGATAGTGGTCCAGTTTCATTTTTTTTTCACATGTGACCAGTTTTCTCAGCACCATGAATTGAAGAGACTATCCTTTCCCAATTGTATACTTTTGGCTCCTTGTTGTGAATTAATTGACCATATAGGTGTGAGTTTATTCCTGGGCTCTCTGTTCTGTTGCATTGATCTATATGTCTGTTTTTATGCTAATACCATATTGCTTTGATTATTGGCTTTGTAATATGTTTAAAATCAGAAAGCATGATACCTCCAGATTTACTCTTCTCTCTCAGTATTGCTTTGGCTATTCAAGGCCTTTTATGGTTCCATACAAATTTTAGAATTGTTTAAACTGTATTTCTTAAATATTTAAAATTCATTCTCTTCAAGAGTCTGCATTTAGAAAATAATTAGGCAAACTACAGTCTGGAAGACAATATATGCAATACGTATCTATAACAAAGATTCATATCCAGAGTATATAAAGAACATCTACAAATCAATGATAAAAGACAAAAGAACTGCAAAATTTGGCAAAAATCTTGGGCACTTAAAAAATGTGAATACACAAATGATTAATAAGCAGATAAAAAGATGCTCAACATCATTATTCATTAAGGAAAAGCAAATTAAAAGCACAATGCAATACAATTTTATACCTATGAGAAATAAAAATACTACATTTTGTCAAAGACTTAGAGCAACAGGAAGTCTCATATTAAGGGAGTTTTGTTACAAATACAGTGGAAACTGATATTTGTTACGCTAATAAAGTTAGACGCTTACCTTATGATGAGTTATTCCACCTCTAGATATTTACTCCCCCAAAACTGCAACATATATTCAACCCAAAACTTCCACAAGGATATTTTATTACACCAACCACAATCTGGAAACAACCTATATACCCATCAGCAGAAAAAGTATTAAATTATAATAGATACAATAGTATTATATAGTAGCAAAAGAGAACAAGTTCCTTTTATTCTCATGGAAGCATAAAAATCATTACCCTGAGCAAATTATGCCATTTATATGAAGTTTAAGAACAGACAGATCCCATTTATAACAATTGAGATAAGAAAACAGTTGTACCTAGGGCAGGGAGAGGGGACTGACCCTAAAGGAGCATGGGAACTCTGTAGGATGATCACAACATCCTGTACCTCGATGGGAGTGTTGGTGACATTGGTATGTACAGTTGTTAAAACTTATAAAATTACACACTTAAGATCTATGCATTTTATGATAAGTAATTATATCCCCCACTTCAGAATGAGTATTTGAGTGTTTTGAAGGTGACATTTATGTAGAGTGTTCTACATACTGAATGTTGGTGTCCTCTCAGAATTCAAATGTCAAAACCCTGCCCACCCCATGTGATGGTATCAGGAGGGTGGGGCTTTTGGGAGGCGATTATGTTAGATGAAGTCATGAGGGTGGGACCCTGAAGAGTGGGATGAGTGCCCTATGAGTCACGAGAAGCTTGCCTGGCGTCTCTGTTCTCTACCCTGGAGGAGGGTCTTCCATCTGCAAGCCAGGAAGGGAGCTCTCACCAGAACTCATGCCGGCACCCTAATCTCCCACCAGCCCCCTGAACTGTGAGAAATAAAGGTCTCTTATTTAAAGCCAGCCAGTCTAAGCTATTTGTTATAACAGCCCCAAAGGACTGAGACAGAGGCCACAGATGTGAATGGTGGGAGGAAGCCTGAAGAGAGTGACAGCAGACCCCAGACTCAAGACAAGGGGACAAGCAGGTGGATGTGTGTGGGAAACCCTGATCGCCGATGGACCACAAGCAGAGAGGAATGTACGTTTGTTGGCTGGGTTGATGCCAATAGAAGCATTGTCCATAAAATGGATACTTCCTTCATGAGTTTTGGGAAGAAATATTCAACAAGCACAACAAGCAGAGGCACCCTGCTGGGGTACAAATGATACTTGAACATTGATTATTTTGAGTTGAAATATAAAGGATTGTGTAGGATGTTCTTCCCAAGAGTCTTTTTCACTTGAAAATTGTTAACAGAAAAACTCCCCTGCTTACACGTTGATGGTCATGTGGGATCGCTCAGCACCAGTGTTGTTTTGGTTTTGAATCAGCCAACTCCCTGCCCCAAAATCATCTTCCTCAAATATACACTCAGTTTGAGTAAAAACCTGGAGCTTCTTACGCAAATACAGAATAAGGAAGTCTTTTGTGGTCTTATCCCAAATTTCAGAAACTAGAATCCTGTTAATTGGAAATTCTAGGAGCCGTAGCAGTCTTCATCTATAAAATCCAAAGAACCATTCATGTGTAGAGACGGCTCAGTTTGGCCAGCAGTTTCTGCCGCTTGCCTCTTGGACCGCATCCATGTGCTTCTTCCCAGCTGTGGATTGTCAGCCTGTCATTCCAGGCTGTATGGAAATGACAGATCTTCTAATGGGTGAGGTTCAGCAAGAGCAGACTTTTCATCCTGAGACCTTTCAGGAATGCTAGGGAGCACAGACCCTAAAGAAACCCATGCTAATCTCATCCCTCTGTTATTAAAATAGCTCACAATTCTTGGCACTGTCTCAAAAGAATGGTTTTAAAAGTTCCCTAAAATCAAAACTGAACCTTCTTCAAATTTTACTGAATTAACCAACCAATTCTATTTGCTCCAATCTTGTTAAACCTCGCAATCCTGGAAGTTACTAATGGAACAGATACTTAAAGTACTTGAGCAACTCGGTTTCTGGACACTAGCTCAGGGTTTTTAAAATTCAGATCCCTGGAGTTCTGGGCTGTTCAGACATCTTCGGGATTTTCTGTCTACAAGGCTGAGCAGGCCCAGAAACTTGGAAAGATGAGGGGAGAAAGCCTTTCTCTGGAGCTTTGTAGACTCTGCTGTCCAAGTCCAACATAAGAACCACAGAAGCCCATCACTCAAGAAGCAAGCATCCAGTGTCACTATCTCAGAATTAAAATGGTTTACTTAGGAAAAAAAGTCATCCCCTTGTAAAATAGTTGGATGGGTAAATAAATGCAGAGATGAGTGTCCTACATTTGTTTTTCTATACTTGTGGCTTCTTTCTCCTACTTCTCCTGCTGTAAATCCCAGCTCTTCCACAACACCAACCTTCATGGATCTCTTCCTTCCCTGAATTGTGCAAAGCCCTCCAGTTAGGCTCCCAGCTACCTGCTCTGAGATAGTGGGGAGCATACTGTATCACAGGCATACAGAAATGAAGGGGGCGAGTTTGGGCGAGAGGAGCAGCAATCCTGTGAGACAGAGGCAGGAAGGTCTGTCTCCCTCTCTCTTACAGGGAACTCTCTTCAGCCTCAGGTAACCCCGAAAGGACACTGGGTGAGACATTACAGTGTCCTCGACAACCAAAATTCTAGCCGAGCAGCAGTGAGAGGCCACCCAGCAGTCTGGAAACAAGAGCAGACAGGAACAGAACTATCTGGACTTCTCTCCATGTTCCCCTTTGCCCTGCGGAATACATCCCAGGGGCCTCACCTGAACCCCTTGCATTTGAGTCTTCCAGACTCCTCTCCAGTACCTCCTTCTTTGACATCCCTTTCTTGACAAGGCATACTGTTGATGTTTCAAGAGAAGCCCACTATCCAGTTCTCCATCAGAGCATGAAGGTCATTGTAATGTGAAATTATATTTTCTAGTCTGTGTCTCCATTAAACTGTCAGGCCTTCTGGTTAGGAGGGAGGATAAGAATGTATTGCTCATTTTGTGTTCCCAGCACCAATTCAGGGCTGCTTATAGAGCAGAAATCTTTGCTAACTACCTTGCTGTATAGAACAAGGTTCTGAAAACTTCAAAGAGTGGGGAAAGAACACGGAGGGGAGTGTTCTGCTGTTGGAGTGGAGAGAGGCCTGGAAGGGAGAAGAGAATGAGGATCCACCCAGCTTCTATGTCCATGCTGAAGTCTGAGGCCAGGGAATGAAGAAAGCTGGCTGGGAGTGGGGAGAGATTGGCTTCTGGAAGACATGGGCAAAGATTTGAAAGAATCACCTTAGGGAATGGAAAACAGCCAATTAAAGGCTGGAGTAATAATACTGAAAACTCAGTAATTTTTTTTTTTTTTTAAGTGTAAGGAAGTGATTCAGAATGTTTGTGTGCTTGGCTAGAAATAGTTGGAAAAAGGGGCAGACGGAGCAGGTAGCACAGGACTTTAAAAGAGAAAAATGAATTGCTCTGGGGAGAATAGGGTTGAAATAATTGAGCCATTTGAACAAAGTCCCAGTATTGTTCTGAAATATTTCAGTCCAAGGGTAATTTCAAATGGGAACCTACCTTTCTAGTTTCTTCCTGCCATTACAGGGGGAAATGGAAAAACATTCAAAGATTTACTTAGGCAATGGCCTTTCAATAAAACCACAACAGGGTACTGTCTCTTCTTCAATGACCCATAATTGAACTCCCAGAAGACATTTTTGTTTATGCAGGTCCTGACTTGGTACAAAATTGGAAAAATCAGCAGAGTAGTTACATGACAAGCAAAACTTTTAAGCACTTTGTGTCTTATTGAAAGGGATTCTCTCAAGGAATAACTAAATATATGAACGTAATTTAAATTATGAAGAAAAACATAAAGGAGACCATGTCCATATTGGCTTGTGGAAGCTGAGTTCTAAGGTGAGCAGAAATAACCATTTCTGAGACCCTGAATTACCACAGATAATGGATATGATACAGGGCATTAAAGCCTCTGAGATCTGACCACACCTGGGAATTTCTAGGACAGTGTGTGAACATCATGGAAAAGAAGTAAGATTCCAGGTTTGCCCTCAGACCAATAGGGAGGGTGGGAAGGCTGGTCGTGGGATTTTGGAGTAATGGCAGAACTTCAAAAAACACCGTAAATAGTGCACAAAATGAGGGCAAGGTGTAATAGAAGGTTGTGTTTACCTGGAAGACTGAAGAAACGTCATTTTCTGTGACTGTTCCCAAGACCCCAGGACTGTGTTCCCTGTCACACGTGGTCATGAGATCTGTATGGTTACTGCCCCTGTGGACATTGTTCTCTGGCGCCCACACCATGTACCATACATAAGAGCCCGATAGCACAGAAATTTCATTTACTCTTCAACTTTGTGGAAGATATTGAGGCTTTCTTTTGTTCTAATCGATGGTGGTATTTTTTGGGGGTGGGGGGCTAGATGTTCCATGTGTATCTGAAAAGGTATATTCTCTATGAGCTGAGGATAAAGTAAGGTGTCTACGTATGAAGTCTGCTCCAGCAGTTGGAGGATGTGGGCCCCCTGTGTTCTGACTGACTTGAGTCCTGATGGGTCTGGGACAGACAACGGTATGTCCGTCCTCTTCCAATGGGTTCTTCTATCTCTTTCTTTGTGCATCTGCTTTCACTTGTACTCAATCGTGGTGGTTTCTGTGTTATTTGGTGCATGGATTTTTATCAGTATTGTATCTTTACTGTGAACTGGGACTTTAAGTATCTTTTCTTTTTTCACTCATTTAAAGCTTTTTAGCCTGGATTCTACCTTGTCTCTTGCAACCACACGTCCGTAATGTTCGCATTTGCTCTGTGATATCTATGCGCATCCCTTGATTTTGTTTTCTCCAGTTCACTTTGCTTTTATGTGTGTCTCTTCTCTGCAGTGTAGAGTTAGACTTTTCTATGCAGACTACCCTAAGAGTATTTTTTAATAGTGAAGTTAGGCTCATTTACATTTATAAATTTTATATCTTTGTTATTTACTGAATATACTTATTGTATTTATTGTGTTTCTTTCTCTCTAAACTCTTATTTGTATTACTTAATGCATTTTTGTGCTAGTGGTTATCTTTGTAACACTTTATATAATGACCTGAGTGCTTTTTTCCTAACTCAAAAATCTGCTATGCAATGTGCAATCATTACTTGTATGATAATCAATGAGCTTAATGTATTTTTCCTTCTACGTCCCCCTTTGTTTTAGCTCCTTATTTTGATTTTGTCACATCATGCCTCCAGTTTTACTCCACCTTTGAGTTACTTTGAGATCTACATTAAAAATGCCCAGTGCTCAGTACTGGTCTTTGCTGAGGGTCTCCCAGTGGTATGCCTTGATTAGATGAAGCTCATTCTCTAGCATATTCCCCAGGAAGAGATCTTGTCTGCAGTATTCCTTGCATTCTTACATTTTTAAAACCCTTTCCATAGATTCATACTTCAAGGATTAGTCAACTAAATAGAATAGTTGGCTAACTCTTTTACTGAGTGTATTTAAAATGTTGCTTTACTTGTGTCTTCCTTTCTATGTTGCTTTCAGTAACTCTGATGTCCACTTGATCTTATTTCCTTTGTAAGTAACTTAGCTATTTTGCCTGGAAGCCTGGAAAATGTTTCTTGACTTTAAAGTCAAAGAGACATATTTAGGTTATATCTTGGAATTGACCATTCTAAGTCCCTTTCCTAGATACCTGGTGGGCCCTTCCAAATGAAGACCCACGTATTCACTTTTTGAAATGTTTTGGTAGATTATAGTTGTAAGCAGTCTGCTACATTGTCTTGGTTTTTCACTCTTTGAGGACTCTAATTATAATTTTGTTGTATCTTTGCTTTCATATCAACTTCCTCTTTGAAACTTTAAGTATATTTCTTTATGTCCTGTTTCTTTTATTGTCTGTTTGCATCTCTTTTTCTCAGGGACTTTCTAACTTAATCTTTATTTAAAGATGCCATGTTTTTTCTCCCTCAGTTTCTTTCCTGTGTTCAGGTGAGTCTTAGTTCATATCTTGCTATTTGGTCCATTTCTGCCTAAAGTTTTAAATTTCTGATTGAAAGTGTTTCATATCTATGAATAGTTGTTTAAGGATTACTAATTGTGGGTGGGGTAATTTGTAAATGTGTTCTTTTGTTTCCTGTTTAACATTTTTGGAAAGATTTTTTTTTTTTTTAATCAGCATCAGCCTCTGCTAGTGACTTCTTTTAATAGCTTTATATGGAAGCCAGTCTTTTTTGTTTGTTTTGTCATTTGCAATTTTTGTTTAGTTTTATATACTCATGAACCAGGTGTTGGTGAAGATTTTGGATTCTAATATTGGTTCAGTTTTTTTTTTTCTCTTTTGTGTCAGAAGGGTCCTATTGGCTATTGTTACCTTCTTCAAGTTTGCTGTGCTCCAAGGATGACCTCCTGTTCCAAGTCACTTAGGGTTTGTGGCTACCATGAACTGCTACCTCTTGGTCTACACATTCTCAAATCCCTTCTGTTTTTGCAGTAGCAAGTTCTCTGCTCTTCCAGGTCTCAGACCTGGACTCAGTAATTCTCCCATGGAGGGTAGGAGTCTTTCTTCCTAAAAGTGCTTTCATTCCTGTTCTTCTGAAACTAGGCATTGATACTCATGTTTTTCTGGAGCATATATGGATGTCATGCATGATCTTGTAGATGTTTCCTGGTGTACACGTGAAAAATTCACTCAAGTCTATAGCCAGTGCGATATTGGTGGTTGTGTGGGAAACTATAAAATGACCAAGAAAGAGCTCTCACACCCCCCAAAAATGGAGAAATTATAAAGTGTGCCTAATTGTGTCACAAGAGACTTTCAAAAATGCTAATAAATTAAATTTCTGCATGTGTGAAGTAAGAACACAAGGTCATAAGATTTCAGGGAAGAGATGGCAAGATCGTGGGAAGAAATAAAACTTTAGCTGGCAGAGATCAGAAAAGAAATAGAAAAAAATCAGAAATAAAAGCAATATAGGCATTATTAGAAAAAAGATAGAGAAAGCATATATCACCAGATACACAGAAAGGAGACTTCCTTGTAGGATCAAGTTCTTATACATATAAGAAAAACATGTAGATAGATCTACATATCTATCTGTGTGCAAACAGACATAGACACATAAACATAAGACTCCAGTGAAACAGTCTGCATGACTATTTTTTAAGTCTATAAATCACAAAGCTTAAAATCATCATATAACAGTTGTAATACCAACATATAAATGCAAATGAAGGGAGATCAGAAACCCTGTTTGTGAAGTCATATGAGATACTTTGCACTTGAGAAACTAAAAAATAATGAGAACAGTGGTGTAGAACATGAACCAGGCAAATGCAAGTAAATAAATAGCACGAGGTAGGTGGATAGATGCTAGCTAGCGAGTAATACAGTAGCCTAGTAGAAATCATTATCTGGTAATCAGACAATGTCATATTTAGGCTAAAGACCACTGTTTAAAACAAAGTAAGCACCTACAATGATAAAGAACACAATTTACAATCAAAATATAATAATTGTGGTTCCTAAGCACAAACTCTCATAGTATAAAATCTTCAAAAAGTGGGGCACCTGCAAAGCTCAGTGGGTTAAGTGTGGGACTCTTGATTTCAGCTCAGCTCATGATCTTAGGGTTTTGGGATAGAGCCCTACAATGGGCTCTGTGCTCAGCACGGAGTCCACTTGTCCCTCTCCTTCTGTTCCTGCCCCTTCTCCCCCCCCCCTTCTATCTATCTCTAAAATAATAAATAAAATCTTTAAAAAAATCTTCAGAAAGAAAAAGCTACAATTTATACAAGTAGAAATAAATACACAATAACTGTAAGAGACATTGTTGTACCCTTCATCTCAGGAGAGATCAAGAAACGAGAGACAGAAACAACACATCAAAATGGGTATATCTTGGTTTCAAATGTCCATTACTTATTTACAAAACTGATCACAAAAAACTCTCAGTGTATTTTTTAAAAAACTCTCAATATTTCCAAACAGTAGTTAAACTTCCTTATTAGAAGGGTGGGGGATAATTCTTTTAATTCTGTGTAAGTTTGGAGCTATCCATTTCTTTTGGTGTTTCATTGAATTAGTCTACAAAGCCATCAGAGATTGTGCCGGAAGTTTTATATAATTACTGGTTCAATTTTGGCAGTGGATATAGACTTGTTCAAACATTCTGTTTCTTCTTGAGTTGGTACTACTGCAATTTTCATTTTTCTGATGTCCAGTATGAAGGAATGACCCTTATTATTACTCAACCACATAAAAGTCCACCCTGGCATTTTCTTTGCAGAACCAGAAATGTGGCTGCGTTCGAGCAGAGATCTGGAGATGAATTTATCAATAAAAGTGTCAGAAGGCTCTTGCTATGTAAAAGTACTAAGATATCAAGATCTTAAATTGTCCTGCAAAGGTTGGGTTTATAATTTCATGTGTCTTAGGTTTGTAACTAAGCCTGTGATTGTTGTTAACTTCCTATTACAGTTTTCTTCTGAGAAAATCTGTCCTTTTGTTTATGAGCAATGTTTTATCTGCTCTATGTTTTACATATATATGTGTTTTAAATGTACAGTGTCTCTGCACAATTGAAAAATCTGTCTTTTTCTATATGCCTTTTAGTAGAAAGAGTGATCAACTAGCTGATACTTACCAACATTTATTACTTGGTTAGATACTGGATATAGTTCCACAGATAACTACCCTAGGAAGTAACAACGAATAGACATCCATATAAAAATGGCCACATAATACAGCTTAGCCTGTGACTAGAACCAATGAAGTGCTCAGATAATAAATGGTACGTTGAAAGACATATAAATAGTTTCTGGAGTATTTGGGAAAGGCTTCAAGGTAAAAATGAGATCTAATAGAATTTGAAGAAATTTTCTGTAAGTGAAGAAAGTAGTTGTAGATTCTGTTTTAGGTTTTCAGGGGCCCTTTATGGCTTACACAGAAAATGTTAAGAAACTGGTTTCAGTTTCCTTTCATGAAAAAGGATTTCTTTGAGGTAAATATAAGAGCTTTTGTTGAAACAACTCCTCCAAATGTGACTGGAAACCAGAGTGAGAACTAGATGAGAAAATTTTCAAGGAGGGGAGTTTCTCCTCAGCAAGCCTGGGGACAAGGATACCACTTGGGCATGTGGGAGGCAGAACTTTGTGTTAATGTTACAACAGCCAGCCGGGAAAGGACAAATATTCCTCCCTGTCGAGGACTGGGAAGTCTGCCTCCCTTTCTGTCCAGGTCTATGAAATATGTGGTGAAATCTTTTGGGGGGGATGCATGCCAAGACCAAGTCCCTAGAAAACAGGTCCTTGCTGGCTTGTGAGAAGAGCACCATCAAGGATCCAGTAGGGAAAACTACGTGAGTGAGATGTAGACATTTCAAGGAAGCAAAGACCACCCAAAATGAAAGGAAAGCAGAAAAGAGGGCATTCTACCTAGGGTTAAGGTCATCTGCTAAAAATGTATATAAAGAGTTGGCCCACCGAATTGCATATATTTAGAGGGCCTCCCTAAATTACCTCCTATCTAGATTCTTAGTAATATTTCTGTATCGCAGTATCCTTCTGATGTGATGTTTTATTCATATGCCTCAATAGATAAAATATTTCTTAATGTCAGTATCATTTTCTTTCTGGTATTAAAGAATTGTGATCTTTATACATATTAACTATTTTATTTAGCATATTATAAAATCTTATTTACTTCTCTTTTGCAGATAGTATCAGAACGCTTTTCTAGTTTAAACTGGAAAAATAGCTGAACTCCAGTAAAATAAATATATTTCTATGTTAACCCTATTATAAAATACTTCAAAGAGGTAGAAGGCAGAAAACATTCTCACTGTTCATTACTACTGATAGGGAGAAGGGAGCCAAGAGCGAATTTTCTTGATTTCCTAGGGGAGTTTTAGAGGAAAAAAAGGTTCCTGAGGCATAAAAAATAGATAAATAAATGTAGGACTCTGAAATAAAGAGAGTCTTTTAACTTTATTTGACCCAAAAGTCATATGAAGATACTTAACAGTTTATTTTAGTGATGCAGAAAGTATGGAAAAGTACCAGGATAGGAGGTAAGACGAATATAAGAGGGCTTTAAAATTCGAGGGGAGTTAAATACTGACTGGTAAGAATTGAATTCACCTATTATTCAGTTGAGTGAAGTCTGGCAGGAGAGCTTTGAAGAAGGTGTCATGAAAATCATGTCTAGTCTTAACTTTAGGAAAGGGAACCTGAAAAATTTATCTTCATCTCTAAGAAGTTTAACATTGTATTTTATGGCATAATTTATAAGCCAGGCCTTAAAAAAAAAAAAAAAAAAAGCAGTTTTAGGCAAAAACTGAGGGGAAAGTCCAAAGTTGCCATGTTCCCCCTCATATGCAGAGGCTCCCACGATCAGCATCCCTACAGAGTGCCACGTTCCTTACGATCGATGAACTTTGGCACGTCACGTCATTATTACCTAAAGCCCGTAGTTTGCATTAGCACATTAAGCATCAGTCTTGGTGTTCTACATTCTGTGGGTTTCAGCAAGTGGATGATGACATGTATCCATCATTATGGTGTCATACAAAGTATTTTCACTGCCCTAAAATTTCCTCTGGGCTTCACCCTATTCATCCTTCCCCCATACCTTCAACCACTGCCTGTTGATTTTTCTGTCTCCACAGTGTAGCCTTTTCCAGAATGCCACGTAGTTGGAATCTTCCAGTATCTAGCCTTTTCAGATTGGCTTTGTTCACTTAGTAGTATGCGTTTAAGTTTCCTCCGTGTCTTTTCTCAGCTTGAAAGTTCATTTCTTCTTAGCCGTGAATAATAGTCCATTGTCTGGCTGGACCACAGTTTACTAACCCATTCACTGACTAAAGGGCATGTCAATACTTGGGGATAAAGTAGCTCAATTTGCTTAAATACCTTGTGTAATTGTTGGGAAGTGCCAGAGAATTAGGCACAGAACAAGATCAGGGACCTAAGGGGGGGGGGGGGCGGCAGATGGGAAAACCACAGCCAAAGCCGAGCCACAGGAATGAGCTGGTTAGAATCCCCCCACTGGTATCACTGTTACAGTCATTTTGCACAATATTGCTGAACATTGATACAGATGGATTCCAGTCAACCACCTTCTTTGAGTCACATGTTTGATGTTCCCAGGTGGGGTAGTCAATCAGCTAAACCTTGTCCTGGATTCCAGGGGGTTTGGGGAGAAAAGCACCAGACACTGCTCCCTGAAGCTTCCTTAGGCTGTACCTTTTGTCTCTTGAAGTCCTGCATGTTAGGAGATTTCTCCTAGATAGAAAGGAAGTTTGATGATAGGCACTCAAAATGATGACAAATCACCTAGAAATCACTAAAAAATACTGTGCAAGGTGCAACATGATCGGATTTGCATTTTGAAAATTCTCTCTCGTTATATTATAGATTATGGGTTGGAGTGAGAGTTTGCTTTAGGCAGGGAGGTGAGTTAGAGGTCTATTGCTGTTGCTGAAGAGAAATAATGTGGGCTTGAATTAATAGGTTGGTTAAGGCAAGAAATGTTGAAAACAAGGTCAATCAGGCAGGACTATTGGTTACAAAAGATAGAAACTTAGATAAAAGAAGGATTTATTGACTCATAGTCTAGGAGAAAAGGATATGAAGCAACAAAACATTAGAAAATGAAGATACTGGTGTACAGGTGGACGTAAGGTAGAGCGTCGCCAGGGACTTGATTGTCATCATTGCACCGCCATTTCTCATCCCTCCTTCCCTTTGCACATCAGCATCATTCTTTGCCCACAACAAATCAGCTTCCTGCACAAGACTTGTAGCAAGCATTCTAGAAGCTTCCCAAACTCTCATTCCACCTTCACTTCCAGAGGTCAGCTGACTTCTTCCCCAGTTCCTATCAGGGGAAGTCCCCTGAGGGGCCCTGTGTGGGTTAGGTGCTCACTCCCATACCTATGATGGCCTTTGCTAAAACCACCAGGTTGGGTTGAAGGAGATGACCTTCTGAGGGGAAGGCCATCTTTGAGGGATATATCAGTGCTAGGCAAATAAGAGGTAAATAGTCACCATGGGTGGCAGGTGGAGGCATCAACCAGAATATGAGTCAACAACAGTTACCTGTGAAAGTCCACAAAGATGGTTCATTAGTAATGTTAAGATACATATTTAATTGGAAGTTGACTGTGACTTAATGAATTTTTATTAAATTGTCAGCTGTTTTGTGACATTAGGATAAACTAGAGATTGCTTTCCCTATTGAACAGAGGGTAGACATGCAGTGTAAGAAATAGCAGATGCATATAATCTTGAGAATGAGGACCTTTCACACTTACTGAGCTACTCCATGTCCTGATATACTAACTACCTCCTCCCTCCCTTTCTCCTCAACATTATACCTGGATGGTTCCTAGAATTTAAGCCCAAGATCTTGATGTTCCTGTCAGTTCAAAAGGACATGAAGTGTTTCCTGAGAAGTCTTGGTGCCATTTTCTAGTTAATGCTGTCATTGGGGTTCATTTCTTATCTTGTCTTTCCTTCACTATTGCTCTCTTGCACTGCTCTGGCGCCTCTGATTAATCATCTGCTGCCCTATGCCTTCCAATTCTCTGCTACATTGGGGTGCAAAGTAACATGACGCAGCACAGTGTCCGCATTTGGATTGGGGTGTATGGTCATGAGATGCTGGAGTATCCTTTATCTTCCCCTTTCTTATTTGCCGTCCTTGAACAAACTGTAAGCCTTAATTTTGATTCTTTATTTATCCCAATAGGCTTTTTGTCATACACAATAGGATTTTCTAGACCTCTTTGGTTTTACAAAATTCCTGAGGCAAATGTGCCTGCACTATGATTTGTACAAGAACAAATAAAACTGTAGTCAGTTATAAGCTATGCAAAATGTGGGTTATATAGTTTGAATTATTCATCTGGAATAGATCTTCTGTGCAGTGAGTGATGGTATACTTGACAATAAGTGATAAATAATAGTGATTTTGATAAATTTTTTTGGATGGATGGCTTATGGCAATGCATAACCAGCAGAAAAGCGTTACATTTTAAATTGGGATCACTACCCCAATACAAAATAAACAGATGCTATGACTTGGCAGTTGCTGTTAACAACAAGCCTCTAATACCTAAAGTAAAGGAAACTGATTGAAATTCAAGAACAGCCATTCTATTTGGCACTCTGAACTTAGTTTCAGTTAGGAACAGAGAGAATCAATGATGTTTTGGACTTTGTGTCTGTATTCTTCCCAGTGATAGACATGGGGTTTCAGAACCCACTCGTCCTGAACTTGTTTATTGGTACTTACTCTGGGAAAGGCAAGATACTAATTCCAGAGGAGATACAGGAATGATTAAGGCATTCATGCCTTTGAAAATGACAGTGTGGTGAAACGTTCCTGGAGCCCTAGGACAGAGCTAATGGATCATGCTTAATATGTCACTGAGGATGCTCAAGTTAATAGAAAATGATTATCTGAAGAATTCTGTGTTCCTAGTTTTCTGTATTTGTTTTCTTTCTGAATAACAGGCAGAGTATAATGCAAAATCCTCAATAAATGTATTAAGAAAAAAGACAACATTTATGGTACTCATTATCAAAAGTTGATATACTTAAATCATCAAATTTCATAGGTGGCTAGCTGGGATAATTTTAATATCTTAGCAGTTTATCCTAACAGAAAAAAAATTGGAGATCTGTTAAAAAAATAGGCTAAAATAATTTTTTTCTTTATCAAAATTCTCTTTCTTCAATACTCTTCATCTATGAAGTTTTCTATCTAGTCTCCCAGTGGAGCTAGGGATGATTTCCTCTGAGCTGTCCCACTGCAGTGTCTGTTGGGGATATGAGTCTCCACTGCCTTGAGTGATAGCTAGAAGTGCAAAGGTTTATTTTCTTTATGTTCCAATATCATGTCCATACTCTGAAGTCTTCTGGCACAAATACTCACCCAAGATTTAATATCAAGGATAGGAACATCTGATCAACTAGTTTTTTGTCATGGGTTTATACTCCTGGGAGTGATGAAGTATTGCTATTTATCTTTCGTGACAGGAGATGGGGCTCTGCCTTTGCATCCCTTAAAACCAGGAAAATGTGGTGGGTTGGAAGTTGAGTTGTCAGTACAATGTCCACTGTCATTTATAGAAATATACTTTCTGTACATGTGGAAAAGTTTGTCTTAGACTAACAAATTCATACTTATGAATGAAATAATTAGAGGTTTTTCCATATTAATCAAAAGACAATGAAAATATACCATTACCATTTAACCTTGTGCAGGAAGCTTTTGACAATGTGATAGGACGTGAAACAGGACGGGGCATACATATTGGATTAGGGTGGGCTCTATATCCAACGTCTAGTGTCCCTATAAGAGAGAAATTTGGATGCAGAAACACAGGAAACACAAGGAAGAAGGCCATGTGACAGTGAGGACAGAGATTGGAGTGGTATATCCACAAGCCAAGGAATGCCAAGGGATATCAGTCAGCCACCACCAGAAGGGATCCAAGAGTCAAGAAAAGATTATTTCTAGAGCCTCTGGGTGTGGTCTGAGCCTACTGACACCTTGATTTTGGGTTTCTAGCCTCCAGAAGTTTGAGAGAGTAAATTTATGTTGTTTTAAGCCATCCAGCTTATGAAACTTTGTCATGGCGGCTCTAAGAAACTAATAGAAAGTGATAATGGATTGAGACTGTATTAATATTTAATTATACGAATTCTGATTTTTTATAGATATTTTTGCAAGTACTATTTTGTAGATAGTGCCCCTGGGGAAATCTATGGTACCTGTGCATAAAAATACAACAGAAATTGTTGGGTCTTTTCCATAAATCTGCCTTACAGAATGTCTTCACTTCAATAATAATGTGATTATTAGTTCAATAAGCATCTGTCATATTAGACAACAGAGTATAAGTGGGAAAAACTGAATTTGTTACGTATCATGCCAGAGAAGTTGCAGTTAAAGGGGCACCTGGGTGGCTCAGTCGGTTAAGCCTCTGCCTTCAGCTCAGGTCATGATCTCGGGGTCCTGGCGTTGAGCCCTGAGTCAGGCTCCCTGTTCAGTGGGGGGGTTCTGCTTCTTCCTCTGCCCCTCCCGTCTGCTCGTGTGCTCTCTCTTGCAAATAAATAAATAAAATCTTTAAAAAAGAAAGAAAAGAAAGAAAAGTTGCAATTAAAGATAAAACATTTATTCAGGGATGATAATCCCATCACTAATGAACAAAATGTATTTCCTATTTAGAAATAATGAGTAGTTTTGGAGCCCTACCAGCAGCTTAACATCACATGACTTTAGATTTTTTTTGACTATGAAGCAAAAAGGCCTGTGTGTGCTAATTTGAATTTCCTATTATACTTAAGTTAAAAAAATCTGGTGCTTTTAGAGCAAAACATTCACAATAAAAGAAACCTATCCAGGGACTTCCCTTTCTAGCCGTGATAGGTTAACTGGGATGAGCAGTGCTCACACCAATATGACTCTAAAGCTGGACCAAACACAGGGAGCAGCTTTCACACACTGATCGGCAGGTGCTGTAGGACCTGGTCCTTGATAGAAGAGAAACGTAAGAGGTGAAGGTCATGGCCGCCCAGCATCCTACTTCACACACGCTCTCCTGTGATAGGTAGCATAGTCTGTTTGATGCCAGGCAGCAGGGTGGTCTCGTTAAACAGGCATAGATATGAGGCCCAGGTGCCGAGCCAGCTGGGATTTGTGGGGCATGGAAACTCATGGCTGGTCTTTGGTTGAGGATTATGCTTCCATGTGCAGAGTGAGACTCTGGCTCTTAGTACAAATCCCCAGATTGGACATGTGATATGGCCAAGTCTATAGAGCGCTTAGAGACTTGAGTGCATGCAGACCGGGACAGCTCTCTCATCATGTCCAAGATTCGTGGGAGATCCTGGAGGCCATGACTATTCCCTGCATAGCAGTCCTACTCTAGGACTAAGATCAAGTCCCAAATAGGTCCACTGTAGTAAAAAGTAAAATCAAACAAGATAGGAACAAAGGGCTCACCAGTGATGCACCTGACTGCCTGAAAAACACTCCAAAGAAGCCAGTGTCCCTAGAGCATATTGTCAGGCTGAGCAGCACCCCGTTAAAAATTACTAATCCTACAAAGAAGCAGGAGAATGTTATCAATTAAATTTAAATTAAAATGTATCAATTTTTAAAGAAGGAATAAATAGATCCCAAGATAACACCAATGATGGCAATGGCAGCAAGCACATTTCTGTCCTCTACTTGAAGTATATTTTATAAGTATTTCAAAGATTTAAGGCAGAAGATATCCATAATTAGAAGGGAGATTGGGAATCATAGCAGATAAATTGAAAGTGTAAAAACAAGCAAATAGAAGTTCCACAGTTACACATGTACTATTTGAAATACAAATTATAATGAGTGAACATAACATCAGATTGGATATCCCTGAGTAAATTGTTCCTGAACATGAAAACAGGTAAATAATTCATCCCTCCCCCCCAAAAAAAAAAAAAAACAAAACAGAAGAAAAATAATGGGAAAAAAACAGAGACTTAGAAACCAATGGGACACGCTCACAAGATTTATTTAGCACATATGTAATTGTAGGTCCAGAGCAAAAGAGGATAAATAGAGTGAGTCAGAAAAAGTACTTTGAATAATCATGGGTGGTTTATATTAAATTTCAAAAGGTCAGTTTATGAAATGAAGCTGCACCATAATAAATATAAAATATAACTATATACATATATTTTTATTTATATAAAATTTATATTTATATATAAATATAAAAACCAATATAAATACAAAATACAAAAATAATCAACCTGCACATATCATAGTCATGTGGTTGGAAATAAAAGATAAAGTGATGAAAGCAGCCAGGGACACTTGACACATGTCATATAGAAGGAAAATGATTTAGATGATGGATGACTTCCCATCAAGAACCATGGATGTCAAAAGACACATCTAAGGTGCTGAAAGGAAACAAAACAAAACAAAACAAAACTCCTGAAATTTACCATTTTTCTTTTATCCAATGAAATTTTCTTCAAAAGTTAGGGGAAATAGATACATATTCACATTAGAAAGAAAACTTCAGACGATTCACTGTGAGCTTATGTATGCTGGAGTAACTGCTAAAAAAAAGTTCTTCAGGATCAAAGGGCAGATGGAAGCTCAGGTTCAAAGGAGAAATGAGGGTCGCTGAAAATGGTAAGTGGATGGGTATAGAAGATTGTTTTTTTCTTTGAAAGACAGCTGACCAATATGAGAAAATAACCTTGTATTGGGAGTTTTTTAATATTTGGAGGTGAAATTTATAATAATAATAGCATGAAATATTAGGAGAGTCAGATTTTAGAGTTTTGAGGATATTACATTTTACCTAAGTAGTATCATGCTTAACTTAAAGTGTATTTTAATAAGGTATGAGATACTAGAACAAATTTTAAAAAGTTTGTAAAAGTGAGTAGTTAAAAAACTGTAAAGAAATGAAAATTGATAGTAAATTAATTCACTTGATCCAAAACAAGGTGAGGAAAGAGAGGGGAGAAGACACATGGCGAAGCTAGAAAACAAATAGCAAGATGGTAGACGGAAACCACACCCCGTGGGAACCACATTGACTATAAAGGGAGCTAACATTCCCAGTAGAAGGCTGTAATTTTCAAAATAGGTACAAAAAGCAAGTCCCAATGTATTCTTTCCACAGTAGATACTTTAGAAACCACGAAGAGATGTAAAGGGAAAGGATTGAAAATATTTTCTGCCAACAGTGTTATTGTGGCTCTTGTAATAACAGACTAATTAGGTCTCAAAACAAGAGTAAGTAGAATAAAATGGACACAATGAGAAAATTGAAGGAAGACTTAGAGAAATCCACGATCGTAGTTGGAAATTTTAACACTCTTAACATTTGGTCATAAGAAATTATAAATATATGGGAGATCTGAAAACGGTTTTACCAACTTGGCACATGCCACACATGCGTGTAACATTGAACACTACACATTCTTTTCAGGTGCACATGCCATAATCACCACTATGACTTTTTAGAGGCATAAAATGCATCTAAAAATTTAAGAGTCTGAAATATTGTATTCGGTTTTGTTATATTAAGCCAGGTCTTCAAAAAAAGCAAAAGCCCTAATTTGAGTGTTTGCAGATTTCCATGGCATATCCAACTTTAAACTTGTTGAAATCCCAGATATGTAACAACTGTCTCAAGTCAGAACAAGCTGGATCCAGCACCTACCTCTAATAGTGTATGTTCTTTAACAAAACTGAACTAGAAATGAACAAAAATAAGATCTATAGAAAAGATTACAAATGCTTGTAAACTTAAAACCACATTTACAAATCAACTATAGGTCAAAATGAAATGACAAGAGAAGTTATAAATACTTTGAACTAAAGGGTAATGGAAGTACAAATGTGGGAAGTGGCTAAAAGGAGAGAAAATTTATAGTTGGAAAATTTCATATTCTAAAAAAAACACATTATTTGGAAGTAGTTAAATTGCTACTTTAAGAAGTGAGGAAGAAAGAGCAACCAAGCACTTAGAATGTTACACCAAAATAATTAGTCAAAGAAATGGAAAATGTAGCAAGCAAACAGAAAAGAATAGAAAGTAGACAAAGCATAGAGGAAAATAACACACCTCAAGGTTTATTCTGTGAAAAGATTAATGAAATGGATAAAAATCTAGCACGACTGATCAAGGGGGAATAGAAAAAAATCAGACATCAGTATTCCAGTTATAGAAGTGGCACCATGGCAGATATGACATTCAGAAATAATGAAGGAATATGGCAAACGATGTTATTCATTAGTTGTCAGCATAAATCAATATAAATCCCATATATTCACTCATTAGCTCTAGATTCCCTTTCTTCTATGTATTTATGTCATCTGCAAACAAAGTTTTGTGTCTTTTCCCCCCCGATCTTTATGTATTCTGTTTCTTGCTATACTACATTTTAATTTGGACAACTTAATAGAATTGACCAATTTCTTCAAAAATTACTTTCATGGACTCAGGAGGAAATAGAGAAGTTGAATAGGCATATCTCTGTTAAATCAATTGAATCCATAATCAAAATCCTCAAAGGGAAACACTGCTGCAGAAAGTTCCACTGGATCATTGGAGCAAATACTGAAGGACAAAAAATTCACATAGTTTTCAGAAAATAGATAATGGTAATCTCCTACCCCTGAACTTATTTTAGGAAACTCCACAACTGCACAGGGATAAAATTATAAATCAAGATCTTTCATAAAGTTAGCCATAAAATGCATTATAAAATATCAACAAGTCTAGTTATGTAATTGACTTGCATTGATTTGTGAACCTGGTTCTGAGGAAGCTGCGGAGAGCCTTTTTGATTAGCATAGCCGGCCAAGTAAGGCAGAAGAATGTGAGTTTCCTGTCTGCCATATAAACGTAAGCAAGTTACATAAGTTCTCTGATCTTCAGTTTCCTTTTTTTTTTTTTTTTTTGAATCTGAAAAAATATAAAATGGATATAGTGAGAATGCATATGAAGTGTCACTATTGTGTCTACGAGGAGTCAATGATAACATTAATCATATATATTTTTCCTTTTCTCCTAACCTCTTTAACTGCACTTATATCCTTGCTGGTGAGTTGAAAACATAAGAATCAGGGAAAAAAAATCCTGATTTAAATGGTCTCTTAACCCTTTGGGGCTTCACTTGGCTGCTCTATAAAAAAATGGGGATTGGATGATCTCTAGGGTCCCTTTCTGGCTTCAATATCTCAGGATTTCAAATGCATTTAAAACTGCCTTCTGCAGACTTAGTGAGTGTTAGATTATTTCTCCAGGGTCATAGAGCAAGAGTGTTGCAGAGTCAGCACCTGAACTTGGTGGCCTTATTTCAAGTCGAAAGCATTCGTGTTAAAACCTCATTTTCTCTGAATTTTAAGGTACCAAAAAGAAATCACTGCAGAGTTGGTTAATCAACTTCCTAATGAACCAGTTACAAATGCTAATTCATGTTTTGTGATCTTCTCTGGTTTCCAATCTCTGTTTCTCTTATGAATTGCCAAGGGCTCATTCGTTGCTTTGGTGTGAAGTCTAATTTGTCTTGGTTCTAAAGGTATTATGAACACAATGTTTCTCTGCCCCACACTTTCTCATAGCTGTGGTGCCAATATTAATTCCAAAGTTTACTTATATGACTTAAAGAAACAAACAGCACTGAGTGGTTTTCGTCCCTCCATCAGTGCTTAAGTTCCTCTGTTTCCTTTGCCAAGTGCATTCACAGCTCTGGAAATTGTAGTGATGGATTTGCAATAGTCTTGCGCTTTAATACGCACTGTGTACATGATGCTGGACAGTTTCCTCATTAGGTGTAAACAGTCTTAAATTGGTGTTTTAAATATTTCACAGTTTCACATGAAACGTGTTTTGTTGCTTTCCTTGTGTATGAAAATAATCAGGATCTTAAGTATCAAAACTTCAGACTCCATTTAGAGATGGCGTAATTGCATCTCTGTACTGCGCAGGGTAATCAGATATATTGTTTAGTAAAACGCTTTTGTTTGGATGCTAGGGGATGATCCTACATGAGTATGGCTAGTGCTTTATAATTCCTTGTGTGGGCGGACCCTGCTAGAGGTGTCTGTGTAAGCCCAGCGGAGGGAATCCAAGGCAGGACATCGCCCTTGTAAAGAAGAGCAACAGGTTTTGCGTTACCTTAAAATAGATAGTAAGAACCCATTGTTAAAACCATAAAGGACACAAATGAAACACTGAGGCTTACATTTCTGAGAATAAGAATGCATTCCTTCACAGTGGGATGATTGTACCCCCTGGGCAATGCCCTGTGAAGACCCACCTGGGTGAATTCCTGCTGCCAAACAGGCTTATCTGAAATGGATATGGTTGGATCTGGAGGCAGTAAATAGTGCCTAGCTAGGGTTTACTTCCATCTGCGGGCTTCATTACCTGACCACTAGTCTCACTTGGCCCTCTTTATTCTCTCTCTCTCTGTGAGATATCCGAATAAGATGCTTGGAACCTCAGAGTGCAGAGACTGGGTCTCCCTTCCACTACTTTCCCTTTTGTCTTTGGGTCCAGAGAATTCTAAGTAGTAAAGGGAAGTCTCATTTTATCTGAACTTTTGCATTCCTTAAGTTGCACTCAGTGGGTTTAGGGGTTTTGAGTTTCATAAAAGTTGGGGAAAACATAAGCACTGTTGTCCCAGATAAGCTCCAAGTATTTTGTTGGGAGGCAGGATAACATCACAAAGGAGGGCCAGGGTATTAGAAATCACACAGATATAATGTATAAATGCATATCTTTTCATAATGTTGGATTCATTCTGAATTTTACTTACCTCATGTGTAACATTGGGCTAGTCATATATTCTTTTTTTTAAATTTTATTTATTAATTTGACAGAGAGAGACACAGCAAGAGAGGGAACACAAGCAGGGGGAGTGGGAGAGGGAGAAGCAGGCTTCCTGCCAAGCAGGGAGCCCGAAGCGGGGCTCGATCCCAGGACCCTGGGATCATGACCTGAGCTGAAGGCAGATGCTTAACGACTGAGCCACCCAGGCGCCCCTAGTCATATGTTCTTAAATATTAAAAACTGTACAGTAGCTCCCTGTTCTCCATGGTTTCACCTTCCTTGGTCTCAGGTACCCCTGGTCAACCACGGTCCAGAGGAGATAATTCTTCTGACATACCTCAGAAGGTCAGTAGTAACCTCACGTGATGTCACGACACCTACATCATTCACCTCATTTCAGCTCATCTTGTAGGCATTTTATCATCTCATATCAGCACAAGAAGTGTGAGTACAGAACAGTAAAATATTTTGAGAGAGGGCTCACATTCACATAGCTTTTATTACAGTGTGCTGTTCTGTTCTATTTTATTATTGTTGTTAATGTCTTACTATGCCAAATTTTTAAGTGAAACTTTATCATGGGCATGTATGGATAGGATAAACTGTGCTAGGTGTAGGGTACCATCAGTGGTTTTAAGGATCCATTGGGGACATATCCATCCATTGGAACATATCCCACGTGGATAAGGGGGACCTACCGTATCGTAAGTACTTATACCTGCGAAATAGTAAACAGTTGATATCTTCTCAAAATCTAATCTTCTACCAAGTCTCAGTGGATGATAGCACCAATGCTACAAAGCTTGTGTCATCTGGAATATCACCTCTTTCTCCCAATCCAAGTCCAAACCTTCCATGGATGCTGTCAGTTTGAATTACAAGACAAGTATGGACATGTCTTGCGTCCTTTGGCTTCTTCCATGTCTAGTATCACCACTAGAATCCCAGCTATGGCCAGCTTCTGCCAAGACTCTTGCAATGACCAGTTGCCACAGATCCTCCTTCTCTGGTGTAGTTCCTGCCTCTCTCCCCCCATGTGACCAAGTCCACTTACACTGGTCACTGCCTCAGCTCCTCTGAAGAACCAAGCTCTCCTTTTCTGGTGGGGAGGGGACTTTCATATGTACAGTTTCTTCTGTCTAAAATGCTTTTCTCTCCACTTTTGTGTCTTAAGTGCTTAAAATTTTTATTTTCCCCCAACTTTTTTTTTTTTTTTAAGTTTTTATTTAAAATTCCAGTTAGTTAACATACAACATAAAGTTAGTTTCAGGTGTATAATAAAGTGATTCAGCACTTCCATACATCACCCGGTGCTCATCACAGTAAGTGCACTCCTTAATCCCAATCACCAGTTTCTCCCATCCCCCTACCCACCTCCCCTTCGATAACCATTAGTGTGTTCTCTATAGTTAAGAGTCTGATTCTTGGTTTGCCTCTCTCTATCTCTCTCTTTTTTTCCCGTTTGCTTGTTTGTTTCTTAAATTCTACATGAGTGAAATCGTATGGTATTTGTCTTTCTCTGATTATTTTGCTTAGCAGAATACTCTATCCATGTTGTTGCAAATGGCAAGATTTCATCCTTTTTTATGGCTGAGTAATATTCCTGTGTGTGTGTGTGTGTGTGTGTGTGTGTGTGTGTGTGTGTGTGTGTAGTTTAGAGTTAGTTTTAGGATCAGGGTTAGGGGTTAGGATTAGGGTGTGTGCCTGGTGTCCTGCAGTTCAGAGACCTCTCCAGAGATCTGACATGAGAATAGACATGGCAGCCATCTATGGAGCTGAGGCAAGGAGGGGATGATTTGGGGCTCTAAATATCTGTAAGTAGATATTCAATTGTTCCTTCTGTTTTTATCTCTCCCTTCACACCCATTTTCAGAAATATGACCAATTCTTAAATGTTTGGGGTCTTCTCCAGAATAAGTAGCCTGCTTCTCATCTTTTCTCATCCTGTATTCAGGAACCCCCTTTCTCAGATCTAGGGTTAGGGTTAGAGTTTAGTTGATGGTTAGGGTGAGGGTATATCCCTGGGATCCTGCAGTTCAGAGACCTCTCCAGAGGGTTAGGATTAGCGATATGGTTAGGGCTTAGGGTTAAAGTTAGAGTTAGGGTATGTACCTGGTATACTGCAGTTCAGAGAACTCTCCAGAGAATAAAACCCCAGACTTTTGCAGTGAGAATAGAAATTGCAGCCATCTACCAAGCTGAAACAAGGAGGGAATTTGGGGCTCTATATACTCTTTATTTTTTTTATATTTTATTTACATTTCAGTTACTTAACATACAGCGTAATATTAGTTTAAGGTGTACAGTATAGTGATTCAACACTTCCATACAACACCTGGTGCTCATCATGACAAGTGCACTCCTGAATCCCCATCACCTATTGCCTCCATCCCCGACCCACCTCCCCTCTGGTAACTATCAGCTTGTCCTCTATAGTTAAGAGTCTGTTTCTTGGTTTGCCTCTCCCTCTCTTTTCCCTTTGTTGCTTTGTTTTGTTTCTTAAATTCCACATATGAGTGAGATCATATGGTATTTGTCTTTCTCTGACTGACTTATCTCACTTAGCATAATGCTCTCTAGCTCCATCAATGTCATTGCAAATGGAAAGATTTCATTCTTTGTTATGGCTGAGTAATTTTCCATTATATATATATTTACACCACATTTTCTTTATCCATTCAACCGTCAATGGACACTTGGGCTGTTTCCATAGTTCGGCTATTGTAGATAATGCTACTATAAACATCAAGGTGCATGTATTCCTTTGAATTAGTAATAAAATGGGAATAAATGCATATCTATCAATAATTACTTCAATTGTAAATGGACTGAACGCTTCAATCAAAAGATGTAGGATGTCAGAATGGCTTAAAAAACAAGATCTATGTGCTGCCTACAAAAGACTCATTTTAGACCTAAAGATACTTGCAGATTGAAAGTGAGAGGATGGAGAAATATTTATCACACAAATGGATGTCAAAAGAAAACCGGAGTAACAATACTTATATCAGACAAACTGGACTTTGAAACAGAGACTGTAACAAGAGATAAAGAAGGTCATTATATCCATAATAAAAGGGACAATCTAGTAAGATCTAACAATTGTAAATACTTATGCAACGATCATGGGAGCACTCAAATATATAAAACAATTAATAAACATAGAGAAACTCATTGATAATAATACAGTAATAGTAGGGGACTTTAACACCCACTTTAACACTTACAGCAATGGACAGATCGTCTAAGCAGAAAATTTACAAGGAAACAATGGCTTTGAATGACACACTGGACCAGATGGACTTATCAGATATATTCAGAATATTTCATCCTAAAACAGCAGAATACACATTCTTTTTGAGCGCACATGGAACATTCTCCAGACTAGAACAGATACTGGGTCACAAATCAGTCCCCAACAAACACAAAAATACTGAAATCGTATCATGCATCTTTTCTGACCACAGTGCTATGAAACTCAAAGTCAACTGCAAGAAAAAATATGGAAAGACCACAAATACATGGAGGTTAAACAACATTGCTACTAAACAATGAATGGAAATCAAAGATGAAATAAACACATACATGGAAACAAATGAAAATGTAAACACAATGTTCCAAATTGTTTGGCATGCAACAAAAGAGGGTTCTATGAGGGAGGGAAAATATAGCAATACAGGCCTACCTCAAGAAGCAAGAAAAATCTCAAGTAAATAACCTCACGTTACACCTAAAAGAGCTGGAAAAGGAACAATGAAGCCTAAAGCCAGCAGAGGGAAGAAAATAATAAAGATTAGAGCAGAACAAATTATACAGAAACTATAAAAAACAATAGAACAGATCAGTGAAATTAGGAGCTGGTTCTTTGAAAAAATTAATAAAATTATTAAATCTCTAGCCAGACTTATTGAAAACAGAAGAGAAAGGAACCAAATAAAACACAATTGAGAGAGGGAAATAACCAACACCACAGAAATACAAACAATTATAAGTGAATTTTATGAAAAATTATATGCCAACAAATTGGACAACCTGGAGGAAATGGATAAATTTCCTAGAAACAGATAAACTACTAAAACTGAAACAGGAAGAAATAGAAAACTTGAATAGACCAACAACCAGCAAAGAAATTGAATCAATAATTAAAACTCTCCCGAGAAACAGAAGTCCAGAGCCAGATGGCTTTGCAAGCGAATTCTACCAAACATTTAAAGAAAAGGTAATACTTGTTCTTCTCAAACTATTCCAAAAAATAGAAAAGGAAGGAAAACTTCCAAATTCATTCAATGAAGCCAGCACTATCCTGATAACGAAACTAGATAAAGACCACAAAAAAGAGAACTTCAGGCCATATCCCTCATGAAATATGGATGTAAAATTCTCAATAAAATAGTAGCAAACCAAATCCAACAATACCTTAAAAAAATATTTACCACAATAAAGTGGGATTTATTCCTGGATTGCAAGGGTGGTTCAATATTCCCCAATCAATCAGTGTGATACACCACATTAATAAAAGGTTAAGAACCATATGACCATTTTAGTAGATGCAGAAAAAACATTTGATAAAGTATAACATCCATTCATGATAAAATCTCCACAAAGTAGATTTAAAGGGAACATACCTCCACACAGTAAAGGCCATATATGAAAAACCCACAGCTATTATCATCCTCAATGGGGAAAACTGAGTGCTTTTCCACTAGTCAGAATAAGACAGGGATGTCCACTCTTATAACTTTGATTCAACATAATACTGGAAGTCCTAGCCACAACAATCAGACAGTAAAAAGGTATCCAAATTGACAATAAAGAATTAAAACTTTTACTATTTGCAGATGATGTGATACTATACATAGAAAACCCAGGAGACCCCACCAAAGAATTGCTAGAACTGATACATGAATTCACTAAAGTCCCAGGATACAAAATTAACGAACAGAAATTTGTTCTATGTACCAGTAATGATGCGGCAGAAGGAGAAATTAAGGACTCAATCCCTTAACTTTTCATTCAGGAAAATCTCAAAAGTCATACTAATATGTAGAATGAATCCCCATATACCCTTCATCTAGTTTCATCAAATATTAAGATTTTGCACCATTGTTTATTTCTCTCCCATATGTGCTTTCTGTCTTATGTAAGAAGACTCCATTCTGTTATAGAAAAGAAGAGAAACATAAAAATTGCATTAGGAGGATAGGTAAAATTCAGTATAGGCACAAGTAGCTGTTGCCATTAGACTCTGGTAAGTGAGCAACTGAGCATAGAAAGAGAAGAATAAGGAGGCACCAGGTATGAGTAATACATTAAATATACTTGAAGCACCAAGGCATCCTGTGTTCACGAGCCAAACAAGGGCATCAATATGTCAATATTCATGAGGTCTGAAATCAGCCATTTATCAGCGAGATCCACTGCAGCCCCGTGTGTCTTCTGCTCAAGAAACACAAAATTCACTGGTGCTCTTCAGGCTAATTGGCTAAGGTTCATTAATATTCACCACAAATCACTGTTTCTCTCCTTCATAATCATTCTGATCATGTGAAGCTTGTTCTCCAGCACATTCCTTAGAAAACATTCAAAGAAACAATCTATTGAGCTCTTGCCTGTTGATAATAGTTCATAACTGAATTTTTTTTTTTATACTTGAAGATCAATTTTGTTGGCTATAAACCCTTGGTTCACAGTTTCTTTTCCTGAGTACCTTATACCTGTTCTTCCATTTCTTTCTGGAATCAGGTGTTGCTGTTGAAAAGTCTGAAGATCATATAATTTACCTGGAAGCCCAAAAGCTATCTCTAAAGTTCAGTACTTTTACTTGAATCTGTCCTGGTTTTAGCCATTCTGATTTGATTTTCTTAAGTGCGCGATATATTCTTTCAATATGTATTTTGAAATCTCATATCCCAGGATTTTGGGTGTATGTCATACTTTTTAGCATGTGTTCTAGTTTCTTGCTTATTTTTACTTTTCAGGGACTCCCATTATTCCTGTATTGTGTCTTCTTTGCCTGCCTTTAATATTTGACATTTTCTCTTATTTTTATCCCTTTCTTAATTTCTTTTTAAATTTTTATAATTTTCCTCTTTTGCTTTCTATTTTTAAGATATTAGTATTGGGTTGATTTGGGCTGATGTGCCTTCCATTACTATCAGTTGGCTCTTTTGGCTTTCCCGTGTTTTCATAGCCAACAGATACCCCTTGATTCCCTCTCCCTGCTTCTGTGCAAATGCCTTACGTGGTGCAGATTTTCCAGCCCTTGGTGGCTTCTCTTTACTTGCTTGTTTTTGGGGGTTCTTGGGGATACGAGGTCATCTCATTTTATTGTAAATGTTAGGGTTTTTTTTGTTGTTGTTGCTGTTGTTCTTGATTTGGTTTTGCGGTCTAGTCAGCCCAACTGTTTTTAGGTTGGGGTTTGAGAACATTTCAAAAACTTGTTGTTGGGGCACCTGGGTGGCTCAGTTGGCTAAGCGACTGCTTTCGGCTCAGGTCATGATCCCAGAGTCCTGGGATCGAGCCCTGCATTGGGCTCCCTGCTCAGTGGGAAGCCTGCTTCTCCCTCTCCCACTCCCCCTGCTTGTGTTCCCTCTCTCGCTGTGTCTCTCTGTCAATTAAATAAATAAATAAAATCTTTAAAAAACAAAACAAAACAAAACAAAAAAAAACTTGTTGAAATTACCATCTCCTTGGAATCCTGGATTTATATTTTATATTTATAAAGCTCATCTATTTGAAACTTTATTTTGTATATGGTGTGGGTCATGAATTCAACATTATCTTTCACCAAATGTCTCAATTCGAGATGCCACTTTTATCATGTACTGAATTTCATGTCAATTTGGAATTGTTTCTGGATTTTCTTTTTTATGCTACTGGTCTGTGTCTGTTTAAGTGGTAGCTCCACACTGCTTTAATTATAGAGTCTTGGTGCTATGTTTTAATATCTGGGTAAGTCTCATTTCATAGATTTCCTTTTTCAGGAGTTTTTCTAGCTATTTGTATGTACTTATTTTTCTATACATACATTAGAATCAAGTTGACCAACTCTGGCTTAGAAACGATTTGTTGTTAGCTAGATTTTTAGTTATATTAAACTTATAAATTAATTTCAGGGGATTTGTTATCGTCATATATTTTCTCTTCCCACCATGAATGGGATGTCTTTCTGTTTGTTAAAACATGAGCATAAAACTCAGTTTTTCAGGTTTCTGATTAAAAATCACTTCTGAGCTTTTCTCCATACCCCAAAACCACATGTATCTGTGCCTGAAGCTCTTTGGTTGGTATGAGGGGTGTGCATGTGTGTGCGTGCACACATATGCATGCATGTACATGTGTATGCATGTGTGTGCTTGGGAGGGGGAGTTAGTGATTCAGTTTTGCTAATGTTTCTAGAAATATTCAGAGTCTCCATTTCTTCTTTAGTAAGTTTTTAAGAATTGGATTTTTTTCTTTTAAATATTTTATTTACTTATTTGACAGAGAGAGAGAGAGAGAGAGCACACAAGCAGGGGGAGTGGCAGGCAGAGGGAGAAGCAGGCTCCCGCTGAGCAGAAAGCCTGACATGGAGCTCCATTTCAGAACCCAGGGATCATGACCTGAGCCGAAGGCAGACGCTTAACCATCTGAGCCACCCAGGCGCCCAAGAACTGGATATCTATAGGAAATTTGTCCATCTAGCATTTCAAATTTCTTGAACTAAAGTTGCTTACAGTATCTTACTATTGTTTTAATATCCACAGGATCTCCAAGTATGTCCTATTATTCAATTCCTGATTTACTTTTTGCCTTCTCTCTCTCCACTTTTTGTCAGTGCCATCTGAAATTTGTCAGTTTAAAAAAATATTTCTCCTTGGTTTATTCCTTGTATAGTGTTTTCTGTTTCATTTTTTCCATTCTTATATTTACTCATTTTTTCTTACTCTGAGATGGATGCTTTGTTTATTAATTTTTTGGCTGTTTTCCCATTGCCAGTATATACATTTAAGGTTATATACCTTGTAAGTACTTTTCTGGTGCATGGAAGAAGTGCTGAATATTTTCATTAGGAATCAGAAAAAAATCTTTGCTTTAACTCATGACTTACTAAGAAATTTATTTCTAAATTTTCAAGCAGATTAGGATTTTCTAGTTATTGTGTTGTGTAATTCTCTATTCCATAGCATGATTCCATGGTCATAAGAGAAGATACCCCATATAATCTCTATTCTTAAAAATTTGCTGAGAGGCATTTTATAGCCCAGTATATGGTTAATCTTTCTAAATACTCTGTGTCCTTGTACAAAATGTTTATCTTCAGTTGTTATTTCAGTGTTTTATACCTTTTGATTATAGCATGTTAATCATATTGATCCAATGTTCTGTACACTGATTTACTTTTTGTCTGTTTTTTTAAAAAGCAAGTAACTTGAGAGGTTGTGTTAAAGTCTTCCTTTATAACTGTGATGTTTTCTGTTTATCCTTCTAGACCTTTCTGTATCTCAAAATGTACACAAAGTTTTTATATTCTCCTGGCTAATTTTTCCCCCCATTTTGAAATGATCTTCAGATAACTAGCATAATTCTGCTGTAATGCTTGTTTTGAAAATTTGAACTTTTTCAAACATAATAGATCTATTCATGGACAATTTGAAGAATGCACGAATTTCACTTTTTACTTATGTGTAATTTTGTCCCTGAGAAACATTGAGTGAGTAAAATTGCAACAAGCTGAACTAAGCCACAGAGTGAAACACAGTCTGTCTGTCTCTCTCTTCATTACACACACACACACACACACACACACACACACACACACGTTTACTTATCCACACAATATTTTGATATTTTTCCTCCCGATTTCTTCCTTTCTCCTGATTCCAGATGACCTCCCTCCCACCTTTTCTTAGTAATTCATAAACTGTCATCCTTCCAATGCTCGTTTCCACAAGCAAACTTTGTGTCTTTTTCAAATTCATACTCACTGTAGTATATTTGTAATTCTCAACGTTATAACGTGTGAAATTGTACCACTTTTGTGCTATTGTATATTTCACTGACCAAGTTTATGATAGGTTTGTTCCTATCTCCGTTTTGTCATACACCATATTTTGTTTTGCTTGTTTGTTTGCTTTTTTTAAGTGCAAGATATTACACGGTGCCTTTACTTTTAGGAATACATGTGTTTACAGCAGAGATGACTGGTATTCTTCTTGCTTTAAAACCTATTTTGACTGCTATTACTACAGAGACAACAGTGTTGTTTCTTTCACGTATAGATGTTTTTCTTTTTCCATTGTATTACTCTCCAATTTTGTATATATTTGCTTAAATGAGTCTCTTGTAAACAGGATATAGGTAGAAACATTTTTATCTAGTCTATTTTTGTTGCTTAGCTAAAAGTTTTATTCTGTTGAATGTGATGCCCATATTTTGGATTTAAATATACTATTAGCTACAGCACTGCTGTCATGGTAGTCAGAGAGCTGGGGGTACGTGCTTTATTCTAGTTTTATTTTCTCTGATCTTCCCTCCCTCTTCTTTGTTACCCCCTTTGGAAATGATCATTTTTTTATCATACCTTTTCTTCTCTGTTACTTTGAAAAATATATCCTCCATGTTTATTTTTACTGCTTTCACTAAATAAAACATGTAAATGTAACTCATTAACTTATAATATTAATGAATCTCCCTTCTTCCTGGAGATTTTTATTAATCACTGTCATGATTTTTGTTTTATTGTGGTGAGGTATTTTAGATACGTAGATAGATAAAGATACGCACACCTATACATACACAGTCTTAAACCTATGTAAATAGATGGACATTTTGTCTTCAAATATTACTTTTAACTTGTCTCTTTGTTTTGCTGTCTGGCTAATTTTTTTTTTTTATAATATGTCTTATAATTCATCAATTTTATCTTGAGCTACATCTAAAGTACTTTTCAGCTCATGTTTTCAGTCTTTTTTTGGACTATACTATCCATTTTCACTTTCTCACTTTTCTATTTTACTGTCATTTTATTCTAATTACTCTAATAATTTTATTCTAGTTTTTCTAACCTGTTAAATCATTGCTGTTCTTTTAGATAATTTTAAGCTTTTCTTTTACTTATGTCAACACAGCAAGTATATTTTAATAATGCTTGACTGATAAGCCAGTATCTTTTTGTGCATTTCTTTTGTCTGTTTCTGATTATTCTAAATCATCAAGTCTTGTTTTCTCATGCTTGGATGTCTTTGTTAACTATGCGTTGATTTGGAAAAATAATTTTCGGCAATAATTTCAGGCTGGAGATGTGGGTTTCGACTTTATTCTGCCCCCTGGTGTTGGGCAGAGGTGTGGGAGAGACTGCAAGATTTTAAGTTCTCTGGAACACTCCACTGACACAATTTACGTGTATGTGTTCACTCAAGTGCAAATTTACTTCTCACTCTCCTTCACTGTATCAGTTAGGAGGCAGAGAAGCCAACTCTATTCTGATTATTAAAGATAAATCAGTCCTTATAAAATCCTCAGAAGGGCTAGGACAGTGATGTCAGGAAAGCTGGGAGTTCCCTGTGGAAATTGGGAAGTTTGCAGACTCTCTGGAAGCTTCTGTGAGTGACCTAAGATGCCCACAGCCAAGATGTAGGTGCTTTCTGGGAGAAACCCTGAAGCTCTGGGAAATCCTGAACCTTCTGGAGGCACAGTAATTTCTTCTGTTGGTTTGGCAGAATCTAAAATGGAGCCCTGCTTCAGAGAGATTCTCGGGAATGAAGTTTCCCAGACTCCCGACTCTAATATAAAGAAGAACACAGATAGAGAGGGGAGTGAATGCTGGTTGTCAGAAGGCAACCCAAACTCAGTTTCAGCACATTTAAAACAAGATAAATCCTTCCAGGTTATTGATTAATTGGGGTCAGGGTCACTGATTCGTTCAATTAACTCAATTTCTCTCACTCTATGAAGTTAATAGTTTCTCCCTAATTTTTGCTGATTTTTTTTTTTTTTTTTTTTTTTTGCGGAGTGGAGGGGGAAGGCACTTGCCTTCAGAGCAAAAGAGAGGTGGTCTTTACTCTTGGGTTTTTGGTTTTTGGGGGGAGGGTTTGAGAGAGACAGCACATGTGAGAGCACAAACAGGGAAGGCAGAGGGAGAGGGAGAATCTCAAGCAGGCTCCATGCCCACCACAGAGCCTGAGACAGGGCTCGATCTCATGACCCTGAGTTCATGACGTGAGCCAAGATCAAGAGTCAGAGGCTCAACTGACTGAGCCACCCAGGTGCTCCTACTCTTGGTTTTGCTTTGGTTTTTCTGAGATTTGGTTTCATCATTTCACCTTGTTTTATAGCCCTTTGATGTTTTTATCATTTTTAAAAAACTTTTCCTCAGTGGGAATGCTGATGTGAATCATGTATTCATTTCATGAGTAGTGAAAGTCTTGCATCCTCTCTTTTTCAGAGTGAAGTGTTATCCATTAGAAGTGGAAAGTGTGACTGCTCTTCTTCATTCTTTCAAAAACATTAAAATTAACTGAACACAAAAGTTATGGCCCTACATACATTTTTTAATTGAAGCATCTCCACTGAGGATTTAATACACTATAGGAAACTTGAAATTTTAAGTTTGAATGAGCTTGAAATCTATGTCAGTATGTTTTTTTGAGATATGACTTTATTGAGCACATTTACTTCTTTAAAAGATGTTTCCTGTATCTTTGAAATAAAGGCAAATGATAAGGACAGAGATTGAAATAGTAAAATAAGGTTGACATATTGGGCTTTGCCAGAAAAAAGTAATCCAACTACCTAATATAACAAAATTACTTTTTATTTTTTATTTTTTTATTTTTTTAAGATTTTATTTATTTATTTATTTGAGAGAGAGAGAGAGAAACAGCATGAGAGGGGAGAGGGTCAGAGGGAGAAGCAGGCTCCCCACTGAGCAGGGAGCCCGACGCGGGACTCGATCCCAGGACTCCAGGATCATGACCTGAGCCGAAGGCAGTTGCTTAACCAACTGAGCCACCCAGGCACCCACAAAATTACTTTTTAAATGAAAATAAAAATAAGAGTCTTACCCTTGAGTGGGTCTGAAGAATCAAACTGTCATCAAACAGACATCTTTGAAGAACAACACAAAAATGAATGATACTTTGTGCTTAGAGCAGTTCCAAATAACACTTTGCAGCTTCCAGAAGAGTCATGAGAAAAGAGTCATTGCACATTGAACCAGATAGTTTCAATGCCAAATAGTTCCTAAAGCTGTATCATTTATAGCCAAAGAGAACTTTAAATCTTTGCAGAATCTGGTTCATTAACCAGAAAAAAAAATCTTCATGACTAGAACAGTTCTGATTAAAAAAACTTCAACCTTGGGGCGCCTGGGTGGCTCAGTCGGTTAAGTGTCTGCCTTCGGCTCAGGTCATGATCTCAGGGTCCTGGGATCGAGCCCCACATCGGGCTCCTGGCTCAGCAGGGAGTCTGCTTCTCCCTCTCCCTCTGCTTCTCCCACTGCTCATGCTCTCTCTCTCTATGTATCTCTGTGTCTCAAATGAACAAATAAAATCTTTAAAAAAATTTCAACCTAAACAGAAAAAGTTGGTAATGAGTTAGAGACTGGACAGTATTGCATGCTGTATATGTTCACTTCAGGAATGCGATAGCATGTTGAATACAATTTTTTTTTTTTTTCCCTAGGCATGTGTTTTTTGTTAAGGTTGAAACATAAAATTCACTGCTATAGAATGTTATCTCTCTCTTTTTTTTAAAGATTTATTTATTTATTTGAGAGAGCAAGAATGAGAGAGAGAGAGAGTACACGAGAGAGGGGAGGGTTAGAGGGAGAAGCAGGCTCCTCGCTGAGCAGGGAGCCCGATGCGGAACTCGATCCCGGGACTCCAGGATCATGACCTGAGCCGAAGGCAGTCGCTTAACCAACTGAGCCACCCAGGCGCCCGAATGTTATCTCCTTTTTTAAAAAAAGTATATTACTATGCTAAGAAATATCTGATGTATAATTTTAAAAAGCAAATTAGATGAAAGAGTGAACTCTGTGGAACAGAGTTCCTTGAAAATTAAAGGTACAAAAATAGTGGAAATTATGGAAATGTATTCACTTTATCACTTAACGGATAAGAAAGGGAATGGGAAATGGAACAGGAAACATCACAGTGTTTGTAGCTACTTGTTTCTGTGTTTAAATATTAGCATGTGTAACATACAAGGTGTCATGTGGCGTATATTTGTGGAACACACCCCAGTCTTGAGGAATCAAAGTGGAAGAAATAATTCCTGGGCAGTAATCTGAAAGACAGGAGGGGGGTAGGGGGGTGGGGGGGGATGGTGGGGGGTGGGGACAACCTGGGGAAAGGGGCATGGGCAGAAGAGCAAGGCTGAGGGCATGTCATTTAGAGTGGGACACCCAAATTAGATTCATTTGGTTAAAACAATGTTTTCCTTTCTTTTCTTTTTTAAACACCTTTATTGAGATATGATAGATATACCAAAATATTGCATGTATTTAATATATACATTTTTTAAATATATACCTTTTTTTTAATATATACATTTTTTTTAATATATACATTTTGATGGGTTGGGACATATGCATACATGAGTGAAGCCCTTACCCTAGTCAAGGGAGTAAACATGTCCCTCGCCTGCAAAAGTCTCCTGTGTCCCTTTGCTTTTTGCTTTTTAGCAGTAATACTCAACATGAGAACGAACCTCTTGACAGGTTTTTAAGTGCATGCCGTAGTCCCCATGTGTCTGCCCCAAATGCCTATGTTGAAATCCTGACCTACAATGTGGTGGTGTTGGGAGTTGTAGCTCTGGGGAAGTTTTCAGGTCATGAGGCTGGAGCCTTCATGAACAAGATTCCCTTTGATTTTTTTTACATTTTTTTATTTTGAGAGAGAGAGAGAGAGAGAGAGCATGTGAATGGGAGGAGGGGCTGAGATAGAGGGAGAGAGAGAATCTCAAGCAGACTCCACGCTCAGCACAGAGCCCCATGCGGGGCTTGATCTCATGACCCTGAGATCATGACCTGAGCCTAAATCAAGAGTTGCATGCCTAACTGACTGAGCCACCCAGGAGCCTCAAGATTCATTCCCTTTAAAAGAGTCCCCAGAAAACTTTTTCGTCCCTTCTGCCATGTGAGGGGACAAGAAGTCTACAACCAGGAAAAGAGCTCTCACTTGACCACGCTGCACCTTGATCTCAGGCTTTCAGCCTCCAGAGCTGTGAGAAATAACATCCCCCATTTAGAGCTTCCCAATCTGTAGGATTTGTTACAGCAGCCTGAATGGATAACACCATGCATGGTGCCATGTTGTTAAGTACTGTCACTATGTATGCGGCAGATTTCTAGAACTTACTCTTCTTATATAATTATCCCTGTTTACCCACTGAGCAACTGCCATATCTTCCCCCCTCTACACCCTGGTGACCATCATTCTATTTTCTGCTTCAATGTGTTTGACTCCTAAGAGGATTCAGGCAGTATTTTTCCTTCTGTGACTGACTTATTTCACTTATTATAATACCTTCTAGGTTGATACATGTTATAAATGGTACAATTTCATGCTTTTTAAAGACTAAGTAATATTCTATTATATGCTTATACCACATTTTTAAAAATCCATTTATCCATCCATTTTAGGTTGTTTTTATGTCTTGGCTACTGAGAATAATGCTGCAATGAACATGGGGGTGCAGATATTTCTTTGAGATCTTGATTTCCGTTCTTTTGGATATGTACCCAGAAGTGGAATTGCTGGATAATACAGCAGTTCAATTTTTACTTTTTTTGAGTAACTTCTGTATTGTTTTGCATAGTAGCTGTACCATTTTACATTCTTACCAATGATGTACAGGGCTTTCCTTTCTCCACATTGTCACAATGGTTGTTATTAATATTATTTTTCAAGAGGCATCCTAACAGGTGTGAGGTTATATCTCATTGCCGTTTGGATTTGCATTTCCCTGATAGTTAGTGGTGCAGAGTACCTTTTCATGTACCCATTGGCCATTTATATGTTTTCTTTAGAGAAATGTTTACTCAGTTTCTTTGCTCATTTTAAAAAAATTGGGTTATTTGTATTTTTTGCTATCGAGTTGTAGGAGTTCCTTATATATTTTGGATATTAACACCATATCAGATATATGGTTTGCAAATATTTCCTCCCATTCAGTAGATTGCCTCTTTTTTTTTTCATTTTCATTTTGTTGATGGTTTCCTTTGGTATGCAAAGGTTTGGTTTGATGTAGTCCTAAGGTGGGGTCCTTGAGTACAACAGCCAAGAAAGAATTGAGACATTTTCAGTGCACCTTTAGTAAGTTTATTTAAGTAGCATGGAGACAGGAGCGATGGGCAGAATGAGCTGCACTTTTGCTGTATAAAGCTGGTGGTTATATGCTTAGTGCTCAAAGGGGTGGGGTGTGCAGGGAATATTACATCATAAACGTCTTCTTCAAATTTCTACTCACAAAACTACTTTCCCAAGATTTCTCTGGTGCTTATAGTTCAGTTTGATATTGACTATCAATGAGATGTGAGGGTAGTCATAAGCCCCTGTAAGAATGAACCATCAGCTGGTATTTGATCCTTATCAGAACTATGTAGGCTGTAGGTCAGCCTTCTGGGCTAACAGTGAATCTTCTTCTGCTTCCATCCCCCATCAGTCCCACTTGTTTATTTTTGCTTTTGCTGCCTGAGCTTTTGGTGTCCTATCCAAAAAATCATCTCCAAGACCAGTGCCAGGAAGCTTTCCCTCTGTGTTTACTTCTGAGAGTTTTACAGTTTCAGGTCTTACATTCAAATCTGTTGAGTGAGTAGAAAGAAATATTGAGAAAGTTTGAGGAGGTGGACAGATCATGAAAAGCCTGGTAAATATGTAGCTCTTTTTATGCTGTGTCTTGAGAACTTTTGAAAACCATGAAGGATTTTCAAGGAGAGAGTGGACATCTGTTTCAGAAATAATCTGTTGTATGGGGAGAATTTTTGGATAGAGGCAGGGCTATAACGCTGGGAGATACTGCAGTGAGGAAGACATTGCACCAATTTAGCAGAAAGTTATTGTGACGATTGCAATCAAGTTGCATTTAGGAGAGAGAATCATTAGGGCTGGTGGTTATTGGGTATGCTGGACTCAAGAATAACTGCCAGGTTTCTGACTTGAGCAACTGTGTGGTTAGTGGGACTCTTTGCTAATAGAGGAAACAGTGAGGAGCAGAGCGTTTGAAAAGCAAATGGGAGTTCAGGTTTTAAAAATGGGAGTTTGAGTTTCCCGTGGTGAGGTGATTAAGATTCAAGGCAGCAGTTGTATATACATGGGTGTGGACTCCAGGCAAGAAACCAGCTGGCACTGAGAACACATTTGGAGGTGACTGGGCTGTGCTTAGCCCCGCAGCACCTCAGCCTCAGCAGCACGGGTGCGCGTCCAGAGCATGCAGAATGAGGCTCCAGGACAGACTCCCTGGCAACGTTCCCTGGCAATGCTGGGACCTGTAAAGGGCAGTGAGCATCTGAAAGGGTGAGACAAAATCAGGAGGGGGTGGTAAGTCAGGAGAACCGAGCGTGAAAGGCAGGTGTGTTCCTCACTCCTCCAGGCTTGAGCTACTAGCTCACATCTGTTAGAAGGGCCACTATCAGAAAACACAAAAGACAGCAAGCGCCCAGGGAAGATGTGGAGAAATCGGAACCCTTGTGGAACTGTTGGTAGGAATGTAAGTTGGGGCAGCCACTATGGAATATGGTATGGAAGTTCCTCAAGAAAATAAAAATATAATTAACGTCTGATCCAGCAGTTCCATTTCCGGGTATGTAGCTGAAGCAAAAGCGATCAGGACCTCAAAGACCTATCCGCACTCCCGCATTCACTGCAGCATTATTTATACCAGCAAGGATGTGAAAACAACCTAAATGTCCATCTGCGGATGAACGGATAAAGAAAATACATTATCTCTATATAATGAAATATTATGTAGCCTTCACTTGGAAGGAAATCCTGTCATCTGCGGTGACCTGGATGGAGCTGGAGGACATGAAGCTAATTGAAATACCACAGTAGGACATGTACTGCGTGATCTCACTTAAATGAGATATCTAAAATAGCCAGCTTCGGGGCACCTGGGTGGCTCAGTCGTTAAGCGTCTGCCTCCGGCTCAAGTCATGATCCCAGGGTCCTGGGATCGAGCCCCGCATCGGGCTCCCTGCTCAGCGGGAAGCCTGCTTCTCCCTCTCCCACTCCCCCTGCTTGTGTTCCCTCTCTCGCTGTGTCTCTCTCTGTCAAATAAATAAATAAATAATCTTTAAAAAGAAAAAAAAAAAAAAATAAAATAGCCAGCTTCATAGAAACAGAGAGAATGGTGGTTGCCAGGGGCCCCGGGGGGAGGGGGAAACAGGGCATAAAGTTTCAGTTATGCCAGATAAATAAGTTCCAGAGATCTGCATACAACATTGTGCCTGAAATTCACAACATGGGATTATACACTTAAAAATATGTTAAAATGATAGTTGTCATGTGAAGTGATTTTCCCACATTCCCACAATAAAAAGCAATTTTAAAAAAGCCTAGACTTAAGGATTCATTGAGACTGAAACACACATTTATTTAGATGTGAGCGAGTTTTGGTCCTGTGATTCGGATCCTCATTTGTTTAATGGGCATGATAACAATGATACCTATTTTGAAAGATTGTTATGGGATGGAATGAGTTTATAAACTACATCAAAAATTAATGATGTAATGCATGGTGATTAACATAACATAATAAAAATAAAGTGCTTAGAAGAGTACCCAGTGAACAGTAGGTGCTATGCAAGTGTTAAAATAAAATTTCACGTCAGCTGAGGACTGCACCTGTCCCCTTGAATTTGATGTTGTCAGGTGGAGTGACAGTGAGTCTGCGGAGGGGGTGGTGGATAAGGGGGGGGGCAGCAGAGGGCATGGAGGTGAAAAGTCCATGCAATGTTGGAAGGATGTGTTAGCATGAGGCTGATGGAAGTTGTAGGGAATGGTCTGGTCCTTGTTCTTGTGGGGGTGGGGAAATGTGGAAGGCTGGGAGTCTGGAATGCATGCATTTGCTAATAAGAAGGGGGCAGGAAAGGATCCCACAAATTCTTGCTTCCTTTTACATCTTGCTCCTCTGGAAATTGTTATTTTTCAGGGAGTTAGGAGACCAGGTTTTTGGTGTCAGCTCTGCCATAGAGGAACAGCATGATATTGAGCAAATGACTATATTCCTCAGAACCTTTGTATTTCCATACATTAACATAACAGTGTGGGGTAAATGCCATGCTCTTTGGGTTACTTCTGGATTTGTTAATATCCCCACTGCTGGTCTGCTCACACTCTGAGGTCCTCAGCATTGAGTGCCTATAAGAGGGTGAGGCTCATACCTTTTGAAATAGAACACTCTCCCATGTCAATTATTGTAGTCCTTCCTGTTGTCCTTCACTTAAATCATTTGCAGCATGAATCACATTTAAATTCAATTGAGAATTTCACGGCACCCGTATCATTTGGTATGTCTTAAGGAGCAGTGTTTGTAAGGCCTAGGGATCAGAGTATATGGCAAAAGTAGACTTGGCAATCAAATAATTTAATTATAATCAGACAAAGATAGATAAATGTTACTATTGATAAAGAAGTTGGGCCAGGGGAGTTCTGAGCTCATGCATGTTGTGACATAGCATCAGCACATCGTAGGAGTAACATCAGTTTGAAAGTCAGAAGATCTGATGGAAGCCTGGCTCCCTTTTGCCCCCCTCTAGCCGTGCAGGATTAGGCAGATCTCTTGTCATTCACGATGTCACCTGACGGAAGAAAGAGGTTGGCTCATGACCTTAACCACTATATCCTTAGTGCCTGGTCCATTCCAGCCCTGGTGGTAAACACGGTTTTCAGCACCCAGGAAGCTTGGGCCTCTTGGACAGAAGAAAGGCACAAACAAACAGCCAGGACCATGCATACATCAGTGACCTGATGCTAATGGAGTGTGCTACAGTACTGAGATGGTCAGAGGGGGCTCCTGAGAGGTCAGTGTGTCAGCAGAGAACTGAAGGAGACAGTCATGAAAGGAGCCGAAAGAACAGAGTTCTGAGCAGAGAAGTCATCCTGTACCAGTGTCCTGGGGCAGGAAGCAGCGTGACTGTCCATGCAATATAGGAAAGACCTTAGGGTTCAAAGCTGACAGCCAAGGAGGAATTCTTGAGACATCTTTGGTGCAAAAAAGATGGTTTTATTAAAGCACGGGGACAGGACCCATGGGCAGAAGGAGCTGTACTGGGGTCATGAGGAGTGGCCCATTATATACTTTCAAGTTGGGAGGGGGTTAGGGATAGTGGAAGTCTCTAAGGAATTTTGGAAGCAAGGTTTCCAGGACCTGGAGGGGGCTAGCTATTGTTGGGGAGAAGTCATTACCATCTCATAAAACCTGGGTCATGAGATCCTTCAGATGTATTTCAGTGGGCCATATGCTTGGGGGATGATTGCCTACATGCATCTTGGGGGCTTTAGAGATAAAGGAAGTTTCCAAAGGAATTTTTATATGTTAAAGTAGACTTATAGGATCCTGGGGGTCAGGCTAGGATTGCCTCCTGCCCTTAGCAAAGTGTCCACATCGAGGCAGCTGAGTTCCTAGAGGAATGTCACTCTGCCTATTTCAAGGACTTGTCAGTGGGCTGTAAGTAGTGAGGAAATTTAATGATTTTTCTTCTGCCTCTGTCTCCCACATCACGAGGAGCTGAAAGATGTTCAGTTTGAGAACAGGGTGCAGGTAGGAGCCATGTCACACGATCGTGTGGACGGTGACTTCATTCTAAGGGCAGTGGAACTGCTGAGGACCTTCCAGTTCTTCACATTCTCTGATTTTGTGACAACTTTCTTCAGTCCCTTTTTCCCCTGTTGAAAATTCAGCACCTGAGAGTTAAGGTGGAGTCAGAGGCTAATGATGGCTATCCTGCAAACTCTGACACGCACTGTTATACTGATGTTGGTTCCTTTAAAAAGTACAAACATCATTTATTAATGAGTTTGCCAAGTTTCATTCCTTCACTCACAGGGCCAAGGTAACTTCTGGCCACCCCTCGGAGCCTAGTGTTAGAGACGCAGAATCATTAGCGGCCGATGCCAAGGAGTCAGGATGGGCCACTTGCAGAAGAAAGAGCCAGAGGTTCACTTGGCTCTGCTTGTTGTTCTCCCCTCCCCCTCCCTTGTCCCTTCCCTCTTCCTCTCACTTCCCAAAGCCCCTTTATCTCCAGTAGCCAGGTCCATTAGAAGCCTGCTGAGACCTAGGGTCTCACTGAGAACAAGTCCTGGGGATGGGGTGTGCCTACGTGCTTGTCCCCTTGAGGGTGTGTCTGTGTGTTTGTGTGTCTGTGTATTGAGCTATGGAGAGGATGGGAGGGGAGGGGGAGGACCAGGCAGAAAAGAAGGGAAGAAACACTAGCATAGAGGCCTGCTGATGTGAATCATAGTCTGAACACAGGTTTTTCCCATCTGTTTGTATGCATGGCTAGAAAAATAGAATTATAGACTGTATCGCTATGCCCTTTACATAGATAAGCTTTTTAAAATCACCTCTCCGACTTTAAGATGAACAGAATAAGACCTCGTGATGAAGAGTGGTTTGTCCCACTCATACAGCAGATTGGTGGAAAATGTGAATTTAGACTGAGGCTCTCGTCAGTGTTTTTCAGACTTCCTTATGCTGCCTTTCAGCCCCGATGAAGCTGCTCCTGATCATGAAATTTGAATAAGCAGGAAGATAACACATTTGATAAAAGAGCAAAATCCAACATCAGATCAATCAGACCACAGTTTGAAACCAGACTCTGCAATTCAGAGAATTACCCTGGCTAAGTCTCCTTGAGTTGCGTTTTCTTATTTGTAAATAGGCACTAGTCCTCTCTACCTGAATGGCTCATCATGAGATTGAAACAAGATAATCACACGGAAGCCCCCCCCCCCCCCCCCCCGTACACAACACAGGTTCAATCCAACTTCAGTTGTATCTGAAGGAGGACAAAAGGCATTTGGAAGTGATCTTTCCGTAACTGTAACCACGCAGTGCTGTTCAAATGCATCGATAGATGTTGCTGAAATACAGGAAGATTTTCTAAGTGAGCCTAGCCCCCGTGTAGGGAGCCCAGTACCCAACCAAGTGAGCAAGCAAAGGGGGACGTGTCAGGGGCAAGGCCAGGGAAGAGAAGGGTCAATGAAGTCAGCCCTCAACCCTCAGAATTCAGGGCCTCACTGGTGGGCTGGCCGCCACCACACGGCATGGATGGAAGCTATGGGATTGCAAGAAAAGTCTCTGAAGGACAGAGAAGAAGGAACTGCAACAGGACAGGTAACTGAAGAATCCAGATGAATCCCATGGACAAAAAAGTGCTCTGAGCAGCCACGAGCGTACCCCAGCAGGTTGTATTTAGCAAACATTATTGTAATTATTACTATTATTCACTGCTTAATGGAGGTGAATGTGCTTAAGAGTGGTTCTGTGAATGGCTTTATGAATGAGTGCTTCCTGTTTCTGGTTGTTTTATTGGACAGATGGAGCGCTTTTAGGTGATGTCACCAACACCCAGTCTGTGATCCTTAGCCATCAAGTTGCGTGATGTCATTGTAAGATGAGTGGTTATGAACAAATGGCAGTTCTCATTTCAAAAATGCAGGAAACCCATGGAACTTACAGCCTATAAACTGGTAACGTGCTATTGGTTGTGAGGATTCACTGGGTATAGCTTATTAAAATGAACACATAGGATTAAGAAAATAGGCTAAAGTCATTGGTTTAATATATGTTTCTTCCTTGGCATGGTAAGCAGAAGTCTCGGTCAGAGAAATCAGACAGACCTGGATTTTAACAATTTTAACATGCTAGATGACGAATTTGGAATTGGTTGCAAGACAGTATCCATAAAGATCTGATTAATGGATTATATCACCCAGAAGATGTTCTCTAGGAAAGTTCCTCAGAACTCTGTCCTGTTTCTTATTTTTACCACTTAATTAAAAAGACAATGTAGAATATTTGGCAAATGATTTTAGAACTGATGTATATATGCTATGTATTTGTTAAGCCCTGGCCATTTGGAAGCAAATAAGGAATAGTTCTGGATCTCAAATATCTCATAGTTAATTAGATTCATTAAAAGTGTAGATTGCACAAATGCAGAGGCATCAAATATTTGGAATAATGCATGTTGAATATACCATGAGTAGTAATTGAAGAAATGCAAATACAAATAAGATTCTTTTTTTTTTTTTTTGCCTAACAATTCCTAGTCTGCATCCTTTATTTATTTATTTTTAATTTTATTATGTTATGTTAATCACCATACATTACATCATTAGTTTTTGATGTAGTGTTCCATGATTCATTGTTTGCATATAACACCCAGTGCTCCATGCAGAACATGCCCTCCTTAATACCCATCACAAGGCTGACCAATGCCCCCACCCCCCTCCCCTATAGAACCCCCAGTTTGTTTCTCAGAGTCCATAGTCTCTCATGGTTCGTCTCCCCCTCTGATTTCTCCCCCTTCATTTTTCCCTTCCTACTATCTTCTTTTTTTTTTTTTTTTAACATATATTGTATTATTTGTTTCAGAGGTACAGATCTGTGATTCAACAGTCTTACACAATTCACAGCGCTCACCATAGCACATACCCTCCCCAATGTCTATCACCCAGCCACCCCATCCCTTCCACCCCCTACCACTCCAGCAACCCTCAGTTTGTTTCCTGAGATTAAGAATTCCTCATATCAGTGAGGTCATATGATACATGTCTTTCTCTGATTGACTTATTTCGCTCAGCATAATACCCTTCAGTTCCATCCACATTGTTGCAAATGGCAAGATTTCATTCCTTTTGATGACTGCATAATATTCCTCTCTCTCTCTCTCTCTCTCTCTCTCTCTCTCTCTCTCTCTCTCTATATATATATATATATATATATATATATATATATATATATATATCACATCTCCATTATCCATTCATCTATTGATGGTCATCTTGGCTCTTTCCACAGTTTGGCTATTGTGGACATGGCTGCTATAAACATTGGGGTGCGCGTACCCCTTTGGATCCCTACATTTGTATCTTTGGGATAAATACCCAATAGTGCAATTGCTGGGTTGTAGGGTAGCTCTATTTTCAACTTTTTGAGGAAACTCCATACTCTTTTCCAGAGTAGCTGCACCAGCTTGCATTCCCACCAACAGTGTAGGAGGGTTCCCCTTTCTCCACATCTCCGCCAACATCTGTCATTTCCTGACTTGTTAATTTTAGCCATTCTGACTGGTGTGAGGTGGTATCTCATTGAGGTTTTGATTTGGAAGTCCTAGATGCCGAGCGATATTGAGCACTTTTTCATGTGTCTGTTGGCCATTTGGATGTCTTCTTTGGAAAAATGTCTGTTCATGTCTTCTGCCCATTTCTCGATTGGATCACTTGTTCTTTGGGTGTTGAGTTTCATAAGTTCTTTAGAGATTTTGGATACTAGCCCTTTATCTGATATGTCATTTGCAAATATCTTCTCCCATTCTGTCGGTTGTCTTTTGGTTTTGTTGATGGTTTCCTTTGCTGTGCAAAAGCTTTTTATCTTGATGAAGTCCCAATAGTTCATTTTTGCACTTGCTTCCTTTGTCTTTGGTGGTTTCTAGGAAGAAGTTGCTGCGGCTGAGGTCGAAGAGGCTGCTGCCTGTGTTCTCCTTTAGGATTTTGATGGACTCCTGTCTCACATTGAGGTCTTTCAACCATTTGGAGTCTATTTCTCTGTGTGGTGTAAGGAAATGGTCCAGTTTCATTCTTCTGCATGTGGCTGTCTAATTTTCCCAACACCATTTGTTGAAGAGACTGTCTTTTCTCCATTGGACATTCTTTCCTGCTTTGTCGAAGATGAGTTGACCATAGAGTTGCGAGTCCGTTTCTGGGCTCTCTATTCTGTTCCATTGATCTATGTGTCTGTTTTTGTGCCAGTACCATACTGTCTTGATGGTGACAGCTTTGTAATAGAGCTGGAAGTCCGGAATTGTGATGCCACCAGCTTTGTTTTTCTTTTTCAACATTCCTTTGGCTATTCGGGGTCTTTTCTGGTTCCATACAAATTTTAGGATTATTTGTTCCATTTCTTTGTAAAAAATGGATGGTATTTTGATGGGGATTGCAATGAATGTGTAGGTTGCCCTAGGTAGCATTGACATCTTCACAATATTTGTTCTTCCAATCCATGAGCATGGAACATTTTTCCATTTCTTTGTGTCTTCCTCAATTTCTTTCATGAGTATTTGATAGTTTTCTGAGTACAGATTCTTTGTCTCTTTGGTTAGATTTATTCCTAGGTATCTTATGGTTTTGGGTGCAAATATAAATGGGATCGACTCCTTAATTTCTCTTTCTTCTGTCTTGTTGTTGTTGTGTAGGAATGCCACTGATTTCTGTGCATTGATTTTATATCCTGCCACTTTACTGAATTCCTGTATGAGTTCTACCAGTTTTGGGGTGGAGTCTTTTGGCTTTTCCACATAAAGTATCATATTATCTGCAAAGAGTGAGAGTTTGACTTCTTCTTTGCCAATTCAGATGCATTTTATTTCTTTTTGTTGTCTGATTTCTGTGGCTAGGACTTCTAATACTATGTTGAATAGCAGTGGTGATAGTGGACATCCCTGCCGTGTTCCTGACCTTAGGGGAAAAGGAGAATTACAGAACAATATCCTTGATGAACATGGATGCAAAAATTCTCACCAAAATACTAGCCAATAGGATCCAACAGTACATTGAAAGGATTAATCACCATGACCAAGTGGGATTTATCTCTGCGCTGCAAGGTTGGTTCAACATCTGTAAATCAATCAATGTGATACAATACATTAATTAAAGAAAGAACAAGGACCATATGATCCTCTCAATAGATGCAGAAAAAGCATTTGACAAAGTACAGCAGCATCCTTTCTTGATCAAAACTCCTCAGAGTATAGGGATAGAGGGTACATACCTCAATATCATAAAAGCCATCTATTAAAAACCCACAACAAATATCATTCTCAATGAGGAAAAATTGAATCTTTTATTTTAAAAGCATTACAGCATAGGATAACATAGATAGCAACTCGTTAAAAATGGTCCTGTGAATGCAGGAATTGAGGAATATTATTATATTGTAATTTACAACAAGGATTTCAAAGATTTGCTTAAAAGATAATCATGATCAGCGCAAATGAACCCTTGAAGAACATTTCACAGCAGTAAACTTGATACAGGGTTCTAGTCCCTTCTGAGTCTGATCTTCATGGCCCAGGGCTTTGTCAAAAAATGTGGGAGAGGGACAGACAGACAAGTGTTGCTCTTCACATCTTTGTCCCCTCCAACTCTGGCATCAGTATGTGAGCTGTTGATTGTTGAGTTATTGGAGGATCATGCAGTAAGGAGACAGACACAGTTCATCTAATCCTGAGATCTTGCTCCATGTGGTTCCAGTGTTGCATTGTGTTCTCTTCCACTCCGGAGTGAGTTTCCAGGGCTGAGAATGATGTGGTGAGATAATGAATGAGAATGAGCGGAATAGACAAATCTGCCCCTTCTGCTTTTATGAATGAAGCCACATGTAAACAAATACGTGGGTGAGCTCTGGCTATGGCCTATATTTCACAAGCCCTTTTTGTTCTCATCTGATTTATAACTAATTAGTTATATGAACAACTGCATGACATTTTCTCTCTTGCCTTATGTGTCCCATGGCACGTGTCCATAAGACAAGAGTTGATTCACAAAAGATTATCCTGAAGCACTTAAAAAAAAAGTCAAAAGAGATAGAGTTCCATGAAATGAATCCTACTGGAGTTTCCAGTGGAATATTTATATGCTTTTCCTCCAGACTAGAGGCATTTAGCTTGATTATAGCTTCTGTCTCTGCCGCCCAGCCGCTCCGCTGTCCCGCATCCCGCACACCAATTCCTCACCTGCAGGCATCTCCAGACCAGACACTGGTGTTCTGGGGCCTGGTGTGAAAACAGAATCACTCCTGCACTTATTATTCTTCAGAGAACAATCTTTATTTCCCTGACTCGAAATGTCAGAAATCTTTTTTGGATATCCAAGGGGGAGAAAAAGAAGTATCTCGATGGCTATGCAAAAATAAAATAATCAGATTCTCTTTTTATTTTATGTTGAGGAACCTCAAAGCAAAAACCTTCCTGGCTTCCTTGTCATCTTGGAGGCAGGGAAGGCGCGGGTGGGCACTTCGCTCCGGGGCAGGGGCAGAGGTGATCCTCAGACACGGGTAGGATGGCTTCTGATCGGTGAGAGACGCGGCTTTATCCTTGGAGCATGTGGTTGAGTCCAGGCTTACTCTGCCCATTACTAAGGCACCAGGCACTTTGAAATGTGTTGATTTAAATGTTTAATCTTCCTGGCATTACCGCCATCAACTTTGGTATAAAGGAGAAACAGAAGTTAAAAAGCTTAAAAGATCGTGGAGTTTGTACTTTAAATAACTGAGATGTGAACCCAGGTTTCTCTGACTCCAAAGCATGCATTCTTCCCCTCACCCCAGTGTGCCCACTGGAGCCTTGTCCACCATTATCCGAGGTCTTGGGCTTGTTCTGTCCACTCCGTGGGTTGCCCTGAGAGTGTTTGCCCATTTAAAACAATAGCAAAATGTTTCCCTATTCTTTTTACTGTATAAACTTTGGATTTCATTTTGTTATTTTGTTTCAGGGTGCCCTTTTTGGAAACATGAATGTGGGGGACCAGTGAGGTGGACATTGCAGAGACAAGTGCCCTTTCTGTCCACAGTCTGTAGACACATGTCCACACACATACAGATGGGTTGGATGGGCCTTCTGTGGTTTCTGGGGATCAGAAAGGAACTTTCATGATCACATGTGAAGTTAACATTACTATACATATTAGTTGTAGGGTTTTTTTTTTTGTATGTTTTACTTTGAATATGTACAATTAGCAATACAAAATTCTTACTAATGTAACATCTGGCATATTAGTAGCATCTTCAAATAGTATGATTTCAACATTTTGTTTGGAAATTGTTCAGTATGATGGAGGAGTAAAGGGACTTTTAGTCACATTTGCAAGAAGTCACTTTTTTTTTTTTTTTTTTTGAGAGAGAGAGAGAGAGGAAGTGCGAGTAAGGGGAAGTACAGAAGGAGAATCAGATTTCCTGTGATCAGGGACCCCAGTGCGGGGCTTGATCCAGGACCCCAGGATTATGACCTGAGCCAAGGACAGACTCTTAACTGACTGAGCCACCCAGGTGCCCTGCAAGAAGCCATTCTACCCAGTGCTCCTCACCCTGCCTTTCGTCAGAGAGCTACATTAAAAGGACCATGTGGTGGGGATGGTTTTAGAGTCCTGCAGGACAACCACAAAATTCTGTAGTTAGTATTGTCCTTTTCCATCTTTGACTAAAATATTGGAAGCAATAAAGACAAAGATGAAGAAGTGAAGATCTGGGCCCCCTCGGGAACCATTATGTAATGCCTAAGACATGACACCAATAATGTTTTAAAATAAATATGATGGGGCACCTGGCTGGCTCAGTTGGTAGAGCTTGAAACTCTTGATCTGAGGGCTGTGAGTTCATGTCCCATGTTGGGTGTGGAGCCTACATAAAAAAAAAAATAAAATAAAAATGAGGTAACTAATGTAAATTAAGTAGCAAAAAGGGAGATATATCACCGTAGCAAGTGACTCAGTAAGAAATAAACACACACAAAAACAAGGACCCTCTCCCCCATGCACACATGCATATTGTACCCCTTCCCACCCCCAGTAAAATCCAGACACACATATTCCTGATCCAGTATTAATTAGTCAGGTAAGCTCTTGGGTCTGCTCTGGATGTATTCATGGTATAAGACAAGTTTGGTTTTGGTCAGCCCTTTAAAACCTACCCTGGCCCCTGTCCAAATGGTGAAGGTCTGAAAAATCAATTATTTCTGCTATGTTCTTTTCAGTTAAGTGTTAACAAATGGCTAAATATTTTAGGGATAGCTGGTTTATGGTGTTTTCCTTTAAGAGAAATGGCAATGACTGTCAAGAGCTCAGAAGGGACAAACAGAGGGCTGAGATATCTCTTTGGGATTGTGTGATGGCGCCATCCTCTGGGTTCACGTTCCATTTTCCCCGTCAGGATGGCCCCGTACGCCAGCGGCAGGCTCCCCACACCAGCACAGGAGCCCATACAGATGCGGAGAGCTCCAGCATCCCTCCTTGTTCTCAACACGCTTTTGCTGAAGGGTTTGCCTCCACATTTTAGCGTGCAAATGAAAGAGAGCCATCGGTGACCCATTTTCTGGACAAAGAAGGGGCGTTCGTTCATTTCCAGAGTTTCTATTTTAAAGGACTTTGGCCCTTCAGATGGCCTTTGGCCAACCCCTCGCTGATTGGTCAGTCTGAATACATGGTAGGTTAGTTGGCTGTAGTTACTAATAAGGAAGGAAGGGTTGATGAAGTAAAATATCAACTAAACCCCAGGGAATAAGGAAAATCGAGACTTGAGTCACGGACATTGCAAGTGTTTGTCATTACACGTGGTACTGGAAGCTACAGGGAGGTGAGAAAGAAAGCCTTAGGAGAATCACAGTCCACAGCAGCAATAGGTCACTATTTCTCTTGGCTGAGAGCACACTCAGCAATCCATATCTGTGGACAGTGACCTGAGACTGATCCTCGGAGGGCAGAAGTCCACTTCCCAGCCCAAGGGGCATGCATGTCTCTACAGTGAAAAGGCCCAGCCTTCCCTCTGACTCCCACACGCATTCCCCATAGTATGACTGTGTTTGCAAAATGCGTGCTTGTTTACAGTATTTAAACCTGCGCTGTGGATCCAGGGCAATCTCAACATCAGAGCCCCGTGGTATAGTTTCCTTAGCGTTTTCAAAACCCTTCTTCCTGAGTGTTCCACATGTAAAACAAAACAGCGTTTCAACAATGAACAATCACACTGCAGAATAGGATGTTTGACTTGGTGAGTATGTGTTAGAATGGCTGTGTGGCTTTGTTTTCCATTGATGCCCTATGGACTAGTACAGCATCAGTTTCTGGGAAGAACCCAAATATATTCTCTCACTGTTCTGTAGGTCCGAAGTCTGCTGGGCTTGGTTGGTTTATTTGCTCCCAGCTGAGTGGACTTTGGCAAGCCTGCATTTCCTTCCAGAGGCTCATGCCCTAGAGGCCATTTCTTCTCCCTGTAAGTAGCTCCTTCAGTTGGAACCAGCAACTGCCTAAGTGTTAGGTCCTTCCCGTGCTGTGGCCTCTCTTCCTTACATCTCTCTTCCTTCCTTCTCAGGTTTGTAGAGGCTGGGAGATTCCCTTGGGCTCACCTGTGTAATCCAGTATGATCTTTTGTGATATTGTGATTTATAATAAGAAATAGAGATTTTGTGTTTTGGCACATTGCATTAAAACCCTTGAAATTTCTTAAAAGAGAGCAATGAAGGGTCTTTTGTTGTTAATGAGGTGGCTTTTGGAAGGCCCTCAAGATGGGGCCTGTTTGCTAAAGGAGCCAACCTTGAATAGAGGGCTGGAACTTCAGCCCCATCCCCAACCTCTAGGGAGGGGAGAGGGCTAGTGTTTGAATAAATCAGCAGTGGTCAGTGATTTCTTCAGTCCCACCTAGATAATGAGGCCTCCATAAAAACCCACAAGGATGGGGTTCCCAGAGCTTTCCTGTTGGTGAACAGGTGGAGGGTCAGGGAGAGTGGCTCAGTCTGCACTGAAGCTCCTAGTGCTTTCTCTATGCTTTGCCCTGAGCATCTCTTCCATCTGGCTGTTCCTGAGCTGTATCCTTTTACAGCAAGCCAGTAATCTAGTAAGTGAAATGTTTCTCTGAGCTGCTCTAGCAGATTAATCGACCCCAATGATGCGGTTGCAAGAACCTCTGATTTTGTAACCAGCAGATCAGAAGTACCCGTGACAAGCCGAGCTTGTGACACCTCTGAAGTGGAGGTAGGGACGGCCTTGTAGGACTAAGCCCTCGACCTGTGGAATCTGATGCTAACTCTGGGTAGGTAGTCAGAACGGAGTTTAGCTGGTGTTGCACTTACGTGGTGTGGGACCCATGTCCCTGGCCGCACACACATTAGAGATTGAGTCTCAGAACCAGTTTATCTTATGTTGAAGTCAGTTGGTGAGCTGCTGTATTTCTGTCTGCAAAGTCCCTTTTGTTATGTAAGGAATCCTATTCACAAACATGAGATGGGGGATGGGGGGACACAGTGCTGCCCCCAGAGTCTATGATGGAGTTATTTCTGTTGACAAAACCCAATCGGGATTGACCTGGAGTGAGAGGATTTCTTTTAAAAGAAAATCCTCATACATGTGACTAGTTTCAGCCAGACCCAGGGACACTGTTTCAGGACACTGCCCATCTCTGTCCTTTCTCTGCCTCACCTTGTGCTGCTTTCACTGTCAGACAAGCTCCTTGTAGGGTGGCCACTGTGACCTTCAGGCTCCATCCTACACACTGAGCAACTCCACAGGACAGACTGTCTCTCCTTATCAGCATCTCTCATCCAGGTACCAGAGCTGAGTCTCTTGCTGTCTCCTGTACACACACACACACACACACACACACACACACACACACACACACACGTGCACGGCTTGTCCTCATTTGGGAGAAAAGCGAGTGGTGTGGCCAGGCCTGGGGCAGTGCAGTCCTGGGAGACCAGAGCGCTGGGAGTCTCTGTCCTACCCAAACTCTTGGACTTAGAAGGAGGGAAGGGTATTTCCCAAAGGAAGACACGGTCACAGTGACCAGAAGACAACAGAGTAGGTGCTGGGCAGGCAAAGCCAGGTCTTTTCAGGGGTTTTGGGTTTTGCCATTAATCCAAAGGTCATTGCTAAGGACTCCTTTGTGAGTGAATCTATAGGTCTGTTTGGCTACTTGGTGTATCAAGATGTATCTTAATCAAATGTCTTTGTCTCCCACCCCTGCACTGAATTATATTTCAATTCTGATACTGCTTGATTCTTAAGCAAACAAATGTCTCAGTTTCTCTGTTTGTAGATGAGGACATTGTATCATGCTCCTCATTTTGCCAGAAGAGCTTCTTTTTTTTATATTTTTTATTGTTATGTTAATCACCATACATCACATCATTAGTTTTTGATGTAGTGTTCCATGATTCATTGTTTGTGCATAACACCCAGTGCTCCATGCAGAACGTGCCCTCTTTAACACCCATCACCAGGCTAACCCATCCCCCCACGCCCCTCCTCTCTGGAACCCTCAGTTTGTTTCTCAGAGTCTGTTGTGCCAGAAGAGCTTCTAACTAAACGTTTCAACTGCAGCTGTTGGTTCTGCTCCAAGTCTCTGCTCCCTGGGCTTGGCCGGGGCTCCCTCAGGGGCCCTCTGCCCTCTGAACTGCTTCCTTTTTTCTGTGGCCAAATGGCGTCTAGAAACTTAAATTTAGCACGCAACAGCGCTCCCTAAGTGGCACGGGCCTCTTCACCTTTTACAGTTTTCACAAATGTGGTGGAAACCATTGGTATATCTGGGGCAGAGCTGAGAAGAGACAGCAGATTAAAAATGAATTGTCCCTGCCTTTTCATCTTTGACGCCAGTGCCGCAGAGTTCCGGGGACACAGATGATGGAGCCTTCACTGCCATCCTTCTGATGGGACTTTGGCTCAGATAGCATCCTGATGCGCGCCTGGGGTCTCCAGTGAATGCTGTCAAATTAGCAGGAGCCCCTAAAACATGTCAGCTGGCTGGTGAGTCTTTGTGCTAAAGAGTGACAGCTTGGATGAGCCATTCCGACTTGTCTTACACCCCAAGGGCGGGTGCTGACATCCTGTCGTCGAAGCTAGATGAGAAGCACTGTTCCGGTGAGTACAGTTTGCAGCACGTGGGAGATCATGTAGTGGATAATTGAGAAATCTGCTGTGTGCCTACCGAATCTTCCGTGGTAGGGAGGTGGGGAACTGTTCTTACGTATGCTGTGCTGGCCCAGCATGGTGAGGACCGTGGCCATGACAGAAACAGTAGGCATGTAGTATACATGTGTGTATGCATGTGTATCTGTGCATGCCTGCATGTGTACACATATATGGACATGGGCGTGTGCACAGAGACTGTGTGCTACCCTGTTATCCTGGGTTTTTCCTCCCCCTTGATCTGACTGACCTCTACTGCTGGGTGGATGCATGCTCCACCACCTCTGCTGGGAACCCCCGTGCACGCCCTCTTTCTTCCCTGGTGAGAGGCACCTCTCCTGCACTCTGTAACCACTACGTTCACTGTGATGCCAACCCGCATCACAGCCTATCATGAGCACTGGTGGTGGGGATGGTTCTTTTGTTGTTTTCAATCTACATCCTCCTTAGCAGAGAAGTCCCTCAAAGTACGTGTTGAGTGAATCAAGAGTGTACCAAATAAAATAAGAAACACCTATTCATGCAATTCTACTCTCTTAAGCAATCCAACTAGTTTTCCACCTGTCTGGTCTCAGACTTTGCACTTAAGTAAGAAAATTCCACAATAGCCTAAGGACAAATATATTCACTTTTAAAAAACAACATTTATTTTCTTCTTTTTTTTTTTCAGTTGAAGTATAGGTGACACACAATGTTATATTAGTTTCAGGTGTACAACACAGTATGGCAACGACTCTGTATGTTATGCTGAGCTCACAAGCTGATCGCAGCGTTATCTACCCTCCGTCACCATATAGCATTAGCCCCAAAGTATCGACTGTGTTCCCTGTGCTGTACCTTTCATCCCAGTGACTTCTTCTTCCCATCACTGGAAACCTGGACCTCACCTCCCACTCCCCTTCACTTATTGACCACCCCCAACTCTTCCCTCCCCTCTGGCAACCATGCGTGTGCTCTCTGTATTTATAGGTCTGTTTCTGATGTTTGTTAAAACAAATTTTCTTCTACATTGTTTAGTGCTAACCTTTATCTAGACCATTAATACAAATCAATACAGCGTTCCTTCATATTGTGTCTTCTTAAATATTTCGCTGTACCCCTCAGACCACACAGCACAACTGACTAGCGAGGCAGGCTTCTGTCCCCATCCCCGCTCTGTCGGGAAATGACAGAGGGGCCGAGGAGTGTGCCTACTTTCACAGGTATCCACAAGGTGGTTCTAAAATGGCTCAGGCCAACACCAGTATCATGAAGCTATTTTGCCTGTGTTTTTTGGTTGGAGTTTTATAGTTTCAGGTCTGATGTTTTATTCTTTCATCTATTTTGAGTTGATTGTGTGTGGTATAAGAGAAGAATCTAATTTCATTATTCTGCATGTGAATATCCAGTTTTTCCAACACCGTTTATTGAAAAGACTGTTCTTTCCCCATGGTGTATTTGTGGCATTGTCAGCTGACTATAACGCTTGAGTTTATTTCTGGGCTTTCTATTCTGTTCCATTGGTCTGTATGTCTGTCTTACGCTAGTACCACACAGTTTTAATCACTGTAGCTTTGTAATATATGTTGAAATTAGGAAGTGTGGGATCTCCAGCTGTGTTCTCTCCAGATTGTTTTGGCTATTCTGGATCTTTTCTGGTTCCACATGAGTTTTAGGATTATTTTTTATTTTTCCAATAAAAAAAAATCTCATTGGGATCTTGATAAGGATTGGATTGAATCTCTGGATCACTTTGGGTATTTTGGGCATTTTAACAATATCAAGTCTTCCAATCTGTGAACACAGGTTGTTTTTCCATGTATTTGTGTTGTCTTTTTTTTTTTTTTTTCCACTGGTCTCGGCAGTGGTTTACTGGGTACGGCACCATAAGCATAAATAACAAAAGCAAAATAGACAAGTGGGACTACATCAAAATAAAAAGCTTCTTCACAGTGAAGAAAGCAGCCAACAGAGTGAAAATGGAACCAAAGAATGGGAGAAAATGTCTGCAGACTGTCTAGGAAGTAGTTAATATAAAAAATATGTAGGCAAGTCTTACAACTTAATATAAAACAAGCAAATAGGCCTGTTAGAAAAATGAGCAAAGGAACTGAGTAGGCATTTTTCCAAAGAAGACATACAAACAGCCAGCAAGTACATGTAAAGATGCTCAGCATCACTCAGTCACACATCACCAGGGGAATGCAAATCAAAACCACAATGAGGTATCACACCAGTTAGACCAGTTAGAATGGCTAGTATCAGGGGGCACCTGGGTGGATCAGTCAGTTAAGTGTCTGACTTGATTTTGGCTCAGGTCATGATCGTAGTGTTTTGAGATCAAGCCCACGTTGGGCTCCATGCTCAGTGGGGAGTCTGCTTGAGATTTTCTCTCTCTGCCCCCCTCCCCAAAAATAAACAAATAAATCTTTGAAAAAATGGCTAGTATCAAAATGACAAGAAATAGTAAGTGTTGGCAAGGATGTAGAGAAAAGGGAACCTTGTGCATTGTTGGTGGGAATGTAAATTGGTGCAGCCACTATAGAAACAGTATGGAGGTGCCTTAAATAATTAAAAATAGAACTACTATATGATCCAGCCATCCCACTTTTGGATATTTATCTGAAGGAAGTGAAATCAGGATCTCAAAGAGATCTCTGCCCTCCCATATTCATTGCAGCATTATTTACAGTAGCCACGACACAGGAAAAAAAAAAAAAAAAAAAACACCAAAAAACTGTCTATTGATGGACGAATGGATAAATGAAATCTGGTATATACATCCAAAAAAAAAATATTATTTAGGGGGTGCCTGGGTGGCTCAGTTGGTTAAGCGACTGCCTTCAGCTCAGGTCATGATCCTGGAGTCCCGCATCGGGCTCCCTGCTCGGCAGGGAGTCTGCTTCTCCCTCTGACCCTCCCCCCTCTCATGCTCTCTCTATCTCATTGTCTCTCTCAAATAAATAAATAAAATCTTTAAAAAAATTATTTAGCCTTAAAACAGAAGGAAATCCTGCCATTTGTGACAACATGGATGAACCTGGAGGACATTATGCCAAGTGAAATAAGCTGGTCACAGAAGGACAAATACCTCATGCATTTTCTCACTTATACGAAACATCACAAGCAGTCAAACTCATAGACACAGAGAGGAGAATGTTGGTTATAGGGGCAGGCAGGTGGGAGAAATGGGGAGTGACTGAGGAGTATAAAGTTTCATTTATACAAGATAAATAAGTTCTAGAGTTCTGCGATAAAACATTGTGCGTATAGTGCATAATACCATATTGTGCGCTCAAAAATGTGTCAGGAGGGTAGATCTCACGGTAAGTCTTCTTCCACAATTTAAAAAATAAGTACAATGAAATAAACTGAAATGAAATGGCTTGGGCTGTCTCCTTCCTGCTGCGTTCACGCTGGCGGTGCCCTGCCCTCAGCCCCAGAGCCTTTCTCTGCAGTGCTTAACAAAAGGCAACCCAATCAATTGTTAGGTGATTAAAAGTGATTATCCAGCTGCCTCCACTATGGGTCTACAGGGAAAATTGAATCCTTACCTGCTGGTAGAACTTGGCAGTTATTCCAGGATTTTCAGACCCGAAGTTACCGGAATTGGTAAGTGTTTACAATGCTATCCTTTTTCACCGAGACAAGGGGCAAATGAGCTTCAGGGGTGGTGTGCGTGTAACTGACAAATGTAAACAGAGTACTTGACCTTGTTTGAAAATAACAGCAGGCACAGTGGTGATCACTTTGTTCAAGGACAGCACTCATCTTTTTAAGTTTGCCTCCTCCACGGGGAGGTAGGCAGCTCTCCTCATGCTACAAGCAGGAGATAGGCTTGGAGATATCACAGTAAGATCACACAGCCCGGGAATGTGCAGCCAGACTGTCTATCTGCATATGGACACAGTTTCTCTGATATTGAGGCACTTTATTATCAGGAGCAGTGCTTTGCATGTCTGTCCCTTGTACTGCAGGACTCCACAGTAAATAGAGGAGAACGTGGTGGTTTTTCCTCACATCTAGATTTTCTACTAATATAGGCAGGGATGGCCAGGCTGTCTCTGGATGGTGGCTGCAGACTATTTGTCTCTCTTCTTTAGTTGTTTCCGATCTCTCTTTCTACCTTGGTCCCAAGGTAGATCTGACCGGGGCTTGGGGTGGGGGAGGGTAGGGCAGGAAGAGTGGCCCCTGTGGCTTCCCAGTTCTGAGAAGGCCACGTGACATTGGAAGAAAATCATCTGAAGGAGTCAGAAAACTAACATTCATGGAGTCCTGGAATGAGTTCCAAGCAGGCCCCCCTGACTGAGGCATGATCTGAATAACCCTCTAGACGTCACACAGATAGTAAGTGGCAGAACTGAGCCAGGAATTGATGGCTTTTAGTCCAGATTCCAGGTTTTGTTTTATTCTCTGTCTTCTAACATCATGGAAGCTAACGACAGGAGAACATTCTCCCTGAGGGAGGTGCTGCATAGCACATCTTAGGCATTAGGAAAACCCCCTCCCTTGGGACAAAGTCACCCTGCCTCTCCCCCGTCACCTCTGTCCCCATCTGGCATGTGTCCCCCCAGGGCTTCTTCCTTAGAGTTACACACTATGAGAAATGGCCCTTGGTACGTTACAGAGAGCAAAGGACTTGGCATATCGTACATGATCAGTAAATGTTCATTGGATTTTTGGATAAATGAACCAATGAATTAGCAAATAAATGAAGGGAGGAAACAACTGGATTTTCAACATACCCAAAGTGAAACCAGTTGGGAAAAATGATGACGATTCCTTGAATAGGAAAACCCAATGTTTCAACCAAAAGAAATGTTTAGTACTAAAAACGAATATAGTTTTTAGGCAAAGATTTGCGATTCATTCAGTGTTATGAATAATTGGACCTTTTTTGGGGAAATAACCTGTGGATTGCTGTGGAAATGCAATATACCCTATCTGCTTCCCTCCACTCCCAAGTCACAGACATGTTTCCATGTGAACATCAAACAAACCTCAGGACAGAAGAGGTGGCCACAAGAAGGCTGGGCTGCTTCCCACAGCTTGTCTCCCTCCCTGCTCTTTGTCTCCTCCCCTTGAGCCACTTCTCTCCTCCCCAGGTGGCCTTGTTGGGCCACATCTCAGACTTTCTCATGAACACACTCATTTCACTTGGTTGCCTTCCTCATTTGAAATCACAGTGCCACTTCTTCATTTCCCTTGCTGGACAAATGTTTACAGAGTTCCAGTTGTTGTAAGGGTGAGTGTGTATCCCATGTTCCTTTGTGTGCTTTTGATTTTTCCTCCTTCACCTTGACTCTCTGCCCCTGCTCCACACAGTTTGGACAAACAGTTTGGCGTTCTTTTTGTATGTTTTATAAGGATCTCAAATATTCATCCAGGTTATTGATTTATCTTAAAACTAGCTGCCAGTTGCTTGGGGCAGGGCACAAATGACCCGCAACATGGTGCCTCCATCCCAGTCCTCCGTGCCTCTTCTCAGAGCTCTTGGACCCCCGATACCCCATGATCTAGTCTTTCCACACTCTACATGCCATCCTTATATCTTTAAGACACATCAGGATGATTTTGTTACTCTCTATTTTGGAAATTATTCTCAAATCCTTTTACTTAAAGTAGTAGTTAATCATTAGGATACACGTGTATTCTAGGCAATTTGAGAATAATACTTTCTTCATGATAAAACAGCAAAATTGAAGAGGAACATTACATTTCTTCACTTTGGGTAGAAATTTATCATTTTCGTATAGAAACACTGGTTAACTTTATTCCAACAAGAAGCTCTGATTGTACACACACACACATTTGATTAATCCCAAGCAAGAACACTGATAATTTTTTTTGAAAGTTTAATTTTGTTGTCAAATAGATATCTTAATATGTAGTTTATAGGGGGGAACCAAGGGATTTTCTGTGGATTTTGGAAGTGTTGGGAATCATTCCTCTAAAGGAATCCTCAGAATGGCACACAGAAGTCTTCACACCATCTTTTTTTTCTCCTGGAGGAATCTCACATGTGTTTCAGAGACAGAACCAGGTGTGTGGCATCTGTGAATATGTTCCTACCTATGGGCAGTATGAGCTGAGGCCTCCCCTGTGACCTCAGAGCATGGGCACATGCAAAAAATTCTAGGTGCTACATCATAAGAATGTTCTGGGAGCACTTGTTTCTTTCATCCTAGTATGTGTGCACCACAATCTGACTCAAAATGCCTATTTAAAGTCATATTTATTCTAAGTTGAAAACAATAAAAGCAGAATGAGGGGGCCTTTGAAAAAGAAATAAACTTCCAGGGGAAGTGCCTCATGATGAGGATAAGGACACTTATGATGTATGATGCCATTTGCCCTGAGTAGGAGAAAGAAATATCTTTTGTCAGAGGACCAGGAAGTCTGCAAATCTGATGCAAAGACAAGGCCAGTTGGATACATTAACTTCTTGTAAACTAAGCTTGAGGGAGTCTTAAAAAGTTGCCAGAAGAAAAAGATAGGAGAATTAACATTTATAGTGGATCTAGTATGTATCCAGATCTATATATGAAAATCTTCTACATGTATTATTTTATTATATACTCATACCATCAAACTAGGTGTCCTCATTTTATGGATGAAGACTTGAGTGGCATAGAAGTTAATCCTACTCCATAAGCATATTGAATGCCTAGTGTATGACGCTTGGTATAAAAATCAAAGAAGTCATAATCCTTGACGTTGAGGTTCTTGATATCGAGTAGGGATAGCCAAAAGAATTCAACACTCAGTGCAGTGTGTTACGAATGATGGTTCAGAAATGTGCTAAGGTCTATGGGTTCACAGGTATGGATAGGATTCAGGAGGGTTAGGGAAAGCTTCATAGAGAGGGTAACAATGGAGCTGAGACAGTCAGGATAAATAAAAGGGGAGGGGGGAGAGCGTTCTGGGAAGAGGAAAAGGCATATACGTGAAGGCTCAGTGGCATCAAATATCTACAAACAATTTGCTGTGGCTTGAGAGAAGGCTGCTTATAAGGAAATTATAGGAGTAAATGTTGGTGTCAGGGAAAGAAAGGCTGTGTGTACCTCGACATGAACTCACATGTGGGTATAGTAAGCAATGCAACTTATAGTAAGTGTAAGTATAGTAAGTGATGCAATGGACTTACCAACCAGTTCAGTCATTACCCAGAAACCCACATCTCAGAAGCAGCAATGATGGGGCCCGTGCGAAGCCAGTGGGTAAGCTGAAACCCCACCAAAACATGAAGAAGGGCCAAGGTACATGGGCAGGGATCAGAGAAGCAAGTTCAGCATCAGTGAACAGGTAGAAAAGAGGAGCACCTACTGGGCTTCAAAAATATACGTATGTTTCCTAAGTGTCCATCAATGGGTGAGTGGGTAAGGAATATGTATCTGTGTATATAGAATGGAGTATTATTCAGCCATAAGAAAGAAGGGAATCTGCCATTTGCAGCAACATGGATGAACCTTGAGGGCATTATGCTAAGTGAAATAAGTCAGAGAAAGCCAAATACTGTATGACCTCCCTCACATATGGAGTGTAAAAAAGCCAAATTAATAAAAATAGAGAGTGGAATGGTAGTTCCCAGAGGCAGGGGAGGGAGGGCGGGAGAGGGAGGGGAATTGGGGAGATGTTATTTAAGGGCACATACCTACACATAGTAAGTAAGTCCTGAAGACCTAAGGTACAGCATAGTGATTATAGTCAATAATACTGTATCATGAACTTCGAAGTTGCTAAGAGGCTAGGTCTTAATTGTTCTCACCACAAAAAGAAATGATAATTATGTGACATGATAGAGGTGTTATTTTAACACTACAGTGGTAATCATATTTTAGTGTATAAATGTATCGAGTCAATAGGCTGTATCCCTTAAATGTACACAATATCTTATGCCCATTATATCTCAATTACAAATAAGACCTATGAATGTGGGCAAAAGTATTTGCATGAGTGTGGCGAGTCTTACACTGTTTCGAATATCATCTCCTTCCTCTTCAGTGGCTTGTCCGTCCTGAAGAAACTGCCCGAGTCCACCAAGCACAGGTGTCAGACTTCACACTGCCTTAAACATCCCCCCCTCACCCCCCAGGGACATGGGGGCAGATGCAATTACAGCTATTGATCTGAGGTGTAGAATCATACATTTCAGGAGAAGGGAGAGTTTTTCTCTCCATACTGTTACCAGTTGCCTGGGCAGAGTTGTGGTGTGGAATCTATTACTTGCACCATCAAATCTGTCCACAGGTTGGGGGGAGTTTACTGGAGTAAATAATAGAGACTGTGTTCCAACTGGAAAAGTCTTTTAACATGATCGAAAACAGTCTCTTTCTTCTCCTTTTATTTTCCTTGTTGTGCTCTTGACTAATTTTTTTTTTTTTTTGAGAGAATGTCAGAAAATAGATACTTAAAAAATATACCATGCAAACAATGTGGAAGAAAATCTCAGAATATATATCACGTAATAACTGTGTATATCTATGTATATATCAAGAAATGCACTAATATCATGGCTACATTTTAGTATTATGTATAGTTTTTGTTTAAGCCCAATAAGAAAGTCAGTAAAGGCAGCTTTTGTTACTAATTCCCTGTTAGAACCTTCTAAGGCATAAGGTCTAGTCCTAGATTTTGGAGGAAAGAACTCTAATTTAGTTATCATAACTATTTATACTGCCTCTCCCAACCCTGCAGTTTATTGGCTTTTGGCAGAACCATGTCTTTTCCCTCTAATACCCATGGTCTCCTGACCTTCTCAGTGTCCTGTGTCTACCCTTTTAAGTTGGACATCTAAAAAATTCACATTTCCTAAAGGGCTGTTATACCCTCCTGTGGTTTATTGAATTCCGCCTATTGATCTAATTTGAATACACAGTCCCAGAGGCTTTCAAATAATGATGCATTTTCTTTTAAGAGGGAAGGGATTTAAAAAAAAGAAAGTGTATTTTATTTTTGTTCTTATTGTTTTCAAGTCAAAATTTTACCTGGGGAAAATTTTGCCTGGGGAGCCAGTCTGTAATAAAAGAAACATTTCTTTCAAAAAGTCAATATCCTACAAATGAGTTTGGGAGACTATCAAAAATTACACTTATAAAATTTGTAGAGGAAATAAAGCTACTCATTAATCTGTCATTTAGAGATGCTTTGAACTAAGTAAGTTTTGGAAGAGTGTTAAACATGAATATAGAATTTTCATGTAAGACCAAGTAACTAATTTGGGTCTGTCCTAAGAAGCGTGGCTTGATGTGGCAGTTGGTGATGTGGCGTGGCTCTGGTCCATGGGGAGTAGAGAGTCTTGAGGCAGACGAGGAGCCATTCATTTTGCTGATGGACAAGAAGTGAAATCAGTCCTATCACAATATATCTTGTAGCATGAAAGTCACATACAAAGCATACTGTCTTCAGGTGTGGGACAGTGATATAATGACTTGTGGGATTTGGTGTCCCTCGTTCAGAACTCAGATGGGCAGATGGGCAATGTGTGAAGCTGCGGAGATGTACTCTAATACTACGTACAATGATGAGTGGGAAGGGAAAGTAGGAGCCAAAATAGATATGACTATGAGCAGATGACAATTTCTCTAATAAAATTTGCTCAGAATTTCCTCCCAAACTATCTCTGAACACTGTTAACTGCAGTGAAATGAAAAGATACTGGTTCATCAAAAACAGATCCTAAAATGCATTGGGGACATTGATTTTAGTTGGATGAATGGAATTATAAAGTCAAGGAGATGTGTATTCTCATATAAATATTTGATGTGAGGTTACATATACTGAAGGATGGTAGTTATAATATCCCCAACAACAGTTTTCAGACTTCTGCCCAAATGCCTGTGGTGACAAAGTGGCCACTAAATGAGCCCATTGGGAGGTAATTCAAAAGGTAAGGTTGATATTTTTAATCATTCATCAAATGGCTTTCACCCACCTCTTTAAATTCTGTGTTGACTCCAGTTCTGACCCTGGAGCTATCGAGAGAAAATTTAAACTCTTCTTCACATAATAGTCTTTCTCTATGTGAGGGCAACCATTGGGTCAGCCATTGTCTTTCTTTTCCTAAATAAACATTATGCATCTTTACCCATCTCTGAAAAAAACCAAAAATGGTGCAATGATTGCTATCTGTAGCATTGTCTTCTGGAGCCCACTTCCATTCTTTGACTCTGATGTAGGTCCTATGGCTCAAGTGATAGCACCATTAGTGTGACTTTAATATCTTGAGAATGACATTGAAGTCAGTGTCAAGCCAGAGAACTGGCTTTGAATGGCTGGGAGCGAAAGCTTCCAGAAATTCTTCATGGATTCTTCTGTTTCTGCAGGCTGTCCACAGATTAAACTACATCTTTCTATTCTGTTTGGAAAAATATTTTCAGTGGAATGCGGGATATTGTGTGCCATCCCCTCCAGAGCAACAAGACTAAAATGATCCTACCACTGCCAGAGGGAGGGAAATCCCCGTGATTACATTTGGCTTCTCAGAGTCCCTAAGACAGGATGTTCCTTTCTGATGTCTATATAAATGCTAGCATATGCTGATTTGTAGTGGGTAATCAAGGAGCCAGAAAGACTGGCTGGAGAGAGCTGAATATTAATAGACTCTGCAGAGGGAAAAGCAAATGTTCTGGAATAAGAGAGGGTGATTGAGCTTGTCAGGCCGCTAAGAGCTCTGCTGAGCTGGGATGGTCCTGCCAAGAGCACATCCTTGGTCTCTATGGAATCAATGAGGTGGTGGGGGGTAGAGTTTCCACCTGTTTCTTCCAGTGTGCAAAGATATAAAAAATGATTTTCTCTGAAGTCTGGAAGCCATGAATAAGTAGCCAAAAAAGTCTAATTTATTTTTCCACAAGAAAACCCTGTGATGCAGGCTTCTTCTTAGGCACCATTCGGAGGTACAATACTGTGTGCATTATAAGGTGTAAGTAGTTGTGTGGATTTTCGATTTACCACATTTGCACCTCTGTACAGTCATTCTCATTGAAGTTAAGGGTGGTTTGGGACAGTATTGCAATTGACAGTATAGTTGGAAACTATCTTACCTCCTAGAACAAAGCACAGGATGGATGCATTGAGAGAGAATGTGAATTAATAAATAGATAACAGAGAAAAAATAAGCCTCAGATCTTTTGAGAAGAAAGCACATTGGGAAGTTTAAGGTTCCTAAGGAGGGAACCTCAGTAGAGTGTTCCATATCTTCACTAGGGAAGAATGAGACAATAGGAAGCCAAGGACAGCTCCTCACTTTATCTCAGACCCTATAATTGCTTCAGAATCTTGAATCCTACTTAGGAGGATTTGCAGAACTAAGCAATGAAACTGAGAACTAGTATCAGGATTTAAGAAATATTTGAAGGCACTGGCCATGGGGAGACTGAGACACACGAAAACCCTTCAACATCTGGGAATACACCATTGGCCTCCACTTAAGAAAATTGACCCTGGGGTGCCTGAGTGGCTCAGTTGGTTGAGTGTCTGACTCTTGGTTTTGGATCAGGTCATGATCTCAGGGTCATGAGATTGGTCTCCATGCTCATCATGGAGTTTGCTTGAGATTCTCTCACTCTGCCCCTCCTCCCACTCATGCTCTCCCTCTCAAAAAATAAAGCTTAAAAAAAAAAAAAGAAAATTGATCCAGAAGATAGATAATTAAAACACTATGAGTTATACTTTAAGTTATTAGATCTTTACTACTTAAAGTCTTAATATCAGAAGATACGAGGTTACAGATAACACCATCTCTCTCTCCAGTCTGCTCCACCCTTTGACCCTAATTCTGTTCTTTGCAGTCTCATAACAAGGTTGATGTCTCTTGTACATGACAGTCCTTCCAAGTCTAAAAGAGAGTGGTGAGCTACCCATTCAACACCGATGGTGTTGACTTTCTCCTTATGCCATGGCTCAGCTTACCTAGAAGCTTAAGGTCCCAGCTCAGGCTCCTAAAGTCTTGATGCTTCTGGAGCACAGGCCTCTGCAGTTAAGGTTCCTGGACAATGTGTTTTCATTTGTGTCACCTGAGCTTGCCACTCCTAATCTAGCCATTGAGCTACACTGGGGATAGTTTCTGGAAGTGATGAATCCCTACTCTCTATGCTAGAAGGCTACAACTTGTTTATCCTAGTGGATAAAGGGTTTTGGGCACAAAAGCAGGCCCTTAAGTCATCTACTTGTTGGCTCAAAAACTGATTATATCAGTACAAGGCATATCTGGTCTTTGCATGACTTAGCTTTGTATTTCATGGAAGAAGTCTAGTGGGGACATCTTGATATAATTTGTTCTCCTTTAGTTAATTAAGGAAACAATTCTGTAATTACTATTATTATTTTTACTGTATTTTTTTAATGAGCTCAATGAAGGGTAATTCAACCACTTTGGCATCTTCTAGTGCCAAGAGGTGTAAGCCTCCATGACATGATGATGGCAGCTTAGCAGGTGATTCAAGGAGACCTTGACATCCCACGGAGAAAAGAAGCAGCTCACCAAAAGATAGTTTCTCTGCCAAGGGGCAAGATCTATGAGAGATTACATCACAGCCTTCCAGCTCTTGGCTGGCATTCCCAGACCAGTTCCAGAAAAGCTGAGGAAGCTCCATAGGAAGGGAAGTGAATCAAACGGAACTCCTACCCATTCTGCCAGGCAGAAAACTGCCATTTCTGAATTGAGTCATGAGCCACACAAATCCTCCATCCACGTATGAATCAGAGAGGGGATATGTAAGTTTAGAAACCCTAACCATCTACATAGCTTGAACTGACAACCCTAAACCCTAATTACTACTCACAGAGGCCTGCATTGTTGGATTGATCTAGATTCACTATGAAAGAGATTCACTATGAACGTGATTCACTATGAACGTGATCACTAAGAAAGGCTCCAGGTAAAGTAAATCACCACCTGCATCCCAGGACACCCCAGATTTTAGGCAGTAGTGTGTGTGTGTGTGTGTGTGTGTGTGTGTGGAGGGAAGGGGACAGGAATGGAGTGTCACACGTCCTGATCCTGGTCATAGATGCTTCATATACACTTCTTTCTTTTAAATGCCCCTAATGGCTCATCCTTTCTGAAAAACATGGCACATACTTTTCAGCTACGTTAAGCCCAGGAGCCTCAGTAACCTTGCTGGATGGACTTCAAGTGTTACTGAAGGCCTACAAAAGTACAACGAAAACCACTAATGTATGAATGTTTAGAGTTGATTTAAGGATTTATCGTGATTGGATTCTGAGAACATGTGACCCAGAATGTATCTTCTTTAACTGATGTCCCAGGAGAGTCAGTGGCATGGTTGTTTTTATTTTATTTTTGTTTTTCCTTCCAACCCAACCAAACTTTACACTTATATGGAAGCATTTATACATTCGACGCATCTTCATTCAACACTTAGCACTTCTTTAGATTCCAGGCATAGTTCCAGATATTGGGGCTAGAAAAGTAAACTTAAAAAAAAAAAAAAAAATCCTTGCTCTAATGTCTTGCATTCTACAGTGTGAGTAGACAAATGAGCCTATAAAATATGCCAGTTGATGATAAGTATTATGGAGAAAACTAAATCAGGGGAAGAGGTTAAGGGATGTTTGGGAAAAACTTGTGATTTCCAGTGGATGGGTGTGGGGACATTATAAAAAGAAGGAACTACTGGAGAAATGATCTAAAAAAAGGGGGAAAAATTCTGGAGCGTGTTTGGAATGTATCTGGCAGAAGGTATATAAAATCTAAAGACTCTGAAGCCCATGTGCCTAGGATATTCCAGGACAGATGAATAGTATGGCTTGGGTGGAGTCGGTGAAGAAGTAGGAGGTTAGCTCTAAAAGGTGACAGACAGCTGGTGGTAGCAGATTATACTGAGCTTTGTAATCATGAACGTGGCTCGTCAGTTGGAGGGCTCTGAGCAGAGGAATTACATTATGTGGTTCATATTTTACAAGTATGATTGTTATGAATAATAATTTTTGAAAATATTTGTCAGGGAGAAGAAGAGAGAGAGTGAGCGAGAGAGCACAAGCATGGGGAGCAGCAGGCAGAGGGAGAGCTGACTCCCTGCTGAGCAGAGAGCGGCATGCGGGACTGGATCCCAGGACCCTGAGATCATGACCTGAGCCAAAGGCAGATACTTAAATGACTGAGCCACCCAGGTGTCCCAGTGAGTAATTATTAACTGACAAAAAGGCAAGGGTAGTAGAAGAAGACAAGAGCTTTTTACAGTAAATTTAGCTACCGTTGATGGTGCCTTTGACTCGTGTGATGTTCATAGTGGTTTCAGAGGTGGTTGGATTCTGCATACATTTTACTCCAACCCCTTATTTTGAAACAAACAAACACTTAAACACCTAGATACCTGCATATACCCTTTACCTACATTCACTAATTTGTAACATTTTGCTACATATGTTTTGACTTTTTCCTTTGCACACATACCCATGCACACATATACACACACACACACAAACAGAGCGGAATCATTTGAAAGTAGCTTGTAGATAGAGAGATATTTCAGCGTCTCCTGAGGAAAAAGACATTCTCCTTTATAACTTAAATGCCAATACCACACATAGGAAATTATCAATGGTGATATAATGTCATATTCAATTCATATTCAAGTTTCTCCAATTTTATTTAAAAAGTCGTTTATGACTGCTATATTATTTTTTGCTTGATTTTTAATATGAGATATGTTTTATTGCATGCAAGACAGCAGCAAATATTCCCAACGGTTTAAATATGACCAGGACAGTACTACCTCCGAAAAGATAGAAAAGCTGTCCTTGAACCTTCATTTTAGAGAAGGCTTAGATGACAAGATTTGCTGAAGAGTTAGATGTGAAGTAAGAGAGAAAGACAGGAGTCAGAGGACCTACAAAGTGTCTGGCCTTAACCAAAATGGGGAAGCAGACTTGCTGCTTGCTGAGATTTCTATTAGACATCTAAAGTTCAAAGAGAAGTCCAGGTTGGAGATGTAAATTTGGGAGTCATCACCGTATAATTGGTCTTTAAGGCCAAGCAATTAGATGAGCTCACCAAAGGCATAAGTTTATCTAGAGAAAAGGTCCAAGGACTGTAGCCTGGGGCTGTTCAACATTGAGAAGTCAGATAAATGAGGAGTCAGCAAAAAACACTAAGAAAGAATTGCCAGAGCAAGAAAGGAGGAAAAGGCAATAGGCTCTGATTGTCATGGATAACCTGAGAACAACCTGAGAGCAATCTGAGAGCAACCTGATTCAGAGAGGAGTGTTTAACCCTGTCAAACCCTGGTGAAATGAAATAAAGCCTAGAAAACGACTTTTTGATTTACCAACACAAGGTGCTGGTAACCTTGACACAAAGCAGTTTTGGTATAATGCTGGGGCAAAAGCCAAATTCAGATGGGAGAAAGAAAAGGAGCAAAGGAATTCAATTCATCAGGGGATTTTACTGTAAATGGTGATAGAGGAAATGGGACAGTAATAAGTGGAGGAGGAAATGGGGGTCAAAGAATTTTCTTAACTAATGAGAAAGATTGGTTCAGAAGACAGGTATATTGTTGGATCAGTATTCTTCAATAGGATACGTGGTGGCTGATTTTATTTATCAACTTGGCTAGGCCACAGTACCCATGCACTTGGTCAGACAAATGAGAGCATCTGAATTAGTAGACTCTGAGTAAAGCAGACATGTATCATATGATCTCACTGATATGAAGAATTCTAAATCTCAGGAAACAAACTGAGGGTTGCTGGAGTGGTGGGGGGTGGGAGGGATGGGGTGGCTGGGTGATGGACATTGGGGAGGGTAAGTGCTATGGTGAGCGCTGTGAATTGTGTAAGACTGTTGAATCACAGACCTGTACCTCTGAAACAAATAATACATTGTATGTTAAAAAAAAAGAAAGAAGAAGAAGAAGATAGCAGGAAGGGAAGAATGAAGGGGGAAATTGGAGGGGGAGATGAACCATGAGAGACAATGGACTCTGAGAAACAAACTGAGGGTTCTAGAGGGGAGGGGAGGTGGGAGGATGGGTTAGCCTGGTGATGGGTATTAAAGAGGGCATGTATTGAATGGAGCACTGGGTGTTATGCACAAACAATGAATCATGGAACACTACATCAAAAACTAATAATGTAATGTATGGTGATTAACATAACATAATAATAATAATAAAAAAAGCAGATTGCTCTTCATAATAGGGGTGGGCCTCATCCAACCAGTGAGGTTAGGTCCTAGGTTTGAAGTCAGACGTCAGCACCTGCGTGTTTTCTCCATATTCACAGGCAGCTGCACCAGCACTGGTGCAGAGTGGTGGAAAACTCTGTTTAGCAAGGGTTGAGATCTTGCCAAACAAGAACAGCAGAGTCGGTGAGGGCAAGGGTTTTAGAGGGAAGGTGACACTTGTAATAATGTTCCCTGAAATTTAGGCTAAGAAAGGAGAAATAAGAGGCAATGGAGGGATGGTAGCACAATGCACTGTAGGTGAGGGTACTGTTGACTTATTGCTGCAGTCAAGATGGAAGTAAGAACGACAAGGAAACCTGGGAGAAGATAGTTGCAAATTGTATATTAATTGAGGGGCTAATATCCAAAATATATAAAAAACATATGCAGTTCAGTGCACAAATACAGAAATAAACTATCTAATTAAAAATGGGCAGGGGGCCTGAATAGACATTTTCCAAAGAAGACATGCGGATGGCCAATGGACACATGAAAAAATGCTCAATGTCACTCATCATCAGGGAAATACAAATCAAAACCACAATGAGATATCACCTCACACCTGTCAGAATGGCTAAAATCAACAACATGAGAAATAACCTCTGCTGGCGAGGATGTGGAGAAAAAGGCACCCTCATGCACTGTTGGTGGGAATGCAAAATGGTGCAGCCACTGTGGAAAACAGTATGGAGGTTCCTCAAAAAGTTAAAAATAAAACTACCCTATGATCCAGTAATTCTACTAGTTGGTATTTACTCAAAGAAAATGAAAACACTAATTTGAAAAAAAAAAAAAATGTATGCTCCCCTGTGCTTATTGCAGCATTATTTACAATGGCCAAGTCATGGAAGCAACGTAAGTGTCCATCCGTAGGTGAAGGGATAAAGAATTTGTATATATAGAGAATGGAATATTAGCCCACCGCACACACACACAAAAAAGCCTGAGATCTTGCCATTTGCAGTGACATGTGTGGACCTAGATGGTATGATGCAAAGTGGAGTAAGTCAATCAGAGAAAGACAAATTCCATATGATCTCACTCATGTGTGGAATTTAAGAAACAAAACAAATGAGCAAAGGAAAAAGAGGCAAACCAAGAAACAGACTCTTAACTATAGAAAACAAACTGATGGTTGCCAGAGGGGAGGTGGGTGAGAGGATGGGTGAAATAAATGGGCTCAAGAGAAACTTACTGCAGTGAGCACTGAGTAATATAAAGAATTGTTGAACCATTATATTGTACACCTGAAAGTAATATAACACTGTATGTTAATTATGCTTCAATAAAAAAATATAAGAATGAGCTCAGCAGAGAAGAGGTATAGTGTTTGACATTGAGCTCATGGAGGGATAGAAGAATTTGGCTGTAATAAATAGGGTGTGACCATAGGGTTGGCTGGCTTAGAAAAGGTTGGGCCAAGACAATTTAAAGGACAAGGTCCAGGTATCATGTGGACAAAACACGGGAGGGGTCTTCTGCCTAGATATTGCCGTCATCAAGAAGCACAATGTGAATTGTGACAGTGATCCAGGAGCTGATACCTTCAAGACATAAAGATGGGGCAAAACCTGGGATTTGGTAGATGACTGAGTCCATGTCACCAGTTTATATCACTTACTCACTCTTTATTGCAAACCTGCATAGTTTTAGGAAGGAAGGAAGAATTATTTGGGGGCAGGGGGTAAGAAGTTGTGGTAGAAAAATGATGCCTCCATCCTCCAAGGATGTCTATGACCTAATGCATGGAGGCTGTGAATATATTACCTTACAAGGTGGGACTTACCTAATCACAAGAGTCCTTACAATCAGAGAACCTTCCCTAGTTGTGGTTAATGGAAGATTTGACTATGGAACAGAAGTCAGAGAGAAGCAGTGTGGCTAGCTTTGAAGATGAAGGACTGCCAAGAGACAAAGATTAATAGAATATACACATTGTGAATGGTCTTCAGCTCCCAGTAAGCAAGTGAATGGGGACCTGATTCCATAACTTCAAGGAAGTGAATTCTGCCAAGTCAAACAAGCAGGAGACAGATTCCCTGCAAGAGCCTCTGTAAAGGAATGCAGGCTGCCAACACCTGATTCTAGCCCACCAGGACCCATGCTGGACTTCTGACCTACAGTGATAAGAAACTAATACAGAATTAAACCTGCTCTGCTAACAAGTCCAGTGATGTAATGGGATGAAACAAAGAATCACAGCTTCGAAAAGCCGTGGAGAAGCGAATTTACTTATGCTCACATTTCTGCTCATGAAGTTGGAGTTACTCTTGGGGCACCATAGCCAGCTCTGATCCTGACTTCCTAAAGAGGCACCTGTGTTCTGAGAACACGGTCAGCTACGTGGGGCTGACACCCTTCTGCCAGAGAATCAAAGGGTAAACTTGATGTTGAAAGGGCTGAGTATATAGACTCAGAATCTTCTTGCTCCAACACTGATCTTTTTGAAAATTCCCTGTCTCCATGAGTAAAAATAGGGCATTCATTATTGGAAGCCAGAATTTGGGAGTCATTTAAAAAAAAACTTATTCCTAAAATTCTTTCAAATTCCTCTACTGAATTTACATACATCTTGATTGTCCAAGGCATGATGATCTTTAATTTAGTTAGGATAATAGCCTCCCAGAAATAATGGTCTCTTACTGTGTTAGCACCCACCCCATCCCATTCTCCACAGAGCATCTGCAGTTACCATTCATCAGGGCCCTCTCTTCTGCCAAAACATTTCAGGGGCTTTCCATTGGCTTTTGGACGAAAGAAAAGATGATACTCTGTCACTCCTTCTAGAACAGTCTTCTCCAACCTCTCTGTTCAGTTGATTCATATTATCTTTTATATCTCTGCATAATCCATGTTCTCTCAGGTGAGCATGCCCTGGTTCCTGAATACCTGGTTAATTATTTTTTGTATATATTCCCATAGCTCCATATAACTCAACTCCACTGAAAGGTATAATTAGTGGTGAACTGTATTTCGTTGATGCTTTGATTAGATTTATCCCCCCACCACGAGGCTTGAAGATAGTATCATGTCTGTTTTCACTCTCTATCACTCCACAAGGTGTCTGGGACACGCCAGGTACTAAAAAATGTCAATGAATGAATGAATGTCCATGAGAATATTTCCCCTCTGGGATGGAAGCAACAAATCTACAGTGGTGAGATTTCCATGAGAAAAATCATGGAAGGCTCTTAGCTTCGCTTGCTAAAACCTAATTGCCATTTTTAAGGAGGACATCTGGGGATCTGGATAATACTCTACATTCCTGATGGAATGCATGGTGGGAAATGTCACCAAATAAATGTATGGGTGACATAGCATATACCAGGTAGATGTGCAGACAACATATGATCTCATCCTCATCACTTTGAAAGCAGAAAGGAAGCATGTATTATAAACCTTGCTGGTAAACTGGAAACCATGAAAGGGATATTTGGGCAACATCCCATCCATAGTTCAGAACTTTGGGAACAGCATTTTGGAACATACATGATCAGTTTGTGTAGTCAAATGTTGAGTGTCTGGAGTGGAGGGAGGAGGATTTCTCTAGTTCTCAGCAGAGCTATTTCTCATATTCTCTTCCCATCCTCTTTTTGCCTCTGCGCAGTATTGTCAAGAATGAATCTAAATTAGGGCACTGTGTGTGACAGGAAGGTCTGGGAGACCTGTGTTACCAGCTCCTACTATCGACATCTCTCTGCCACATACCAGTATGTGCTTGTGTTTGAATGAAAACTTGGTGCTCTTTTTAGGAAGAGTATCTTAATTGGGAAAATATGAAGCAGAAGGAAGTCAAATGGCTTGTATAATGGGTAGTTAGGGCTTTTAGTAGCTTGCATTTGTTTGGACCAGGTTACAGAAAAACTGCAAGTAGTAATAATGGTAATAACGACTAAGAGGTGGTGTCTGTCAGGCATTATGCTAGCCTTTCTGAATGGATCATCTCATTTAATCCTCACAAAACACTATGAAGTAGGAATAGCTATTATCCTCATGTTAAACATGAGAAAATTGAAACTTAGAGATGTTAAACTTCCAAGGTCAGACAGGTCAGTAAGTGCTTGTAAGTGTTATGTTTTCCCTCTTCCTTCATTCCCACCTGTGGCCAGATCAAATTCTATAATCTCTCAAGTTAATTCTTTTTTTGCAAAAAGTTTAATTTGTTTGAGAGCATTAGAAGAGAAGAAAGAGGAATATAATGGTATTTATTCAGGATTGTTTGGGGGAAAAAGACATATAGTGGTACCATTAGGGAAAAGTATTTTCCATAATTATTTCAATTGGTTGGAAGAAGGAAAATCCCACAACACTGCTTTTGGGGAAATAATCTATAGGTGGAATTTGTAGATATTAATAGGTTAGGTCAATGATGCAATGGGAAGCACGTAAATCATGTATATCAAAAGTGAAAATGAGCTCCCAGGTGTACCTGCCAACATGACTGAGCACCAGCACAGAGTGCTTGGGGACGTGCATCCTTAGGAAGCAAGATAATAATGTACGTGGCCTGTTCAATAAGCACTTAGCCTGAGGTCTTTACAATATGCAAAGGAAAGCAAGTGCATGCGTCCACTTTCTTCTGTCTTCTGTGGCATGCTGTCTTTCTTGCAGCAGCTCCAGATTTGTCCTATAAAAGTTCTCTAATTCATTTATCCTAGAAGGCCTTCATAGTAGCTGCTGTTTGAAGAGATTATAAAATGAAGACTTAAAAGAAACATATCTGAAATGGATAAATGTGGCTAATGAGATGTCTTATAATTAAACTGTAGAACTCACTGCCACATGTTATTAAGACTTGGAAATCTTCAAACAAGGATTAAACAAGGAGAGCATCGGCGATCCCATTAACTGAGATAAAATTAGATGGAAGATCAATCATTCTACTTTAGGGCATCCTCTGAGGACCAGATAAGTTGGTGAAGATGTTTCTTCATGTTGTAAGATATCACTTAAGCATTATAATTTCACACATGAAACCCTTCAATAATCTTAAGCAGGGGCAATTTTCCTATAATTACTCCCTTTTGATATCTATTGCATGTTTCCCGAGAATTGACTAATGTTTCCCTTTTCAATACTAGATGCTCCCTGTTTCCATCCTTGGTTCCAACAGAATAATGGTTACAATATTCTGTTTCCTTTTAGATCCATGGTGATTTGATGTTGAAATGGTACAAGTAGGATTATTGGTTGGGAAGGAAGAAAAGATACCAAGGTTTACAATCTTTTTCCTCCAGTGGATGATTTGCCAAATCCTACATACCAAAAATAATAATTAAACTTTGAAGTTTTTAAAAATGTTGCTTCATTTCAAGCTATCTTAATTCTATTTGTTTTCAGGATCTGCATTTGAGGGTTTTTGTTTTGTTTTGTTTTGTTTGCAAGAAATCCGGAGAAAATATCTCTACCTCATGTTTGGACTGACTTCAAGTCAGTGAGAGGACAGTGCTAGAAAAGAACTCACCAGGGGCGCCTGGGTGGCTCAGTTGGTTAAGCGACTGCCTTCGGCTCAGGTCATGATCCTGGAGTCCCTGGATCGAGTCCCGCATCGGGCTCCCTGCTCGGCAGGGAGTCTGCTTCTCCCTCTGACCCTCCCCACTCTCATGTGCTCTCTCTCATTCTCTCTCTCTCAAATAAATAAATAAAATCTTAAAAAAAAAAAAAAGAAAAGAAAAGAATTCACCATATTTACCCTTTTCTCTAAGATGTCCTAATTACACATTTCCTCAAAACAGTTCTCCTGCTATCCTAATGGGAGGTCAAGCCCCTCAAGATGGTATATTAATCTGTATATTTTTACATGTAATTACTACATAACTAGCTTGAATATTTTATAAATAAATGTTTCAGCAACACGGTTTGCAATCTGGGACACAGATTTGGTAATAAAAGACCAACAATATTGGGAAAAATTTTATTACATTATTGAGTAGGTAGTTTTTTAAAAGTTTCTGACAGAAATAAGTGATCAAACTCTGAAAAGCAAATTTTGATAGGGCATCTGAAATTCAAGGGTTATTATTTTCTCTCTGGTTTTCAATGAGGTTCTACTAGAATTTAGGATCTGGGGTATAAACGATGATGATCATAGATATGATCTCCCTCTCCCACTCCCCCTGCTTGTGTTCCTGCTCTCGCTGTCTCTCTCTCTCTGTCAAATAAATAAAATCTTTAAAAAAAAATACATGTTAGAATCATAGAACATTTTCAGATCTAGAAATAATCTTAGTTTTAGATTGCTTTTTTTGTTTGTGCATGCAAGACTTCCTACACATAGAGGATGCTTAGTATGTATCCCTTGTAGAGATCCAGTAAATGCCAGTAGCACCAATAACATCCCTAGTCATGTGGCAAGCCAATCAACCTGCATTTCAAGCATTTGTGGAGCTGATCTTTCCAGTCGAGGATGCTCAGATGAGAATGTGGAGAGTAGTCATGAGTATCTCCTCCCCTGCCCTCCACACCACCATACCTCCAAGGTCACTGAAGGCATCAGTGGCACCTGGAGTTAGTATTCTGGCCACTGAGCTGCTGTTCCTGATCTGCTCCCTTTGGACCACACCGGGCTGCCCACAGTGATTGCAGTGAGAGTGAACAGCTAATAGTCAGCAGAAAGTAATCACCTGCCTATAAAGATCACAGACAAAGGGAAAGTTTTCCAGGTCATTTCCAAATATACTTTTTTCCTCTGGTATCTTAAGTGCTCTTATCAGAGCAAAGAATATAACGTTGGTAGCTCACACAACTGTTTTCCTCTATGAATAATCATATGTATTGAAGTCATGTACCCATGGTGCTGCCTAATCCCAAATAAAGGGCTGTCAGCAGAAAGGGGATATTACTTACCGAAGAGCTAAAGCCCCATGCACTTTGTTGCAAAAATAAATAAGTGGGTATTTTTCAAGGATGGTTTGAAAATGACTGCAATCTCAAGGCAACTACAATTTGTGTGCCAGAAACCAGTCTTGTTTCGCGATTCAGTTTCCATGACAAAACCAACATTCAGGACATGAGAGAAGAAGTGGAAAGGTGCTTCTGTGTGACCTTCTACATTTTAGTTTTCTTAATATGTAGATTGTCTATTGTGATGAAATGATGTGAATATATATGTTTTTTTATTTAAGCATATTCTTAATATTCCAAAATCATTCTAATAGTTATAATTTTAAGACAAAAGTGACTTTCATCTAGGACTCTTTCATTGGTCCAACCACAGTAAATTTGTAATAGCAGAACTGAAAGATAGAAAAAGTATACATGCATACTTTATGTTTGTGTTTGGTAATAGTGGGCGTGGAAATAGTTGAGAACCACATAGCAAAAAAAAAAAAAAATTAAAAATGCGACAATGTGGTAGTCTAAAACTAATCATCTCTTTGGGTCTTAGGATCCTTTCTTCCTTCCTCCCTCCCTCCCTTCTTTCCTTCCTTCTTTTTTTTCTCTCCTTCTTTCTTTGATATTATATAAATTCATCTTACTTCTACCCCTAAGGAATTATTGTGACTTTGACTTTGAATTGTTCCAAAAATTGATTAAGAATGGAAAATAAAATTTTCAATATCTTAAGAGGTATTTTAAGGTACCTTTCTTAGATTTTCCCTTTCTGGTTCTTCTTAGTCATTATCATAAGAGATATAAGTAAGTTGAAATATTGGCAATTCTAAGGTATTCCAGGGAAATTCATGATCTATTTCAGTGGACCATGTTATCTCTGCTTCTTGTAGACAAGAAAGGAAATATTCTAGACTGTAGAGTCCATTTAATGAGCTCAGAACAACATTTTGCCATTAATTAAATAAGCTAATTAGGACTTTGTGACAAAATACGAAATTGTGTATATGTGAAAGACTGTATGTGAAGGCTCCAGACCGAGTTCTAAACTTAGCACAAGGTGGTGGAAAGGGAAGAAAAAGCTGTCAAATTATGTTGACATGTGGTAAAGCTGGAAATTAGGTCAACGTATTGATGGGTGACACCTGCCGACGTTGCGCTCCGCTTTGCTCTGACACAGGGAATATTTTGCCATGGATGAGTAGAGCAAACTCGGCTACATCTTCTAATATCTGTGCTCTCCTCTAGGAGAAATCTGGGAGAGAATTTAAAACTGCAAAGTTCAGTCTTTTAACAGGGTTTATATAATTACCATAGAGAGTGTACACAGATTGTATCAATACAGAGAATTCTGTTACCAGTTTTCCACCCAGTGTGCACCTGACTTGTCAAGAAACAATGATGCCAGGGGACATAGTGATGCCACTTGCCAATTACTGGAACGCAGTGTGTGAGACTAGTAAATAAAACAACCATTTAAAAATTTAGGTGGCATTTCCTCATAGTTGTTCTTAGCTAAAGTGAAATGTGCATCACCTTTCAAGTGAATTGTTTAGTTTTGCTTCATTTTACTGTTACTGTCTTGGATTACTTCCCCAGGAGCTCTCCCAAGCTAACAGAAGGATGGGAATCTAGTAACTAATATGTGTCATAGGATGTCACTGAATTCAAAGTCCATTAGATAGAAACAATGAATCCCATTTGTATTTGGGCAGACTAACAATCATATAGCTAAGTACTGAAAATATTGTAACATTCTATCTTGAACTCTATGAAAGCCAGACTAGCATGTATATAATGTAAATTATTAATTACAACTTGTAAAAATGGCTTTGGTGAAACTATAGGTTGCCTGTAAAGCTGTTTTGGAAGACTCAAGTGGGAGATTGCTTGAATGAATGCCGTGTACCTCTAAGAATGGAATGAACTAGTCAAGGAAATTTATTGGCTAGAGTTTTGGTATAATTCACATCTGCAAATTGGGCCCAGATAAATTTCTGTAACTCAGTAATGCATTCTTATGTAGAAATTAAGAAGTTAGGTATCTATATCTTTAGAGGGAAAATATCTTAATAGTATGGTGTTTAGTCATAAGGAAACCATTTGTGTCGGCCTATTTTTATAGGAGTAAGATGTTTGGAGAATAGCTTTTCATCTCTTGAATAAGAATCCCTTTCTTTTAACAAGTAGGGCATCTTCTTATAGTTAGAACAGCATTTGCAGTGAGAGGAGCAAGTAGACCTTGTAATAGTCTCTACAGTGGGACCAGAGAATCTTTGCTTTTACTACTAAGGAAACACATCTTTCTTCTTCTCTGTTCTTTTTTCCTTCAAATAATATTTATTGAATTCTAAGCCCATGCAGAGTACTATTTTGACTTTGGGATTACAGGAGTGAGTCAGATTCAATACCTGTGCTCATATAGGTTATAGTCTAGAAGGCATTTGGGGTCATGCCTCTTCCTTCAGTACAACAGTCTTGGCATCAGGGTCCAAAGGAGTCAGAAAAGAGATGTTGCATGCTGACTTTAAAAGTCAAGATTCATACTCTTCACGCCCATGATAACAAATAGATCCTCTAGATTCCCTGCTCAAAGAAGTGGAAAATAAATTACATGGTAGATTCAAGTTGAGTAGTAAGACAAGAATCTCAATTCCTAGCTTCCATTCACCATATTTTAACTATTTCCTGCAATGGGGTCTTCCTTCTTAGTGCTTGTTCCTGCAAGTGATGTGCATCTACTTTCTAGTTTGTGGCCAGGCAACCTTTGAGAGACAGTTGTGTTGAGATGCAGCTTAGGTAAGCAAACTTAATGTTTTTGTACTTTTGGTTTGTTTGTTGTTCTTTTTTTTTAACCTGTGTATTCTGTAAAATCAACCCTGTGCTATGAACTGGTGTATGGCCTGGTACCAAATCATGATCTGTCTGTCCTAGAAACTGTGGCAATTCAAAGGTTCTTGTAGGCATGGCATCTTGCTGGTCATAACTCCTGATGTTTTTTGGATGGTCAAGAGAGTTTGTCTTCCCCACTTTCTTTGAGGTTTTTAGACCAGAATTTGAAAATAAAGAAAACTTTTGGCATGGAAATTTTATTATTGTGTTAAAATATATTAGAGGGAAACGAGTGATATTTTTGGGTTCAAGATTAAAATCTTTTATTCACATACAATGACTATTTATGAAATTATTGAGAAAAAGAAATGAAGATCATTCGATTTCACCTTCACCGAATTGTAGGAAGCCAAAGGAATGGACTCGGGACCCTTGGTTTCCATGATTCTTTTTTCAAAGAATGTACTTGCCTCCCGAGTCCTTCTCAGGTTCTGATGTCCATGGCTTTCTCTCCACCTTCTCTTCCTCCAATCCTCTGCCCTGGCCAACTCTACTGTGGAACACTAGCTCCATCCTGTCTTCCACCAACCTGAACATCCTCCTGCCTTGGAACTTCTGGACCTGCTGCTTCTCGGCATGGAGAGCTCTGTCCTCAGATAAATCAACAGCTCACCCTCTCATTTTCTTCAGGTGTTTGTTCAAAGGCTGCTTCTCAGAGAGGCTTCTCTGACCATGCTCTTGGATGTTGCAACCCTTGCCTCTTTTTTCTTCTTATCTGACTCTTTGATTTCCTCTGCCTTACCTATCTCCCCACAGGGAAGGCAGAGTCCCTGAGAACGGGGACTCTGTTTCACTCACTGTTCATCGTTCATATCCTCAGGTCTTAGAACAGTGCTTGGCATATCACAAAAGAGCACTGCATACTTAATGAATGAGTGAATAATTATTAGTGCCTAGGTGGGGATATCCTGGTAGCACATACTCAAGGAAGGGAACCAAGAATAAATGCACGAGTAATTAAGGGGGAAATCTATGTGTTCTTCCATTTCCTTTACTTCAGTGCATCCCTTACTGGGACTACACAGAACTATGTGATTCCATAAAGATTTTAATAAGGCTTCTCTCTATTTCAGATAACCCAAACACTCAAATAGAAATGCACATTTTCTGGCCAATCTAACTAAAATGTTCCATTTCAATATCAACATATTTCAACACAAAGGGGAAGCACACTCTGGTCAGAAATTCTTTGGCAGGTACCAGAATTCTATTATGCTGCTTAAGTAAAAATAATTAATTTTGCTCAATACTTGTTGTTATAGGAAAAATAAAAGCTAGAAGTGTTGTTCCTAGTTTCAGATCAACAAGTTAGTAAACAGAAGTACTCTCAAAAACGACATTATTGAATGAAAACAAGAAATGCCGGTTTGATTCTGTTTTTATGGTCTCTTTTACTCCATGATTGAGATCGGTGCAGTATGGCAAAGGTCAGGCGGGGTCAGCTGTTGGTAAGAGGCAACACTTTTGGCCCATATACTAGTAACTTCCATCATTCAGGAAGATACAAAACCAAAAATACCTAAAAGCAAAACAAAACAAAACACGTCCATTTTGCTTTATGAGTAATGTAAGTTTTGACATGCCCAAGTATGTTAAAGAATAATGGGGATATTCTCTGGAGGTAGGAAGAGACAGATTATTCCTGCGTTTTTCTGTAGTTTTGAGAGTTGACTGTAGAAGACATAATAACTACTTGTCAAATTATTACTTGGAAGTAAACCTGTAGAGGGTAGCAGAGCCGCTGTGCAGAGCTTGGTACTAAGAGCGTCAGATGGGCTCTGCAGCAATGCTCGAGAGGCAGGCAGGTGATCAAAGGTGGCAGGTGGTAGCTTGGAGCCTTTGAGCATAGAAATCCTAGAGATTTATGAGAGGAGGGAGAGAGAAGGCTGAAGAAAATAAAATCTTTCAGCTGCACTTCTCAGAAAAGGACATTTTTCATGGCTGATCCAAACTTTCTTTCTCTCTCTCTCTCTCTCATAAAGTTACTTATTTAATTCTGTCTAGTGGTTCTTTGTATTATGAGAAAGAGTCATAGAGACAGTAGGAAAAATCTATTAAAATATCCCTGCACATTACCCTGTTATACTACCTCCAAGCTGTTGGGTTTTGTGGCACTTACTTTTGTTCAAGGAATATTCTTTAAGATGTGTGATCCTTTTACAGTTCAGACATGCAGTGCTTATTGGTAAAGAAGGTTAATGTGGGTTCTGGAATTGAAGGTGCCAGTGAGAAGCTGAAACATTAAAGCTGGGAACAATGTCTAAGGAGCGAGGGGAGTGGAGCCAAGCAGGTGCCATTAGATCAGAACGAGAGACAGTGGATGAGAAGATGGAGGTGCTGAAGAAGGTAAAGAACTGTGTATGGTTTGAGTATGAGAGAATGTGTGCGTGCAGAATTGCCATGCAGTGATATCTGCAGTGGAGGCTCAAGGATTTTGGATGATGATGAAGACCAAGATTAAGAGGGGTGATGAAAAAATCCAAAGAAGAGCTGGGAAATCTAACTGTTTGGGTTCGGTAGAAATGACAGGTGTTGAAGGCAAGACAGTGAAGGGAGTGTGCAGCATCATGCTGGTATGGGATCCCTGTCTTTGTAAGTGCTGTCTGGGATGATTGAGGAGAGCCACGTGCCAAGGGCATCCAGGAGTGTGGGGCAAGGTTACTGACATAGTAGATGATGACTTAAAAAATCGATTGTTGGGGCACCTGGGTGGCTCAGTCGGTTAAGCGGCTGCCTTCAGCTCAGGTCATGATCTCAGGGTCCTGGGATCGAGTCCCACGTCAGGCTCTCTGATCAGCGGGGAGCCTACTTCTCCCTCTCCCTCTGCTGCTCCCCCTGCTTGTACTCTCTCTCTCTCTGACAAATAAATAAATAAAATCTTAAAAAAAATTGATTGATGATCTATAGTCATGCAAGATACTGTGCTGCATTTCTTCCTGGTCTCTAATTATGTGGTCTCACAAGCAAAATTGTCCCCAGCAGTGACAGTTGTAAGGGTCACAGTGCTGTTAGGGTTTTCCAGGCTTCACTTAATAGGTTAGGGAAAAAAAAACAAAACAAAACAGATATTGGAGGAAATCTGTCCATGATAGGAAAACAAAGGTCAAAATAGACAGCCATAAAAAATGAATCAGAATCAGAAAGGGAAGACCTATGAAGTGATAAGAACAGGAAGGTAATACCTCTTTAGGAAGATGGATATTCTTGTTAGTAATGGTGAGCACAGAGAAGATGGACATGGGGTGGATTTTGAACATTCCGCGCATGGTTCTAGGGGAGACCTCGGTGCACAGATCAAAGGGCCAGGTGTGAGCTCTGTCTTTTGGGGGGTTCTAATTCTACCATTTTCTGATTCATGGCAGTGAAATGTGCTCATACCCATGCTGGGGTCTTAGCTCCTTAAAAGAGAATGAATTGTCTCAACCATTAACATTGTTATGGAGACCATTCTCGTCTGATGTGGATTCTTCTGTCTTAAATGTGACATATCTATCGATCACATAAAAGAATGTAGTATAATATAATAATTTCAGAGCCAAGTCCTTACTGAAGTTTGTGTTCATTAATCACAGTGTATTTTTGAATCTTTAAGGTGTATGTGGCTGGATTTCTTTTGAGTGGGGTTCTGTTTCCATGAGCTACTCTCTTGGCCATGTGTATCTTCATACGATAATTGTCTTTTGGGTGAATATTACAATCTTATGTGTTAAAAAGTAGTCTGTTTCAGTTTTTTTTCTTTTTTGTAATATAAAAGGGTAAAAGAAGCTCATTCATTTTTGAAATGCAACTGTTCAGTTCACAACTGTTATAATTTTACGAAGGTGACATTTCATCCTTCCATGAGGGAGTTGGGGAACTTTTCCTGTTGGGTGTCAGTACTTTGGTATGTATGTACTCTCACCTGTGTTGGAAATGGAACAAATATGGTAAGGGGCCAGAAGCACAGTTTGGAAAGGTGGACATTAGCCAAGAACTCACCTCTCCTACCATCTTCAGCTTCCAGTTCTGTAGCCAAAAAGCAATTACTGAGAATAAGAATCACAATTTTCTTCAGTGTGGAACAGAGATTATCACCCAGCACCTGCATGTGGGTGGAAGAGAATCGTCACAGTTGGTGTAGGAGGCTTCCCTGTGGTGGGCTCTGGGTTCTTTGCGTGCAGCCAAACCAGAGTGGAGCCCAGCTGATTCCATTTCTGACACCTTTCTTATTTCTCTGGGAAAAGTGTCATTCCTATGGGTCTTTGGGAGTTGAGTGTCAGCAACTTATATCTGTTGGTAGAAGGCACAGATAATTTCTGGCTTGAAATCTCTGATTTGCATGCTCCAGGTGTCTTTAATGCAGGTATAATGCTGTTTATAGCCCTGCTTCTCAAAATTTTCTGATGCTGAGAATAACCGGGAGTACCTAATATGGATATCCCCAGGCTCCATCTGGGACCCTCCAGCTGAGAACCCACAGGGTAGGAACCTGTGGAGCTAAATATACAGGGAGCTCTCTGCTCACTGTACTCAGAGAAACTTGAGAAACAGTGGTTTTTTGATGATTGTGCATTGATATCTCTAGTCAGATTCTGAAAGAACATGCTTACATTTGCCCTGATGAACGATATCTTGTATCCCTAAAGTTTAAGAAGCTCTTACGCTTTTTTATACTAGATATACAAACCTGCCTTTTCCTTTTTATACAGGTAGGGTAGGAATATCATTGGTAATTAACATCCAAAGAAAACATGGAAAACAAACAAAAGGAAAACAGCGCCTCTCTTTAAGCAAAATTCCTGGGGCATCACAGACATTCGGAGGCTCCATAAAACCACAGAACTGTACTGTATCATTGTTCTCACAGTCTCCTCTTTTAAGAAACTCATCAGAGCTATGAACAATCAAAAGCACAGAGAAGGTGCAGGAGGGGCACAGAGAGGCTGAGTTTGGGAGTGAAACAGAGGTGCCATGCAGAGACCTGGGCTCGGATCCCCAGTCGCTGCTAACCATGTGTATCACCGGTGGGAGTCCCTCACCCACAAAGTTAGGGAGACAGTAAAAAGATCAGCGGTTGCCAAGGATGCAGGGAAGGATGACTACGCACAGCACAGAAGATTTTGGGGGCAGTGAGACTACTCTGTAAGACACTATAATGATAGACACCTTCCAGTATACATTTGCCTAAGCCCATGGAATGTGCGACACCAGGAGTGACCTTGAAGGTGAAGTATGGACTCTGGAGGATGATGATGTACCCATGTAGGGTCACCGATGATAACAAACATACCCTCTCGTGAAGCCTGTTGATATGGGGGAGGCTGTGCACATGGTGGGGACAGAGGATATATGGGAAATCTCTGTACTTTTTGTTCAAGTACTCTGTGAATAGAAAACTGCTTTAAAAAAATAACAGTTACTAATTGGGGAAAAAAAAAAAAACAGAAGGAAAGGGATGCTTCTGTCTGACACTTTGCTATTTCAGGTAGACCAGCTGATATATCACACAGGGGTGGCAGACACCATGGATCTCTCCTGGCCATCCTGAAAGAGAAAAGTAGACAATTTTTAGACTTAACCATCTTTTCAGATTAGGTTACTCTTACCAAAATATACCAGTATTAAGGAACCAACAGATCCATTTCTTGCAGGATTTTTCTATGGAATTGTAGTGAAAATCTCTTTTCAATCAAGCTCCACTGTCTGTCAGGAGGAAAAAAATCAATTGTGGGTCACACACAAGGAAAAACAACCTGAATTTAACAAGTATATTTACTCTGAAAAATACTTGAGTTCCCTATCCTGACAGTTAAGGTTAAATGCTAGAGAAAGATATGAAGAGTTGTTAGAGAAAAGAGAGTAAGAGAGTAAAGAGATAATAAAGCCTGGCATTTGGGAGAGAAATACATTAAAAGAGAGGGATACCAGGGTTGAGTAGGCAGAATAATAGACTCAAGAAAGCAGATTTCTCTTCAGAGCCCCCAGATCATTCGGGCTATGGGACATAAGATTAGTTATCACGTGTTGTCACGCCTATAAGATTCAGATGAACTCTGGCAGTTTGGAATCACATTTTCTACGAGATGGGACAGATCCCCCACTTTTATTTCCCACTCGCACGTGTGCTTTGAAAGAAAGGTTTATTTTCCCCACAAAACTCTTAAGCCTTTGTAAACGTCGAGGTAATGAGTTAGCTTTAGACACTGACTGTGGAAGCCCAGCATTATCCATGTATCTACCATCTAAGAGTGGATTTTATCTGACTCACAATATTATTTGCTTCTCACTTTCTTTAGCTTTTAATCTATTGTTCTGAATTAATCTTGAAACGGATTGCAATTAAAAAAATCTGTGTCATTGGAAATAATATAGTCAGGAGAACAACAATAGCTCTTATTGAAAGTGTCATTAAAGGAAGTACGTACAACCACTGGCCACTTTTCGCTCATAAGAGGATGCTTGTGCCAAGGTTATAGGGAGGGACAGGGCAGCTGTCAGCTCACGGGCATTCCTGAATAAACCCAAGTGTGTGCCATTGGGTCAAGGTTGGGCAAAAGGTTGACTGTTCATATCTGTCAGAGAATTTTTTTTTTTAATTTTATTATGTTATGTTAGTCACCATACAATATATCATTGGTTTTTGATGTGGTGATCCATGATCCATTGTTTTCATATAACACCCAGTGCTCCATGCAGTACGTGCCCTCCTTAATACCCATCACCGGGCTAACCAATCCCCCTCCCCCCTCCCCTGTAGAACCCTGTTTGTTTCTCAGAGTCCGTAGTCTCTCATGGTTCATCTCTCCCTCCAATTCCGCCCCCTCATTTTTCCCTTCCTTCTCCTAGTGTCCAGCTATTCCTTATGTTCCACAAATAAGTGAAACCATATGATAATTGTCTGTCAGAGAATTTGGTCTTAAAATACAAGTGGGGGTCCCATCAAAGTTGTTTGGTAAGAAGTGCAATTATGGTGGCTCCCTGATGTGTGGGAAAGGCTGTGGATGGACGCTGGGGCCCAAGACACCATGACGTCTCCTGCAGTTGACGGGGGAGGGAGGTTAGCTGTGGGGACAGTCAGGAAAGGACTACGCAAACAGCGAATCATGCAACACCACATCAAAAACTAATGATGTAATGTATGGTGCTTAACATAGCATAATAAAATTTAAAAAAAAAGAAAAAATGTATGCTATCTACTATGATTGTCTGTCACCTTGAACTAATTGAGCCAAATAAAATTATTTTTATTATCTGAAAAAAAAAAAAAAAAAGAAAGGAATATACCAGATAGGTTTTACTGGTAAGGTGTAAGGGGGTAAATGGCTAACTCCCTGTGGCAGATGGAGGAAAAAGGAGTTGTGGAATCCGTCAGTTTCCTAAGGTGGTCTAGCATGAGTTTGGAGCTCAGGCCCTATTAACTTATATGCTGAGTAAACATAGAGAGTGCTGGTCGATCTCAGTGTGTGTCTCTGTGTTGTTTCTTTGTCTTAGCAGCATTTGTACATTAAAAGGAAAAATGAAGATGCTGAACACTTTTACTTTAGATATTTGTATTATTTTGATTATAGCATTTTGTTTATATTATTTCAGAAAAGCACAGACAGAGCGGGGTGCAGGGGGGCTCTTGGGTGACCTGAGGACTAGTGACATCCTCAAGGGCAGAGTGTTGTTTGTGTGGGCTTGTTTTTGTTTTAATCTATCTGTCTATCTACTTATTTATTTCTGAGTCTCCATTACTCAACACAATACCTGATGTATAATGTATGCACCATATGTAATGCTGGCTGAATTTCAGGTGACCGGGAAACCTGCTGTTTGAAGGCAAGGTTATAAATAGAGGAGAGGAGGGGGCATAGTTCATATGGGAATGAATCTAAAGTAGAGGTAGGGCATTTCTATTGTTTCTCCCCAGAATTTTAAATGATTATTTGTTGCAAATATTGTTTTGCACTTATAAGTATAGAACAGCTAGAATTGACATTCTTAGGAAATTATAGTGAGGGAGGGGCTCGCTGAAGTCACTTCCAGCCCGTCCTTTTGATACAGCAGCAATTACCCCGTGTGCAGGCAGCTGTTCGCTGGGGGGTCACTGCCTTCTCTAGGCTCGCCCTCCTGACCATCCCTGACCCACTCTCCAGAGATGCCAGGGGTTCATTGTCAGCAGCAGAGTGTCCAGGAAAGAAACTCAGCAGTATCACTCCAATAAGATTTCCAGAAAATGCAAACAAATCAGAATCGTGTTGTTGTTTCTATAATCAAGACAACGGAGGACATAGGGTAAAGGCAATGCTTAAGGAAAAGGGAAAATTGTTGGGCAGAAGCTCAGCATTCTGTAAGGAGGACAGCCCAGGGAGTGGGTGTTCCCAGCATCCTCCAGTTTCATCGAGACACAACTGAGTCTTCATGGATGCAGAAATGTCCTGCTGGGGGCGCCTGGTGATTCCAGTCTCAGGACCTGCTCCCCTTCTCTCTCGCTCTGTCTCTGTCAGTCTCTCTCCAGCCACAGTGCAGACTTGGTACAAGGTCCTGTGTAACATCTCCTCTCCTTAGCTCCATCCAACCCCACAACGTTTCTTTTATTTTCAGTATTTTCTTTAATTAATCACCACTCAATATCATCCCATATGATGTAATGCTTTAGTTGCTCCCAAACCCTTCCTCTTTCCCCCAACCCCTCCCCGAGGTGGAGCTAGCTTGCCTCCATCATGTTGTTCCAGCCCCGTTTGCAGGTGGGTTTTCCATTTCTGGTGTGACAAACAGGAGAGGGTGCAGGACAGGTGGAGTGGTGGCCACAAGGTTTAGTCTTCGTAGGGTCCTCTTTTCGACTCACTTGGATTCCAGCCGTGTCCATGGCTCCCCGCACTCCCAGCTTCTGAGTTGTCTTGCCTGTTTCTTCCCTTGTCTTGAGGAGCTCTTCATGTTTTTCTTTTTTTTCATTTCATTTTATTTTATTTTATTTTTTTCATTTTATTTTATTTTATTTTATTTTATTTTATTTTATTTTATTTTATTTTATTTTATTTTATTTTATTTTATGGAAAGAACACTTAACATGAGATCTAACCTCTTAAGAGACTTTAAGTGCACAGTATGGTATTGTTGACTACAGGCATGATGTTGTCCAGCACATCCCTAGAGCTGATCCATCTTCCTTGACGGAAACTTTACACCCATTGATTAGCTTCCCCATTAACTCCCCATTCCCCCCTGCCTCCAGCTCTAAACCCCCTCTACTCTTTAATTCTATGAATTAGACTCTGCTCTCTCTACCTCTACATTTGGCCCTCCTGTTCGTGAGTTCCTGCTTCTCACTTGACTCCAGCAAACACTGGATCTTAGCTAAGCATCGTTGCCAGGGCCCCTGTGATGACATTACCATACCGTATTATAGTGTTCTGTTTATGTCTCCCTCATACTCCATACATTATACATTCCTGAGGACAGGCAGGTGTCGCTGTGTTCACTTTTATAAGCCTAATACTTAGCTTAGTTCCCAGAAGCCACAGAGTAGAAACTATTTCTGTGTCAGAGCAGAATCTGAAGGGCATTGTTTTGGGTTGGCACCATTTATCTCTTGCTTTTGGTCATACAGTAGGATGTGATGGAGGAAACATGAGATTAGCGGCATCCCTTGGTGCCCTAATTTTAAGTGATTGTGTCATGTGGAGAAAGTCTCTTCATTGAATGAAGCTTCAGAATTTATATCTGAGAAATGATGTTGCTATTACCTGTTCTTCCAATGTTACAGACTCGCTGTGAATTATAAGTTGGGTATTTTGAAAGTACTTTGCAAGTTGTAAACCACTCTAAAAATTTCAGTGTAATAGCAGATCAGGTCAGGATGGAGCTGCCGAAGGAAAATTCAGGTAAAAAAGCTGAGTTGCCTGTGTTTGGTACACATGTAAGGGTGGTCTTACCAGCTCTCTCAGAGGCCAGCAGCCAGCCACTAGCAAGAGAAAAGGGATCCTTTCTCAGGCAAGGCCAATGGAAAGAAATGCTGTTGTTGAGTACCATGTAAGAAAAATCTCAATGACGAAAGTAACTCCAGTTCTTCCCAGAAATTAGAACCCAGTCACAGTTTCATTATTTTCTGGTCATAGACGTAATGGACAGAAGTCTCAGGTGTGAGCCTGCCACCTGTCGTGCGCTTGGAATCTCTGGTTTATAAATAACCAGCTGGACTGGTTGCTCTCTTTAAACTTTTCAGCTACATCCTGGCATTGTGTCACTTAGGTACCTGTGATACTGTGATCATGTACTGTGGCTGGACAGGTAAACCCTGGGTTCTGTCCACAGTCGTGGGTTGTGCCCAAAGCCCTTTGTGCCGGAATCGATCCAGGCATTATGCCAGTTCAGAGTAATGATTTCTTGAGTTTTCATAGCTGCTGAACCTATTAGAAACATTTCCTCAATCCCAGGGTTCACCTTAGGATAGGGCAGGAGATTTGTCTCCACATTACAGGTGGAGAGGGTGAGCTTTGAGAGACGCTGACCTGCGGATTGCAGGAGGTTGCAAGCAGGTGAGAGTATCAGATTCTGTCGGGAGCTCTGGTTCTGAATCCTCGCTCCTTCAGAAATTTTTTTAGAAAGATTTTATTTATTTATTTGAGAGAGAGAGAGAGCAGGAGAGAAAGAAAGAGAGAGAGGAGCACATCAGTAGGGGGAGGGGTGCAGGAAGAAGGAGAGGCAGAGAATCCCAAGCAGACTCTGCACTTAGCACGACCCTGATATCATGATCTGAGCCGAAACCAAGAGTCAGACACTTGACTGCCTGAGTCAAGGGGATCCAGGCGTCCCCTTCAGAAATTTATTTGACCTCTTCTTACTCAGTTATTTTATCCAATAAGCCTATATATTGGGCTTAAATAAACTGACATCTGTAAGGTACTTAGCATAATACCTTGCACACATCTTGTGCCCAGTAAATATTAGTATAATACTAATACAATGATCTTTATTATTTGTATCCATACCAGCCTACAAAATAGTAGAAAGGGAGGAGCACAGCAGTTGGTATCTTGTCTCTGTTTTAGTGCAATTCCATATTACACAGAAATAAGGATGTAGGATGTATACCAGTTCTGTAATGACCAAGGCCAGGGGTCTGTCAACTTGCAGAGGCCACAAGCCATGTCTTGAGGCATTCGTATTCTCATTAACAGTGGTGAAGGCCAGGGATAATGCATTGAGGGATAGCGGAATCTTTTAAACCCCAAATGGGAGTTTACTCTCTCTGGAAGAGTTTGTCACTATGTTCACGACTTTGTACAAAAGTAATCAGCTGTTCTGGCTGAAACTGTTGTCTTGACCAGGTTGGGGGAATCTGAATCGAGAGACAGAAAATTCCAGGTGTTTGGGGTCCGGTCACACAAACAGAATGACTAGAAAGGAAGCTCAGTGCCTGGACCTGCTTTGTGCTAAGACTTGGGCACCCATTGCCCGTAGTCGATTTATGTGCCAACTTCAGCCTGTGTGATATCATTTGCTGATACTCAAGCTACAGCTCTACAACCTGTTCATTCTAACTTATCTATGTATGAAGAAGGAGTAACTGCAACATTGTTTTAAGTTAGAGTGACTAGCAAAGCATCCCACTGAGTGTTGGAGAAGATGAATAGTTGAGTGTGTCACCTTAAGATTTGATGATAGTAAAGACATTGTAAAAAATTGCATCATGCAGTTTACTTATAATGCTGTGCGTAGAGCATGTGGCAGGACAACCTGTGAATTTGGGGCCTGCTATTTGGCCATGTAGACTGAGCACTGCTCAGGTCCATGTGTCATTGGCCAATGCAGTCACCTGAGCCACCATATACAGTGGCTCTTTGGGTTTTGAATTTGTTTGGGGAAATCTTTCCTCAATTCAAAGCATGGTTAGATTTACAAATATGATGGGGTTAATTCTAAAAAAGAATTAAAGAAAATCACTATTTGTAATTATCCTTACTGCCCCTATTTGACCGTATTTTGATGGAATGTAATCCCCTTAGGGAACAGACACAGGCATGTTGTTGCTGAGCGTTTTACCGTCAGCCTCTAAAGGAAGTCATTTGGATTGATTACATAATGCTATCCTGGGATCCTTTCACAATTTAGCTCTACGTAAGGGAAAGTCTGTAATACCCAGCATATATTTTATAGCTTTTGTAAAGTTAGCTTTTGGGTGCTAATACATATGCAAACTTGTTTTAGCCTAACACCCAAATTTTTACTTTTTAAAAAATCAATAATTAATGATAAATAATCATTTAAAAATTATTTTTATTGTTTTTAGTACTTTCCTTCTTTTCAGCCAAGGCCCAAGACTAGGTCTTCCTGTCCCTGGCCTGGGTATTCTTGTCCTTGTGTGTCTTCATTTCCATAGTATATATAAGTTTGCATGTTATATTCCAGAATATTTTCTCTCTGGTTCCTTCAGAATGTCTCAGGACCTAGTAGATTCTCAGTAAATATGAGTTGAATAATTGAAATTTATTTGGCATATGATTCGAGGGAATCAAGACTAGAGTAAAAAGGGGTGCCTGGTGGGGCGCCTGGTGGGGCGCCTGGGTGGCTCAGTGGTTAAGTGTCTGTCTTCGGCTCAGGTCATGATCCCAGGGTCCTGGGATCGAGCCCCGCATCCGGCTCCCTGCTCGGTGGGAAGCCTGCTTCTCCCTCTCCCACTCCCTCTGCTTGTGTTCCCTCTCTCGCCGTGTCTTTCTCTGTCAAATAAATAAATAAAATCTTTAAAAAAAAGAAAAAGGAAAAAAAGGGGCACCTGGGAAGCTCAGTGGGTAGGCATCCAACTCTTGATTTCGGCTCAGGTCATGATCTCAGGGTCGGGAGATAAAGCTCCATGCCGGGGTCCATGCTGGGTATGGAGCCTGCTTGAGATTCTTGCTCACTCACCCTCTGCTCTTCCCTCGCCCTTTTTCAAAAAAAAAAGAAAAAATGAATGAAAAGACCTCAGAGTCTTTACTCATGAGTAAGATTTAGAAGTAACTGCTTCTATTTATTAAGGGCTTACAATGTATTTTATAAAATACACCATATAATTTAATCCTTGTAATAACCCTCTGCAGTTGGTTTACAGTCTTTTTGTAAGACTTTATTTTTTGGAGCGGGTTGGGGTTCACAGCAAGATTAAGAGGAAGTTTCAGAGGTTTCCCATGAGCCCCCTGCCCACACACATGCACAGCCTCCCCCACATCAAGACCCCCCCTCCTGATGGGTGCATTTGTTACAAGTGATGAACCCACAGAGACACACCTTTATCACCCTCAGTGCACAATTGACGTTAGAGTTCAATCTTGGTGTCGTACATCTTGTGGGTTTAGATAGATATATAATGACGTGCATCCATCATTACAGTATCATACATCAGTTTCACTGCCTAAAAAATCCTCTGTGCTCCAAATATTCATTTCTCCCTCCCCACAAACCCTGGAAAGCACTGATCTTTTTACTATCTCCATAGTTTTATTTTTCCCAGAATGTCATATATTTGGAATCATACAGGACGTAGCCTTTTCAGACTGACTTCTTTCACTTGGTGATATGCATTTAAGGTTTCTCTGTGTCTTCTCACAGTTTGATAGCTTATGCCTTTTTAGTGCTGGATAATAGCCCATCGTCTGGATGGATCACAGTTGATCCGTGCATCTATGGAAGGACATTTTCATTGCTTCTAAGTTTTGGCAATTATGAATAAAGCTGCTATAACAATCCATGTGCAGGGTTTTGTGTAGACATGTTTTCAGTTCCTTTGGGTAAATATAAAGGAGGGCATTTGCTGGATCATATGGTCAGATGATGTTTAGTTTTATAAGAAACCACCAAACTATTCCTTAGTGGTGACACTATTTTGCATTCCCAACAGCAATGAGTGAGAATTCTTGTTGCTCCACATTCTCTTCCACACTTGATGTTGTCAGTTTTCCAGATTTTGGCCATTCTAATAAGTGTGTAGTGGTTCAATATCGTATTTTAGCTTTTTGTATTTCTGAGATAAGAAAATGGAATCTGAAGTTGTTACGTAACATCTGAGCTCACAGCCTCATATTTGACAGAGTTGGGATCTAAATACAGTTCTGTTTGATGCCACGGCCGGCAACCAGTTGTAGCCGCTATGTCCTACCCCTTTCTCTGGACAGAGATTTCCTCAACCTTAAAAATAGAGGACTGCCGTGTTCTCCTTGTACATGGGTTTATATTGAAGACAAAGTGAGACAATCTACCTAAGAGTACTTTGAAGATGGCAAAGTTCTATGAATATAAGCAATAATATGTTACAGTACATAGAAAAGATGAAGCCATTTTAGGTACATTTCTAACGCTATTTGCATGACTTTTAAGTAAATTAGTTTCACTAGATTTCTCTTTCCTGATCTGTATAGTAAGGGATAGCTACATTTTAACAATTACTGTGTGATCTGTAATGTGTGCTAAGTATTTTTTTTTCTTTTTCCCCCCACCCCCCTCCCATCTAGAACCCCCAGTTTGTTTCTCAGAGTCCATAGTCTCTCATGGTTCGTCTCCCCCTCCGATTTACCCCCCTTCATTTTTCCTTTCCTGCTATCTTCTTCTTTCTTTCTTTTTTTTAACATAAAATGTATTATTTGTTTCAGAGGTACAGGTCTGTGATTCAACAGTCTTACACAGTTCACAGTGCTCACCATAGCACAAACCCTCCCCAGTGTCTATCACCCAGCCACCCCATCCCTCCTACCCCCCACCACTCAAGCAACCCTCAGTTTGTTTCCTGAGATTAAGAATTCCTCATATCAGTGAGATCATATGATACATGTCTTTCTCTGATTGACTTATTTCGCTTAGCATAATACCCTCTAGTTCCATCCATGTCATTGCAAATGGCAAGATTTCGTGTTTTTTTTGGTTTTTTGTTTTTGATGGCTGCATAATATTCCATTGTATATATATACCACATCTTCTTTATCCATTCATCTGTTGATGGACATCTTGGCTCTTTCCACAGTATGGCTATTGTGGATATTACTGCTATAAACATTGGGGTGCACATACCCCTTTTGATCCCTACATTTGTATCTTTGGTGTAAATATCCAGTAGTGCAATTGCTGGGTCATAGGGTAGCTCTATTTTCAACTTTTTGAGGAATCTCCATACTGTTTTCCAGAGTGGCTGCACCAGCTTACATTCCCACCAACAGTGTAGGAGGGTTCCCCTTTCCCTGCATCCTCGCCAACATTTGTCATTTCCTGACTTGTTAATTTTAGCCATTCTGACTAGTGTGAGATGGTATCTCATTGAGGTTTTGATTTGGATTTTCCTGATGCTGAGCAATGCTGAGCACTTTTTCATGTGTCTGTTGGCCATTTGGATGTCTTCTTTGGAAAAATGTCTGTTCATGTCTTCTGCCCATTTCTTGATTGGATTCTTTGTTCTTTGGGTGTTGAGTTTGATAAGTTCTTTATAGATTTTGGATACTAGCCCTTTATCTGATATGTTATTTGCAAATATCTTCTCCCATTCTGTCGGTTGTCTTTTGGTTTTGTTGACGGTTTCCTTTGCTGTACAAAAGCTTTTTATCTTGATGAAGTCCCAATAGTTCATTTTTGCCCTTGCTTCCCTTGCCTTTGGCGATGTTTCTAGGAAGAAGTTGCTGCGGCTGAGGTCGAAGAGGTTGCTGCCCGTGTTCTCCTTTAGGATTTTGCTAGACTCCTGTCACACAGTTAGGTGTTTCAACCATTTGGAGTGTATTTTTGTGTGTGGTATAAGGAAATGGTCCAGTTTCATTCTTCTGCATGTGGCTGTCCAATTTTCCCAATACCATTTGTTGAAGAGACTGTCTTTTTTCCTTTGGACATTCTTTCCTGCTTTGTCGAAGATGAGTTGACCACAGAGTTGAGGGTCCATTTCTGGGCTCTCTATTCTGTTCCATTGATCTATGTGCCTGTTTTTGTGCCAGTACCATACCGTCTTGATGATGACAGCTTTGTAAAAGAGCTTGAAGTCCGGAATTGTGATGCTGCCAGCTTTGCTTTTCTTTTTCAACATTCCTCTGGTTATTCGGAGTCTTTTCTGGTTCCATACAAATTTTAGGATGATTTGTTCCATTTTTTGAAAAAAGTGGATGGTATTTTGATGGGGATTGCATTGAATGTGTAGGTTGCTCTAGGTAGCACTGACATCTTCGCAATATTTGTTCTTCCAATCCATGAGCATGGAACGTTTTTCCATTTCTTTGTGTCTTCCTCAATTTCTTTCATGAGTATTTTATAGTTTTCTTAGTCCAGATCTTTTGCCTCTTTGGTTAGATTTATTCCTAGGTATCTTATGGTTTTGGGTGCAACTGTAAATGGGATCGACTCCTTAATTTCTCTTTCTTCTGTCTTGTTGTTGGTGTATAGGAATGCCACTGATTTCTGTGCATTGATTTTATATCCTGCCACTTTACTGAATTCCTGTATGAGTTGTAGCAGTTTTGGGGTGGAGTGTTTTGGGTTTTCCACATAAAGTATCATATCATCTGCAAAGAGTGAGAGTTTGACTTCTTCTTTGCTGATTTGGATGCCTTTTATTTCTTTTTGTTGTCTGATTGCTGTGGCTATGACTTCTAGTACTATGTTGAACAGCAGTGGTGACAGTGGACATCCCTGCCATGTTCCTGACCTTAGGGGGAAAGCTCTCAGTTTTTCCCCATTGAGAATGATATTCGCTGTAGGTTTTTCATAGATGGCTTTTATGATATTGAGGTATGTACCCTCTATCCCTATACTCTGAAGAGTTTTGATCAAGAAAGGATGCTGTACTTTGTCAAATGCTTTTTCTGCATCTATTGAGAGGATCATATGGTTCTTGTTCTTTCTTTTATTAATGTATTGTATCACATTGATTGATTTGAGGATGTTGAACCAACCTTGCAGCCCAGGAATAAATCCCACTTGATCGTGGTAAATAATCCTTTTAATGTACTGTTGGATCCTATTAGCTAGTATTTTGGTGAGAATTTTTGCATCCATGTTCATCAGGGATATTGGTCTGTAATTCTCCTTTTTGATGGGGTCTTTGTCTGGTTTTGGGATCAAGGTAATGGTGGCCTCATAAAACGAGTTTGGAAGTTTTCCTTCCATTTCTATTTTTTGGAACTGTTTCAGAAGAATAGGTATTAATTCTTCTTTAAATGTTTGGTAGAATTCCCCTGGGAAGCCATCTGGCCCTGGGCTCTTGTTTATTGGGAGATTTTTGATGACTGCTTCAATTTGCTTAGTAGTTAAAAGTCTGTTCAGGTTTTCTATTTCTTCCTGGTTCAGTTTTGATAGTTGATACATCTCTAGGAATGCATCCATTTCTTCCAGATTATCTAATTTGCTGGCATAGAGTTGCTCATAATATGTTCTTATAATTGTTTGCATTTCTTTGTTGTTGGTTGTGATCTCTCCTCTCTCATTCATGATTTTATTTATTTGGGTCATTTCTCTTTTCTTTTTGATAAGTCTGGCCAGGGGTTTATCAATCTTGTTAATTCTTTCAGAGAAGCAGCTCCTAGTTTTGTTGATCTGTTCTACTGTTCTTTTGGTTTCTATTTCATTGATTTCTGCTCTGATCTTTATTATTTCTCTTCTCCTGCTGGGTTTAGGCTTTATTTGCTGTTCTTTCTCCAGCTCCTTTAGGTGTAAGGTTAGGTTGTGTATTTGAGACCTTTTTTGTTTCTTGAGAAAGGCTTGTATTGCTGTATACTTTCCTCTTAGGACTGCCTTTGCTGCATCCCAAAGATTTTGAATAGTTGTGTTTTCATTTTCATTGGTTTCCATGAATTTTTTAAATTCTTCTTTAATTTCCTGGTTGACCCATTCATTCTTTGTAGGATGCTCTTTAGCCTCCGTATATTTGAGTTCTTTCCGACTTTCCTCTTGTGATTGAGTTCTAATTTCACACCAATGTGGTCTGAAAATATGCAGGGAAGGATCCCAGTCTTTTGGTACTGGTTGAGACCTGTTTTGTGACCTAGGATGTGATCTATTCTGGAGAATGTTCCATGAACACTAGAGAAGAATGTGTATTCTGTTGCTTTGGGATGGAATGTTCTGAATATATCTGTGAAGTCCATTTGGTCCAGTGTGTCATTTAAAGTCTTTATTTCCTTGTTGATCTTTTGCTTAGATGATCTGTCCATTTCAGCGAGGGGGGTGTTAAAGTCCCCCACTATTATTGTATTGTTGTCAATGTGTTTCTCTGATATTTTTATAAATTGGCTGCTCCCGTATTAGGGGCATAGATATTTACAATTGTTAGATCTTCTTGTTGGATAGACCCTTTAAGTAGGATATAGTTTCCTTCCTCATCTCTTATTATAGTGGGTTTTAAAATCTAATTTTTCTGATATAAGGATTGCCACCCCAGCTTTTCTTTTGGTGTCCATTAGCATGGTGAATGGTTTTCCACCCCCTCACTTTCAATCTGGGGGTGTCTTTGGGTCTAAAATGAGTCTCTTGCAGACAGCATATCGATGGATATTGTTTTTTTAATCCAATCTGATAGCCTGTGTCTTTTGATTGGGGGCATTTAGCCCATTTACATTCAGGGTAACTATTGAAAGATAGGAATTTAGTGCCATTGTATTGCCTGTAAGGTGACTGTTATTGTATATTGTCTGTGTTCTTTTCTGGTCTATGTTACTTTTAGGCTCTCTCTTTGCTTAGAGGACCCCTTTCAATATTTCTTGTAGGGCTGGTTTCATGTTTGCAAATTCCTTTAGTTTTTGTTTGTCCTGGAAGGTTTTTTATCTCTCCTTCTATTTCCAAGAATCCTGCTTTCAGGATTCTCTCTTTGTCTCTGAGACTCGTAAGTTTTACTATTAGATGTTGGGGTGTTGACCTATTTTTGTTGATTTTGAGGGGGGTTCTCTGTGCCTCCTGGATTTTGATGCCTGTTTCCTTCCCCAAATTAGGCAAGTTCTCTGCTATAATTTGTTCCAATATACCTTCTGCCCCTCTCTCTCTTGCTTCTTCTTCTGGTATCCCAATTATTCTAATATTGTTTTGTCTTATGGTATCACTTATCTCTCGAATTCTGCCCTTGTGATCCAGTAGTTGTTTATCTCTCTTTTTCTCAGCTTCTTTATTTTCCATCATTTGATCTTCTATACCACTAATTCTTTCTTCTGCCTAATTTATCCTAGCAGTTAGAGCCTCCATTTTTGATTGCACCTCATTAATATCCTTTTTGATTTCGACTTGGTTAGATTTTAGTTCTTTTATTTCTCCAGAAAGAGTTTCTCTATTATCTTCCATGCTTTTTTCAAGCCCAACTAGTATCTTTAAAATCGTCATTCTGAACTCTAGTTCCGACATCTTACTAATGTACGTATTGATTAGGTCCCTGGCAGTTGGTACTGCCTCTTATTCTTTTTTTTTTTTTTTTTTTTTTGAGGTGATTTTTTCTATCTTGTCGTTTTGTCCAGAGGAGTATAGATGAATGAGAGAACAAAATGCTAACAGGGTAACAACACCCCAGAAAAGCATACACTAAACAAATCAGAAGAGACCTGAAACCGGGGGAAAAGAAAGGGAAAGAAAGAAAAAAGAAAAAAAAGAAAAAGAAAAAGATAAAAAAATAAAGAATATGATCAAATATGATTAGGTGGTGAATATATCAGTACCACGCCCTAGATTTTGGGCATATTTTGGTCTGTTAGAAGAAACTGCCTCCCAAAATTTTAAAGAAAGAAAAGCTTATATATGTACAAAAATAAGGGTAAATATGATGAAGGGATGGAATATGACTGTAAAGATCAAAATTATAAAAGATTTTATAAAAGGAATTTCTAAGATAAGAAGTTGGTCGGAAAAAGGAAGAAGGGTAATTTAAAAAAAAAAAAAAAAAAAAAGAGAGAATGTGATCAGGTAGGAGACTAGAACAAACCTCACTCGGCCTGTGACCGGGCGTTTCTATCTCTGGTGCATGACCCATGTCGAGTCTCCAAACCCAGCAGATCCCTGCAGTGCGCTCCCACGCCACTCCTCCCAGGGGAAGAAGGGGAGTCTCCCTGGATCTGCCGCTTGTTGGGTCCCTGCCAGAGGAGCAGTGGCCCAACTGTGCCACGGATCATGGTTTATGGCAACCCCAAGCTGAGAGCCCACTCCTCGGCTCCATCTCTGCAGCTGGCTTCCCCACTCTGATACCTGGGAGCTCTGCCGGACTCAGGCACCCCTGGTCTTCCTGTGACCCCGAGGGTCCTGAGACCACACTGTCCCAGAGAGGGTTCCATCCCCCGCTTAGCCACTGGAATAACGTCCCTCTGTGGACCTGACTTCTATAAGTTCCAGTTTTGTGCTCCGTGGCTCTATCACTTGCCAGAAGCGGCTGATGGAAGCCCGTTCCCCCGCAGTCTATCTTCCCAAATATCGCCTCGGATTCACTTCTCCGCACGTCCTACCTTCCAGAAAGTGGTCACTTTTCTGTTCAGAGAGTTGCTGCTATTCTTTTCTTCAATCTCCTGTTGAGTTTGTAGGTGTTCAGAATGGTTTGATCCCTATCTAGCTGAATTCCTGCGACCAGATGAAATTTAGGTCTCCACTCCTCCACCATGTTGCTCCTCCCATGTGTGCTAAGTATTAACAACATAAAAAATTGCAGTGTTTCAGGCTTTTTAAATCTTCAGGACGGTAAGCGATACTAGGTGGGCAGTAGCCGTCAGTACCCATGCTAAGAGGCAAGAGACGATGGGTCAAATGCACAGACACTGGAGGAAGGGCTAGGTGGTAGGATGATGACTAGATACTAAGTTCTGGTCTACCTCGGGGAAACCATCCATGCAACTTATTGAAAGAAACTCCACCAGGTGGTTGATTCGATGGCTGATGTCAGTGAGGAATGCAGGCAGCATAACCTGTCTTAATAATTAATACACTGAATTGTGGTGACTGTTCATTGAAGAATTAGATATGAGCTGTTATTCTGGTGGAATACTGACAATGATCCTTTTTTCTCCCCTCCTAACATACATGCAGGTTCTAAGCTCATGTCCGCATGCAGGTCTAGACTGAATCACTGAAATTTTATAGCGATGAAACCACTCCTTTTTAAACTGACAGATACATGATGACAACGTGCTATGGATGGGCATTTTTTATAGATATATTATAGGAATGAGAATATTAGCTTATATTGCAACATTCTTGTCTTTATCATCCATAAAGCTAAATTCTACAATTGATTTTCATAGTTTTGAGTATGGAATTCTTTTTTGCTCTGTAACTTTATTATGTGCATTAGAGAAATGTTTTCTCTACTCCCTTTTCAGAGAGCTCACTTTTATCAAAAGTGACTTTGCTGCAACAGAATGTTGGGACAAATCGCTCCAAATCTTGTACCACTGATTCCAGAAACACCATTATTATTAACATCTTAGTCCACTGATTCTAGACAGAAAAGCTCAATAGGAGCAGACAAACACACTTGTCTATTTCAAGAAGTCAGACAGAAATATTTGGCCTGGGGAATTGCAAAAACAAAGAAAAGGGTGACGGAACTCAGTGCTTGCTTCTGAGCACAAGGACACTTCTGATGGCTTTGATTGCACCATAGCAGATGCTTCCTGTGGTAGGTTAATTTGCAAAAACATGAAATAAAATAAACCTACTCATTAAAACCTTCTCATTTAAGTCCCATTTCGAACTGGGCATCAGAGAACACTATATAGCTGCTGTGGGGATCAGGGAATGATGTGTTTTGTTCCACAGAGTTGTTTTATTGATGCATAATTTGATGTTCCCCATTCTGATTGGTGGCTGGCCATCCCTTAAGATCCCTTCCCTAAAGAGTACAATTGCCCATTCAAATGTTTATTAAGAAGAGAGTGAGACTGATTTAGCCCACAAACACTGTCAGCTCCATTTATTGCAGTGTATTATTTAAGAGCTATTTGCAGCATATTAGAGATAATACTTGTCAGTATTATCAGGTGGAATATTGCCATGAAGAATCCACTAATATAATGTAGTGAGCTCCCTGAGAGAGACACGGTACTTTTTGGGGACCAGAGACCTTTGTTCTTAGCTGCCAAGTAGTGTTTTTGGCGGGTTACTGTCACAGAACGCTCACAGAAGTACTCTTTGGTGGACAGTAAAGAATGCAAATTGCAATTCATTCATTGAGTAATGATCGCTTTGGACAGACTCTGAAGTGTAATGTATCATAAACACTAAACTACCAGCCTTATTTATGATGCCCTGTTTCGGTGCTCACCAACTATTGAGGTGATTTTCAGCTGGTAGCGTAGATATATTTGTGTGTTGATTAATTGTGTGTTACTGTTGTGGGTGATTGAACATTATCTCTCCTAGATCCAGGGTATGCAGGTTTGAAACACTACCATATTCACTCAAAAGAGAACGCGCAGTTGACACAGTTCCTGCTGGTGGGAGCAGGTCCTCTGGAGGCAGGCTCTGAAGGCAGCTGGGCAAGCCCAGAGACACTGGCCTTCCTCCAAACAGAACCCACTGCAGTGGATGGAGGCGCTTCTCACTCAGATTCCCAGACCTCTCCTCCCAGTCACCCTCTGCTAGATTTGACCCCAATGTGATCATAGACTCCAAGTTTTTTCTCAGTCTGTTCATATGGGAAACCTCCTGCTACATCCACATCTGACTTTGGCCTTCCTTCCCCATCTCTTTATTGTGCAAGTCAGAGTCCCCCAGATCTTACTGGAGTGGGACCTCCGCCCACCCATGACCTTCCCTTTGCACTTGCTTCTCTCAACTGCTGACCATGAGTCTGCTCTGTCATATAGCCTAGACACACAGCTGCGGGTAAACGCATCAAACCACAACACACAACTTTTAGTTTTAAAGGTGGGCTGGTCTTTGTTTTCCCAGCAGGTAGTGTTGGGTAGTGGTTACCAAGCCATGGGAATCGTCTATAATGAGAAGAAAAATAAGCTTTTTTGGCAGGTCCATTAAAACTTCATAGATGTTGTATAAGATGACATCCAGGAGACTTCACTGGAAAAAAAAGGCTCATTATTTGTAAGCCAGAAAGAGGAACAATATTTTGTGTTGTGTTTTTTCCAACTTTGCTTAGCAGTTATATCTCTTATGAACTTGGAGAGCCTTGCAAGGTCCTTGGCTTTAATATTTCTTTTCTAAGTACCCATCATTACTCAGCAGGCCAATATGTGGGCCATTGATTGTGGTACTAACGATTTGTCCATAGGCTCACTTAATTCTGAGGACTGTCCAATAGAAAAGAAAAAAGAAAGAAATGCCTCCCTCATGTAGACAGCTGAGTGCACGAAGCAATTTAATGCTTTCTTGTAACCAGCAGTGATTTTTCTTTTTTTCCTTTTTGATTATGAAACTCACTGAGTGCCCCATTGTAATGACAAACACCAAATAAAGCTTCCTTCGCATGGTGAAAGTGGCTGCAGGGGAATATCCTTATTTTAGAGATGTTGCACAGAGGTAGATTTTCACTGACAGTAAATCATAATGCTGTTTTTCTCATACTTTGGGGTAAAGCACACCTGTTAGAATAAAGCTATATATGTGCTAAACCTCTTTGTTGGCTTTGAGACACATTTTTGTTTCTCCTCTTAAAATGAAAATCAGGGGGCACCTGGGTGGCTCAGTCGTTAAGCATCTGCCTTTGGCTCAGGTCATGATCCCAGGGTCCTGGGATTGAGCCCCATATCGGGCTCCCTGCTCCGCGGGAAGTCTGCTTCTCCCTCTCCCACTCCCCCTGCTTGTGTTCCCTCTCACTGTGTCTCTCTCTGTCAAATCAATAAAATCTTTAAAAAAAAAAAAGAAAATCAGCTCGGAGACAAAGGTAGGGGAGAAATAAGACTTATTGAAAGAGGAAAACATTTAACAATAGAAAGAGAAAAATCCTTTATACGTCTTAGGACGTGCTTTCTTTAAAGAGAGGAAAATCTGCTTTTCTGTTTCTAAAAGTTAAACTCTATGATAGGGTCTTTGTTCAGCATTGTAGAATCATCAAAAGTGAGCCCATCTGTAATGAGAAATCGAAATCTCACCCTTTGTAAGGAATTTTCTTTTTTTTTTTTTGTGCGGACCACCAAGATGGAGACTTCCAAACCACGTTGCCCCGCTCCTGCCGAGGTTGGAATTGAAATTTCTTCTCACGATAACTGAGCGGCAGGTGAGATATCAGCCTCTCACTCTCCGCGTGGGGAGGACAGCATGGCGCTGACTAGAGCGGACTTGGTATGGATTCCCATTCAGCAAATTAAAATCCACCACCCTTGATGGGGCCGAAGAGAGGATGTGGTCCCATTTCGTTGTGTCTCACCCAGGGTATCCCAGCATTCGCCCCTTCCAAGAAAATTCTTCTTTAAAGTTTTTCAGATTTGAGAGATTCTTTTAAAGGTGTGCCTGTGTTTCACATTTTCTAGGAAGAAAAATTTCCCCTGAAAGCAAAAAATCAACTTGAGAGAGTGTTGAAATACCGATAAAAGAGTATTTTTTTTCTGGAAAAAATGTATATGTATTTTTGGATTGGTACTTGGTGTGTGATGGTAAATAGGTGGTTAGTCATCTGAATGACAGAAAAATGGCCGGTGGGTGATTTGATTGACACTCATTTATCATTCATTTTTTTCTACTTTTGTAGGACATCTGCTGTGCGTGGTCATGGGTCAGACATTGTGGTAGATAGAGAAATAAATAAGCTGAGACCCTATGATGGTTAACTTTATGCGTCAGCTTGACTGGGCCATGGATGCCCAGATAGCTGGTTAAGCATCATATCAGGGTGGGCGTGTGAGGGTGTTTCTAAAAGAGGTTAGGATCTGAATTAGTTTTCAAGGGTGGGCTTAGTAAAGAAGATGGCCCTCCCCAGTGTACATAGACACCATCCAATTCACTGAAGGACTGACTAGAACAAAAATGCAGAGGAGGATGAATTTGCTATTCACCTCTGAGGCCCTAAAATGACACCATTGGCTTTCTGGGTCCCCAGCTTGTGGATGGCAGATCATGGGACTCTTCAGCTTCCATGATCAGTCCTGTTTCTCTGGAGGCCCTGACTAATACAGACCTGCTCTGGTGTTTCTCCAAATGGGGTTAGTGACTGCTAATGGATAGAAAACATCATCTGATATTTGAATGCAGTATGTGTTCTTTTTTTTTTTTTTTTTGTATAAAGAATCTATTTTACTAGATTATAGAAATTGGAAACTTCCATCAAAATTACTATGGGAATTAGAAGACATAGAACATCAGTGTTCAAGTAGAAAAATAACATGACAATAGTAATAGCTCATGTTTATTGTATGAATTCTATATATACATAAAACAAGCATTCAGTGTTTTAGAAAGTTAAGAAAGGACCATGCAATTTGTATGGGGCTTTTATCACTGAGGAAGAGATTCCTCTTATTGGAAAATTGGAATCACATCATGAGCTAGCACAGAAACATCCGTTATAAATGCCCTTGGGTTAGGCAGTGCAAGGTGGGTCTGAGATGATTATTCAGACAGGAACTTGGAGCGAGTCTCCTTCCCAAAGGTGGTTTCAGTTCCAGCTTCCTCCGGGACCTTAAATGGTGATGTGGAAAATTGATTGTCGAATATTTTTAGGGCTCCAGAAAACTCAGCACTTGGTTAAATGCATGATAGAAGAGAAAGAAAAGATGAAAAAACAATGCTAAGACAAGTACCCCTTGCTCATGGAGCCATGTGGCTAGCTCCAGGGCATGTAGGAAAATTAGACAGTTGTCCTGATGGCTTAGACTTGGGCCAGGGAGCGTGTCGGAGTTTAACAATGGAGATTATCAGATAGTGTGAGTGTAAGACAAAGAACCCTAAAGAATGTCAAATTGGTTTGAGGGAAGGAGACACAGAGAGGTGGGTAAAAGATATGCCAGGGAGGATAAAACATCATTTTCTAAGCTTTTTAATCAATAAGCTCAAGAGATTATTTCAGATTTAGGGTCTTAAAGATAAGGAGATGCAGCAAAAAGAGGAAACACAAGAATGAGCCATGCATTTATAAAGCTATCGGAATGTTGCTAAGCTGCTTGAGAAATATGCAGCCCTGCGATGGTGGCACGTTACCCTGAGAAGCGAGAGTAGTGTGCTTTCTTCTTGACCTAGTATATACCTCCTGCCTTCTGGTGGAAATCTTCCCGGTGTTTCTGGGTGGAAAGAGACTGTGAAGGGTGACTAAACCAAAATGAAGATAGAAGGGATAAAAATGTGAAAAAAAAAAACAAAAAAACAAAAAAAAAACCTGCGTGCAGAGTTTAAAGTCTAAACCTAAAAAGACACAAACCCTTAGCCAAAGAGCTGAAGGTCTAGATGACGGTTTACAAAATCCAAGGGGCCAGAGCACTGTTGCTGTGAGTGAATCTAAACTGCTCAGTTCCACCCCATCTCAGGATTTTTTTTGACCGTGATCATTCATTGTATTGTGAAATTATTTCTTTATGTAACTGTAGTTTGCTCCTGTTTGCAGATTTTTCACGCATTTGTCATCAACATATTGATAGTAAAAATGCCTTTGTTTCAATAATGTAAGTGGAACGATAGGATTATGAGGTAAGGCAGAGTGTAATGAATCTCGCATGTGAAATAGAGCAGATTTTAGGTGAGTGCTTGAGGAAGTGGCTTCCTTAGTAGGGGAGGGTCAAGGAAGGCAAGATGGTATTGGGGCATAAATGGGTTCCATCAGACTGTTAGGAGGAGTGGAAGGGCATTTCAGAGTAAGAATGGTGGCTAAGTAATAGCATGGAAGGGCATGCACAGAGCATGTCAGGGGAGTGACATCTGGTTTAGCTAGGCTGGGCGGCAAGAGGTAGGAAGTACCATTGGACTTGAGTTGAATATTTAGTGCAGAAGTTGGCTCTTTGTCCTATAGTAATGAAGAGACTTTAAAAAAATGCTTCTGTAGAATTATCGAATAATATATATATTCATAGTGTTAAAATACATACTGTATATCTCTTCCACCTGCCCAGCACCCAGCCCCACCTCCAACATCCACGGATAACCATTTTTATTTGTTTTTATGTGTATCCTCCCACAGGCTCTTTATGCAACTAGAAATGTACATTATTTTTCTCTCCTTTTACACAAAAGGTAGCACCATTCCTTTTCCTACTTTGCTCTTTTCCCTTAAAATATGCATCCTGGAGACTTTTTGTACTTTTGTCAAAGTTGAATGCTATGCAAGTATGCATTATGCTGTGTAATGTATTTATTAGTCTCCTACTGACATTTGGATGGTTTTAATCTTTCACTGTTAACCATGTAAAATCAGCAGTTTGCATGTAGCAAGGATACCTCCAGAATAAATTGCAAGAACCAGGATTGTTGAGTTCAAAAGATACTGAATTTCTAAATTTGATCGTTATCAACACCTATCATTTCTGGACTTATGTTAATTTATATTCTACGTGGAGCTTCTCTTGCGATAGCATTACCAAGAGCGTGCTACCCATCTTTTAGATTTTGACAGTCTGATTGGTGAAATAAAGTAATCTTGGGATAGTTTAATAACACTTTTGTTTTTAAGAGTGAATTTGAGCATCTTTTTTGGATGTTGAGATTTTTGCTGTGTTTATCGTCAGTAAACTCACTATGCACCATTCTGGCCTCATCTTACTGAGTCAGCGTTCTTATAAGTTCAAAGGTGTTTATTATAAGTTCATGATAGAAACCCTTAAAGATCACATGAATGGAAAATAGTATTTTTCCTAATAGATTGTTTTCTGTTTGACTTTGCACATGGCATCTTGTTTGTCTTGCCCTCATACACTTGGCTTAGTGGTTAGAAGGGTCTATACCTTTCCAGCATTCTACACACATTGTCCCACTCTAAAATTTTCAGGCTTTTATTTAATATTGACTCTTAAACTTTGATCCTCTCGTTAGTTAATCTGATGTAAAATGTGGGATAACACAGGTCATCTTCTGATACCTCTAGTTAGTTGCCAAACATAGACTGTTTCTTCATAATCCACCTTTTCTCAAGCAGGTTGCAGCCACCTTTAATCAGGCACCCAGAAGAGATGGCAGTTCCCTCTCCATAAAATAATAAATGTAACACCAGACTGACACATACAACCAGATTTTTAAAATTAGCTGGGTCTCGATATCCTGCAGAAGGAAAGGTAAAAGGTAAAAGTCACAAAATCCAAGGAAACACACAAAAATGAAAGATGAAAAGGAAAATGAAAATAAAGTAAATGAAGGGAAATACATTATCACATAAAAAAAAAAAATGTGTTTTCAAGCACCCGGGATAAGGCCACAGGGTGCAAGCCCACAGGAGGAGACATGGATGGATGGAACTCAATACCGTTTCCAGCCCCCATGGTGTTTATAGGGACACCACCTCACCTGGTTTAGGTTTTGTGTTTTTAATACATCTTCTGTTTTCATTCTAATCAATGTGATTTCCTGTGAGTTTCCATTTCATTTTTTTTTTTTTTTTCCTGCGTTTCTCTTTTCGCCACTGTATTTCCTGCAGTATTTGGATTCCCCCTTAGGCTCTCACCATTTTTGTCTTAAATTCTGATAAGTTTTTCTTCTCTCCTCAGTTCTGCAAGCTCAGATTTTGTCCTTTCCTGTGGCTTCATCATCTCTTCACAGAGTTATTGTGTTTGTGCTTTGTGATAGTGATCGCTACGTTTGAGATTATTTTTTGAAAGGCAGATAAATTTTTCTCCTAATTTTTAATTGTGGTATGACATCATCTTCGTAAGAATATTTGTCCATCTGTTGACAGAATTGTCATCTTTTTTTGTACTTTGAAAAATTTTAATGAATATATCTACATTTCTGTTTTAGTCTTTTCCTGACCAGCCATTCACAGAAGTCCCTGGAGGGCAGGGGCAGGGCGGCTTAGCTGGCTTCCCAGCCAGCGGTCTGTCCTTCCTCCAGGGGGAAGAGAAGGATCAATTCCTTCCAGTCTCCCCTGTGTCAGTTCTCTGTTAGCCTCTCCTTTGTTCTTCTCTGAACCAAGGTGAATGCCTGAGAACCACCCTGCTGGTCTGCCTCGCCCTGGTCCCATAGTAATCGTTGCAGTAAGGATTGCAGCTTCCGCAAGCACCCTGTTGTTTCTGATGTCACCCCTGGAAACTGAGCATCTTTCCTTCAACCAACAGGACCGGGCTTCGGCTGTATCTCCATGACTTTTGGCAGGCCTTGCATATGCTTGTCTTCCAGTATAGCTGAAAACTGAGCTTATGTTTCTGCCCATCGTCCTGATGGCATTTGTCTAAGGCGCAGGTGGAACGCGGTAATGAAAGAGGCGGTGTAGCAGGAGGGGTGGTGGTAATAATGCGTGTGACAGATTCTCTTCTACACCACGTTCCATACATGTCATCCTCACGGCACCCTGTGAGCTGAGCCCAGCTATCTCTACTTCACAGATAAGGAAGCAGGCACAGGGGAGGTGATTTTCACTTAGCTGGTAAATGGAGCAGGACCATATGAACAGAGATGGTCTGGCTCAAGTCTCCGTGCTTTTAGCTACCATGGTATGTGCGGTCATGCTTACGCCAGAAGTCTGGTTTGACCATTTTATTTATTTATTTTAAAGATTTTCTTTATTTGTCAGAGAGAGAGAGAGCACAAGCAGGGAAAGCATCAGGCAGAGGCAGAAGGAGGCTCCCTGCTGAGCAGAGTCGGAGGCGGGACTCAATTCCAGGACCCTGGGATCATGACCTGAGTAGAAGGCAGATGCTTAACCAACTGAGCCACTCAGGAATCCCAGGTTTGAATATTTTAGAGCTTAGAAGTGACATGTGTTTAAAACTGTAAGTGACAGCAGTGTGAGGGAGAAAGACAGAGGGTCACTCAGGTAGAAAGGGACAGGTGGAGACTAGGTAGGGAGAGGTAGATAGGGGGCTACATGATCAGGCTCACAGAAATCCCAAAAATGTGGAATTGTTTGAGGGGGAATCCTATTTATGACAGTCTCCTGTGGTCAATGGAAAATAAACAGATCCTAAAAAGAAGTAAGCCATTAGAGATGTTATCACTAGTCCTTAATCAGAGGTGCTGTCAGTAGAGAAGTCAAAAAGATTTACGTTCCCTGGTTAGCCTTCAATAAAAGACCAGCCCTTAAAGCCCTCAGTGCTAACCCTGTGTGCACGCCTCTCTCTCCTGAGAGCTTTTTCTGTATCCTTGCTTAATAAAACTCTATCGCTTTACTCACTCTGCTTTGTCTGCGAGATTCATTCTTCGACTCCATGAGACAAGAATCTAGCTCTCCCACTTCAGCAGTTTTCTCAAAGTTTTGTGCATGCAGGAAACACCTGGGAGTCCTGCTAAGATGCAGATCTGATTCGGTGGGGCCTGGGAGTCTGCATTTGTAACAGGCTCTCCAGGGGCTGCTAATGTACTCTGAGTAGTAGGATGTAGGACACTGGTCAGGCAGCTCAGGACTGTATAAAGGGAGTCTGACTAGCACATCATCCTCAGGTATGAAAAGAACCAGACAGAAGTGAGAGAACGTAGCTGCAGGATCATGAAAACTGTTGACAGGTTGAATATGGGCGATGAGGAATGAATGGGAAAAGATGACTCCATTTTCTAAACAGGGGGATGCTTTCAACCTCTGAAAAGCAAATGTAGGAGGCAGATAGCTAGGCAGCTCTGGAGACGCTGGGTCTGAGTTTTCGATTTTGAGTTAAAAGACACCCATTTGGGAATGCATAGCATGCCTGAACCAGAGCCATGGGTGACTGAACAGATAGCATAGAGAACTTCTGGAACTTTGAGACACATCTGCATTTAAAATATGGTAATGTAGACTAATCAGCAGGTGGGCAAATGCAAGGCAGCTTTGGGGGAAGTCCTTTGGTGACTGCCTCTGTTCTCTCATTTCTGGGACCCAGATGACAGTGATGTGATTGGGGTCCCCCAGTCCTTAGGGACAGACAGGAGAAGGAAAGGAGGTCCTCCCTGGTTCATAGTGCTTGAGATGAAGCTGTGAGTATGGAAAGAAGGAAAAGTTTCTCTCATGTCTGATTTTGGTCAGGAAATTCAACAAGAAACAGACTGTAAAAGCTCATCTCTCAAAACATTCCTGGGTTTTTTGGAATATTTCCTCTGATCTCGTGTTCACATTTCTAGGAACCAGCCTTTCTCTTGCTTATCAACTTCCATTTTTGTTCGGTTTCCGTAAATTAAAATCCAGTTACAATTCAATCCACCTCCCTTTACCTGCAGTCCCTTGGTTAGTTCTGGTCTCTGAAATGAACGCACGATGGAAGCAATGAAGACGATGGTATGAGCCGAGGAATTGAAAGTAGTGTGTCTCATTTCAGTCCAGTGCTGAAAACTGGAAGATCAATTTTGATTAAACCTTGCGTTGATCTGAGAATCTGTTTATCCATAACGAGCTCCCATTAAATGCTTTCTGAAGTGGACATATGGAAACTCTAACAAGATCAGTCTAAATCAGGGGCTGATGTTTCAGGAGGTAATACCACAGAGAATTCCCCACTGTTCCCATGTGAACTCTCACCTTTCATTAGGATTCTATTGCCCAAACCATGTTTCTTTTGGAAATGCATACACCTCTCAGTTACTTAGGCCTAGGAGACATGATTCATGCCCTCAGGGAATGTGGGCTCTATTGGAGCGGGGGAATGAGAAGCATTTTTGAAGTATTCAATATCTTCAAGAGAGGAAATTGGAAAGAATCTCTTATGGGCCTCTAAAGAAGGCAATGTTGTTAGCTAGAAGGTGATGAAGAGTCACAAGGCACTTATAATTTGGGACTTGAAAGGGCACCGAGAGTTAGATGGGAAATCTCAGACTCTCCTTTGCCAAATTTCCTTGTAGACAGTCCTTTCTGGTATCTACTTTGAACACAAATATTATGAGATCTTGTGTCGGCTCTGTATTTGCGCTGAAGTCTAAATATGATAGAAGTTTTTAATTTTGATGCTTTTGTTAACTCTACAGGTGTATACAGTTTGTAGATGCCACCCACCCACCCCACATTTTTTGGGCTGGAAAATGGAATCACATGCTGTGTGGCAAATCATTTAATTCTCTTGTCCTTGCTTTTTCTGCTTTTCCTCTCATTCTTTAATCATAGTCTCCTGCTTATTTTCTTCCTCCTAAGAACAGTACATAAATAAGATTTTAAGTGTACATCAAGAGTACAATCAATTTTGTACAAACCCAAAACACACATAAGCATTTCAGCATTTATGAAAAATATAGCTGAATTGCAAGTATTCTTAGGATTAAGTACATTTCCTTTTTTTTATTAGACTTACCAAATCACTCCTATTAATATGATATTCTCATGCATTTTGTAACAGCTGAGAACAAAGAGTAAAGTCTGAGAGCCCCACATTTTAGCAGCTGATCACTTTCATAAAGGGCGGGAAGCCTTGTAAGCCGACACCCCCACACCAGCCATGTTGAACTGGACCTGTAATAACAGTAGTGCAAATTGCCTAAACTCCTACCAAAATAGTTAATGGAAGTTAATTAAATTTTCCAGTATTTCTTGAGAGAAGAACAAGGCATTGTGACTTCAAAAATAGATCTCTAAACAGAAGTAATAGTTTGGGATATAGAACTTTAATGAAAAAAGAAAGGGAAAAATACATTAAGGAGAAAATCATAATGAATCATAGAATGTTAGAGTTTAAGCAGTCCTCAGAGTTCTTTGTTCCAAGCCCTCATTTTAGAACGGGGGAACTGAGGTCCGAAGCAGATCTTATGTAAGGTCCCAGAGCATCATAACGATTTGGATGCCCACTCTGTGAACATAACTCTCTAGGATACTGTTAGGCACTTGTGAATGTTTCATTCATTTTTTTTTTTTTTTTTTTTTTTTTTTTTTAGTACACTAGGACACTCTTGGGTGCTTTAGAAACATTAATTTCCCTACAGTAATCTTGAGCACTGAGGCTATCAGACTGTGTAAAAATTAAGCTGGGCCTTAGGAATTACTCAGAATGGCCCAGGATCTGGGATACTCAGACTTGTAACTCCGGGAAATTCAATTTTGACCATTTCCCAAGAAATGATCAGGCTCTGGGGAATGGACAGATGCAAAACTGACTTATGAGCCATAAATATAAATATGGTCATGTACTGACAGTGGGAATCAGCGAGAGAATGAACTTTGTAAAATGTGTAATGCTGTGCATGGGAATTAGCATTGGTAACAAAGAAAATAAGATAATTATAATTGTTATCAATCCACATGGTTAGGTCCATGCAGAAATCTCAGTTATGTCTGAAGCATTTTCATCACTGGTTATAGCCTGACAAGATAACCCATATCATCTTCGGGGACACTAAGGTTTAAATAACCTGTTTCTAGAAATTACCCTCTTGGGAATAGTGGGGGAATTTAGCTAGTCTCTGCTAGATCCAAAACGATACAGGGGAAAGCTTTCTGATTAAGACTCCTGAGATATGGTTAGAGTCTCAGTAGTGCTACCGAGTGGTTATACAACCCAGGAAAAGTCCAGAGATTGCTCTGAGCTTTAACCTTCTCATTTCCAAAATGTGGAAGTTGATCTTGGCGAGTTCCAAAGTTGTTTCCAGTGTTCACACTCTCAAAGATCAAGGAACTTCCTTTTCCAGACACCATAAGACTTTCTTCTACTGTCTTCCTGCTTTTTACTGACACTCATCATGATATTACCATTCATTTATCATATTTTTATGATGTTCAGCAATTTCTTTTTTTTTTTTTTTGATGTAATGTTCAATGATTCATTAATTGCATATAGCACCGGTGCTTATCACGACACCTGCCCTCCTTAATACTCATCACCCGGTTTTCCCAACCCCCCCCCCCCCCCCGTAACCCTCAGTTTGGTTTCCAGAGTCCAGAGTCTCTCATGGTTTGTCTCTCTCTCTGATTTCTTCCCATTCAGTTTTCCCTCCCTTCCGCTGTGGTCCTCCACACTATTCCTTATGTTCCACATATGAGTGAGACCATATGATGATTGTCTTTCTCTGCTTGACTTACTTCACTTAGCATAATCTCCTCCAGTCCCATCCATGTTCATGTAAATGGTGGGTATTCATCCTTTCTGATGGCTGAGTAGTATTTCATTGTATATATAGACCACATCTTCTTTATCCATTTGTCTGCTGAAGGGCATCTCAGCTTCTTCCACAGTTTGGCTATTGTGCACATTGTGATGTACAGCGATTTCTAAGTTAGCTGGGTTGCCCAAAATTTTCAAGAAGGCAGAACCTGAGACACACAAGAAATGCTGGCACTGAATTTGGGAGGCCCGAGGCTAGACCAGTGCAGGTGAGGAACATGGTGGGGATGAGGATGGAAAGCATGCTGGGAGATGAAGAGTGGACTCGTGAGCTGCTGCAAACACAGAGTGCAGGATACTGATCAGGTCTGTTTGCTCCACAAATGGGATATTTCCAGGATGGTGTGCACAGAGAATCTATACCTTGGAGTGGTCACCACAGGAAGAAAAAAGGAGAGCTCTATATGTGCCTCTCACATTGGTTGAGTTTCACCGCTCTGGGGAGCTAACTCCCCTGCACCTCTGGACTGTGTCATGTAGTGCCATGGCGGACCCTGAGGGAGCCCCAAGTCCCTCTTGCATACCGTCCGTGACAAAAGTGAAGGGTATCCGTGTGCAGGTAGGACTCCATGTGCAGAGCTCAGGAAACACGAGGGCTTTGACAGTGGTGATAGTGATTGGGAGGGCTTTGCAGAAAGAATGCAAAGGCAGCTTACCTGAGAGGTCATACAAAGTGTGTCCCATAGGGTCCTCCCTTGTACCATATGTGCCACTCTGACGTGTCTATGCTCTCTGGCCGGCTTGTGCACTGTGATGTGCATTTTCTTTCTTCTGTTTCTGTGGAAATGAAAACACTTTCACTCCTTCCCCACAAGTGCAGTCAGAGGACTCTCCCTTCCCTAAAGCTCAAGGCTGCTTGTTGTCTCCTGTAAATCCTAGAATAAAAGATTAGTGACCCAAACAATAGTCCGCATTGCTCTGGTTGGAATGAGGCCATAATTGACATTCTCCATCTTTCTCCTTGACTACCCATCTTAGGGTTCCTTTATCCTTACTTTGACCCATCTGGGCTGATTGTCTGGTGGGTGATCCAGACCTTGAACCTGAGGGTCTGGATCCTTGGTGTACCTCCCTTTGTTGGGTTGTAGTTGTTGTATTTCCTCTGCAAATGGTCATTGCCAGGCCATAGAAATGCAAAGAGGTTCCCCACATGGGTTCCAGTTGTCCTGCCTGCCTCCACTGTGCTGCAGCAGCACCCCTCTCCCTGGCAATTAGGATGCGGATCCGGCCATTTTTGCCCGTGCATCCTTTGCCCCAAGAAGCTAAAAGAGCCAGGTGATGGTTGCAGCTTCTACTCTAGTGGAACTCAGATGTCTTGGGGCATTACTGCCTTGCCTTCTCCTGGGATCAGGGTACTAACCAGCAGAGTGCTAGATTTTGGCAACAGGAACCCCAAATATTGAAAATGGGTCATTGGGTTTGATAGTGAGAGGGACAACTTCCATTTACACACATTGGTGACAGGACCCTATTTTACCTGGCTTCTCTGAGCTCCCAGGCTTCCTTGCGGTTGACGGTGGTGTTTTAGGTTCTCAGTATTTTTTGAAATTTAGCAACTGCCCTGACCTGATTTGTGCCTGTCGTTGAGAAGTCCAGATAGTCCATGTTGCCCATTGCGTGGGTGCTGTAGAGGGTGGCCACAGGCCCCTTTACAGAAGGGTCTGAAGAATGACACAATCTTCTTGTGGACTGGCACAGTCCTTCCTCACAGAGTGTCTTCTGTGGCAGTGGTTTCTGTGAGTTAACAATCTAGTCCTTATGATTATGCAAATTATGCAAACTGTTAGCTGTTCATGTTTCTGACTCCTAAGGAAATCATGACCTGATTCATCATCACAAGTAGACGCCCAGATTTCCGCTCTTGTTTTGCTGCCACGGCACCCACTTTACCTCTGATGCTGGAGGTCTGCCCCTGGCCTTCGCCTGTCCATAGCCCTAAGATCCCCAGTGATAGCCCGGTGGTCCCAGAACCACCACACTGTCAACCCAGCCAGGACAGGACAGTTGCTAAATTTCAAAAAATATGCAGGAGCCCCCCCTTAATAGTATTTCTTCACATTCTTTAGTGGAGCACCCTCTGGGTACCACACACTACAAATCCATTCTAATTTCCTACTTCCCCCTTCAGATTCCTTCAATACCAGACTAGGAAGATTCTGGCAGGTCCATCTCATGTATGATAGACCGTCACTAAGTCTTTGTTACTAGGAGCTTCCTCAAATGTTTAGGGCTAGCTCCAGGGACTCATGACAGAGCATGAAATCCCAAATCATGGGTGAACGTGCTCATGTTGATTGATTGTCCCCTACCCGGTCTTGTACTCTGCTCTCGGATATGCCAACACTGCACATATGGTCCTTTTGCATCTCTGCCCCCTTTATAATAAGACCCTCCTCTTGACTCTCAGCACTCTGAGAGGTAAGGCCCTCTTGAAAGATACCACAGAGACTTCAACCTTGTGTGCCTGTTATAAGTTGGAAACGGAGTGTCCTGTAGCCAATGTTGTGTTGCACCTTCTCTGTTGCCCCCAGAGCAGCCCCTGCACTGCACAGCTATTGTCCCCATGCTGGCTGGGTCTGTGGCACCTTGCTTTCACACTGATTTGCCCTCCACCTCTACCTCATCTCAGTTAACCACTGGTGAATGCCGAAGCACTTCTGATGCCACTGCTTGCCAGAGGTTATTATCATCTTACTGTGGACTGAAAGTTTGTGTTCCACCAAAATTCATGCACTGAAAAGTTAATCTCCATTGTGATGGTATTTGGAGGCTGGCCCTTTGGGAGTAATTAGGTTTAGATGAGGTCATGAAGATAGAGTCCCCAGGATGCAGATTAAGCCCTTACCAAAAGAAGAAGAGACAAGATCTCTTTCTCTGCTCCAAGGAAAGGCCATGCAAGGATATACCCAGCAGGGCCCTCATCAAGAATCTGACCATGATATTGGACTTCCAATCTCCAAAAGCATGAGAAATAAATGTTTGTTGATTAAGGCACCCAGCCTGTGGCATTTGCTATAGCCTCTTGAGCTGACTAAGACACTTGCCATCCATAAAGGGCTCCTACTTTCAGATGGGTGAGCAATCCTACTGCACATCTTCATGTTGAGGGCTGCTTTTCAGAAGCACTCTGGCCCCAGTTGTCATAGCCTGAATCTCTCATAAAGCACAGTCCAAGGAAAACCTCAGTATGTTCACAATATATTGGGATTTTCAAGCCTAAAGTGATAAGGCTGTGGATAAAGGGGAAGTGTGGGAGAAGGAAACTTGTGTAGCGGTGATCATTCTTATGACTGCGCTGGCCACCACTTCACTAAGGGCCAGGAAGAGACCCAGTGGATTTTTCAGCACGTATGTTTCTTGGAGTGTGGGATTTTGAATGTGTGCAATGGAGGGAATCACACACACACACACACACACACACCTCAGAGCAATCCATGGAGGGGAGAAAAAGGCTATGTCATGTACTTGGTTCTATCTCATTTCTCCTCTCTGACTGGTGAAGATTTACACCAGAGCAAGTTCTCTATAGTTTGGGGTTGTATCTTTGGATCCCTTAGGGGCCTCTGAGGATGCCACACACCATCCCTGGGGTGTGACACTTCATCTGCACTCAGAAGTGCAGGAGTCCACATTATGTAGCTTGTAAGTGTCCTGAAGACCAGAGCTCAGAAAGACTCCCTGTTTGGGAAGCATGACCAGACATGACCAAGGAAAAGATGCAGTTCCAGATGTGGATGGGGTCTTCAGAAATAAGAAGGTAGTCTGCAAAAATGTGAGAATGCACATGGCATTTTTGTCTCCATGATAGGTCTAGTCCTAGAGATCTATTGTACATCATAGTGTTTGTAGTTAATGGATACATAAAAATGGGCTAAGATGTTAGATCTTATGTAAAGTATCCTTATCCCAAAAGTACTAATAATGAGGGTGGAGGAAATGTGTGGAGGTGAAGGACATGTTTATGGCATAGATTGTGGTGATGGCTTCATGGTATACACTTATCTCCAAACTCATCAAGGTGTAGACATTAGTTATGTACAGCTTTGTGTGTCAGTCACACTCCAGTGCAGTGGTTTATTTACTTAATTATTGCCTTCAATGAATTGCTTCATAGTTAATGGAGGATCTCACGAGGAGTCACATCTTAGGTTGCTCTAACTTGGAGAGAGTCCTTGCCTGAGGAGCTGGTTGTTTCCATCAGAAGAAATGCCTTGGGTGGGGGATGGGGTAACTGGGTGATGGGCATTAAAGAGGGTACATGATATGATGAACACTGGGTATTATACAAAGCTAATGAATCATTGAACATTATATCAAAAACTAATGATGTAACTTGGCTAATTGAATTTAAATAAAAAATTAAAAAAATAAATAAAATGGGAATGGGATTAAAAAAAAAAAAAGAAATGGCTTTTGGCTGCCTTGATTTGAGGTTTCTTTTCTAACCAGTTCCTTCTTTTCCTGGAAGGGTAGTCATGGATAAAGACCCTTGGCACACGGGTGTGAGAGCTAGGATTTAGACATGCATGGGAGGGCTTGGAAGATGCCTTACCTCCATCACGCCTGTTACTCACTGCTGACAATTAGGTTAGAAACACAAGTTTCCCCAGTCTCAATACAGTCCATATGTGTTCTCTTCTTGCTGATGTGCCTCTGGACTGCGTCTCACTCTTGGCACTCTGGCATTTTACCTTTAGACCAAGGTTTGCCAATGGACAGAATATAAAGCTTTGCTCTCTCAGAATATCTGTGCACAAACAGCTCTTAAATAGCATCTAATCCAACATTTCATTTGAGAGATGAGGACTTTGAGGGCTAACAGTATTTCTAGCTGTCCAAAGTGTACATGGTGCTTCTCTTTACAAAATCCTTCTTTTTTTACTGTTTGGGGAGAAAATAAGCCGGCAACTTTCTCTAAGTAGCAGAGAACCAACAAGATGAGGGAAATTAAACACAAATAGAGAAAGATTTTGCTTATCTTTATAATCTAAAAAGTATCTTCTACCAAAGTATTTCCTTAAATATTAATTACTGAATCATAAGGATATGTTGTCTCAGGATTTTAAGAGTGGAGTGAAAAATGACAGCCAGCTAGACAGCATGAAGTGGATCACAGGAATGCTATAATGACAACCCACATGTCCCCCACATCACCTTTCATGTGACATTTGCTCGGTACTGATGATTATCCAGAAAACAACAACCAGATAATGCCATTCTCTTTCCACAGAGATAGCTGTCTGTTTCTTCTAGCTGAGATTTCATGTCAGCCAATGGATTTTGCCAAAATTAATATTGATAGAAAATAATATTATCCCAAAACTCTATAGTTCAAAAAAGTAAGAGTGATATGTTCTGAGAAATTGGTTGTTAGGGCTTAAATTTGTGTTTTAGGACCCGTGTGTATGTATAAAAGAGAGAGAGAGATGCCTATAACAGTAATGTTATCAATTAACAGCATCTTTGGATTGAAAATGATCTTAGAGTTTCTCTAGATGAATCTCCCTAATTTTAAGGAAAATCAAAGTGAGACTAAAAGGAGTGTCTTGACCATTGGGAACAGACACATGGTGATTTAATTTTTGAGTTTCAAAAACTTCTCTCATTTTTGCTAGAGGACAAAATAGTTAATACATGAATACTTAAATAATGAGCAAAGAGGAAGTCTCAGGCCAATAAAGAAATACAGGCATTCATTCTGTACATGTTTTATATCTTCTTCACCTGCTCCTTTTCCATCATTTAGACTATAGGAACTGCCTGCCTGAGAGTACATTGAATTCCTCTGCGTGCGTTCTGAGGGATTGTGCTCATTTGACTGTTGATTCCTTGGTGCTACAATGTATCCTAGAAAGAGATAGAGAGGTAATTTAATTGAATTACAATAACATCCATTTCAGTTCTTCTTTTCAGATGCCCCTTCTGTATTCCCGCACAGTCATGGCATCCTGCAGACTAGAAGTGAAAAGTCTATTATAGAAGCTCACGAGCATTACACACACATGGTACATTTATAAGGCTCAATGATCAAAAAATATAAAGGACCCAAGCAACATACTCTACATGATATCAGTTGAAAGTGTAAGCCTTTAGGAAGTGGAGTGCACTGGAGAGCCACAAAGTTGTGGGAAAGAAGACACGGTGCAGAGTCAGGGTGGCCAAGCTTAGACGGCTTGTCTGTATGTGGTGACATTTCGTTGTTAGGGAATCCTGGGTCCGGTCCTTCCACCCTGCAGAAAGGCCTTTTGTGGGTGATTCAGATAATGTTTGTAAGGTATTAAAAGCATTTACTACCATGAATTTCAACCAAGTCTCTTTGAAAACCCTGAGCTCTCCTTTGCATATTGTTAAAAATGTGTTTTTGTGTTAAAAATAAATTATATGATGCCTTTTCTTGGGTAGTTTTGAAAAGTCTTTGCCAGGATAAGATATTCCTGTGGTCAGGGTAATACTGGCAGATTGTATGAGAAGGCACCTTTGCGTGGGGAGAATGGACAGAAATTGCTATCAGGAGCACCAAAGAGTTTTAAGTGAAATAACAAACCCTTAAGTCTCCTACACCTTTGCTGTCTCCTGTGCAATTAGCCCCACGCAGTAGCGTATTTGCTGGCTAGCAGTCCCTGATGCGGGCATGGTTCTGAGTGGCACTGACCCAGCTAGCGTGGCGTTCCCGGGCCCCCGTGAGCGCTGCCTTCACGCTCCTCCAGGATGTCTGCCTTGTCTGCAGCATGCAGCTCTTTAGCAGTGAGCCCTTAGTGCCTTAGCTTCCTGCTGATTGTTTTCCTTTCAAGAACCCTTCCAGTCATAGACTCTGGGCTATTTTCTAATAAGAGAGAAACGTCCTGGGTCCCAGGGATCCCCTCACTGGAGGACAGGGCCAGCTGCACAGCCGTGGGTGTGTGTCCCAAGAGTAGCGCTGCTTGTGATGTGAGTGGACGTTCGGGGATTAGTTTCCTGAACAAAAACAGGTAGAATGGCAGGCATTTAAAAAATATTTCCTGGTTTTATAGGAGAAAACCCCATTTTATTTGAGCACTTACTTTTGTAGTTGATGTACTTGATTTTCTAGTTTTTCTTTTTTTTTTCAGATTTTATTTATTTATTTGACAGAGAGAGAGCACAAGCAGGGGGAGCAGCAGAGGGAGAGGGAGAGGGAAAAGTAGGTTCCCCGCTGAGCAGGGAACCCGATGCGGGTCTCAATCCCAGGACCCTGGGATCATGACCTGAGCCAAAGGCAGATGCTTAACAACTGTGCCACCCAGGTGCCCTGATTTTCTAGTTTTTCAAACAAAAAGTGGCATTAAAAAGTTATACTTGAGCAGTGATATTTACAACATTACTTTGGGGGCGGTGGCGAGAAAAACTGAAATTTGACTTGCGTTTTGTGTTAATATTTTCAGTATCCTATCTTACCCTAATTCTTCTCCATCAGCCTTTTATTTTTTTTTCTTTCTTTCTTTCTTTCTTTTTTTTTTTTGGACATCACTAGGACGTATAAGGTTCAATACTCTAAGATCCTGAAAGAATCCTATAAATCCATCCACAGGGATAAAGGCTTATTAAATGATAAGACTTTATTTAAAGGTTATCACTACTAGTACTGTTTGTGTTTGTTACTAGCATTGTTTGCATTTTAAAAGGAAAGTAGGCTGAAGCAAATGGAGCTTACAAGGCATAATTAAGTTTCAGGAAAGCATTTACTCTCTGAAGTCTTAGAATCAAACCGTGTTTTTAGCTGCCAGTTCCAACTATGTGGTTTGCCTGTCTCCTTATGATTTTGTTCACAGAGGACTTGCCAGGATCCGTGGGCAGTTAGACAGTCTGAACAGTAGGGGAGGAGAGGACAGGTCAAGGAGGACAAAGACACCAGCTGGACCAAGTATTTGAAACACACTCAGGCACAATCAGGCAGATCGCCGTGAGAGTGGACATCCCTTTCTTGTTCCTGATCTTAGGAACATCCACTGAATATGATGTTAGCTGTGGTTTTGTCATATATGGCCTTTATCATGTTGAGGTATGTTTCCTCTAAACCCACTTTGTTGAGTTTTTATCATGAAGAGATGTTGAATTTTGTCAAATACTTTCTCTGCATCTGTTGAGATAATAATATGATTTGTATTCTTTATTTTGGTAATCTAGTGTATCACATCGATTGATTTGTGTATGCCAGACCACCCTTGCATCCCTAGAATAAATCCCACTTGATTGTGGTGAATGATCTTTTTGATGTAGTTTTGAACTTGGTTTGCTAATATTTTGTGGGAGACTTTTGATTTGTTTACCAGGGATATTGATCTGTAGTTTTCTCTTTTTGTAATGTGTTTGTCTGGTTTTAGTGTCAGGGTAATGCTGGCCTTGTAGAATGAATTTGGAAGTGTTCCTTCCTCTTCTGTTTTGGAATAGTTTGAGAAGGATAGGTGTTAACTCTTTTTTAAATGTTTGGTAGAATTTGTATGGGAAGCCATCTGGTCCTGGACTTCTGCTTGTTGGGAATTTTTTGATTACTAATTCAATTTTGTTACCAGTAATTGGTCCATTCAGATTGTCTGTGTCTCTCTGATTGAGACTTGGAAGTTGTATGTTTTTCTCTTGATGAGTCTGGCTAAAGATTTATCAATTTTGCTTATCTTTTTAGAGAAACAGCTTTTAGATTTATTTTTTTCTATTGTTCTTTAATCTCTGTTTTATTTATTTCCACTCTAATCTTTATTATTTCCTTCTTTTTAACTTTGGGCTTTGTTTTTTTCTAGTTCCTTCAAGTGTAAGGTTTGACCTTTTTATTTGAGCTTTTTCTTGCTTCTCGAGGTAGGCCTGTATTGCTATAAATTTCCCTCTTATAACTGCTTTTGCTGCATAACAAAGATTTTGAACTATAGTGTTTCCATTTTCATTTGAGTCCATGTGTTTTTTTTTTTTTTAATTTCCTCTTTGATATCTTTGTGGACTCATTGATTGTTTAATAACATGTTGTTCAGCCTCCACTGTCTGTTTCTTCCATTTTTTTTTTCTTGCAACTAATTTCAAGTTTCATACCACTGTGGTCAGAAAAGATACTTTATATGATTTCTTTCTTCTTAAATTTATTGTTACTTGTTTTGTAGCTTATAACGTGATCTATCTTAGAGAATGTTACATGGACACTTCAAAAGAGTATGTATTGTTTTGGGGTGGAATGTTCTGTATATATCTGTTAGGTCCGTCTAGTTTAATGTGTCATTCAAAGCCACTTATTGTTTCCTTATTGATTTTCTGTCTGGATAATCTATTTATTGCTGTAAGTGGGGTGTTAAGCCCCCCATTATTATTGTATTTCTGTAAATTTCTCCCTTTATGTCTGTTAATATTCGATTTATTTGATTTATATATTTATATGATTATATATTGGGTGCATAGATATTTACTCTAGTGTATCTTTTATTTCAGTTGTTCTTCAGCTCTTCTTGGTTCATTCTTGTACTTTCTAACTCTGCTGAAGTTCTCAATGTGTTCCTCCCTTCCTCTCCCAAGGTCAGTGAGCATGTTTACGATTATTACTTTGAACTCCTTATCAGGCAAGTTACATTTCTCCATTTCATGAGGTTTTTTATCAGGACTTTTATCTTGTTCTTGCATTTGGAATATATTTCTCTGTCCCCTCATTTTGTTTGCTCTCCAGGAGACAGGAAACAGAACCTTTGTTTAGACATAAACTCTCTAGAGAATAATATCGGTGCTCAGACAACATTCAACATCATTTTGCATTTGTTTGTCTCTATGATTGGTGGACCAGCTACTTTTTCTGCTCTTGAAAATATGGCCTTATGTAGGTGTGTTCCCTGCGTAGACGGCATGTGCCTGTCTGGGAAGCTATGGCAGGTCAGCTGGAGCACGAATAGGCATGGGCCAGGCATATATCTGAGTATGTTGTGTCTGGCTGTCATGGCAGGACAGCTGGAGCGGACGTGAGCTGGGGACTCCTAGGATATGCTTGCTTGGGCCACCTTGGTGGGTTGGCTGGAGTTGGTGTGACGTGGACTGGGGGTCTTGGTGTAAACCCTTGCCAGGGCCCTCTTGGTGGGCTGGCTGGAGCTGGAGTGGGCTGTGGGGTCCTGGAATGTGTTTTGCCGGGGCTGCCTTGGTAGGTTGGCTGGCGCTAATGCAGGCATGGTTCACGCTGTCCTGGGGTATACCCTGCTGGGTTACCTTGGGATAGGTGGAATGAGTGTGGGCTGGTCGGAGCTGAGGAGGGTGTGGTTCGGGGCACCAGCACACACTGTGCTGAGAATGCCTTGGGGAGATGGCTGGATTTAGGGGGACCAGAGGTACACAGCATGCTGGGGTGGCCCTACGAGGCTGGCTGGCTGGAGCACCTGGATCTTGCTCCCACCATGTTATCTAGGTGGAGGGGAAATGTAAAAAACACTACTCACCTGTGCCTGTGACCCAGGAGAGAGTTCCAGGAGTCCTCTGCCTGTTTACTAACCCTATTTACTAGGGTTAGTAAATAGATTTCCTTCACTTAGAGTCTAGTTGACCTTTAAACCATTGTTTTTGTTGTTTGCTTGTTTTGCTGTGCCCAGGGTGGGTGAGTCTGTGCCAGCCCTCAGTGATACCCCTCCCTACTGCAGGCCACTGCCTTGGGGTAGGGTTCCCACCATAACCACATCTTTATCTCTCCTACCCTTTTCTGTGTGGTCCCTCTCTCACTGGCTGTGGAGGAGCTCTTTGGTCAACCCTTAGGTCTTTTTCAGGCGAGATTGCTCTATATGTAAGTATAGATTTGGTGAATCCGTGAGAAGAGGTGAGTTCAGGACCTTCCTATACCACCATGTTGGACTGCTCTCCAGGATTCTGCATTTTTAAAAAGGCATCTGGGTGAACCAGATGGCTCTGGTTTGGAAAACATTGGCTATCCTTGGTGTTTCTCAAACTGTGCTTCTGATAACAGCGCCAGCACCAGCTGGAACTTGTTAGACGTACAAATTCTCAGACCCCCACCTAGACTTCCTGAATCTGGAACTTTTTGTTTCAACAATCCTTGCAGGTGATTGAAATGCTTGTTACAGTTTGAAAACCATTGTCCTAACTTACCCTTAAATCACATCTATAGGAAACAGAACCTTTGTTTAGGCATAAACTCTCTAGAGAATAATATTGGTGCTCAGACAACATTCAACATCATTTTGCATTATAGCTCCTTCTGTTACTCTTTTTAAGTCACGCTTCAATGTTTGTTCCCTCTGTACAAGAAGGAAACCGGTTTGCATATAATATTTCTCCAGGGTAAAAGTTAAGAAAAAAAAAACCTACTTTCATAGGGTTGTTTCTGACTCATCTTGTAATTATTCAGTCATTATTGATAGAAGTTACGCTTTTGATTTAAAAAATCAATTTCCTTATTTATCACTCAAATAACACCAGAAGGATCAAACACTATTTGACATCTTTCTCTGAACCAAGGTATTAAAAAGTCTTCCCAAATGTTAGTTACTGTCCTAACCATTTTGGGAAAGTAGAGTCAAAATATTGCTCTCATCGTATGTGAGAGAAACTTGAGGCACATTAGCAATTATCTCCAAGTTTATATTCACTTGTCAACAATTTAATAATGGTGTTCCTTCCATTTTTAGCTGACTGTATAGTGACACGTAGTTGACTTATATTTTTGGAAGCATTCATTTGTAATTAACCTTTGGACGCATTTTAAATATGTCATTTTGGCATACAGCTCATAACAAGCTGTACCTAAGAATAAAATATTATTTTATGCAATAATTTAAAATAAATGAAGTAACCAGTTCAAAAAAAACGACTCACCAATTATCAGTGACCTTTTGTCATTTGTCATATAATTACAGAGTGTGCTCTTTTTAACAAACAAATCCCCTTTAATCATTCAACCAAAAATTAGAGATACCAGTATTCAAATTGTCAGAAATTTTAAGTGCTTTTCCTAAATATCTTTGTGTTATCTATTTTTTTCATAGTATTAATATAGAATACACGTATATTACTTAGACTGCTCAGAAGACTTAACATGTTAATAACTATACAAACCACTGCATATCACCCAGCTAGCTAGCTAGCTAAATTGGTAAAAAATGATAGATAAGTTGATAGATGGTTAATACACAATAGACAGGCAGATAGATGATTGATAGATGGCAGATAGCTGGATGGATAGAGGTAGATAAGTTCATCATTTCTCAATGCTTATTTGGCATACAGAGCGCTCATGTGCACGCGTGTGTGTTTGTAAACACTTTAGGTCAACCACTAATTAGATATGCATCGAAGGTCCCTAATACTAAGTCAGTTGAAGTTTAGATGGTTAAATTAATTTATTAGAGCCTAAATCACTCCACCGATAGGCCAGGTCTCTCGCTGCTCTCTGCTCTCTGCTCGTCTACTTTTGGCATACTGATTGTGGCTCTTCACCCGAAGCCTTGTCCTAGAGGCTCCTCTTCTTACTGATTCATGTGACGCGCTTTAGTTCAATACCCGTTACTGACCAGCCACCATGCTCAGTGAGGAGCATTAGAAGATCAAGAGAGGTAACAGTACGATTTGTTCAGCGACAGTCGCACACCAAGCCGGCACACTGAATCTCTCCTTCGTGGTTCATCCTCTTTTGTCATGACTTTAACCACGTTATTGATGTCTCATTACTCTGTGTCACTGGGAAGGAATGAGGGGGCACCTTCGAGCCACTTACCAGTTCTCTGACCTTGGGCTACGCACGTAATGGGTTCATATGTGAAATGAGGATGGTAATAGTATCTGCCCAATAGGCTGCCCTAAGGATTTGCCGAGTTAATGCACGCAGCATCCATGAAGAAAGATCTAGGAAGGCTTTATGACTGTTGCTGTGCTTATTATTTTGTAAAGATGCCCCTTGGCAGAGGCGACCCTGACGTGCGGAGGTGACCAGGCTGCCGCGCTCTGGGCACCTGCAGTGTGGAGACACCGAAAAGAAGCAAAGCGACGTACTTCAAAGCATAATACTGCCTTTTTTTCCCCAAAAGAGAGTCTGGGAATCTGTTCTATGGACCTTATTTTGAGTGGTTTTTGGCGAAGTGGTAATAGATTGATCCTGATTCTGTGAGGCTGCCTCGGGCAGGGTTGGGGCAGCAGATTTTTTCCCAGAGAGCAGGGAAAAGGCAACAGTTTTGTTTTTGTTTTTCTTTTTTTCTCTAAGTTTCGGGTGTTTAGCTTTATGCTCCAACATTGGTATATGCACCACAGCGATCACCACCACCGCCCACCGCCACTCCGAAACCCCTCCCCCTGTGGTAACTACCAGTCTGTGATCTGTGTCTAAGAGTTTGTTTTTGTCTTATTTTGTTTGTTCGTTTGTTTTTTAGATTCCACATGTGACTGCAATCATTCGGCGTTTGTCTTTCTCTGACTTATTTTGCCCACTATAGTCCTCTCAACGGCCATCCATGTTGTGGAAGATGTCCTCCTTTTTATTGCCTTGGTCCCTATAGCATTTGAATTTCTCCAGGAAGGGAGAGTGGCCTTTGTTCAATTCTGTGTATTTAAATTCCCTTCATTTCATAAATGATTTGGTAAATATTCTTCTCAAACCATGCTGCCCTGTAAGAGCTCAGCTGTGCAGACGTTGTGCGCGGTTCTAATTTATGCGCTTGGAAAGGAGACGCCATCACTCTCTACAGAGCCGTAGGATCAGCCCCATGCAGCATCTACTTTCATGCATGGCAGGAAGTTCCATTTTCACGATGGACAAGTCCATTTTGACCGGCTCCCACTGTGAGAAGCAGAAGCAATTGCTGGACCAGGCTCTTGACAAGGAGACAGCTACAACAGGTGGCTAGGAGACGGGGAAGGAGTGCTTGCTGATGGCTCACACTCAGCAGATCTGAATTTCAAAATGTAAACATTTTAAGGCAATCTGGGAGGAGGGAATAAAGCGTGATTTTAGCAAGCATGGAGTGAAGGGTTCTTAGCAAATCCATCCTCCTTCCCCACCCTGCTCCACCAGGTGAGGTCCCCTGCCAGAGCGGCTCCTTTTCCTGCAAGTGTGGGGAGGTGTCCACCCACAGCAATTTCAAGCACTCCACACTCCCAGCCAGAGCCAGTGGAAATGGAGCTGTCAGCCCTGAAAATAGAAATGCCTTGGTAGAAATTAAATAATAAAGTCGGAGAAAGTGCACTGCCCTCCATAGATCTGTGTTTGATAACATTACTCGAAACATCTTCTCTTTACACCAGGCTGCAAACTCATTTCGAAAAACAGTTGTCTTCATGGGTAGGGCTGCTGGTGCTAACCCCGGGGACAATGGCCGGGGTGCATGGGGACTTGACAAAGCCACCACTTTCTGATCCCTCTCTGAAGTTCATGGAAGCTAGACTTTTTTTTCTTTCTTCTTTTCCAAGGAAAGTATTTTAGTGGCTCATTATTTTTGATTGTGAAGTCACATCAGGGATTTTTGTTTTGCTCTCACAGGTGGATTTCATTGACTCTTAGCTCAGGGGGTCCCGCCTGATGCCAGCTGGGTGGTGGGTGCACGCTTTCTGCAGCGTTTCTGGCCAGAGGTTGTCCGGCTCGAGCCATGAGGACAGTCTCTGACACAACAGTCACCGAGCTCCTAGCACACATCCATCCTTGTTCCAAGGGCTTTCCTCCTGTCACTCCCTGCATCTTGGTGACCCCTGGGAAGTAGCTAGTAGATGGCATGCTCATTAGGCAGACCTAGAACTGACAGAATTTGTTCAAGGTTGTATAGCTGGTGAGGAAAACCTCGGTGATCCCTTACTGTCTTGTGGCACTGTGTTCTGAAAAAATTTTGTCTTTGTCTGAAAAAAGTGTCAGTGAACTCAGGATACTGTTTCCCTCAGTTAGTACCCCCCACCCCTGACCATTTTTCCTTTTCCCTCCCATTTTCCTTGGTATTTGTCTTTCGAGCTATTTACTCTAAATCAGTGGTCTACAATTTGTGTGGCATTAAAGGCCTTTTATGTTATCTACCTCCTCCAAGAACTTTCTGATGTGGAATATTTCATATTCTAGCCAGAGGGATTAATTAGGGACTACTAATATTTCCATTTTCAAAGTTTAATCATGTGTAATGATACATCTGTCTAATCACACTGAGTTGAAATCAATCTGGTAGAAAATTTTGTCTATCCTATAAAACTCACGGTTCACTCATCTCCAAGAAGTTTTGAAATATTACAAATAAGTCACTGGCCCACAATACAAACTCTTGAGGTTTCCAAGGGGTTCAGAAACATCACCATACAGATTCCATTCTACATTTTGTTTTGCTGTCATTGACTTTCCTGTGATGTAAAATAAAGTCGTCCCCATGGGGACTAGCTCTGTGTGCATCTTTCTTCCTCTTTTCCCGAACAGCCGTTTTTTCCAGCCTCCTCTAGATGCCTCATTGTACTCACGCTTCCCTCTTCCTTCTGTCACTTCACCTCCGTCTCCTGTCTCCCCCCTCAGCATGCACCTCACCCTCCAGCCGTATCAGATGGTGCACCAGAATATTGTGAAATTGAAAATGAGTTATTTAAGGGCTGTTTACCACAGGCTATTCTATGAGCATGCTCTCTACTTTTAACCACTCTTCTTTACTTGATCAGTTTCCACTGTGGTAAATGCCCTTCGCCTGATGCTGCCCACCCAGGAAAGAGGTTGATGAAGGCCCATTTCCTTTGCAGGCTGTTTTGTTTTTGTTTTTGTTTTTTGTTTTTTGTTTTTTTTTAGAGATTTATTTATTTGAAAGAGAGAGAGCACGCAGAGGGGAAAGGAGCAGAGGGAGAGAGAGTCCCAAGACTCTGCGTTGAGCATGGAGGCCAAGAGGGGGCTCAATTTCACAACCCTAAGATCATGACCTGAACTGAAACCAAGAGTCCTGGACACTTAACCAGCTGAGCCACCAGGTGTCCCACATCTGCATTTCTCTTGTCTTTCTTGTAACACCTTATGCAGCACATCACCCGGGAGGACAGAGGTTGTGTTTTGTTTATCCGTGTTTCCAGAATCTATTATGGCATTGCTTGCTCAAGAATTATTGCATTGCATCCTTACTAAGTTATTGCTCTGCTCATGCATATTTGGATTTTAATGGGAAACTCAAAGAGAGTAGGAGAAGGGAAGGGGAAGGAAGGAAAGATGGTTTCTTGAGGAATGACGCCCTGCAGCTGTGGGGATTTGTGGTAGAATTTAACCTGGGTTCAGGGAGGACACTTGTCTTTGTGAAAGTCTGTCTATATTAAGGTGGCTGTGTGCCCTGTAATTTCTCAGGGCCTAAATTCTTTGTTTTTGAAGCATAAGTTGATGAAAGTGTATGAATGCTCAGTCATTACCTCTTACTCAGAGGAAGAGGGAATCTCTCACATCGCAGGGAAGGATAAAATAGCATAATGGTTGCCCCATCTCAGAAATCTCAGAGGCCACTATCACACCAGTGAGGGGTGTTTGTGAACACACACAGATTAATGCATTATGTGATTCACACTTGCAGAGATTCAGTACAGACCCGTGTTTTCAAACCACAATTCAAATATTAGCTCCAATACATTTCTAATATAATCTTGACAAGTCAGACAACAATTCTGTTCCAGTTTTATAATTTACAGGTTAGAATGATGCAGTATATATCAAGTGTGATGGATTCTTAAAGCATCATGCTTTTCAAATGCATTATAAAGTTAAAGGTGTTTATATACAGAAGCTTGATAAATTAAGAAATATTTGTTGAGCCCTTCTTCTAGGCATTGCCCGAAATCCAAAAGTAAATCAGGCCTGGATCTTGCCCTCAGAGAGATTTATATACCAAGGAAGATGAAAAGAAATGTAGGTTAATAATAGTAATCAAGATATCCCATTAAATGAGAGACCTTCAGAGGAGGTATCGTAAGAGAGAAGAAGGAGAATTTTTGTGAAATTGAAGTCCTTCTGGATTGCTTTTGAGAGAGCAATGGGAGATGGGTGGTCCTTGAATGTGTGACACTAAGAGGAGAAAGGGGTGCTCCATTGAACCAGGGATGATAGAAGCACGATCTGAAGATGGGGATGCATGGCGTTGATGAATACCGGATACAGGCAGCCAGTAATGGGCTTTACCTGTGAGAGTGGAGAGAGAGGAGGACTGAAGGTCCACCTCTGCCTTGGAGGACGAGTCGGACCACAGGAGGAGCTTGACTGTTGTTGGTGTATGGCTCACATGTGGGTGAGGCGTCAGGACGTCTGACAGAAGTGAACGGTGTCTTGAAAGGACAAGAGAAAATGGGCTGGTGGATGATGGAGTAAGTGAGGGCATCACTGAATTATGGTAGATGAGTGATCACGTAAGTTAACAGAAATTGTTATATATACACAAACATTCTACATCAATACAAGTTTTCCTGTTTTTTTTTTTCTTTTAAACATTTCTTATCTATTATGGAAGAAGTCACTTATACAACAAGCCATTTTGAGTTGATACTGGAATAAATCCATCGTGAGAATTAGGAGAACTTGGCAAACGTGGTGAATTATTAGAAGAATTAAGAAAATAAATCGCTTTTAATGAAAACCTTTGGGAATCATCATCAGGATTGTGCAGTGATTTGGGTTTCAAGCAGTTCAATGTTTCGATTATTTTTTAAGATTTCATTTATTTATTTGACAGAGAGAGACACAGTGAGAGAGGGAACATAAGCAGGGGGAGTGGGAGAGGGAGAAGCAGGCTTCCCGCTGAGCAGGGAGCCCGATAAGGGACTAAATCCCAGGACCCGGGATCATGACCTGAGCCGAAGGCAGATGCTTAACTGACTGAGCCACCCAGGCTCCCCGGTATATATTGTATTTTAAATACCTGTGCATCCCATAATTATTTTCCTTCCTTGGAAAACACCGTAGTGTCAGCAGAAATTCCTTTTAAATTAACAAATGGAGAACTGCAAACACAGACCTAATGATGGATCCCCAGGAGCTGGAGTTTCCAAAATTGATCTCGGGTGAAATTTTAGTCTTTTAAGGTAGCCTCTGTCTTTCCTCTCCCTTATATCACTTCCTCTGAACTTCTGCAGTTAAAGGGGAAGGGGGAGCAGCCTATCCTGATGACCTTTATTTCTTTACATTTTTTTTTATCTTCCTTCATATATTGATCTCTCTGATTTGGTTTGGTTTTCACAACTGTTTTTTTTCTTCTTTGCATTACTACTCAGGTCAGATTATTTCAGTTATCTCATTAAATGCTTCATGAAATGGAATAAAAATCCATACATGTCACTTTCCTAATGGACCAGTTGCTCTTTAAAAAGAATGACAGAGATGAGAAATAAAGTCACAGCCCTCTGCGCTCATAGGTGACGCGATCGCTAGCCATCAATCTGCTCAAAGCAGGCCCCAAAGGAGGAGCCGCCAGACACTGAAGGTGGGAAGATAAAGTATGGCACATACCTAGTGACAAAGGGGTACAAAATACTATTCAAATATTCGCAATCATTTTTTAAATCTTAATAAGAGCTATGTTTTTATATTGACTACTACTTCTTCATGTAAAGGTAAAAAAAAAAAAAAAAAGAATCAGGAGGCCACGAGAGCTGTTGAAAAAACTCCTGAGATATCTTCAAAAACATCAATATTTTTTGACATTGGTCTCTTAGGACATTTATAAAATAAACAGAGTACTGCTCTATTGTTAAAAAAGTAAATAATACGTAATATGTAAAGTAAAAAGTGAAAGCTCCTATTAATCTCTTGACCAAAAACCCTCTCCAAATTAAAAACAATTAGACGTCTATTCTCTCCAGGGCCTTCCATATAGTATATTTATAAACACCTTGATGTCCGACTCATTTAGCTGTGTTTCAATTGCTATTGCCAATTTCTGTCAGTACCGTATGACTATTTCTCTAACTTAATTTTGATCATACTATGCACATTATTATTTGACCTGTTAGTTCATTTTATAATATTTGATGCATATCACCCTTTATCTGCATATACAACCCTACCTTATTATTTTCAGAGATTGCATAAAATACCATATTACTGTACCGTATGTTAACCATTCTTTTACTAAGAAAAGTTAAATTTTCGATCGCTAGTATAACAAACAGCAATTCACAGTACATTAATGAACAAATATATATATATATTTTCCCCATATACAAGTGTATGTAGGATGGATTTTGATAAAAACAAACAAAATATCCCTCCAAAATGCTGCAGCAAATAACACTGTCAGTATTCAGTGTGAGAAGAGTATTGTCTTGCTGTAAGTAACAGCATTTTCTGAATTGACTAAACTTAAAAAGAAGATGTTTTTATTATTATATTAATCCTCACTTCTCTGATAATTGGTGACCTCAAACTCCTCTTCCTATGTTCAGTGACTATTTATGGTCCTCTGTCTGAAAATTGCCTGATCATTTTTATCTACTTACTTCTTTATTCTGGGTTATTTTTCTTCCTAATTTATAGAGGCATTCTCTATGTTGTGGATTTTAAGAATGCTAAGAATTTGTGTATCACAGATATTTTAGGATTAGCAATATTGGGCTCTGTTGCTTGTCTTTGAATTTGACGATATCATTCATATTCTCATAAAAGCAGTTTTAAATGTATTTTTAACGTATTTATTTACATGTCTGCCAGTGTTTTCCTTTATGTCTTCTCTTATGGCCTTCGTGGGCCCAATGGATTCCTCTATTAATGGGGGTTCTAATGAGAAACAAAGTTTATCCCGCATGCTTCAAATAAAGATGATGCAGTGGAAGTTTCAGACGTAGGGGTAGTGTTATATGAGCAAACAAGGGTGGGAGGGCTCGGAGTCTGACAACACTGAGAAGGTTGCAGGCTCTCTAGGGCTGGATGGAGAAGGTGAGTGAATAGTGGTTCTAGAGCCCGGCCATACCTAGAACGTTGGAATGGTGGATGCCTGCTGGGGCGTGCAGTCTCAGACGGATCCTCATTGTACATAGTGATGAGGCCCAAAGCTGGGTAAGAATGAAGACATGCTTCTGTTTCTCTCTCCTTCTGGCATCCTATCTTTTGTCTGTTACTGATTCAACCCAGTGAGAACCCAGGTGGCAGAGCACCCCTGAGCTTTGTCTATGGTGTCAGCGTCCTGGGACACATGGCTGGTCAGAGGCCATCAGAGACTGAGAGCCACACAGACTTGCCAGAATATTCACTCTAGAATTGCAAAAACAATTCTCCTAACTTTTCTTCTAGGATATTTATTATTCTGAAATTGTTTCTTACTGTGCGAGCTATTCTTGGTGTTCTGGGTAAAAACTGCTGCATAGCAAATCATTAGTGCCAAAATCTTAGTGGCTCAAAACCGTCATAATCGTGTATAATCTCTCCCGGTGTGTGTGGATCTGAAATCCATAAGCCGTTTGGGATCTCTGATGGAGTGGTTAGATGATTCTGGGATTGGGGCATCTTGAAAGCTTCTCGATTCTCAATCTGATGGCTGCATGGGAAGCCTGGACGAGCTAGTGAGTGGGTGGGGCAGTAGGGGCTCCTAGAACGTCTCTGCCTCTCCAGAGTGTTGCTACCATGTTGGCCTCATCAGGCCTCCAGAGATGCAAGAGCCAGCCAGGCGGCAGAATCCTCACCACCTTTCACCTTCCTTTAACAGTACTTATGCTGAACTTCATCAGTTGGCACAGTCCAGAACACCCCTCAGAATCAAAAGGAGGGGACTTGAGTTCTGCTTCTGGAAGGGGAGGTGTTAAGATTCCGTAAGAGCCTTTGGGGCCAGAAATACCACGGAGACCATTTTTGAAAAATTCATTCTGCCACACTTGCCTCTCGTTTCTTACTATGTCCACTTATATTTCATGGGTCACGTGTTTCCTGTCCTTTAACATAGGAATTTATTAGGTGTATCAGTCTGTTAGGGCTGATAAAGGATTACAGGCTGGGGCTTTAACAGCAGACAGCTATTTTCTCATAACTCGAGAAGCTGAAAGTCCAAAATCAAGGTGCTGGCAGGGTTGGTTTCTTCTGAGGCCTCTCTCCTTGGCTAGCAGGTGGCCACCTTCTCCCGGTGTCCTCACATGGTCCCTCCTCTGAGCCTGTCTGTGTCCTAATCTCCTCTTCTTATGAGGACATACTGGATTAGACCCACCCTAATGACCTCATTGTAACTTCATCACCTTTTTAAAGGCTCCATCTCTAAATATGGTCACATTCTGAGGTCCTGGGGATTAGGGTTTCAGCATATGGATTTGGCAGGGGCACAGTTCAGGTCCATAACACTGGCCTTGCTTCTAAGTTTGTCCGACATGCTTTTCAGTACATTGACATGAAAATGGAACAAAGGAAGAGAATTAATTAATTCGGGAATGTGGAAGATACAGAAACAGAAGGTGCAGAATGGGGTTTCCATGCAGGAAGAAGTGATGTGAAGCAGACCTCGCTGGGCAGTCATTACGAACCCCAACAAATAAGGAGCAGGATTTTTGTAAGGCGGGAGAGGAGAGGCTGTGGGAATCTGTGGTCTCTGTCAGCCCAGCAGAGATCCTTGTCATCTCAGATGGCCCGGCTTTGAGAAGTGAGAGAGGGAGAGGTCAGGAAGACGGCTTGCAACTTCACAATGTAGCTGGCTATAGATTTACCTTGGGTTCGAAGTAAGTCCCCAACTATAAAATATTTGATTCCATTTTTCTCAGATTAAAAATAGTTTTACCATATATAGGGAAATAAACATTTTGAATTTGCAATAGAAAATTTAAAGGATTGACAAAGGCTAGAGGCTCCTTTTAATTTTCTGAAAGATTATTTAGACTTCTCCAAGTGAATAAAAAAATAACACTTTAGCATTGTCAGTGCTCAGAATGTGTAAAGCTAACCTGTAGGTTATGAATCTATATAGACATTCATTTTAAGCAAATCAGGTATTTCTAAAAGTACATGATAGTGCAGCAAACACTGGGTTTTCTTCATTTTATGACTCTTGCCCTCAAAAATTTAAATCACTTTGGGATAAAAGACACGTATATTTGAAATAAAATAACAGAGAATGTTTTATGGTTACCCATAATTGGTAGTAGAGAAAATACTAGTTAAAGCAGTCTGAGTAAGGAGAAATAATGTTAGAATGATCTGATTTGAGGATAGTCAGCAGGACTCTGAAGGTTTGATAATTTGTAATTCTGAGAAGAATTATGGGAAAGATTTCCCAAGTTTGAAAAAAAGCACGAGTGAAGGTCTAATGGTAGAATGTACAGTTTCTATTATTTTAGGAAAAGTAGGAAAATAAACCAATATGACCGAGTTAGCCACATTTTCATTTTCTGTAAACATTACATGTGAAATGAATAAAAAATCATATTCTCAACATTTCAGATTTGTTTAACTTGCCTGAGCACATGTAGGCAAAATATAATCTGTATTTAAAAGGCTAATTTGGGGGGCACCTGGGTGGCTCAGTCAGTTAAGCTTCTGCCTTTGGCTCAGGTCATGATCCCAGGGTCCTGGGATCGAGCCCCATGTTGGGTTCCCTGCTCAGCAGGGAGTCTGCTTCTCCCTCTCTTTCTGCTACTCCCCATGCTAGTGCTCTCTCTCTCTCTCAAATAAATAATGAAATAATCTTAAAAAAAATAAAATGCTAATTTGGCCTTTAAAATCTGACTATATTAATTAGAATGAATTAGAGCGAACTTGTCTATCAGATTTGCCAATTAATATGTATGACCATTAGATTGAAATCCAGTTGACTGATGAAAACATTAGCACACAGGTAAAATGACTTATAAGAAAGATACTTCCAACTCTGTGCTAGGGATCTTGAATATTGCATACTTTATAGAACGTGTTTATGTGTTCTCGTCTTACTGATGTGTTAACCGTTGCAGTTGAAATACATGGCAGAGCTCCTGTCTCGTGATAAACACTTAGACTCTAAAATGGAATTCTGGGGTGGATTGAAATAGGCATGTACGAGGCCTATCATCACTCTTTAGTTGATTCATGTTATAGGAGAGAGGCTAGGAATTTTTTTTTAATCCACAAAATGTGCTATAGAATCCTAGAACTAAATGCCACAGGAGACTTATCCTATCTTTTCTTTAAATTATTAATTCAAAAACAAGTCAACAGATAACTACTTAAAAGGACGGAAAAGAAATCTCATACATGCTAGGGGCATAAACAGGAAAACGTGTGCGGGTCAACTGCCAAGAGACATCCTGAAATGTGAAGGCCCGGTCCTTGACTCTTTGCCCTGTAAGTGCAGAATCTTGCACTTCCAGTGTCTTCAGAGTCATGGGTTTGACTGCATTCTGTAAATCAGTTACAAACTAATCCAACCAGAAATAGCTCAGATATATAAAATAATACAGCAGTAAAATGGTATGCTTAGTAGGGTCTCCTGACAATTTAAAATAGTATGTAATAAACTAAGTTATATATAAAATAAGTATTATTTGGTGAGCATGAGACTACAGATATTTATTGAAATAGCACAAAAGCAAACATCTATAATTCTGACATGTTAGCAGTTCCAGTTCTTAGCTAAGAGAACACCAGCTGAAATCAGACAGTGCCAGCTCGCTCAGATCTGATAAAAACAGGCGGAAGGAATATTGGTTTTCCACGAGAAACAGGTGTTGACAAGGATGTGGAGAGAGAGGAACACTCACGCACTGTTGGTGGGAGTGCAAACTGGTGCAGCCACTGTGGAAAACAGTACGGAGGTTCCTCAAAAATTGAAAATGAAACTACCGTAGGATTCACTAATTCCACCACTGGGCATTTATGTAAATCCAAAGAAAATGAAAACACTAACTTGAAAAGAGATGTGCACCCCTAAGTTTATTGCAGCATGATTTATAGTAGCCATGATATGGAAGCAACCCAAGTGTCCACTGGTGGATGAATGGATAAAGAATATGTGCTGTGTATACACAATGGAATATTACTCATCCATAAAAAAGAATGAAATCTTGCCATTTGCAACAACATGGGTGGATGTAGAGGGCATAATGCTAAATGAAATCTGTCCATCAGAGAAAGACAAATACCATATGGTTTTATTTGATTTAAGAAACACAACAAATGAACAAAGAAAAAAAGAGACAAACTTAAACAAACCCTTAACTACAGAGAACAAACTGGTAGTTTCCAGAGGAGAGGTGGGCGGGAGTATGGGGGAAAAGGTGAAGGGAATTGAGAGTATGCTTATAGTGATGAGCACTGAGTAGTGTACAGAATTGTTGAATCACTACTTTGTGCACCCAAAACTGTATGTTAACTATACATACCGGAATTTAAAAAAATTAGAGTGATGGTGTCCATTACTCTGGGTTCTGAAGAATATATTTTTAATACAATACTTCCCCCTCACCATAAAGGGGTGGGGTCCTGAAACCCACTGTGGGAAAATATAAATTAAGAAAAATGAATAAGCTCACAGGATTGAAGTATATCACAATTGAATCTATTAAAACCCCATCATAAAACAATACTATGTGAAATAAAACTAGGTAATAGTGTTTCTCTCATGTTAGTCAGATTAGGAATTATGCTATTAATTATGTCTAGGGCATAATGAGACTTCAGCCTTCCTCCCTTAGCATAGAAGTTAGGAGCTCATTACCTACAAGTCCCCTCCTGCACTCACTGGCTGGTGACAAGGTCTCTCTCATTTTGTTTCTTTCTTTGTGCATGGGCTTAGTTATTAGTTATCCAACTCAGAGGTTTATTGCTAGATATAAATGAAAAATTGCATAGAACCACAGTGTAGCCCTCACTAAAAGCTACTCATTACTGATGTTATGATCATTATTATTTCCATTCTTAATAATACATTTGTTGTTTGTCACATAGGAACTTTCTTCATGGATCCACAGATGCTTGCAAATTTGTTTCTTTACACTGTGCAAACTGTGAAGGGTGTTTGTTTGTTTTTTTTTAAAGATTTTATTTATTTTTTTGACAGAGAGAGAGAGAGCACAAACAGGGAGAGCTGCAGAGGAAGCAGGCTCCCTGCTGAGTAGAGAGCCAAATGAGGGACCAGATCCCAGAACCCCAGGATCATGACCTGAGTCGAAGGCAGACGCCCAACTGACTGAGCTACCCAGATGACCCCTATTATTTCCATTCTTAATAATACTTTTGTTGCTAGTTACATAGGAACTTTCTTCTCTATGGGTCCACAGATGCTTCCAAATTTGTTTCTTTACACTGTACAAACCGAAGGGTGAAGGGTGTTTTTTTTTTTTTTTTTTTTTGGTTTTATTTTGTTTTGTTTTTGGTCTTTTTCTTCATCTTAATCTGAGACGGCAGTGAGTCTCATCCAGTGCATTGAGTCTCATAGTCCCATTGGCAAGAGCTGTGCAGAGCTTACTGTGACGAGTGTTCTAGAGCTGAGCCCAGTGCCCTAGGAAAGAGAGTTGCCCTTTGTAAATTTTCAGAAATTCCTAGGAGCCCAGGAGCACCTGGGTGGCTCAGTCAAGCATCTGACTCTTGATTTCAGCTCAGTTCATGATCTCAGGGTTGTGAGTTCGAGTCCTGCATCAGGCTCCATACTCAGGAGGGAGTCTATTTGAGATTCTCTCTCCCTCTCCCTCTACCCAATCCTCCCCCCCCCACTTCCTCTCTCTCTCTTTCTCTTTCTCTCTCAAATAAATAAATAAATAAATCTTTAAAAACATTCCTAGGAGCTCACAGTGTGGAAGTGGCAGGTCGCATGGTGCGTATGTGCTGCTGGGTACACATACCCAGATATAAACATACGTGTACCGTATAGGCACGTGCACACACGTGTGTGGTCAATGCCTTCTGAATTCCTTGTTTTTGACCATGCTTATTGCGATTTACAGAATCTCTCAGATGCCTAGTTTGGAAATGGTCTGATTAATTTCAGTTTTTCAAATTGCTACTAGTAAGGAGTTATTTCTGCAAGCAGCCTTCATAATCCTGAGAACGGATTCGCCACTAGAATAGGAAGTCTGTAAGAGAAGAGATCATTCACTGCTGTAGCCTTAGCCGCTAGGTATGTTCTTGGCTAAGTAGGCACATGGTTAAATATCAGGGGGCTAGAGGAAAAAAGGGCTTGCAGATTTAGCTCAGTCAAGGCAAAGCTCTTTCCTTCTTAATAGGAAATCACAATTATGACTTCTATTCTTTTAAAGAAATAAGAATGCTATGACTTCCTTTTCTCAAGACTTTATTCTGTTTATGAAAGTATTCACTTTTTCTCTGCCTTATGGATGATTTCTTTTGTTTTGTTCTTAATCCCTGACTTCATCTCTTACTGGCTCTTGCCCATGAGAGTCTTCAGAAGGTTGTGTATGTCAGATGTACAGGATTTATTCTCCAGGAATGTGAAATGTAGAAGGAAAACACTGTTTACCAGAATTTCAAGAGACCTGGTGAAATAAATATGCTATCTATGTGGCAACACTCAAATCATTACTGTTTATGTTCCTGCCTGAAAAATTTTTGTCTCCAAGATAATCTGAAATGTGTGGATTTTACAGTTTATTTTCAGAATTTTGGAGATTTTTATAGCCACTCCTCAATGAAAAAAAAAATCATTTAGTTAATGCATGCAAAAGTGTTCTATAAGCTACAAAGAACAATAAAAGAGGTAGGTGATAATATTGCTCTTTATTGTGTCTCTTCACAATGCACAGATGTGTCCCAAAATTATTCTAAGTGTGTCTCATAGAAGCATATTCCATTTTTATGTATGTAGATAGTTAAGGTAAAAATAATAAAATTTAGACCATTGTAGACTATCACTTATGAAGATCTTCCCATTGTTTCATCATAACCAACAAATTTTGGTCATCCACAGAAATTTTATTGGTATTTTGAAGTTTTAAATCTCTGAGAACCATCGATACAAAGAAAACAATCAATTTATTTGGTCAAGGTCCTGATACCCCCAAATAGCACTATGACTGTTGGAGATATTTGCTACTCCATTCATAGTTGTGTTCAGATGGATGGATGGGTAGATAGATAGAGCAGAACTTCTGATCCTTTTTGTCTCAGAATAATTTTTGGAAAAGTCACAATTTGGACTGTTTTGCATTACTTCATAGTATCTCATACACAGAAATCTGAATTCATGTTATTTTTATTTCAGGATACACATTTAAATAGTTAGCTTTTAGATAGGATTTCTAAGACATATCTAGGCTATGACTGCTTTATTAAAAAATCCTTTCTCGGGGCGCCTGGGTGGCTCAGTTCGTTAAGCGTCTGCCTTTGGCTCAGGTCATGATCCCGGAGTTCTGGGATCGAGCCCCACATTGGGCTCTTTGCTCAGCGGGGAGACTGCTTCTCCCTCTCCCACTCTCCCTGCTTGTGCTCTCTCTCTCTCCCTCACTGTCTCTCTATCAAATAAATAAATAAAATCTTAAAAAGAAAATCCTTTCTCACTATGAGTCTCCGAGGGAAAATGTCCCAGTTGAGATGGAGAGTTCCCTCTCTCAGTAGCTCCTACCTCATTGTCCCCGCTGGCAGGAATCTGTAAACTAGTTTTGAGTAAAAATGCAAGCCTTTCTTAAAGCTTTTTGCCACATTCTATAAACTATCAGTTTATAAGATTGAGTCTCCCACTGGAACATAAATTGCTAGAGGATTGACACTGGATCACATTCATCTGTGCACCTTCTGTGTTCATTGTTGAAGTAAATTAAACTGAGTTCACCTCTTGAAGCCTTTGAACCTGGAGACCATTCATCCTCCTTACCTAAGGAGGCTTTGCCTTTATTGTGGAAAATTTATTCTCTTTGCATGCTCTCAAACTTAGAGAAGGCCCTACCACAGCTCTGTTGCCCATGGTGTGTGCGCCCCTGTTCTCCCAGAGGCAGAAGCTAGAATGATGATGGAAACCTGGGGGTCCCATTTGTGTCTGATTATCCAGCAAAACCTGCTAGGATTTCTGTCCCTGTCGTCTAGCTCACCTGAAACCCCCGTGTCATCCTGGGTATCGATTGGGAGTCACGTCTTTATAGTTTTCTTCATTAGATTAATCTTTAGGGACATTTCGTTAAGAATCTCTTTTCCTTTCTAAACATCACAATGGCATTTGGGGTTTGTTTTTCATGCTTTTTGAACTGTGATTAACCCACGGAAATCAAGCATAAAAACTCTTTTCCTCCTTTAATTGTAGAAATTATATTTTCTTTAAAAAATCATAGGACATCTAGGCAAAGATCAGTACATTGCAAGTAAAGCGATAGCTCTTGAAGAAGATGCTGCTATAACAGGACATTTTATTTATTTTTTTACATTTTTTTTAAGATTTATTTTTAAGTAATCTCTACACTCAACGAGGGGCTGGAACTCATGACCGCAAGATCAAGAGTCGCATACTCTGCCGACTGAGCCAGCCAGGTGCCCTCATAACAGGACATTTTAGTCTGGAGACGTGGATGCTGAGTGGGCAGAGGATAGAATTCTATAAAATGTGGCACATTTGAACAGTTTCATTCAGCAAAATTTCACTGATGCCTACAATGTGGTTGGTATACTAGATGTCTAGGATATATATGTGTATGTGCACACACAGACACAAACTATTCAGTCATTATTTTTTATTAAGACTTTTTTTAGAGTAGTTTTAGGTTCTCAGCAAAATTAAGAGGAAGGTAGCGTGTCCCTGCGTCCCCTGTCCTACACAGGCACAGCTTACCGCGTTATCAACATCTCCCACCAGAGGGCGCATTTGTTACAATCAGTGAACCTCGGGCACTGATAGAATGCCATGTATCCACCATTAGAGCATCACACGGAATAGTTTCACTGCCCTAAAAACCCTCCGCGTGCCACCTATTCATCCCTCCCCCATCCCAGTCACCTTTTTAAGTCCATAATTTAAAAAGGGAAATCAATTAGAAAAGAATATTATGTACCACAAAAAAGTCAATAGAGTTAGAAAAATCAACTCTGCTTATGGAAATTAGAAAAAACATCACAAAATAGGTAGCATTTAAATTGGACCACAGAAAAAAAGAGAATTATTCCAGGTGGTGAAATCTGGGGCTTTCCAGACTGTATAAACATAAAGAGTATTTAAATGGCACGTTGTGTTCAGAGATGTGTGAGACATTTTGGGGTCATTTTGTGCCAGAAAGGAGATGGTGAAGGGTAAGGGTGGGGAAAGAGATTAGGGTCAGACAGGTATGGATCTTGCACCTCATGAGAAGGGACTTAGATTTCACCACTGTAGGCAGTGGAGAGGTGATGGACAGCTTGAGCAGAAGGGTGACATAATGAAGTGTAGGTTTTACGACAATTTTATGGGAAGACTGAAGACTTTAGAGGAATGGAAAGACACTAAAAGTAGGTGATCAGATAGGAATGATTACAACAGTACAGGAGGGAGATTCTATTCAGGAGGCAAGGTCACTCCCACTGTGATACCTACTGTTTATGAATATCTTATTATAAATATCGTCATGGATTACAGGTAGAATCATGGCATAACTTGGACAGAATGGTGAGTATTTGACAGTGGGTTTTCATCTTATTTTCCTGCATATTTCTCTGCCATTAATAAGCATTCAACAAATACTTGAAAATATGTATAAGTGACCATGGCTTTGGACACATAAAATGCAGACAAAACAAAAACTTGTAAACAAAACCACCTAGAACTTTGGGATATACTCTGACTTGATTGAAGGACAGCAAGAACATTTATATCCTGGCTTCATCCCTTACTCTCTGTGCGGTCCTGGGATAGTCAGTCATAAATCCCTTCTCTATATGGAAGACTTCACGATACCTCCCCTTATTTTTCCCGCTGCAAGTGTCTGCAGGTTGGATGGGACCCCTAGGACGAGGGTGGGTTCTGGGAGAAAGTGAGAAAATATGGCATCATTTAGATGTGACTTCACATTACAAGTGAAGGGGCATGCCACCTGGTTCACCTCCCCTGTCAGGAGAACAGACGAAGATTGGAGCCTGATAAAGGCTTGGCATCTATAAAGAGAGTAGATTTTCCTGAAAAGGAAATCTCCTCGGGGATCACTTTCTTCAGAAAATAAGACAGAAGTTGCGGTGAGAGATAAAATATGACTGAGGTCCAATGCTGAGTTAATACTGGGGTCTTTCCAAATGGCCTGTTTTTCATCACTACTAGTTTTTGGATTGCCATTTGGAACACGAAACTCACCTGTTTGCCAAATCTTATAATAATAAGTTGTTGTCACGCGGGTCTCCTCAGCCTTCTGGGGGCACTACTGAGCCTAATGTATTTATCTTTGGTTCTTCAAAGTGATAGGAAGCAGGGATCCTCATTTTGCCCTTAATTAATCATAGGCTGAGTTGATAACAGTTTCCATTTCTCAGAAACTCTGAAAAGAAACAATGTCTTAAAGAAATTAGAAATGTCCTTTTCTTACCCTCGATGCTAACTAGCTCTGCAAACTGTTTAAGTGCTCCAGCAGGACTGAATGAGTTTGCATCCCCGTTAGAGTCTCCTGGACCCCACATACTAAGGATTTGGGCAGATTCCATGAGGGACAAAATAATCTCTTTGAGTGAAAGAGGTTAGCTTGTCTGTAAAGATCATAGAATGTGCTTAAGTCCGGCTGAGGCTTAATTCCATTTAGCTCTTTTAAGTTAGATGTGTAGGATCCACTGCTGGGGCTGGAAGGAATCAGAGGTTTGTCTTTGTGCCATTGACAGTTTTCCATACTAGTTAATTTTTGGCACGGAGACTAGTCTACCCTGCCTTTTCAGAAGTCATGTGGTGTCAACAGTTTTTCAGGGACATGCTTCATCCTAGATTAGAAGATTTGCAGGGGAGCTGATTCCACAACCTTTATTGCTAAATCATTTTGACGTTTAACAACGTCCCCTGCCAGGAAGTTCTTCCTTCTGTCTGAGAGGTCAGCAGCGTCTGGCAGGGTTTCTCCATCGTGTGATTAAGAGGAGATTCTTTTAATTTCACAAAGTTTAAGGTAATTCGCGGGAGAAACACAAGGTTGCAAAATATGTTCAGCGTGAGGGGGCATTCACTTTTCCCTGATGGGAATCCCAGGAGGCTTGTGGGAAGTGGATCCACGTGGATGTGTGTAAAAGAGAAGACACAGGCGTGTGCACAGATTTGCCTGCGTGGGTGAGGGGCGGCTGGTCTGCCTGCCATTCACCTCCTGCGGCCGGTGAAGGGCGAGTATCAGGTCAGGAATAATAACCAGAGGGAAAATGACAACCAGAGGAAAAATGGGACCAACACCTGCTCTTCAACATTGGCCTCTCTATTCTTATGTTCCTTTGTCCCCCCTAAACTCTTGGTTTTGGTATCAGTGTTCCACTGAGTCCCTTTTAATGTAGATGACCGGAAAGTAGTCAGTTTCCGTCAGTCAATCTTTGGATTTTCCAGATGCCTCCGTGAAGCATTTAGAATCTCTTTCAAGTCATCCTGTTATTTTCTGCTTTTCTTTTCTGCCTCCTTAATTACAACGAAGTGAGCAAGACTGGAGATCCATCCCTGTTCCATCCAGAATGTTCAGTACCTTTCCTCGTGGGACCCAACCCGAACCATATCTGTCCATTAATACAACTTTCTCTTATTGCTTTCTTGGCCGTAGAAACTGGTCAGATTCAAATAGCTTCTAAATTACTTATTTAAGATAGTCACTCATTTCCTACTGTGCAGTGAGGTGAGTGGCTTTGGCTAGAGAAGTGTCATCAGAGCTTTGCTCTTGGTGGCCGGTGGGGTGTCTTCCCAGTGCCCAGCAGCCCCCTCCCTGAACACAAGCAGACAATGACAGCTCTCTGGTCATAAGGCAATGGAGATTCAGTTTTCTGCTCTCTGGGTTTATTTATTAAGACCAGAAAAGACCATCATGACACAAAGTATGCTGGCTTTGGATGGTCACTGAATCGGTGATTAATCTTGCTTTATAGTTTTCTTTTCAAGAACATCACGCAGGTTACCTTTTGTTCCCTTAGGATTCTCAAGAGGTCTAGAATAAACATGTGGCCTTGTCTCTGTCTTCAAATAGCTCTTATTTCAGTTGAGAGAAATAAATAATACACAAGAGGTGAAACTGGAATGCAGGATGTGACAATGAATAAGTAATAACATGTGTGAGGCCAAGCACTCGTTCTGAGGGAAGCCGGGTGAGAAGGGTGCAGTTCCTGAAGTTTCTGTGCCAAAGATGTAGGTATGGTCCCAGATCTGGTTTGGTGCAGGGGGAGGAGGAGGGTCCTGGACTCTGTTACAACCTGTTCTGAAAGGTAGGAAATCCAGTAAAATCTAGGCTCTGGTGGGGCCGGGCCACCTCTGAAGCCTGTATTGGACTCATACTTGCCTCTTGCTTGTTTCTGGTGGCTCATTGGCATTTTTGGGGTTCCTGGGTTTGTAGCTGCATCGCCCCACACTGCCTTCATCATTGTACGCTGTTCTCCTGGCATGCCTCTGTCTTCACAGGGCCATCTTCTTGTAAGTACCGGAAAAAATGTCTTTAGAAGCCAAAGTGCATCATCTAATTTGGAGTGGTAGCAAACTGTTCTACAATTCTAACCAGTGGTGGGATAAAAAAAAAAAATACATCAGAGAAAGATACAATAAATTGAAGGATGTATATTGATTATAAATGCAATTGTGCTTTCAAGGGCTTATCTCCTTGTCCCTGGAGACTGTCAGACTTCGAGAGTCCTACATCAGCATTCCCAATGTCTCTGAAGGCTGCTTTCCCTGGATCTGCAACACCAGGGATGGCGCCTGAAAGAAATACGTGGGCCGCAGAATTCAAAGTACTGTGTTAGAGCTGTATTAAAAGTTTCTTGTTTCTCACCTACTAAATTTACTTCTTGGTCAATTTTCTCTGAGCTTAGCCCTTTTTGTGCATATCCTCATGGAATAAACCCTAAGGATTAGACAATACTTTGAATGTCCTGTATATTATATTTGTGCCAATTTTTTCTAAAGTTGCAATGAATTTTGACAGCATGCCAAAAGCTTCTGCTCTTTTTTTACATTAGGTTTGATAGCTGAGAATATCTTACCTGAGAATTATAAGGTTAATCTTTAAAAAAAAAATAAATAAATGATTTTATACTTATTGTTTGTTTTCTTAACTTTCAGTTGCAATTGGCATACTCACTGTGTGTTACCAATAACTATGTCAGTGGAGTATTCATTTTTCTATGCCATTAATAACTCTAATGAGGAGGACAGACACAGTACTGAGCTGCCAACAGAGAGCTCCCTCTCTGTTCACACCATCAATCCATCATCTGTCTTTTAAAAACAGTTGCTAAAACCTGTTAAAAGTCTATTTAAATATACTACACTTAGCTTAAATAGGGTACACCTTTTTTAAAGAGATGAAAATCCTTTATCATCATATTACTTAATATTTTTCTGAAGATTTTCATCATGCAATCTAGACACAAAAAATTCACAAGTATACCGGGACGCCTGGGTGGCTCAGTCGGTGAAGCATCTGCCTTCAGCTCAGGTCATGATCCGGGGTCCCGGGATCTAGCCCCACATCGGGCTCCCTGCTCCTTGGGAAGCCTGCTTCTCCCTCTCCCACTCCCTCTGCTTCTGTTCCCTCTCTCGCTGTGTCTCTCTCTGTCAAATAAATGAAATCTTTTAAAAAAAGAAAAAGAATAGTTTCTTTCCCCACCTCTAATAAAAGTGCAAATCCTTCATCTGCAATGAAGTGTTCTTGACATACTAACCAGCCTTCAAAGCGATTTAAACCCTCGTAGATATTGAATGTTGAGAATTCAGTGGCTTCTAAAAATTCAACATAAATACACTAGACTCTGTTATGAAGCTAATATTGTTATAATAAGAAGGAAGTCTATTTAGACCATTATTTGATAGAAGTGGATAGTTGAATGGGGGCTTAACATTAATGGATTAGAATCTATTTAGGAAGAAATGAAATCTGCTCAAAAGTCTGTTTTGTTTTGTTTTGTTTTTCCCCACTCTCTATCTGTGGCCTCTGGCTTCATTAATTACTGTGATTGCTTGAGTCTACCAATTCCCCATTACATTGTCACCTGGATTCTTGTCAAACTTTCTGCTCATACTTCCTTCATCCTTTTACTCATTATCTTTTCCCCATGCATTTATTGTGCACTCAGCCTGATCCAGGATTGCACCAGACCATGGATATATCGAGAAGAATGAAATGAAGAATGAAGCAGAGTCTCAGCATTCAAAGATTTTGCAATCCAGTGGAGGTGATAAACACATCAAAAAATGAGCACACAATTTAATAAGTACTGTCTGCCTTCCAATTCCCAGCCCAGTAAGCAAGAGATATTAATCACTCAATAAATGAGTGATGGCTAATCCCATTACTCTAGACAATATTGCTATTTAAATATATAAAATGTGCTAGATGGGAAAAAAAGAGTCACTGGATGTTTTGTTAACAGAAATGGAAGGACCACAGCCCCTTGTGAAAGACTTGAGCCAAAAATATTGCAAACGTGGTAACAGGATGTCACTATCATTGGAAGTCCATCCAGTTAGATGAGACTCTCATCAGGCTTAAGGCAGAATGGTTTCCTGAGAAGGGTTTATTCAGTTGGAGTTTGGGATCTTCTGTTTCCTCCCTGATATGCATGAGTTTGTTCATTGTTTTGCTGAGACCATACTGTGTTCCAAGTGTTCTTTGTATTAACAAACACCAAGCTGATGACTCTCCTGTTATTTTTGTAACCTGATTAGGCAACACTTAATATTAACTCTTCTTGACTCACATTAATACATGGAATTCGCAAATTAGAGTCAACTATGATTTGCAAATTGAAGTTAATTAGGAAGTCCTAATACAGCACCTCCTAAAAAGGCCATAACACTTTGCATAGAAATAGCCAATTTAGAAGTCACAATTTTCCAATTGCTTTTTGGCAAACAATTATTCCTCTGAGCTGTCCTTGGGATTGGAGTAAGGAGATAAATATTCACACAGTTAACTGAGGACTTAGAAAGTGATGACAGGCCTTCTTAAACACTCTGGGAGCTGCTATGGAGCTCACTTTCCAGTGGCAATATTTAATAATTGGAGAAACTACAATAGCTCATCAATGAGAAGAAAAATGACTTACTGGAGAGTTTCAGAAAGGATAAATGCATGATAATCTGGTGAGATCCTCACATTATTGTAAGTCCTTATTCTTTTTTTCTCACAGGCTTTCAGAGTGCTAAAAACAAAACAAAACAAAACAAAAAACTGGGTGGGGGGGGAATTACCTGTGACAATAGCAGACAGAAATGTGTTACTTAAAATCCAAGATATGACTATTATGAATAAGTGCTTCAGATAATTGAGTGGGATTATACATCAGAAAATATTACTATATAACTTACCTAATTAATGGAATCAAGGAATGACATAATCTCAGTGCATGCTGAAAAAGTATTTGATGTAATTCACTATCCAGAAATTAAACATAGAAGAGAACTTCTTTTATTTACACCATTATGATATCCTACAACAAAGAGCATATGCAATACAGACATTTTAGACTCAGTATTTCTAAGAAATTTCTAAGAACAAGGCAAGGATGTTTCTAAGATCAAGGAAAGAATGTTCTTCAACATAGAACTAGAAGTTCTAGGCAAAGCAATAAGTATAAATATGAATTAAGAAGTAGAAAAATTGGAATAAAATAAATTTCATAATTTGCAGAAGACATGGTTGTCTAATTCTGAGATCGAATATATAAATAGCAAAATATTAAGAGATAAACTATTAAAAATAAAAAGAATTAGGTAAAATTTCTGGATACATAATCAATTTACAAAAAGCATATATGGCACTAACAGTCTAGAAAATATATGAGGAAAAGAACTTGACAAAATCTCAAAAAATAAATAGAAATTGACATCATAAACTATGCAGTAGACATTTACAGGCAGAAATTTAAATTCTGTTAAAGGATCTTAAAAGTTACCTAAAATAAGAACAGTTATATTTGTATTAATTTCTAAATTCAGTGCAATTTTAATGAGAATTTCTACAACTTGTTTGAGTACAGAAGTTGAAAAACATCTTATTATCTAAATATGATCCTTCAATTTATATTTTCCTACAGTCTATAACCTAAAATACATAAATCTCTATGACAGTTTGAAAACTAAGATCAAAGGAGGTAAAAAATTCCTATTAAATACTAATATATAAAATACTGTAGTAAAAACAGAGTGTGTATTGAATTTCAGAAACAAATAAATTAATGAAAGGAATAGAAATCCTTAGGTAGAGACCATGGATAGAAGAACTTGGTATACCATGTCTCAAGTGACACCTCAAATTACTGAGGAAAAGATGAATAGAAGATCACACTCTGTAAACTAGCTCATTAAGGTGAATTTTAAGATAGGATCCCCAAATCATACATATTCAAAATAAATCCCACTGAATTAGTGATTGAAAAATATAAAACTCATAAACTGATAGGAAAAAGATAAAATAAATGTTTCCATAATCCTTTGGAAAAGATGAATTTCTTAGCTTAAAGAAACCTTCAATTCATAGGAGAATACCCCAGTGGATGTGAATACAGCAAAGTGAATGTTTTCCGGTCAATGGCACGTATAAATACAAAATCAAAATAAAGGTAATAATGGGAGAAGAATTGACAGTATCTGATAATAAGAAGGGAGGGATATCTAGAATGTGCAAGGAAAGTCTGTGGAACAAAACTCGATAGGAAGAAGCTTGGATGTCTAGAATATGACTGGACAGCCAACCACCTTCAGTAGTAATCAGAGGACTGAAACAGAAGTGGTAGGAGACTCAAGTTGTACCCGCAAGATTAAAAAAAGAAAAGTCAGAAAAATGGCAAGTGCCAGTGTGGATGTTTGCGAAGAGAAAGTTGCTGCGTTGCTAATTGTTATCATGTTAAAATAGATCCTTAAGGTGGGCCCCCTTCTGGTGTGACTGCTGTCTTTATAGAAAAGAGAAATTTAGATTCAGATACAGACGCGCACAGAGGGAAGCTGAAGTGATGACAGACAGGGAGGAGATGGCCGTGTGCCTGGAGCAACGCGTCTATAAGCCAGGGAACACCCAGGGCTGTGGCAAACACCAGACGCTAGGACGAAGCAAAGAGGATTCCCCAGAGTGTCGCACTGCTAACACCTTGACTTCAGAACAAGAGATTTCTTTCGTTGAAGCCACCAAGTTTTTGGCACTTCGCTACCAAATACACTGATTTTATATACTTATATATGTTATTGTATGGAATACAACTGATTTTATTTAAATTGGTGTAAATATTTTGAAGAGTAACCCAACAGTACTCGTTAGGTGTGTCCCATGACCGTAGGAAGATCTCACTGACAGAGAACACACAACAGAAAATCTCTCCCATGGCGTCTGGACAGGACAGGCACAAACCCAATTTGCTAAACATATTTATAGTAATAAAGAGCTGAGGGCCATGGGGTCCTTCACTGTAGAGGTGGGATAAGAGTAATTGGATCCTATTATGGGATATTACGGAGTAGTCAGAAGGCATACAGGATAGGTTTGCATAAGGCAGCAGGGAGAGTTTGCTTATTTGTTTTTAACATGGTTTCGTGTGCACGGAATCCACGCTTTGCAAAATGTTTGCTGATCAAATACAGTGTTTTCTTAAATAACTGTTTTATTGTTTTAATCAAACGTACAAATTTCCAGTACTCTTAAGCAGTATTATATTAAAGTCATTGGAAATTTTAGTAGCTCTACAAAGACTTTCAAAGAAAACACAATTTTTGTTACAATAGAAAAAATTTTCAGACCTCAAATATAATCATTTCAGATGCCTTATGCCCCTCAGGGTAGGCAAGTTGTGACTAACTTGGTTTTTATCACCTACGCCACATCTGCATAGAGTTTGAACTTTGTAGGAGATAAATTCAAAAGTTTGAGGGAAAGTAGGTTTTGATTGGTTTGAGATTTTGAAAATTAGAAGAAAAAATATTAATAGAAATTTTGTATAGTCTAAAATTTTGATAAAGAGTTTTGAGAGGGAATTTCTTACCGAATTAGACATTTCAGATCTAGAAAGATGCGGTCAAGTCCCTGTTTGAAATCATTCAACATTCTGAGTGATGTTTACCCCCTGAAGCCTCACCTTATCATCAAAGAAGTCTGATATCATTAGGTTGCTTCCAACACCAGAAGTAGCCCTTCTTTGGAGCAACACTTACAGAGAATAAAATCCAAATTAGCAATATTTCTGAAATGCTCCCAAAAGCTTATTCTGGAAGAAGAAAAAGCTCAATCTCATTGTAATTTCGTCCCAGTTTTTCCCAGTCTAATTTTATCTCAAAAGGATCCCTAGAACCATAACATATTCAATGTGCAAGCTCCTTTGGAGTCTTTTTTTAGCTCAACCTAATCATTTATAAGAAAACTAGGAAATAGGTCACTTAATAATGTGATCCAGCTTGTCACCAAAGATTTGAAATTGTGCCTCATCCTGTAACTGAAGCCTGTGATTGGGCTGTCTTACTATTTTCCCCTAAACCAGGAAGAGCCTTGACCTCTAGGGGTGGTAGCCTACAAGGCTTGCAACACTGGAACATTTGTATTTAAATGTTCACCAAAGTTGATCTAGGAATTTTACCGTATATAAAAAGTGATGATGTGATTTATTATCCAAATGGGGGCACTTTTGAGGGGAAAAAGGAGTACCAATAAATCCAATGTCAAAGCCACGGAGAAAAACTGGAATGGTCTCTGACCAACCAGGTCATACGTTCACCCTCCATTTGTAGACATGACATTTCTTATAAATCATAAATTGATGCTGTTGAAGGCCAGGGACAAGGGCAAGAATAAAAAGATTTTTAATCCTCAAAAAGCCTTATCCTCTTTTATTTTGTTGTAAGTAATTAAATAACTTTTTGGCTCATGATAGAAATTAGGTGTTAATTAAGAATGATTTAAGAGGCTTATGCAAAGCATGTTGAAGACATTTCTTTCGTATCTGTGTCAGGGTGAATTACAGGCTTCATGGAATAGATGTTTTGATTATGGGAAGAACAGTATGATAAAATAATATAGTATGTAGCTAGTGGACAGAACTTCATCCTCTCCTTGCTCACTTCTAAATTTAGAAAATGCTTAACCTAAAGTCAATTCTACAACTACACATCAATCAGTTCACGGGCTGAATGAGATTTAATGCAGTTCTAAAAGTTTTTTTTATGAAGATTGTAAGTGATGTTCCAAATCATTCTTTGAAATGCTCCCAGCTCTAAATTTTTCAAGAGCATGATGACTACCCCATGTTTCTGCCGCTCCTATGTGCCTTTTTATCTTTTGTCAGCTGTGATGGGATCTGCACAAGAAGGAGGAGAAACTGATCTCTGCCACTTGAATCCATCTACCAGATTACTTTGTGAAAATATGATTAAATATTTGGCCAACACTGATACCAAGAGTCCTATAAATCTCATTTTATCCTTTGGATTATTTCCTTTATGACTATGAGGAGTTACAAAAACATTGCTAATTGACTCTCACTATTACCTATTTTTAAGCATTGGGTGTAGATTTCATGTTGTTTGATGCTAGAGGTCAGAACTATGTTTGTGCTGGTTAGATTTTTGTAGGGAATAAGACATAGAATCCACCTGGTGGTATTGGAGCTGTGTGTGCATGTCAGCAGTTACCTTGGTTTTGTTGGTTGATAAGTTACCTGTAATCAAGGTAAGGGGCCTCCCTTCTCTTCAGGAATTGGAGCCATGAGACCTTCTGCATTGCAAAATTGTGGTGTCCTGGAGAACATTATAATAGATATTCTTAGAAGTTTGAGTCGCTCAGTCTGTCTTTGAGAAAGGGGATAGGTGGATGCTCTGTTTTGAGGATGGAATATGAAAATTAGTTCTTTTTTAAACATATGGAGAGGAAGGGGGGGGTTTCTTTCCTCTGCCTGTGTGAGTTGGATATCTGCATCATTTCTGGCAGCTTTCTTGACAGTTCTGTGATATCATTTCAGCATAAATTGTTCTAAAATCTTTGGCCGCTCATGCTTTCCAACAGCCAGCGCACTTATCTCGAGGACCCAGACAGACACCCTAAGGACGTCCAAGATATGGGGAGGTGGCTCACATGAGTCTGTAAAGGGCATTGATTTTGTCCCCTGTCACTGGCCAGAAAGCAATATCTGTTTTATTTAGAAGTCGTCTAGATGAGAGGAACATTACAACTACCACGTGTGCCTGCCTTCAGGGATATCATACAGGAGAAGAATGTCTAGGATGGGGACAAAGAGGACACCATTTTATAATTTAGGCTAGTAAGGGTAGGTGTTCTTTCATTTATACAGATTTACATCCAAATTATTAATTTAAAAAACTTAGCTTTTAAATTGTGAATCTTCTATTATTAATAAAAAGACATATTCACTTAAAAAAACTACCTCAATCGAATTCTTAATCTCAGGAAACAAACTGAGGGTTGCTGGAGTGGGGGGTGGGGTGGGAGGGATGGGATGACTGGGTGATAGACACTGGGGAGGATATGTGCTCTGGTAAGCGCTGTGAATTGTGCAAGACTGTTGAATCTCAGATCTGTACCTCTGAAACAAATAATACAATATATGTTAAGGGAAAAAAAAACAGAAGAAGAAGATAGCAGGAGGGGAAGAATGAAGGGGGGAAATCGGAGGGGGAGACGGACCATGAAGACGATGGACTCTGAAAAACAAACTGAGGGTTCTAGAGGGGAGGGAGGGGAGGATGGGTTAGCCTGGTGATGGGTATTAAAGAGGGCACATACTGCATGGAGCACTGGGCATTATGCACAAACAATGAATCATGGAACACTACATCAAAAACTAATGATGTAATGTATGGTGATTAACATAACAATAAAAAAATTTTAAAAAAAACCTACCTCAATCCATCTTCCCTGGAGAAATCTTATACAATTCAAATTTTAAGTATCAAAGTCATTTTAATATACTAAAGATCTTTAAAGTAAAACTCGTGAATCCTTTGAGTAATGCAAAAATATAGTCCTCATTTACTTCTAAATGTTTTATAGAGTTTTCCATTTTTAATTATTTAAAATACAGTTATTTATGCATAGTAGAAAAATAAAGATACAGATAAGCAAGAAAATCAATGTTAATTCCACTGACCAGCAATAATCACTATTAACACATGTGGTATGCATCATTCCAGAATTACTTCAGAATGTGCGTGTGTGTGTGTGTGCATGCACATGCACACTAACATTTTTGAAGGGACTTCTGTACTTAAGGGACTTTAAAGGGATTATTGTACTTAACTCTTGGTGACCACCCTTTCCCTCTAATCAGTATATTATCCATAAAGAGGTGTTTTGTTTTTTAATGGTTCTATCCTTAACACTTTAAGAGAATGGATTGTCCTTCAACAGTAATACATTTGTTTGGTAACAAGTACAAGGCATGTTTTTCTCTTTATTGAACTCAATGTGCTTGGATATTCTTGCTTGGGAGCAATTCTATGAGCATAGTGTGCTTGTGGAATTATTCCTAGTTGGCACACAAGAAGCATGGCCAGCGGCCTAAGACCCAAATCTCATGATCAAAACTATAGATGCAGTCTTTTTCTGAAATAGGTTACTTGCTATCATCATGCTTCATTGCTAGGAGAGGATCTCTGTAGCTGGTAACTTCCTTTAGTGCATGAAACTGAAAGATGATCCACCCATAGGTGGTACCAGCTTGGCATCCTATCTGAGGCTTTTGTGAATTACACTCTCAGAACCTCTGCTGGAGCCCAGCACAATCCCCTTCTGTTTCTGCGAAGTCACAGTAGCTTTGTCAAATCTTCTTTGCTCAAGGGGTGCCTTCACTTAGTTTGTCTTTTCCTTCTGCAGTTAATTCCTGAAGATTTTACATAACTCTTTAACTCTTTGGGTGTAATTACCATTTCAGTATTACAGATTGTAATATATATGACAAAATATTTTAAAATTATCAGTAAGAACACATCACAATAGAAAGGTGTATCTTCTGCCTAACCATGTTGTCAGATTTGATGAACTATGCATTAAAATCACAGCAATTTAAAAATGTCTGTCATAACTCATTAAATTTTGATTATTTATCTGATCCAAATGTGTATATCATTTGGAGTTAATCATTCCAGAGACGATAGGAAGATAACTTAATAATATCTAAAATTTCATGAAAGACATCCTTTTAAAACATAGTGAAAGTGATGTCAAGGTTAATTAAATCTCATCTTTATTCTATTTTCACTTAACACAGCAAGTCATTCAGATTTTAGAATCTGTTCAAGCTAAGAATTATTATTAATGTTAGAATTTACTGACATTTTTGGATAATTGGTATATTTAAAATAATATATAGTTAACATTTTCAAGGAAATTAATTATGGTCTGTGGTAATTTTTTTTTAGGTTCAGGGAAAATTTATGAAATATCCTGTACAGTATACTGTATGTTTAATAAAATGTTGAACAGATCATATCATATTATAAATAAATCTAAATGTCCAAAATCTTCTGTTGTGTTGGAACTTTTTAAAAAATGCAATGTTATTTGGAATAAATGGGACACTTATGGAAAATATTGCCCTTTTTAGTGGTCTTAGGGGTTTTTGTTGTCAAAGCTTGGTGAGAATGGGATTTGAAGTATGCAAAGCATCACATTTAATAAACTCTGTAAGATATCCAACTACTGATTCTAATGGCAGTTTATTGAAATAGATGCATTACTCAAAATCACACATCTGTATTTAGAGGATTTACAGATTAAATATGACAGAATCTCTTCCTTTCTTTAATGGATGAATTAGCAAGGAAATAGAATTGTTTTGGACCCAAGAAGACAGGTGTTACCGCAGGCCACCTTCCCCCAGATATGGAACTTGTTCATGAACACGTGAGGGCAAGTGCCAAGTCCATTTTTTTCATTGGTAGGTGTGTGTGTTTGTTTGCATGTGTGTGAGTGTGTGTGTGGTAAACAAGGGTAAATGCTAGACAAACTTAGGTGAAGGCTCAAATAGAAATCAGATCATTTTATTTCTTACTGTTAAAAGTGACTTTCATTATCAAGAATATTTGAATAGTTAGAAAATAGATAAGAAACCAGAGCATATATAGACGCATCCATCCTTAATCTCCTTTCCTTCATTAATTTTGCCCATACATATTTTAGAATTCCTAGTATGTCCTGCATTAGACAACTGAGATATGACAATAAGTATGTTATTCCTTGATCTTTGTAGACCTACAGTCTAGTAGGGGAGATTTTCAAACATATTCCTGAAATTAATTGGGCTGAGAGTTAGAATAATAGTCTGTCCAGAGCTTGTGGGAAACTCTTGTGGGGAATGAACATGTCTGCTTGGTTAGGGAGGAGGTTGGGAAAAGTTTAAAACCAGGGGAGTCATGTTTAAAGTGAATCTTAAGACATTAGGTATTTATCAGGTGAATGATCTAAGTAAATGTATTCTAGTCAGAAGGAGTAACATGAGCAAAGGCCATGTGGATGGCATGCCAAAGACGTGTGCAAACATCCTCCTGGTTCGAAAATACAATGCAGAGAAGTAGAGATCGGTGAAGTATGTCATTCAGTCACTCAGTGGCTTACCCAAAAAAGGGTTTATGTATTTTCTCATGTGAAACTTTGGGAGAGTCAGTTGCTGGAACTGGCTTAGACGCATGGATGTCAAGGTGTAGGACTCCCACAGTTCTCTGGGACTCACCCCCATGAGCACAGGATGGCTGCTGATCATTTTCTCTCTCTATTGACTTTGCCTTTTCTGGAATATTTCTCCAGGATAAATTTAATCTGCCCCTAAGAATTAAGATTGTTAGATATTCTAGGCTACTTGATCTCATTAAGAAGAGTAACTATTTAAACAAAACAAAACAAAACCAAAGACAAGTAACTATTTGAGTGGTTTACCACAGCTTGGATCCTAGTGACACTACAGAGTCCCCTGGAATCCATTACAGGAAAAGCTAAGAGAGGATGGGAGATACCTCTGATTATTTGCACTTTGGAAGAGGGGAGATGGAAGGATTTCTGGGAGGGTCAGATGCCATTCTAGTTTGCAGATTGCTTGGAAGAGAAATATGATTTGTGCCCTAGTTAACTGAACATTACACCAATTACTGAGATAAAAGTGTGTATGTGTGTGTGTGAAATGTACTTGCCCTAGCCCATTATGATCCCCAAATGTAGAAGTCGGGGTAAGGATTTTAGAAAAGTTAGTATTTATTGTTTAGTGGCTGGTGTTATTTTCGATAGAAAAAAAGTTGCTAGGGGTTATGTCTTTAAATCAACTTTTTATATTAGAACAAGTTTTAGATTTACAGAAAAATTACAAAGACGGTACAAAGAATTCTTATATACCCCTTTCCTGTCTCTATTATTAATATCTTTCATTGATATGGTATATTTGTTCTAATTAATCAACCAATGATGATACGTTATTATTAACAAATATCCATATTTTATTCAGATTTCTGTTTTTTCCACTAATCTACTCCTACTGTTCCAGGATCCCATCCAAAAACCACGTTACGTTTGTCCTGCCTCCTTAGGTGTCCCTTTTCTGTGGCAAATTTTCAGACTTTCTCTGTTTTGATGCCCCTGACTGAAGAGTACTGCTCAGATATTTTGTGCACTTCCATCATTTGAGATTTCTCTGATGTTTTCTTCATAATTAGACACGGGTTATGGATGTTTGGGGAAAAGATCACAGAAATAAAGCGTCATTTCATCTCATTGTATCAAGGGAATCTACTCTTCATATGAATGACCAATATTGGCATTGACCTTGACCACTTAGTTGAGGTCATGTTTGTCAGGTTTCTCTGCTTAAAGCTCCTCCTCCACTCTTGGAAGGAAGTTACTATGCACAGCCCGAATGTAAGGAATGAGGAGTTGTGCTCCATACCCTTGAAGGCAGAGTATAATTTATATCCCAAATATAAATTATTTGGAATCTTAGTGGGTGAGAGGTTTGTCTCTTTTTCTCTATTAGTTGTTTAGATAGTTAATTAGCTAATTAGCTAGATCATTTATTTACATTATTCAGTATGGATTCATGGATGTACATTATACACTTTAGGTTACATTCCTACCACTTCATTTTATTTATTTACTTATTTTGTTTCTCACATTGTTCCAGCTTTGGCTATCGAGAATTCTTGGGGTTTGACCCCGTGTCACTGTAACCTGCCTCCATCATTGTGTGTGTGTGTGTGTATGTGTTTAGTGCTTCTTAATTTCTGGCACTAGGAGATGCTCAAGGCTCACCTTGTGTGTTTCCTGCTCCAGTCCTAGAATCAGCCCATTCTCCAAGGAGCCCTCATTCATTTTATTAGAATATGGTATTAGAGAACAAGACCTGAGCACTAGGGCGCTCAGTACTCCTGGGGGGGATCATTGATTTTAGGCCCCCCCAGCTTACGGAGAAAGCAGCACGTATGGATACACTAACCCTTTCTTCTGTACCCACATTTATAACTGTTTCCATAGGTAAACAGATGTATCTCTATTAAGATACACACGAATTCATTCTCATATCTCCAGCTCTCATCTATTACCACATGGGTCATATTAACCTATTGTTGTTTACCTGTAAACTCCCACTTCTAAAGTGAGAAATCTGACTCTCATTTTCCACCATCCATTTAATTAATTATTCAGTCCAAGTATACATGTATAGCAGTATTAGAATTGTTAACTGTAATCACGTGGAAATAGCTGTAGCGACTACACTGTGGTGAACAGCTTCTCTCTGCCCCCTTCGGGGGAGTCCTTTCATGCTTTGGTGGTCCAGCTGGATTCTCTGATCACACCATTCCCTCTTAGGATCCTCTTACCTCCTCGTGACTTTTAAAAATTTGCATGCATTAAGGTAACTTTGGGCTATAAAGATATATGGGCTTTGACAAACACATAATGCCATCTATTCACCATGACAGTTATCATACAGAATAATTTCGCTTTTCTAAAAAGTCCCTTGTTCTGCACCTAGGCAGCCCTTCCTGCCTCTTCTACTCCCATAGAAATCACTGGTGATTTCATCTTTCTGTAGCTTTTCTTTTTCCATAATGTCATGTAATTGGAATCATACACTAATGTAACCTTTTCAAATTGACTTATTTTAATTAGCAGCATGATTTAAGATGTCATATGTGTCTCCTCATGGTTTAATAACTCATTTTTTAGTACTGAATAATTTTTCATTGCCTGAATTGTACAGCAGTCCCTTTTCTATTCATTAATTGAAGGACACCTTGTTTCTAGTTTTTAATAATTGTGAATAAAATTGCTGTAAACATCTGCATGCAGGTTTTTGTGCAGACATATATTTTTAAATATGTGGAGTAAATACCTAGGAGCTTGATTACCAGATCAAATAGTAAAGCTATGTTTCAGCTTTATCAGAAACTTCCAAACTGCCTTACAAAGTGGCTGTCCTACTTTGCATTCCCACCAGGAATGGAGGAGAGCTGCTATTGTTTCAGATTTGGACCATCAAATGATATTGTAAGTTTTTGGATTTTAGACATGCTGATAGGTGTGTTGGTATGTCATTGTTAGAATTTGCAAGTCTCTAATAAAAGCTGAGGCTGACTGTGTTATCATATGGCCATCTGCCATCTGTATATTTTCTTTGGTGAGGTGTCCATCCAGATTTCTTGCCCATTCTTTACTAGTTATTTTTATTATTTAGCTAAGATTTTTTTTTTATTTTAGATACAATTCCTACATTAAATATATGTTTTGTAGGTTTGTTTGTTTGTTTGTTTGTTTTTCCCCAGTCTATGGCTTGTTTTTTTCACTCTCTAAACAGTGTATTTCACAGAGCAGATTTTAATTTATTGAAGTTCAATTATCATTGTTTTCTTTTGTGGATTGTGCTTTTGGTGTTATACCTAAAAAAAAAAAAAAAAAAAAATCATTACCAAACCCAAAATCATCTAGATTTTCTCTTATATTTTCTTACAAAAGTTTTGTAGTTTTGTGTTTTATATTTAGGCTGTTTAGACCCATTTTTAGTTAATTTATGTGAAAGCTATATAGTTTATATCTGTGATCATTCTTTTGCTTCCAATTGTTCCAGCACCTTTGAGTGAAAACACTACTCTTTTTAAGTTTAAATTTTTGGTTCTTTGTCAAAAAGAAATTAAGTCAAGTGACTGTATATATTTGTGTGGGTTTATATATGAGCTCTCTATTTTGTTAGCTTGATATGCATCTTCTCTTTCTGTAAGATTGGTGAACCAGATCATGGAGAATTGGTGTCATATTTTTCCTTAAATGTTTGGTGTAATTCACCAGTGAAGTCATGTGGGTATGGTCCTTTCTTTTTTAGAAGGTTATTAATTATTGATTAAATTCTTCAACAGATACAGGCTGATTCAGATGATCTGTTTCTTCTTGTATGAATTTCGGTAGTTTGTATCTTTCAAGGAATTGACTCATATCATCTCTGTTGTCAAATTTGGGCACAGAACTGCTTATAGTATTCACTTATTTCTCTGTCATTACCCATGGGATCAGTAGTGATAATACACTCTTTCGTTTCTAATATTGGTAACGTGAATCTTGTCTCTTTTTTTCTTGGTGAGCCCGGCTAAGGATGTACTGTGTTATTGACCTTTGCAAGTAAACAGCTTTTGGTTTTGTTGATTTTTCCCTATTGTTTTTCTACTTTCAGTTTCATCGATATATCCTCTCATTTTTATTATTTCTTCTATTATGTTTGCTATAAGCTTAAATTTCTTTTCTTTCTTTTTTTACTTTCCCAAGGTGGAAGCTTAGATTACAGATTCTATATCTTCCTTCTTTTCATATGTTTATTCAGTAATATAAATTCCCATGCTTTTGCTGAATTTCACAAATTCTGATAATTTGTCTTCTCAATTTCAGTTAGTTCAAAATATTTTAAAATCGCTCTTAGTACACTACACTACACTACACTACAGTCTGAAGAAACAAAGCACGCTGAAGATCCATACTTGGATATGATATAGATTTTATTATTGATATGGCATTTAAAGTAACAATGATTAATGTTAAGGTCTTTAATGACAAAAGGGATAACGTGCAAAACAGATGAAAACTCTAAGGAGTTTTCTTCTTTGACCCATGTATTATTTAGAAATGTGTTGTGTTGTCTCCAATGATTTTGGTATTTTCCAGAGATTTTTCTGTTATTGTTTCATAGTTTAATCCTGTGATCTGAGAAAATACTTTGTAACATTTTTTCAAAATAAATTTGCTGAGATGTGTATTATGACCCAGAATAAGGACTATTTTGGTGAATACGCCTTGTGAACTTGGGAGGCACAAGCATTCTGCTGTTTGGAGGACGGTATATTCTCTAAATGTTAATTAGGTTGAGTTGATAGTGCCATTCTGTTCAATTATATACTTACTTTCTACCTGTTTGATCTATCAATTACTGGAAGAGTGATGTTCAACTCTCTATTGTGGATTTGTCTATTTCCTCTTTCAGTTCTTTTAGTTTTGCTTTTTATGCTTTGATGTTCTGTTGGTAGGTTCATATATATTTAAGGTTGTGGTGTCTCCTTGGAAAATTGATCCCTTTATTGCTATGTAATACCCTTCTACATCCCTGATAAATTTCCTTGTTCTAAAGTTGTCTGTTTTTTCTTGTCTGAATACAATATTTCTCCTGGTAAGCGTTAGCATGGTCTATCCTTTTTAATCTCTTTGTGCCTTTATGTTAAAATGGGTTCCTTTTAGGCGAAATATGGTTGGGTCCTGTGTTTTTATCCACTTTGAAAACCTCCATTAATTGATTTATTTAGACCATTTCCATTTAAAGTGATTATTGATACTGTTAAATTAATATCTATCATGTTTGTAACTTTTTATAATTTATTGCATTTTTTTCTTTATTTCTTTTCATTTTCCTTTTTCTTTTTTTTTCCCCTTAGGTTTTCATTAAGCATCTTATAATATTCCACTTTAGGTCCTCTTTTACCATATCATATATACTTTGTTTTTTTTTTTTGGGGGGGGGTGTTGCCTTGGAGCCGGCACTATATATTGTTAACTAATAAGTCCGTTTTCAAATAACACTACTGCTTCATACATAGTTTAGGTACCTTTTAACAGAATTCCCAATCCCTCCCTCCCATACCTGGTAACATTGCTATCATTCACTTCATGTATCCACCTGCTATAATCACCTAATGCATTGTTACTCCTTTAAGGAACACTTATTTTTTGATCAACTAAGAACATATTTTTAAACAGTTTTTATTTTACCTTCCCATTTGTTCATCCATCAGTTTTCATGCAGATGTGAATTTCTGACACCTAGCATTTTTCTTCTCCCTGAAGTTTTTATAGATTTTCTCAGAGGGCTGGTCTAATGGTGACAAATTCCCTCATTTGTTTGTTTGAGAATAATTTTTTTTTTTTAAGATTTTATTTATTTATTTGACAGAGAGAGAGATAGCAAGAGCAGGAACACAAGCAGGGGGAGTGGGAGAGGGAGAAGCAGGCTCCCCACTGAGCAGGGAGCCCGATGTGGGGCTCAATCCCAGGACCCTGGGATCATGACCTGAGCCAAAGGCAGACGTTTAACGACTGAGCCACCCAGGCATCCCTGTTTGAGAATATTTTTATTTTTTTTCCTTCCATTATGAATGACACTTTTACTAGATATAGAATTCCAGGTTAGAGGCTTTTTTTTTTTTTCCAGGTAAAATATTTTACTTCACTCTTTTTGTTTACAGTGTTTCAAATGTCAAATCTAACCTATTGATAAGCCCACTGAAGACATTCTTCATTTCTGTTAGTGTTTTGATTTCAAGCATTTCTTTGTGTTTCTTCCTTAGAGTTTTCATCTGTTTTGCACGTTATCCCTTTTGTCATTAAAGACCTTAACATTAATCATTGTTACTTTAAATGCCATATCAATAATAAAATCTATATCATATCCAAGTATGGATCTTCAGTGTGCTTTGTTTCTTCAGACTGTAGTTTCTTCTTGAGTTTTGGTGTTCTTTGCAAGGTTTTGTTGAGAGCTGGATATGATGTCATAAAGAGTAGGAACTCGGGTAAACAGGCCTTTCTCGTGAGGCCCCGTGTTTATTTGACTAGGAGTTTGGTTGTGTTTGATGTTTGCTGTAGCTGCAATGCTGGAGGCTTCTGTCTGCTCCAGAATGGACGTTTTTGGCTCCCATGTTATCTTGGGCTTAGCCAGGACCTTCTCCTCAGGCAAAGTCTTTGTCTTGCCACTCTTTCAGCTGGACTCTGTGCTGTTCTCCTGGAGTCCTGCTGGCTGGTGGTAAGGTGTCGGGGGGGAAACAGCCCATGATTTTATAGCTCAATCTGAGTCTCCAGGTGGGCCTGTGTCTCTGGGCTGTGACCTCACGCGTGCTTCTTAGCTTCTTTCCTCATGTAGGTGAGATAGGACATCCAGAGGAGGCAGGAGAGGGAGAAGTCTCCGGCAAAGTCTTTGCCCCTGGAGAGTATATTTTTGTTGTGCAGAGCGCATTTTGTGAGCATCACACTTCTGCTTGCTCTGCCAGAGCCAAGGGCAGGCCTTTCTTGACTCGGCACCAGGAGAACATGGGGGGCTTCCCAGAGGTAAAAGTCGCAAATGTGAGCCACCCGGAAGCCTGCAGCCTCCTGGAGATTCTCCCTCTCACGCGAGTAGACGCTCCATCTCCACCTCCAGCAATCTGTCAGATCTACCATTTCAGTGTTTCCACTGTGGACAACGGGGAAGCAGATCTCAGCTTGACCTTCTGACTCCCCTGTGTCTCCCGATTTCGGGCTGGTGGCTTTCCCTGCAGTCTCCTTTCTCTAACGGGTCCCATAAAAGTCACTGATTCTCAGTGTGTACAGTTTCGTGTTGTTTCAAGGATGGAAGTGACAACTTTTGAGCTCTTTACATGTAAAGGTATTCCTTGTTTTTTTTTTTTTTTTAAGATTTTATTTATTTATTTGAGAGAGAGAGAGTGCACAAGAGAGAGCACGAGCAGGGGGAGTGGGTAGAGGCAGAGGCAGAGGGAGAAGCAGACTCCCCGCTGAACAGGGAGCCCAACGATGACCACGATGACCACGTGGGGCTCGATCTCATGAACCTGAGATCACGACCTGAGCAGAAGGCAGATGCTTAACCAACCGAGCCACCACGGACCCTTGTTTTTGTTTTTTAAAGAAACTTCAAGAATCTTGTGTTATATGCCATGATAGAACCATGTGGTCTAGTCATATTTGTATAACAAATTTCTGGGCAAAACTGTATTCTCATTCTGTGCTTTGCTTTCTAGCTGTTCCTATTATACTCATTTTTATTTCTCCAAATGAGACCAGGAAATTACCAACCCCATATACTCAACAAATGTCCATCATATACCCAGATATCCCTTAGATCCTTGGAGGTACAGTAAACTTATTGCAATTTCCCCACACTTGTAATATAAAGTTAATTCCTGTTGGGTTCTCTAAGCCATTTGACAGCAAAGCTTTCTAAATTAAATATGGGTGTTTCGGGCACCTGGGTGGCTCAGTCGTTAAGCGGCTACCTTTGGCTCAGGTCATGATCTCAGTGTCCTGGGATCGAGCCCTGCATAGGGCTCCCTGCTCTGTGGGAAGCCTGCTTCTCCCTCTCCCACTGCCCCTGCTTGTGTTCCTGCTCTCGCTGTCTCTGTCAAATAAATAAATAAAATCTTAAAAATAAATAAATAAATAAATATGGGTGTTTCACTTGGATAAAATGAAGAAGGAAACACTTGAAGATATGTAGTAAGTGTCAGAGATGTCCAATAAAGTAGAATATATATAGTTAGCTAGGAAGGAGGGGAAACTGGGAGGAATTCTGTGACACCTGTGGAAAGAATCAAGGAAGGGTACAGTCTTTGGAGTTCAGGTGAGCAGGTCACTGAACCACCTCCAAGGCCTCTGTGACTTCATTATGATCAGTACTTAATTCATTGGATCCCTTGTTGATATTTTCCAAATAAACAGTAATGAGACGCAATTTTCACTGTATAAGAAATACCAATTTTAAGTGTAGATTTTGGTGAGTTTGATACATTGACACACCCATATAACTACCCAGTCAAACAAGATAAATAACAGTCAATTTATTTTGTTCTTTTGCCACCAAATTATGGAGGAAACTCAGTTTGTTGATGTTAGATTTTTCTTCTTTTCCTGTATTAGTTTTTGCACCTGTACATTTTCTTTCAAGCATGGCTTTCACTGGATTCCATACATTTTTATACGTTATGTTTTCATTTTTATGCAGTGCCAAATATTAAAATTTTTCTTCTGATTTCTTCATTGAGCCATAGCCTAGTTAGAAATGTGATGTTTAAATGCCAGCTATTTAGTTATGTCCCACATTTTCTCCATTTGTTGAGTTCTAATTTGATTCCACCATAGTTGGAGAACATACTGTCTATGATTTCAATCCTTGTAAGTTTAGTGAAACTTATTTTATGGCCTAACCTGTGATCTGTATTGGAGAATTTCCCATGCTTGCTTGAAAAGCATTTGTACTCTGCTCTTGTTTGCTGGAGTTCTCTGTCGATGTCAGTTAGATGAAATTTAATTATCTCTCTCTTAATCTTTCCTGATTTTCGCTCTCATTGTTTTGTCTTGACAGAGGAATAAAGAAATATCAAAGTATAATTGTTGAATGGTTTATTTCTTCTTTTTTGAGTCTGGCTGATTTTTGCCTCATTTCAGGGATTCTTTGCTAGGTTTGTATATATTTATTGTTTTTGTTAGCCTTTCTCATGTATTGACCCAAGACTCCCTCATATACTAAGTCTGGTGGCTTTGCACATTTATATTTCCTGCCATTTTCTGAAAGCATGCAGACTCTAGAGGGTTATTCTTTACTATATGGCTTCTGGTCCAGTAACATCCACATCACCTGGGAGTAGAATTGCTAAGTTTAGCAAATAAAAACACAGGATGCCAAGTTAAATTTGAATTGCGATATACATGAAAGAAAGTTGTGTATCTCTCTTTGAGTATCTGAAATTGAAATTTACCTGGGTGTCCTGTATTTTCTCTCTCAGTCCTAACTCAGAACATTTTAGAGATGCAGAGTCAAAAGTTCCACTTCAGCCCTAACAAATGAGAAATTACATTTTAGTGAGAGCTTCTGATAAGTTATATGCCTATTTTTTTTTAAAGATTTTATTTATTTGACAGAGAGAGACACAGTGAGAGAGGGAACACAAGCGGGGGAGTGGGAGAGGGAGAAGCAGGCTCCCCGCCGAGCAGGGAGCCCGATGCGGGGCTCAATCCCAGGATCCTGGGATTATGACCTGAGCCAAAGGCAGACGCTTAATGACTGAGCCACCCAGGTGCCCCTGCTTCCTTAACTTTAAAACGATAATTCTGCTCACTCACTTTTCCAGTGTTGCCTTGTGAGCAAAATGTGAAAAGGAATGAAGTGAAGGCACCCTTCTCTTTAGTTTTCAGTGGGACCATGAAGCCCTCGACTTAGAATACCCCAGTGTATATTACTCATATTAGCCATTCCCATTTCCAGATGGATTTTTATGAGGACCTTAATTCTTCTGAGGAAGGTAATATGTATTAGTTAAGTGTTTCTGCTAAAAATCAATAGGGGTTGGTTTATTTTGCTTTAAATAGAGTTAAGTGCAAGTGTTGATAATTATGAGTACGGACTCAGAAAGGAGAGCACTCTGGATGGCAGAACAATGGTAGACACATGGGAAGTCATATCTAGGACAGGTAAGTGAAGCAGGATGCACCCTAAACCCCGGAACACAACTCTGTCCCCTAAAATAGGAATTGGGCTGATGCAAAACAGTCACACATTTTTCTAGCATCAAGGAAGGATGCATGCATATTATAATTAATCCTATGTATATTTATGCATTTATTGACTCATTCACTACAGGTCAATTCTGGTATTTCTGCAGTTGTCTTGGAATTCATCATTTAGTCATTGTGTGGATGGTCGACCAACTTCACACAGGTCTCACTTATTCATATTCTTTTATAAGGTCAGCTTTTCCCCATGTTTATTCTGGGAAGTTTTATCATCTTTAAGCTGTTATGATGTTCATTTTTAGGATGGTATCCTTTTACCTGCCTCCAGAGAACACCACCAGGATAACTGGGCTTTAAGAAGTATTCATATTTTCATTATCTGATAGGATGATGGACCCATGAACTCTCACACCTGGTCAGTATTTCTCAGGAGATACTGTTGTTGTTTAATGATTATTATTAAAAGATAATCTTTTAGAACAGTTTTAGGTTTCCAGAAAAAATAAGCACCCCCTCTTCCTCTTCACAATGGTTTCCCCAGTTACTGCATTAGTATGGTACATTTTTTTGCAATTAATGAACTGATACCCATACATTATTACTAAGGTCCACAGTTTATATTAGGGTACACTCCTTTTGTTTGATGGTTCAATGGGTTTTGACACATGCATGGTGTCTTAGTCACTCTTAATGGTATTATACAGTCTAGTTCATTGCCCTAAATTTTCTCTGTGCTCCACCTAGTCAACTCCCTTCCTTCCTTCTGAGCCCTTGGCAACCACTCATCTTTATACTTTCTCTATAGTTTTGCCTTTTCCAGAATGTCATATAGTTGGAGACATGCAGTATGTTGCCCTTTCAGACTGGTTTCTTTCACTAAGGGATATGCATTTAAGATTCCTCCCTGTCTTTTCATGGCTTGATAGCTTATGTTTATTTAGCACTGAATACTTTTCCATTGTCTGGATGTACCACAGTTTATTTATTCATTCAGTTACTGAAGGACAAATCTTGGAAGCTTCCAAATTTTAGTGATTATGAATAAAGCTGCTAGAGATATTTGTTTGCAGGTTTTCATATGGAAATAAATTTTCAACTCCTTTGAATAAATACCAAGAAATAAGATCGCTAGATCCTATGGTAAGAGTCTATTTAGTTTTGTAAGAAACTGCCATGCTATTTTCCAAAACGTCTATATCATTTTGCATTACCACCAGCAATGAATGTGGATGCTCCACATCCTGGCCAGCATTCCGTGTTGTCAGTGTTCTGGATTATAAACATTCTAAAAGGTCTGCAGTGATATTTCATTGTTGCTTCAATCTTCATTAATGATCTATGTTGTTAAGCATCTTTTTATATGCTTATTCCGCATCTGTATATCTTCTTTGGTAAAGCATCTATTCACGTGTTTTTTGCTCTTTTTAGTGGATTGTTTTGTTATTGTTTAGTTTTAAGTGTTCTTTGTATAATTTGTATAAAAGTCCATTATCAGATACATGTTTTACTAATGTTTGCTCCCAGTCCATGGTTTGTCTTTTCTTTCTCTTAACTATGTATTTCACAAAGCAGACTTTTTTTAATATTAAAGAAGTACAACTTCCCAATTTTTTTTCTTTTTATGGATCATGATTTTTTTTTTTAAAGATTTTATTTATTTATTTGACAGAGAGAGAGACAGCAAGAGAGTGAACACAAGCAGGGGGAGTGGGAGAGGGAGAAGCAGGCTTCCCGCCAAGCAGGGAGCCCAATGTGGGGCTCGATCCCAGGACCCTGAGATCATGACCCGAACCGAAGGCAGATGCTTAACAACTGAGCCACCCAGGTGCCCCTATGGATCATGATTTTGATGTTGAATCGAAAAGTCATCACCAAACTCAAGATCACCTCTATTTTCTCATATGTTTTCTTTGAAGTATTATAGTTTTGCATTTTAGGTCTATGATACATTTGGAGTTAATTTTTCTGAAAGGTATAAATTCTGTATGTACATTTTTTTTTGGCATGTGAATGTCCATTTCCTCAAACACTGTTGAAATGACTACCTTTGACCATCCATTGTATTCCCTTTATTTCTTTGTCAAAGATCAGTGGACTGTATTTCTATAGGTTTATTTCTGGGTTCTCTGTTCCTTTGGTCTATTCCTTATTTCACCAGTATCACACTGTCTTGATTATTATAGCTGTATAGTAAGTCTTGAGGTCAATAGTATCAGTTCTGACTTTGTTCTTCTCCTTCAATATTGTGTTAGCTCTTCTGGGTCTCTTGTTTCTCCACATTTAAATATTAGAATCGGTTTGTTGATATCCGCAAAAATTTTGCTGGTAGTTTGACTGGGATTATGTTGAATCTAAAGATTGAGTTGGGAAGAATTGACATTTGAAAATATTGAGCCTTTGATCCATGAACATAGACTATCATCTGTTATCAACATAGAGTTGTAGATAATATTTACTGTTCTTGGGATCAACAGGGATAACCTGTCTCATGTATGGATTCTGTGTTTTGAATTTTTGCAGGTCCCCATTTTGGTCATATTCAAGTCATCTCCAGAGACTCACTTTCCACAGTAGTGAGTGTATTAGCCACAGTACTTTTAATAGCTTCTGCTTTACTTTTCATGTTACTGTTACTATGTCTTGGTCATACATTTTTTTAAATTAATACATAAAAAGAGCTGGTAGAGGAAAAGTAATTGCCCTCTAATAAAGTTATCAAGGAAAGAGTCAAGACTTTGTAAGCTTATGTGTTATCAGCAGCTTGAAACACTGGCATTTTGTGAGTGATTTTTTCCTTTAGTTATGCTACTTGCCATCACAAAAGTCTTGCAGTTTGGGTGTATCTTTGATTCTGGCACCATTCCAAAACCTTGAAATGACTACACAGGACCACCTGAGGTGATGGGTTGGAAAAACCAGAAGAGAGAAAAAAGCAGAACTGAGAAACTATCTCTACCAAGATAATTTTAACTTATTTTTTCTGGTAATCAGTTGTGTTTCTAGGTGTTGTACATAGAAGGAAAAATAATACACTCCTCTCTTGTGCATTGGACCCTGACATGGTCAGTTGACGTTAGCAAGCCTGTGTAATGGACCATCCCGGACTACTACAATGGCTGCCTAAATAGTTTTCAGGGCTGTAGTTTGGAGGGTCTGCATATATGAACCCAATACCATGGTTTTCCTCCCATTGAGGCTAATTTACTACTGATGTTACTAATGTCCAACTGCAAGAAAGAGAGTCCAACCCTGAGCCCCAGTTTGGCACTGTTTATTGAGAAAGACGTTCAGTTTTTGGGTGAAAGTTGACAACACTGGATTCCTTCCACCTGTAACAAAGGCTGTGACTTATTTTGACTGGAAAAGAAACATGTTCTAGATATTGGTTTGCATTTCCCTACTTTATGGCCTCAGTCACCAAAATGATCCAAGAGTTTGCTGTGATTCATCCACCAATATGGAGCCCACATCACACTGAGTCAGATCAAGGGATCCACTTTATAGCAAAGTCAATGTTTCTGTGGGCACTGGGACAACTGAATCCACCGCTGTTGTCACACACTGCGCCACCCAGAGGCAGCCAGCCTGAGAAAGGATAGACTGTCCTGTAGATGGCACAGCTGAGGTTCACAGTTCAGAAATGACATCCTGCAAGGATAGGACCTCATCCTCTGAGATGCAGTATATACCCTAAATCAATGACCACCATGTGGTGTGGGACCCACATTAGGTAAAATGCATAGGTCCGGGAATCAATGAAAGTAGATGTGGGTCTGCAGATGTCACTCCTAGTGAGCAGTTGGGGTAACAGTTTTACTGCCTCTCCACCTCTGGGCTCTTCAGGAAACACAGTAAGAGCCCCTGGTCTTTACATGGCTCCTCAGGCACATTGGACTTTTACACAAAGAGACCAGCAGGCAAAAAGAGGAGTCACTTCCCTGGCAGGGGTAGCTGTCACTGATGATCAGGAGGAGACAGGATGCTTTTATAATACGTGATTGGGGGGAATATGTTTCACATACAGGTGATTTATTTCAGCATCTCTTAATACCCCTTGCCCAGTTTTAAGAGTAACTGGAAAAATGGGGTACCCACGACCTATGAAGAGCATAGTCACTAGGGGATTAGAAGGCTTGTGATGAAGGTCTGTAACAAAGCATGAGTTTCCTCACCCAGACCCCATAGATAGAAGCTGAGTGTGAGGGGACTTGAGAAAGGATGTAGAGAAGGGAATGATATCAGCTATGGCCTTGGGACAAGATACACAAGTGGGAGCTACATTTCATTCCACTGGCTTTTCTAAGCTGCCCTTGGGAAGAGAGAGACACAGCAGATTCTTGCTGCTCCCAGAGATCATAAGGAAAATTAGATGTGAGTGGCTCAAGGGATGGATGATGGTTGGCATTGTAATACATGTCCAGACCCCACTTCAGGAATTAAATGCCTATTCACTGAATGGTAGGGAACACTTCTGGCTGACAGGTCAGACATTAGCTCCCCCTGGGCATTGCTCTCCGAAGACAGTTGTATTGGCAGTCAGTGTCTATTGACTGCCTGTACAGGGGTTCACAGGCTCTCTCCTCTCACCTGATATCACGGTAACTCTGATGGGCCTCCTCAGCTTCAAAGTTCCCTATGTCATACCTGAGCTGTTTTTTAAAGTTGCAATGCACTTCGAACTCCCCTGGTACCCGGTCCTGCAACTTCTTTTTCCTGTACTGGTGTTGACACAGGAGCATACCTTAGTGAACTCCCCGTGTGCGTTCTCTGAGTCTGAATCTACTTCCCAGGGACCCCATCCAGCAATGACAGTGTTTTAAAAATTATCCAAAGAGCAACATCAGCAACATGGCAGGGTAGGCAACTCCAAGCTCTCCTTTCCTTAGAGGAATATCAAAAAATATTGAAAAACAAGCAGAAAACTGTCAGGATCAAATTTGTCAGAACTCTGGAAAAGAGTCAAAGGTTTAGAGGAGACAAGTGAACACTGAATCAGGGAAAATGTGACTTGAAAATGATAGAAGATCTTTGAAATGTTTCTACTTGTTCTTGCCCCATACTTCCCCCAAGGTGGCAGTTAATTCTGGTATATCAGCATTAACTAAGGAACAGAGATAAGGGTATACAAATGGAGGCAAAAGAGCCAACAGAATAAGGGTATTATCATCGCTGTGTCTTCAAGGTCCCTAAATGCAGCTGAGATCTATAAAAACATACTTTTCCCCTCATTCCACAAAATAACAAGCGTGCTGTTTGAAAATGCAATAGAGAAGTGTTGCTGAGTGATTATCCAGTAACATGATGACTTTATTCCTAAAATTTGTATCATACTGCATGTGTCATCAAATATGCTTCAAAAATACGATTTCCAATTGTAAAAATGCATCTTGTCAACTGGATGTACATGAGCTTATGCAATTGTTCAATTCTTATTGATAATTCAAATCATTCTGCTTTTTCTCTGTTGTGAAGGCTAAGACATATCCTCATAGGTGTGTTTGTGTTCATATCACTATGTATTCAAAAATATTGATTTATTTCTTCCTCAAGATTATTTTTTTTATTATGTTTACGCTTAGGAAAGGTTCATCCTACCTCAAGAAAAGTTAAATATTCTGTCATGTTTTTAGAAATAAGTAACTATTGATGCAGAATATTAAGAATCTTCACATTTTTACTATACTGTTGGTTGTATAAAGAACCAATTCTTACTTTATTAAATCATTATTTAACATAGCTCGGTAAAATCTTAAAAATTTCCAAATGTTTAGTTTCAATATATTTTCTTAATATTCTTATCAAGGTTTTATATTCTTCTCTGCTATTAGAAAAGATAATAGAAAAGTAGATACCAATTAAAACAAATTATCACTGGTATATAATGAAGTTATTGATTTTTTATCTTTATTTTTTATTGGGTCATATTATTAAATTATCTAATTCGTTTTAAAATTTTTGTCAATTCGATTCTGTTTTCTAAGTCAATAAGTATCATGCTTAAATTATGATAAACGTGTCTCTAATTTTTTTTTCTGATGTATAAGCTCATTCCCTAGCTAAAAATTCAGAACATTATAAACTATAGTGGTAATAGTCATAATTATTTTCTTCTTTACTTTAATGAGAATTGAACTTTATTTTACATTGAATTTAGCTCTGATGAAGAGAAAAATTAGCAGGTTAAGGAAGAATCTTCCTGTACCTAATATATAACATGTTCTTGAAAATTAAGAATGATGTTGGGCACCCAGGTGGCTAAGTTGGTTAAGCGTCTGACTCTTGGTTTCGGCTCAGGTCATGATCTTGTGGTTGTGGGATTGAGTCCCGCATTGGGCTCTTTGCTCAGTGGGGAATCTGCTTCAGATTCTCTCTCCCTCTCTCTCTCAAATAAATAAATAAAATCTTAAAAAAAAAATAAGAATAATGTCAGAATTTGTGAAATGCCTTTACAGAAACTGTGGAGGCATTTTCTTTGTTATTCATGTGTTTTTGAGATGCATTATAATAGCAATTTCCTAAGTGAAATCATTCTGGAAATAAAACCTGCCTGATGGGATGAACATGAGTTTTAGAGTTAGATATATAAACTCAAGTTACAATAATAGTTGAATGCTTAATCTAAACTTACTTCTTTCATTTAGGCAATGTTATCTAAATATTTTCATATCATGATTTCAAGGCTTATTAAAATCAGTTACCTTTAAAGTTTCCCTCTGACTTGAAGGGGGTTACATATTATGGGAATTATCCATTTAGCATGCAAGAAAAGGTGTCTGAAACCATATGGGTGGGTATGAAAAGCTTGGGGAGAGAATTTAAAATAGGAAGAGGAGAAGGAGGAATTGTGACATTTGGGAATGGAGGACGGTAGGCCTACAGAAAAGAAAAGAATGGTCATTTAAAAAGAACAGAAATAAGTATACTGGGCAGTGACAAGGAAGGCGCCAGCATTCCTTGGGGAGGGCTCACGAGTGGGGGCTAATGAGCAGTGCATTTTGGGAATATGTCCGGGTGGTCCAGGAATGGGAAATGACCCAGGGGCATGAGTACTCATCTGCAGTGATGTTCTTTATAATACAAATGAAACCATCCCTCTACTGCACTGATACTAAAAATGATGTTGCAGCAAAATATTCAGTAAGAGAAAAAGAAGTTCTCCCTAAAATTTTATGTGAACAAGAGGAAATCACATAACTGTAATCAGTACTGTGAAGGGCTTGTGTTTGTGTCATTTTGCATATCTGCCTATTCTACTCTACTATTCTATTCTTTCTATTCTATTCTATTCTATTCTAATCTATTCTATTCTGTTCTGTTCTATTTTAGTTTTTTGCTTATCTGCCTATTTTAAAGATTCTACAGTGATCATGTTTAACTTGAATCACAGGAAAACGCAATAAGAGTTCTTCAAGAAGTGCCCTGTGGATCTGGCTACACAGAGGTCTTCAGGGATCCTAGCAAAGCTGTCTCTGTGGAGTGGTGGTGCCCACAGGCAGGTGGCAGCCAGCCGAGGAGTGAAGGTACAGTGTGAAAAAGCAAACAATAGGTATGCACTGCTGTGTTGGGATTCTGCTCATGAAGGAGAGGACACAGACTGACTAGTGACCAGAGGGACATGCAATGGTGAGTAAGGATTTGATTGTTTAAATGAAAGTTTCTTCATGGTGAATAATACAATGAAAAGTGTCCAGGTGAGAGACAAACAAACATACCAGTGAAAAAGGGTAAAGAATACCATTTTCCTGATAACATGAGAGTAGATAGACTCCAACACATGGGTGAAAATTCCTTTGTCCCAAAGGAGGAATTAGCCCCTCTTGTCCCAAGAGGACAAGAGGCAGATAGATGTAGGGAACAGAATGAAGAAGATGATGTTCTTTGTGACAGATTATCCTCTCTTTCAAGTGAGAGGCTGGGGTCATCTTCTGAGGCTGAGTGAAGACCATGTAGTCAGCAGTGTTAGGAGAGGAAAAACCTTTTGGAATAGGTCCTGTGAGGAACAGGAGAGTGAGTTGACCTGAGAAATATAGTGGAAGTGCATTGTTCCAGTGCTGAGGGATCTGTGGCTGATGATCGAGAATTTATAAAGGAAGCAGTCTGCTTCATGGGTCCGTCTTTTCTGGCAGTGACCTACCCCTGGGGTCCAGGGAAGCACATTATCAGAAAGTGGATTGTTGGGTTCGGCTGCCAGATTGTAAAATAAGATCAGTAATTACATCTCCTGGGGCTTCTTTGGAAATTAAATGAGATAATGCTAACTGAATGCTTAGATCACTGCCTGCCACCTCGAAACTATGTGAGTTAATCATTCAGTAATGAATTGTATTCCTGAGCTGGTGTTCTCACAAGTGAATGTGCACACACACACACACACACACCCCTAAAATAAATATTTATACATCAATAAATTAGGAATACTTATATATATACATTTTACTAAGTAGGATTTCAGTGATACTTTAAATTTAGTATCCAAATGCTTCTATTGCATTGCTTCATATCCCTATTTCCCTCATTATAAAATTCATTTATTCTTATTTGTGCATATTTTCATTTTATCTCCCTTCTCTTAGTTCTAGAACTAAGTTGTTTCATTCGTTCTTTCCAGTAGTTTTAATTATTAATCAAGTGATAGTTTTGTCCTGTTTTCTAATTCATTTCTTTGTATTTTAATCTTGTTTTCTTCATCCCGTTTTGTTTGTTTCAACTTAAGTTCTTGTAATGAATCCTTATGAATGAGTCTTTATTACTAATATGTTTCATTGGATGATTGGTGTGATCTCTGAGTTATCTCTTTGATAATATCGGCTGAGTCTAGATACCCAGTTTTAATGAAGGTTTTTATCTATATTACTCATTTAATTGACCTATAGATTTCATTCATGGCAGCATTATTTTAAAAGGTGATATGCATATGTGTTCTGATTAGCAGCTCATTGTAATAAATAAAGACAAACACAAATCAGAACAATGCAGGTATCATGACTTCACCCAAAGATAATTCCTACTGATATTTTTGGATATGTCTTTGGAGACTTTGGGAAAAACACAGATTGATGGAGCCGGAAGCCAGATGGTACAGAGTTGATCAGTGAGTTTGCAGTTCTATTTCTGTGTTTATATTTTTGTGTGTATCTAAACAGACATTTAATGGAAATTGCACAATATATATCAGGAAACCTATACTTAATTTTTGCTCTAGAAGTTTGTAATGTTGGTTTTTTACTTAAACTTTAAATCTGATATTTACTTAACAGTTTTTTTTTCCACCATGTTTCTGCAGGTGGGCATTTCCACCTTCTGGTTGTAAATTAATATTTACTTAACACTCATTCAGATGGGTTGGTTGTACTGGACCTCCTCCTCTCTCTCACTGATCAATGATTTTGTGATCAAGTAGTTCTTGTTCTCTATTATCACCTTGAATTTGACACATTAGGAAACAAAATGAGAAGAAATCAATTAGCATGAAAGAACATGATTTCCTTTGCTTTTTTTTTTTTTTTTTTCTCGGTAATTGCTTTCAGAGGCTATGCTTGTAAATGTTGGCTGTCGCTATGTCTTGTACATCAAATGCTAAACTATATTATAATTTTGCAACTCTTTTTTTTTTTTATTAACATATTTCAGTGTTACCTTTCAACACCTCTTCTTTACTTTCTCGAACTCACCATCTGTCAGAATCCCAGGCAGGGGGCCCGAGTGTTGTGAGAACATTAGTCTATGTAGCATTCCATTTGTGGGTGTGTTAATGAAATGTGGGCAGTTCAAGTTGGAAAGAGACTGTTTCCCTTCCTAAAGTTTATATTCCCTTTAACAATATTGAAACAAAATGTCAGAATATCTTCTGAGAGATATTTATCATTATTTTTCTTTTAATTTTCTTTATTTTGTAAGAGAGGGAAAATTTTTCTCTCTTCTTTAGGGTTCTTGGCTGGGGTTATTAACATGTATACTTCATGTGTACATGGGGAATGCTCAGGGAAAAATGAGTAACTCCCTAAGGTGGCTTAGAATTCAGGCATAAATACCATCATCATATGGAAGGGGGAAGGGATGTTGGCTTTCAGGGGAGAGGAAATGGTTTTCAGGAAAGTTGAATAGGACCTTGTAAGAATAGTTGGGAGGTGTGATAGTTTGTGAGAAAGTATATGTGCGTGTGATGTTGACTTTTCTTTTTTTTTTTAAGATTTATTTACTTATTTGTCAGAGAGAGAGAGAGAGCACAAGCAGTGGGAGAAGCAGGCTCCCTGCAGAGCAAGGAGCCTGATGAGGGACTCGATCCCAGGACCCTGGGATCATGACCTGAGCTGAAGGCAGGCACTTAACTGACCGAGCCACCTAGGCGTCCCTCCCCCCTCTTCTTTTTTTTTTTTTTAAAGATTTTATTTTGTGATGTTGACTTCTGACTTCTAGGCTTCTCTCCTGTGACAAGAGTCATTCCTTCCTGGTTGATGACTTCTTGGAGGGGATTTATGACAACTGAGTTCTTTTTGGATGATCTGTCTTTAGACAGATAAGAGTGTTCAGAGAAAGATTCTCTCTGCATTGGTGTTTTTCAAGTGCCTAAGGCTTAAAATAATCAGTGTACCAAAGTTGTATATTTTGGGGCAGTATGTCCTGAATTCCTACAGTCTTATTTTGGAGTGGCATGTTCTGCGACCCCTCAATTTCTGAGTTCCAAGCCTGTTGAGTTGGGGTGGGGAATAGTGTGGAATGTGGAATTTTAGTCCAAGAAAATTGTTTTACAATACAAAATTTAATTGTGGAAGACCTGTTTATTTATTGCTTTAAAACAAAGCAGAGTATTTTGTGGTAATAAATTTAACTTCCTGTGGACATAAAACCAGATGTTTAAAAGCAAAGCAAATATCTTCTCCCATTCTGTAGGTTGCCTTTTAGTTTTATTGATTGTTTCCTTTGCTGTGCAGAAGTTTTTATTTTGTTGAAGCCCCAGTAGTTTATTTTTGCTTTTGTTTCCCTTGCCTCAGGAGACATATCTAGAAAGATGTTGCTATGGCTAATGCTAAAGAAGTTACTGCCTCTGTCCTCCTCTAGGGTTTTTATGGTTTCAGGTCTCATATTTAGGTCTCATCCATTGGGAATTTATTTTTGTGTATGGTGTAAGAAAGTGGTCCAGTTTCAACCTTTTGCATGTTTCTGTCCAGTTTTCCCAGTACGATTTGTTGAAGAGAACATATTTTCCCATTGTATATTCTTTTCTGCTTTGTCAAAGTTAATTGACCATATAGTTGTGGGTCCATTTCTGGGTTTTGTATTCTGTTCCATTGATGTATGTGTCTATTTTTTATGCCAGTATCATACTATCTTGATAATTATAGCTTTGTAGTAGAGCTCAAAGTTTGGAATTGTGATGCCTCCAGCTTTGGTTTTCTTTTTCAAGATTGTTTTGGCAATTCAGGGTCTTTGTGATGCCATACACATTTTAGGATTGTTTGTTCTCTTTCTGTGAAAAATGCTATTGGTATTTTTCTTATTTAAATTCAATTAATTAACATATATTGTATTATTGGTTTCAGAGGTACAGGCCTGTGATTCATCAGTCTTATATAATACCCAGTGTTCATTACATCACATGCCCTCCTTAATTGTATTTTGATAGAGATTGCATTAAATGTGTGTATTACTTTGGGTGGAATAGGCATTTTAATAATATTTGTTCTTCCAATCCATGAGCTAATATTACACTGTATGTTAAGTAACTGGAATTTAAGTAAAAACTTTAAGAAAAAATAAAAGCAAAGCAAAAATTTTTTTACAAGTGCTGGTAAGTTGTCTAATTAAAACTAATAAAAATAAGACATTCTACAGTTAACAAATAATGTGCACTTAGTTTTTATTTATTTTTTTTAGATTTTATTTATTTGTCAGAGAAAGAGCACACAAACGGAGAGCGGCAGGCAGAGGGAGAAGCAGGCTCCTCGCTGAGCAGGGAGCCCGATGTAGGACTTGATCCCAGGACCTGAGCTGAAGGCAGACGCTTAACCAACTGAGCCACCCAGGCATCCCTGTACTTCATTTTTAAAATTCCACGCAACTGGAATTTTCACCTTCATGTGGACTGAATGACATTTCTCTGCTACACTAACTATTTATTAACTTTGTATTTCTGGCAAGTCTGTTCTACTCAGGGCCCCTTATGATGGGGAGCAGGTAGGGATGGTGTTGATGACTTTGCTGTGTAACTACTTGTCCTATTTATAATGCAGGCTCTACTAAATTATACCTGGTCTGAGCTACATGAGATATTTAAAATTCCCTAAAAAAGAAAAAAAACAAAAAACCTGCTAGCCAATGCTAGCATTGTTCCATGTCAGAAAAGGAAATGAGCCACTTCAAATAAAAATGGTGGCCACAGCAAGCAGGTGAAACGAGGTGCTACCACCCACAAGATCAGCATATCAGAGAAGCCAAGTTCAGAACGTCTTCAGGATAGCTTTGACACATTGTGCTTGCAGGAACCGGAAAGGGAGAACAGATTCTGCAAGAGAGAAAATACCCCAACATTATCCCCTCCAGACTGAAATCCATCACAGCTCAGGAAGTAGCACAGTAATTCGATTCACATTTTATGAGATTAGGTGATTCAAACTTTTTATATCTCAGTGAAACCTTAGAAGTGTATCATATCTAAAAAGATTTTTAAAAATTATGTCACACCATAATGAAGTGCTTAAAACAGTACTTATGAAACACTGAGAACATGGCCCTCGTCAAAGATAATTAGGCCACAGTGAACATTTCAAGGTTCCAGTGAAGCAGTAGTGAGGAGATAATTCCTAATTATGAAAGGTCTATCATAAAGGTAAAGCACAGTGTTACTATTGTAAAGGTGTGGTGAGAAGTGCCTTGGTAAGTACTTTTCTGCCATTTTTGATCAGTATACAAGGCATGGAGTAATCTCAGAATACCCCAAATGCAGATAGATTTTTTCTTTTTTTAATTAAATTTTTTATTTTAATTGTGGTATGGCTAACATACAGTATTTTATTAGTTTCAGGTGTACAATATAGTGATCTGACAATTCTGTATAACACCCAGCGTTATCACGACAGGTGCACTCCTTCATCCCCATCACCTGTTTCCCTCATCACCCTACCTACCTCCCCTCCCCTCTGGTAACTGTCTCTTTGTTTTCTAGAGTTAAGAGTCTGTTTCTTGGTCTCTCTCTCTCTCTCTCTTTCTCTTCTCTCCTCTCTCTCTTTCCTCTGCTTGTTTTGTTTCTTAAATTCTACATAAAAGTGAAATCATATAGTATTTGTCTTTCTCTGATTTATTTTGCTAGCATTATACTCTAGATTCATTCATGTCCTTGCAAATGGCAAGATTTCATTTTTATGGCTGAATAATATTCCATTGTGTATATATACCTCATTTTCTTTATCCATTCATTAATCAGTGGACACTGGGGCTGCTTCCATATCTTGGCTATTGTAAATAATGTTGTTATAAACATAGGTGTGCATGTATCCCTTTGAATAACTGTTTTGTACTTTTTAGGTAAATATCCAGTAGGGTGTTTGCTGGATAGGGTAGGGTAGTTCTATTTTTAACTTTTTGAGGAACCTCCATATTGTTTTCCATAGTGAATGCATCAGTTTGTATTCCCACCAACAGTGTAAAAGCATTTCTCTTTCTCTACACCCTCACCAATACTTGTCTCTTATGTAGTTAATATTAGCCATTCTGACAGGTGTGAGGTTGCATCTCATTGTAGTTTTGATTTTCATTCCCCTGATGATGAGTGATGTTGAACATCTTTCTGTGTGTTTATTGGCCATCTGTTAGATTTTTTTTCTAAAGTGCTATGGTCTAAATGTCTGTGTCCCCCCAAAATTCATATGTTGAAATCCTAATTCTCAAAGATGGTGATCAGGAGGTGGGGCCTTTGTGAAGTGTTTAAGTCATTAAAGCAGAACCCTCAGGAATTGGACTGGGCCCTTATCGAAAGGACCCCAGAGAGTTCTCTAGCTGTTTCCACCATGTGAGGACACAGTGAGAAGGCACCAGCCATTAACTGGGAAGAGGGCCTTTAGGAGAACATACCGATCCTGGTGCTTTGCTCTCAGACTTCCAGTCTCCAGACTATAAACAATAAATTTCTATTGCTTATAAGATACCAGGACTTTGGTATTTTATTATAGCTGCCTGAATGGACAAAGAGAGAACATCGATACTGAGAAGTGGGGCGCTGGTGTAACACATACCTGGAAATGTGGAAGTGGCTTAGGAAGCGGATGATAGGTAGAAGCTGGTTTGGAGGAACATGCTGGGAAAAACCCGCACTGCTGTGAATGGACCGTTATCAGCAATTCTCATGGCCGCTCAGGAAAGAAGGAGTGCTGTAGAGAGGGCCTCGGTCTTCCTAGGGATTACCTAAGCAGTCATGAACAGAATGTTGTAAAAATTTGGACAGTAGACATCATTCTGATGAGGTCTCAGATGGAAATGAGGAGTGAGTTACTGGGAACTGGAGGAAAGGTGACTTTGCCATAAAGTGCCAGAGGGCTTGGCTGAATTGTGTTCATGCGCTAGGATTTTGTAGAACTTGTGAGTGATGATATTGGATATTTGGCTGATGAGGTTTCCAATGAAAAGTGTTAAAGGAGCAGTCTTGCTCCTCTTGAATGCCTGCAATAAAATGTGAGAAGAGAGTAATGACTCAAAGATAGAATGGTTCACAAAAGAGAAGCAGAAATTTAAAATTTGGAAAATTCTTAGCCTCTTCATATTGAAAGAAATAAGGAAATATATCCAGAAGAGAACAAGGGTGTGTGGCCAGACAACTGTTTGAGGAGATGAGTCAGCTGTCCAAACAAAAGCCAGGCCAGTCATTAAAGTAGACTGGCCAACACCATTTACTAGTTACGTTTTGGATATTCTCTGGGCTGTCACATCACAGTCTTGGGGTAGAGGAAGAAATGGCTAAAATTAGAAATCCTGACAATTTTGAATGTTGGTGGGGATGTGGAGGTTTTAGACCTATAAGTATGTTTGGGTGAGAATGTAAAATGGTCCAATTAATGATCTCAGTAAGTTGATTGAGAGTTTCTCTAAGCGTTAAGCTTATACCTACTCTGTGACTTAGCCATTCCGTTCATAAATATTTAGCTAAGAAAAATTTAATCATATTTTTACCAAAAAAATTGTATAGAAGTATTCATAGCAGTTTTTTATTTTATTATGTTAATCACCATACATTACATCATTAGTTTTTAGTGTAGTGTTCCATGATTCATTGTGCATAACACCCAGTGCTCCATTTAATACATGCCCTCTTTAATACCCATCACCAGGCTAACCCATCCCCCCTTCCCCTCTAAAACCCTCAGTTTGTTTCTCAGAGTCCATAGTCTCTCATGATTCGTCTGCCCCTCCGATTCCCCCCCTTCATTTTAACCTTCCTGCTATCTTCTTTTTTTTTTTTTTTTTTAACATATAATGTATTATTTGTTTCAGAGGTACAGGTCTGTGATTCAACAGTCTTACACAATTCACAGCACTCACCATAGCACATACCCTCCCCAATGTCTATCACCCAGCCACCCCATCCCTCCCACCCCCCACCACTCCAGCAACCCTCAGTTTGTTTCCTGAGATTAAGAATTCCTCATATCAGTGAGGTCATATGATACATGTCTTTCTCTGATTGACTTATTTTGCTCAGCATAATACCCTCCAGCTCCATCCACGTCATTGCAAATGCCAAGATTTCATTCCTTTTGATGGCTGCAGCTAAGAAAATATTAATCATATTTTTAGCAAAAAAAATGTATAGAAGTGTTCATAGCAGTTTTATTCACAAGAGTGAAAAACTAGAAACAGGAACAAAAACTTAAATTTGCATCAACTGGTAAGTGGATAAACAAAATGGGAAATACTACTTAGCAATAAAATGAAATAAATTACTTTCATGTGCAGTGACTTGGATAAATTTTATTCATTTGTTTAGTGAAAGAAACCAAATCATACCTACTATATGATTCTGTTTTTATATAAAATTCTAGAAAGTCAAATCTAATTTATTGTGCCACAAAGCAGATCAGTGGCTCCCTGTGATTGGGGTTGGAAAGATGGGTTGCAATGCATCACTAGGAAACTTCGGAGGGCAGGATAGAAATTCTGTATCTCAGTGGCAGTTTCATAGCTATATAATATTTGGATTGTATACTTTAAGTTGAAGCATTTTCTAGTATGCAATTATACCTCAAAAATATAGTTAGCTAAATGAATGTTTTTATTTATGCCATGGATATATGTTTTCACATGATGGATCATTTTCTTATTTTATTTTAACTTAATTTAATTTTAATTTCAGTTGATGGATCATTTTCTTACCTTAAATTTCCTATACTTGCATTTAAAGGAAAATATTCTGGAACAAATAAATGAGCACTTGGATGGAATTCCTGCATTTTACTTTCCCATTTTGTATTGCCAGTAAAATCAACAAGGTATTATAAGATCTAATCATTTTTTATTACAATCTTAAATCATAATACTAGTTTAATTTTTTAATGTGTCCAGCAATAATTTCTGACATAGGTAAATAGAGTAGCTTCCTATTGAATAGTCATCAGAAAATAGAATGTTTTTTCTTTCAGCTTCAAAAGTTCTACATCATATTGTGTAGGAATATGGAATTTGGCTCATGCTGTTGGGTTATATGCTTTAAGCTCAATATAAAAATTTGCCTTGTGTGTATAGTGTGTATTTCCCTTCTTGAACTTTCCTTCCTCTCTTCCTTCCTTCTTCCTTCCTTCCTTCCTTCCTTCCTTCCTTCCTTCCTTTCTTTCTTTCTTTCTCTCTCTCTTTCTTTCTTTTCTCTCTCTCTTTCTTTCTTTTCTTTCTTTCTTTCTTTCTTTCTTTTTCTTTCTTTCTTTCTTCTTTCTTTTTTTCTTTCTCTCTCTCTCTCTTTCTCTCTTTCTTTCTGTTTGTTTGTGGTTCTTTCCCCCATTGTATTACTATAATTGATATCTTTTTTTTTTTTAAAGATTTTATTTATCTATTTGACAGAGACAGAGATAGCGAGAGCAGGAACACAAGCAGGGGGAGTGGGAGAGGGAGAAGCAGGCTTCTCGCTGAGCAGGGAGCCCTATGCGGGGCTCGATCCCAGGACCCCGGGATCATGACCTGAGCGGAAGGAAGACACTTAATGACTGAGCCACCCAGGCGCCCTATAATTGATGTCTTTAAACTATAGCCTAAGTCAGTGACACAGATGTAAAAAATAAAGCTGAAAATACAGAATAAGTTTATTTATTCTTTGTTTTAATCAAAAGAAGTCATAATTTTGTTTGATAGAATCTTAGCTACTATAAATAACATATTTGGCTGGTAGTAACCATTTATATGCTTTTCCTCAGAGTGAATCTTTGGACCTCTTGTAATAGTCAAGTTACATTTACAGTCACCTTACTGCAGATAAATTAAAGTTCTTCATTAGATATATTTTTAGAAACTATTAAGGAAGGGACTTTGTGTCTCTTAAAACATTACAATCTCAGAGGTTTTGTTTGTTTATTCCTTTGAGATGATGGAGTAACAGTGGGAATGTGCCCTCTGTAGACACCTGGGTCCTTCCCAGCGAGGCCAGATACGCCAGAGGGGCAGAGCAAAGGGAGACACGTGTCCAGGCTTTCCTGGCAGAGGCCATGGCATGAAGAGTCCCTGTCAACATGATACCTCTCTAAGCAACGCTGGACCCTGGTCAGCATTCTTGCCCCAGGTGCTGGAGTGATTTCTGTGGAACTCTAAACAAGTTACAGATAAAGCCTGGTGACTTCAAATAACCCAGGAAAAGGTACCTGAGCAGGGCCAAGAGCAGAGTCAGAATATCTCGGACTTCCTTTCCTTAGTGGCACCTTACAACCACAATATCTATATCTTTAATTTTGGTAAACACTCATGCACAATTTACCATCGTCAACATTCATTTTTTTAGAGATTTTATTTATTTATTTATTTATTTATTTATTTATTTATTTATTTATTTATTAGAGGGAGCAAGCGAAAGAGAGAGAACACAAGCAGCGGGGAGGGGATAGAGGGAGAAGCAGACTTCCTGCTGAGCAGGGAGCCCGACTCGGGACTCAATCCCAGGACTCTGGGATCTTGACCTGAAGTGAAGGCAGATGCTTAACCCACTGAGCCACCCACCATCGTAAATATTCTTGGGTATACAGTTCAGTTGTGTTAGATACAGTTATATTGTTCACAATAGATTTCTAGAAGGTTTTCATCTTGCAAAACTGAAACTCTATACCCATTGAGAAAAACTCCCCATTTCCCCCACCTCCAGGCCCTGGTGACCACCATTCTACATTCTGTCTCTATGACGTTACTTTTTTTTCTGTTTTTATTTTAATTACAGCTAATTAACATACAGTGTAATATTAGTTTTAGGTGATTCAGCACTTCCACACATCACCCAGTTTTCATCATGACAGGTGCACTCCTTCATCCCTATCACCTGTTTCCCCATCCCCAACTCATCTCCCCTCTGGTAACCAGCAGTTCATTCTCTATAGTTAAGAGTCTGTTCCTAGATTTGTCTCTCTCTCTCTTTTCTGTTTGCTCATTTGTTTTATTTCTTAAATTCCATATATGAGTGAAATCATATGGTATTAGTCTTTCTCTGACCAACTTATTTCACTTAGCATTATACTCTCTAGCTCCATCCATGTTGTTGCAAATGGCAAGATTTCATTTTTCTTTATGGCTGAATAATATTTTTACATATACCACATCTTCTTTATCCATTCATCAATTGATGGATACTTGGGCTGCTTCCATAATCTGACTATTGTAAATAATGCTGCTATAAACTTTGGGGTGCATGTATCCCTTTGAATTCATGTTTTGGTAGTTTTTGAGTAAATACCCATTTGTGCAATTACTGGATCATAGGGTAGTTCTATTTTCAACTTTGTGAGGAAACTCTGTTGTGTTTTCTACAGTGGCTGTGCCAATTTGCATTCCCACCAACAGTGCACAAGTTTTCCCCTTTCTCCACATCATCTCCAAAACCTGTTGTTTCTGGTCTTGTTGAATTAGCCATTCTGACAGGTGTGAGGTGATACCTCATTGTAGTTTTGATTTACATTTCCCTGATGATGAGTGATGTTGAACACCTTTTCATGTGTCTTTTGGTCATCTGTAGGTCTTCTTTGGAGAAATGTCTGTTCATGTCTTCTGCCTATTTTTCAATTGGATTATTTGTTTTTGGGGTCTTGAACTGTAGAAGTTCTTTATATATTTTGGATACTAACCCTTTATCAGATATATTGTTTTAAAATATTCTTCTCCCATTCAGTAGGTTGCCTTTTAGTTTTGTTGAGTGTTTACTTCAGTGTGCAGAAGCTTTTTATTTTGACATAGTCCTGATAGTTTATTTTTGCTTTTATTTGCCTTGCCTCAGGAGGCTTACCTAGAAAAAAGTTGCTATAGTCGATGTCAAAGAGGTTACTGCCTGTATTCTCTTCTAGGATTTTTTAGTTTCAGATCCCACACTCAAGTCTTTAATCCATTTTGAGTTCACTTTTGTGTTTGGTGAAAGAAAGTGGTCTGGTTTCATTCTTCTGCATGTGGCTGTCCAATTTTCCCAACACCATTTGTTGAAGAGACTCTTTTTCCCATTGGATATTCTTTTTTGCTTTGTCAAAGATTAGTTGACCATATAATTGTGGGTTTACTTCTGGGTTTTCTATTCTGTTCTATTGATCTATGTGTCTATTTTTGTGTCAGTACCATACTATTTTGGCTACTACAGCTTTTTAATAGAACTTGAAGTCTGGAATTGTGATGCCTTCAGCTTTGCTTTTTTTTTTTTTTTTCAAGGTTGCTTTTGGCTATTCAGGGTCTTTTTTTAGGATTGTTTGTTCTATTTCTGTGGAAAATGCTGTTGGAAATTTGATAGGGATTGCATTAAATGTACAGATTGCTTTAGGTAGTACAGACATTTTAACAATATTTGTTCTTCCAATCCATGAGCATGGAATGCCTTTCCATTTCTTTGTGTCATCCTCAACTTCTTTCATCAGTGCTTTATGGTTTTCAGAGTACAGGTCTTTTATGTCTTTGGTTAGATTTATTCTTAGTTATTGTATTATTTTTGGAGAATGATAAATTTGATTGTGTTCTTAATTTCTCTTTCTGTTGCTTCATTGTTGTTGTATAGAAATACAACAGATTTTTGTATGTTGATTTTGTTTCCTGTGACTTTACTGAATTCATTTGTCAGTTTTAGTAGTTTTTGGTGGAATTTTTCATGTTTTCTATATATAGTATATAGAGTATAGTATAGTCATTTGTGAATAATGAAAGTTTTACTTCTTCCTTGCTGATTTGGATGCCTTTTATTTCTTTTGTTTTCTGATTGCTGTAGCTAGGAATTCTGGTATTATGTTGAATAAAAGTGGTGAGAGTGGACATCCCTGTCTTGTTCCTGACCTTAGGGGAAAAAAAAAAAAACTCTCAGTTTTTCCCATTGAAGATGATGTTAGGTGTGGGTTTTTCATATAGGGCCTTAATTATGTTGAGGTATGTTCCCTCTAAACCTACTTTGTTGAGGGTTTTATCATGAATGGATGTTGTACTTTGTCAGATGATTTTCCTGCATCTATTGAAATGATCATATAGTTCTTATTCTTTCTCTTATTGATGTGTTGTTTCATGTTGATTGATTTGCAAATATTGAACCATCCTTTCAACCCAGAAATAAATCCCAGTTGATTGCAATGAATGATTTTTTTAATGCATTGTTGGATTGGGTTTGCTAGTATTTTGTTGAGGATTTTTGCATCTATGTTCATCAGAGATATTAATCTGTAGTTCCCTTTTTTGCGCTGTCTTTATCTGATTTTGGCATCAGGGCAATGCTGGGTAATGCTCATAGAATGAATGTGGAAGTTTTCCTTCCTTTCTATCCTTCAGAATAATTGGAGAAGAATAGGTATTAGCCCTTCTTGTTTGGTAGAATTCACCTGTGAAGCCATCTGACCCTGGGCTTTTGTTTGTTTGTTGGGAGTTTTCTGGTTACTGATTCAATTTATTTGCTGGTTATCAGTCTAAGTTTTCTATTTCTTCCAGTTTCAGTTTTGATAGTTTGTATGCTTCTAGGAATTTATCCATTTCTTCCAGGTTGTACAATTTGTTGGCATATAGTTTTTCATAATATTCTCTTATAATTGTATTTCTGTGGTGTTTGTTATTTCTCCTCTCTCATTTGTGATTTTATTTATTTGAGTCTTTTTTTTTCCTCAGTAAGTCCACTAGAGCATTATCAAATTTATTGATTTTTTTCAAAGATCCAGCTCCTTGTTTCATTGCCTGTTCTATTGTTTTTTTTAGTTTCTATATCATTTATTTCTGCTCTAATATTTCTTATTTGCCACCTTCTGCTGGCTTTAGGCATTTTTTGTTGTTGTTCTTTTTCAAGCTCTCTTAAGTGAGGTATAAGGTTAGGTTGTTTATTTGAGATTGTTCTTGGTTCTGGAGGTAGGCCTGTATTGCTATGCACTTTCCTGTTATGACTTCTTTTGCTACATCCCAGAGGTTTTGGACTGCTGTTTTTTCATTTTCATTTGTTTCCATGTACTTTTATCTTCTTTCCTTTATTGATGCTGACTACTTTAGATACTTTTTTGGGGGAGATTGATTCAAGTCCTAACAATGTATTGAAAGATTTCTTTTTTTTTTTTTTTTTTTAAGATTTTATTTATTTGACAGAGAGAGAGAGAGAAAGAGAGAGAGAGAGCACAAGCAGGGGGAGTGGCAGGCAGAGGGAGAGGGAGAAGCAAGCTCCCCGCTGAGCAGAGAGCCTGATGTGGGGCTGGATCCTAGGACCCCGGGATCACAACCTGAGTCAAAGGAAGATGCTTAACCAACTGAGCCACCCAGGTGCCCCAAAGATTTCTTTGCCATTAAAGTAATCCTCATAAGAGATCAATTACATTTCTGTAGAGCCTCTATGCTCATACTCAAGATTTGCTTAAAATGTTAATAAGTCAAAATGTACAATTTGAAGATGTCAACCTAAGTCACAAATAATTTAGTTGGTGGTTTTTAATTCAATTTAGCACATATTTATAGCATGGCTCTTCTGAACCCAGCACTCTCTGGGTGCTGTGGAGGCCATAGCAGTGAATGTCGCCACTTGGAATGGCTTGCCATGTGGTTGAGAAAGTGATTGTGTAAGAACTCATGTTAGGCTGAGGTGACATTGTTGCTCTAGGGACACATAGGACTGTGAATAGCACAGAGGGACAGACACTTTTCAAGGATACCAGGTAAGGTGCCATAGAATAGTTGAACTAGGTAGTCCTTGAAGATTTCTAAATTAGTGACAAGGAATATTTCAAAATTTGAGCTCACTGAGTTTTGTCTTTAGAGAAGCAAATAATATCCCAGTATTAATTATGCAAAACTCTTTTTTTACCTATGATTCCATTAAAAAGTTTTTTTTTTAAATATTTTATTTATTTATTTGACAGAGAGAGACAGAGAGAGACAGAGAGCGAGCACATACAAGCAGGGGAAACAGGGAAGGAGAGGGAGCAGGCTTCCCGCGGAGCAGGGAGCCCGACGTGGGGCTTGACCCCAGGACTCCAGGATGATGACCTGAGCCGAAGGCAGACACTTAACTGACTGAGCCACCCAGGCGCCCCTCCATTAAAAAGTTTTAATTAATGGTCAGGTGTGATGCTCACAACAAACATTTACATAATTGAGCAAAAACAAGTCACATACCAAACTTGGAGTGGCATTAGATATTTGTTAAAAAACAGTTCTAGGTATATGTAAGAAGCTCTGGTCATGTTACTTTATAAAAGTAATATTAGTTAAGGGACATAACATGCCTTTTGCACATGAGAAGAAATCTGTATGCACAAGGTTAAGAAAGTAGCTTCAAAAGAAAAACATATGTATATAATTAATACTCTTGGAGTAGAATATTTGCATTATAATCACCTGGTGAATAAAATGGATTGAGTCCCACAGGCTGATCTTTGAGGTCCGAGTCTGGAAGAGGTTGGACACTCATCTCAGTGATGAGTAAACAACTGCAAGTAGTGCTTCCCATGTTTTTCCGTATCACTATAAATAGTACTAGTGACAAGCTTGGATTAAAAAGCCCTCTAGCACATTCACATCTGAGAAAGAAAATCATGAAAACCAGACCCATGAAATTGATGGCTTCACTAGGGCAGTGTAGGAAAAGGCATTGCATATTACTGATACTGTTGGAGAGTGTTTTTTGTTTTTTTTGTTTTTTTAACTTCAAAGTCATATCAACATGTAGTTCAAATCCACATAGTTTGGACTATTGTCTAGTCTCACCTCAGAGGGGAGAGATTGTAGATGCATATTGCACAAGATCCATTCATGGGTACTTAGAAGCTGAGTGACTATGAACCTCTAGACCTTTGAATAAATATGCTTCCTTACGACCTCTAAAGGCTTTACGTTTAAGACACACACCATGCATCCACATTCTCTGAAAATAAATCGTAATGTGTTCCGAAGCCATCGGAAAATAATTAGCCATGTACTAGCTAAGTGGTATAAAATGCTGAAAGTAGAACAATCAATAAAAAATGAGAGGCAGTTAAGCTGGCTTTGCTGTTCAGCGAGCTCTTGTCTCCTCCCTGGCACGCGGTAGTCATGACTTGTCTCCTGACTGCATCCTCTCAGGGTAGGTTCACCCGTATTGTTCGGTTCATTATCACAGCGCTGAGTACACATCAAAATCGTTGTTGCATTTGAAAGTGATATTGATTCTTACATTTTTCTGTTTCGTTGGTTTCTTTCTTTCTTTGTTTTGCTTTCAAGCACTTTGTTAACAATACACAAACAGCAGCTGCATGAAGGTTTTAATGGTTTCAGCCTCTCAGATCGTTTGACTCACTGTTTTGACAAATATTTTATTGTAACTGTCATATAGAAGTTTTGGGGTTACAGGAAAAGTATGAACCCTAAACAGAGAGCTGGTGAGTTTGGGTGACATTATTTGTCCCTTATACTCTGAAGTATTATGATTCCATATGTAGTCTTGTAAGAAAGTGTGTTCTTTAGTTGGGTATATGGAGGCATTTATTTTTATTCTGTCATCTGTGCTTTTTATGTTTGCACCCTTAACAATTTGAAAGTGTTTTGAGGCGACTGCCATTAATATATACATCTAAAAAAGAATAAAAAATGAAATATGGTCAATGCTAAATCATCGAAGTGCATTTTGTTTGCAAATTAATCATCAATCCGACACAGGAGGAACCTGCTTCATGGATGAAGCAGCAGGCGATTAACAATGTCCCCTGAAGGGGGACTAAGGGACTTGTGTGACATCAGGCGTCCTAGGGAAGGTTAGTGGAAGGCTGAACCCAACCCGCTCTTCTCCAATGCCTTCACCATGATTGAGCCAGCACGAAAAATCAAGAATTTCCTTAAATCAGCAAGACAAGGTGATTTGTAATATTTTCCTTCTATTTGCCCAGTTAATAAGAAGTTGACCATGACTAGGTATAAGAATTGGGAAAAAATTCAGATGAGCTAGAGGATGAAAGTAAGAACATGAGAGAAATGAAGAAGGGAGTATATTACTGGTGGCCTTCAGATTTGGTGCTGAGCTCTGAGCAACTAAAGAGTAAGAGGGACTTGCTCTGTTGCAGGAAATTCATGCTCGGGGCTCCTCAGAGAAAACATGGCTACACCAGCCGCCGGTGTCTGAGAGAGCTTTCCCATGTGGGACCTTTCTAGACAACCCTGAGTAGTGTCCTCACACTGGCACAGGACAATCCTTGGCAACACACAAACACGTCGTAAAGGACTCCAAGCCAGGATGTGTTCAGGGAGTCCAGGGAAACTCCTATGTCATAGGTCCTCTTTGTTCAACCCCATATGGCTGACAGAGTGGGTATATCGTAAGCCAGAACTTGTGTTGTTGTTGTTGAATTTTAAAGCCTTATGGACTCATGAAATAGAAAAGCAATTTTCAGAAGCGTATGGTAGGTAGATCAGTCAAGGCTTTAAAAGAGTAGAAATATGTTGCAGTAGGACAAAATTCTGTGGGGTAAATGGAAGAGAGCTTCAGGTTCACTGAGGACAGAGTAGCAATCTATAATTTCTTTCTCTGAGGGAAGGGCTTTTTCCTATTTTTAAACGGAAAGTGGTGAGTTTCATAGTGTATGGGGTTTGGATGTTACTGGATATTAAAAATATGATGTAACAGTTTTAGTTTTCAGTGTTGCTATTTGCAATATCAGAAATTATATCCTTTGTAATTATTTCAATTTAGTATTTTAGATTCAGATTAAACAGTCTGATGGATAGGTCATTTTCCAGAATTGTTTGACAGGCTATAAGAGCAAAAAAAAAGAATTGATGACTCTAGTTATAGAGAACTGTATTTCAACAATATCCAATAATCAATGTAATGGCCAGTTTCATATGAATGGTTTTCTAAGTGTCACCCAGCTCTGTGAAAATAGCATGACGTGAAAACACATGGGTGTGCACGCATGCATGAGAGAAAGAATGAGAGACAGTTGTCAGATGAGGAAGACAAGGTAGTCTGAGAACATGTCTCCAAGGCATGGGAGGCCAAAGCCTAGACTGTGCAGGGACTGCTCCTCCAGCCCCCTGTAGGGTTGTAAATGTACTTTACCTAATAGTAACAGAAATGAATGCTTGGTTCTGCTGCAGCACCAGTCTGTTCCAAGAGCTCACTAGGTCTGTGTGCCTAGCTCCTGCCCCATCACACAACAAGGACAGAATATTTTCTCATTGCTGACAGTTGTGTTGGACTCTAACCATCTGGAGGAATGGGTGGGTGGGTTGAATAAATATCACTTTTCCACATGGATTGAGCTTGGATATAGGCAGCGGTGCCCATCTATTTTTCTCTGATGGGGTCTTGAGGGTATAATATGGTCGGTATCCTGTGTTGCAGACTAGGGGGTGATTCATGAACATCTGAGCATATGGTCAGCTTGACAGACTAAAGAGAATGCAAGAAACTCATATTTGAGCTGATCTGGAAGCTAGACTTTAACCAAAATGTTAAAAATTGAGTTTTACCTTGGGCCTTATCTTCATAGAATGGGCTATTTCTGAATAAAACCCTTTTTTGTAGAATCAGAAAAACCCAGGCATTAAACTCAGCATCAGCTCTCTGTTATATTATTCAGTGTTCACAATAAAAATGCACCAAAAGTCGTTGATGAAGGCCTCTTATCTAAGCATGCAGTGCTTTGATGGGTCACTAAATCATTTTCCTTGATTGAATTCTGTCTTAGGTTGAAGATGCTCTGATGTGTTCCAATTTTACACAAATGGTACTTATTTATTCTTAGAGAATTTCTTAAAACTTTCCCTGAGTTATTATGAAAATTAGTTATTTCTGAATATTTAGAAATGAAGTCTCTCATTTTGAAAGGCGTAAATGAATTTAATTAATTGAGCATATTAACAGTGATTAGAATGAAAAGCTTTTACTGAAATGTCAGGTGAAAGTAAATCCAAGCAGTTTTTAGATTAATAAATTTCAAGAATTAGAAATACAACTTAAAATAAAAAATACCAAATTAATATAGAAAAACCTATTTGACACGCTTACAGAAAAATTGCTCTTGGCTTGTGGGGAGATAAACATCTAGTTGCGTTTGTAGCAAAGGGGGCATATTGACTGAGGTTATTAAAGTCAAAACTTTTCTCAAGTGAAAAATAAATCTTGAGTTTTTCATTGAGTCAAAATGCCAATAAGTATTTTCTTACAAAAACGCAGTTTAGTCATATTTTGATATTTTCTTATGATGATTTTCAGGGAAGGCCTCTATTACTCTTACCATAGTTTTGAAAGCAATCAAATCTATGGAGATATTGGGGCAAGGAATTTATCGTGACTGATTTGGGTGCACCTTTCTTTGCTTTTCTCCCCCTCTTTTTTATGTCTCCTATGAGAGAAGGTGACTTTCCTCACAACTCTGATTTAACTGTTTATTTTAATCGAGAAGAAGCAACTGTTAATCTTGTAAAAAGGAAAAACAGATTCCCACAGGTGACATAATGGCCTCCCGGGGCTCCAGGTTGCCCACTGATGTGTGCAAGGGCCCTCCTGGGAGGTGTCCGCGGATTCCCAGGTTGGCTGTAAGAGCAGAGAAAGGTCTGTGATTTTAAATTTCACAGTCTATGAACCATGGCTAAGACTTGATTTTCATTCCTGAGGTGAGAAGAGATGCTATGGGCAAGTTGTCGTGTGCTGCAAAGGGTGTATATTAATGTGTGTGTGTGCACCTGTGTGCAGGGTTAGCAAGGAGTATGGATGGATTAGAAATCTCTGCCTCTGATCAGAGAAAGAAAATTATCATACGATCTCACTCATATGTGGAATTTAAGAAACAAGACAGAGGAGTGTAGAGGAAGGGAGGAAAAAATAAAACAAGATGAAATCAGAAAGGGAGACAAACCATAAGAGACTCTTAACTCTAGGAATCAAACAGGGTTGCTGGAGGGGAGGGGGTGGGGGAATGGGGTAACTGGATGATGGGCATTAGGAGGGCACATGGGCATTAGGAGGGCATGTGATGTAATGAGCGCTCGGTGTTATATAAGACTGATGAATCACCAACCTCTACCTCTGAAACTAATACTACACTCTATGTTAATTAATTGAATTTAAAAAAAGAGCAACTAAAATTGACAATAAAACAAGAGGTAAAATTTAAAAAAAAGAAATCTCTGCCTTTGTAGGTCTGTTTGCTTGATTGTTTCCTTATTTCTTTTCGGGGTGATTTCGGGGGAAGAATAGTTGTATTTTTTGTCGTCAGCCTTACCTTGTTATTTACGTCAGTCTTATCCACAAACCTCATTTTACTAACAATACTGAGATGAGTCTAATATCAGAGACAGTTTGGAGCAACAAACACTCAGGAGCATCTGCTTGCTCTGAAAATACCCAGATTTGAGCCTGTGGCCTAGTCCCACAAACCTGTAGGGACATGCTGTTCTCCTCTGTAAACTGAGCTTTGCTCCTGGGGGTTATACATGCAGTGTGGGGCCGCAGCAGAGGGAAGGGGCTCTGCTGACTGTCAGGAGCAGGTCTTGGGCACCCCCATCCTGCCTGCTCCCACCTCCCCTTGGCCTCCTGTAATCCTGGAGTCCCAAGGGTCTTAATCCAGGGCAGTGTAGAGGAAAACATACTAATTCCGGTTTCAAATAATGTGGCATATTCTGCTGACATGACCCAAAAGCAGACAGTTACTTGTGATTCTTCTGCTCAGATGTAACCTTGAGGCCTGGGGTACAAGGAGAGGACTCTCCCTGGCAGAACTCTGAGCTCTTCTTATCATCCTACAGCCTCAAGAGAGGCCCTGAGGTGTGCATCCACACCGACATACACAGCCCTGCGCTCGAAGTCTTGGAAGAGGCAAGGTCACGAGATTGTTTACAAGGAGATTTGGGGCAGAGGTGTGTTGAATGGGCAATCAGAATGAGCCCAGAAAGTAGGTTGAGAAGCTGTCTCAATTTTCTTAGAACTTTCCGGCATCTTGGGAGACCCTTCAGGTCCAGGCACATTTGGACAACTGATTACCCTGCCAGAGGGAGAGAATATTTTGTCCCATATGAGTAATCATTAAAAGGGTGCCCCCCTAAAAAGAATGCTCTTACAGAAGACAGGACACCTGAGCCTGACACAGTCAGCTAGCTCTGCCAGACCCCCCAGCATCGCTCAGCAGGCTCAGGAGCAAAGCAGCCTTGTGACTGGGCTGGGGGCTTGCTCTGAGCTCAGTAGCCAGATTTCCATGGCTGTTCTGGCTGTTGTCACTGCAGAGAATCTTGTTTGCCAGGGGGAGAACCCAGTGTCTGAGGACCATGGTGGTGTCTCGTCCCAGGGCACTAGCATCTCTTGGCATGCTGGTAACATCTGGCTGCTTCTACAGCAGAACACTGTCACTCACCAGAATAAGCACGGATTCTGGAGTTGGGCTTGCTTTCTCTTTCTGCCATGGTTCTGTTAGCTTCACTCTCTGTGCATGTTCTGAATTTCATAATAACGTGTGGTAACCTAAATACTACCAAGCTTACTTTTCCAGGAAGGATAGCCTTATGCAGCAGTGCTGTGGCTTAAGGAGAGTCAGGGGCGGCAGTCTCCAGCAGCTGATACCTTATCAGGTGGGGATGCTGGCCTGCAGGACCTGGTATCTGGGGCTCTTCCTTATGTAGCCCGAACATAGGTCCTCACCAGATGTTAGCATCAGAAATGAGTTCTTTGGCTCTAATAGTGGATGCGGGTGTGCACACGTCTTGATGGCAGAGGATGTTTGCTTCCATTGGCCCAAGCTTAGTTCTCCAGCCTTCCTGACTAATGCTTAATGCCCTTGCAGAATTTTTCTTTACTGTTTAATTTGGCCACAGCCAATTTATTTTCTTCTTGATGGTGACACTGACCATCCAGAAGGGAATGTCTCCTTTGAGTTTTCAGATGTCATTGTACTCATGTGAGAATTAGCCTCTGGCTAGGGCGCTTCGAACAAATTAGGGCCCCAAGTGCTGTGCTGATGGAAGCCTGCTTATGCCCGGTTAGTGTGTGTTCTCTGACCGTGCTTCCTCATATGTGGAAACAAGCCATTTATCCACAATTTCTGGGTCTTCTAATTTATAGTGCTGAAACAGTGATGTCTGAGTGTGTTGTGAAAAGTAACTACAGGGGGGGGGGGATTTCTACAGCTGTGGTGTTCTGTGATCCCTCACGGAGCCCTGCATGTGGCGGATGCAGAGCCAGCAGCTTCTCTAGAAGTTTCCAGCTCAACATATTCCCTAAAGCATGTCTGTACCTGATACCATGTACTTTTTTTTTTTTTAATCACTCCTACTGTATTTCTTAAATGTGCTATACAAGGTGTTGTTGCAGTGTATCTTGTTAGAATATCCTAACAGAAAAACGGGCTTTCAGTGAGAAACCCTTGGTTTGAGTCCCTGCTTATTAAATGTGGTTCCTTACAAGTGACATTTAAGTGGTCATGGTGTTCAAAAACTCAAGCCCAGACTCAGCGTACGTTTTTGAATGAGCCTTCAGGTTTTGGAGTTTTAAGTGTTGACTAGTTACAGGTAATGTGAATTTTACACTTTCCCCTCAATCGCTGCTCCCCCCATTTGCTGGTGATCCCCACATTATGCATTTTCTAGCTTCTCCGGCTCTCTGGTGAGAAAATGAGGCTTGGTACACTCTGCAGACACCATGATCACAAGTGGGTTATTATTGATGAAGGTGGTGGGGGCTGTTCATCACGAAGTGTTTAATAGTTTTGCTCAACCCTGTCATCAATGAAGTTATATTTCTCTCCCTATAATTGGTAAATTATTCATTTTGAAGTTTCTTTGGTAAAAAAAAAATTCAATAAAGAAAACTTCTATGCTTAATGCATAGGTAGAAAAATATAAACAAACTCTTCGGCTCAACAAGACCCATCAATTTTGGCACCCTGACTTTTCTAAGACAGTATCTAATTGCTTCTTGAATATGCATTAATATACATTTTTTTAAAGTTGCCCATTGGCTTTGTGGAGTGTTTATTGTTTTGATTATGAAAAACTGCCTTCTGTCTGATTTGAATTTTTCGTTACCTTTTATTTAAACCCTTCAGCTCTATCATCTATCACTGTCTAGTAGGGATTGTCTCCGATGAATTGTTGGCTCGCAATGTCTGTTTTTCCTGAGTTCCAATGGTGTTTCCAGGCCTTGTTCCCCTTTCAAGTAGGGGATTGCAGCCTTCACTGGTTTTCCTTGTGGAGAAAGTTTGCCTTAATTACAGCCTGAGAGGTTTACCTAGCATACTCATTTAGATGGTGTTCCCGAAACTGGAAACCACTATTGCCTGTATTAATATTAATGTCCCCTTCCTTCCCCTCCCTACAATTTTAGTCTGGTGCCTGGTTGTACAGAATAAACTCCACGTTTCCTATCCCCCCTTGCAGTGAGATGGTGATCTGGCACCTCAGAGGTAAGGAACTATATACCTGTGAATATCGAATGGAAACTTTAAAAAAACTCTCTTTAAAAGATAGCTGATCTACACACTCAACCCCTTCCCTATTGTTTCTCTGTTGGACTTCCTGTGTCTAGACAGCGAGGCCAGGAATTCCAGTTTAAAGGCTGGTGAGTGAGAAGCCCTCCTTTGTTGAGAACAAGTCACAGGGGTGGTCGAGGGGTGAGTTGGAAGCCGGGGACGCTTAATGACTTAGCGTACTTTCCAAACATTTATATGGACAAGCAGAAAATTGATATAATACTTACGCTACTTGTATTGTGGATTTTCTCTCATATGCCCCTGAACTTAATCCTAGATGATCGTTAGGTAATTGTTCTCTCCTGGCTCAATGAAACAGAAACAAGACCGGATGTTGTCTTGTCTAAATACTACACCCAATATTTCAAACCTTCCTGTCGCATCTGCTACAAATAGGCTTCAAGATCTGTTTGAACATCTTCTGTTATATGGATACTCTCTCCCCCCAGGTCAGCTAATCAGTTTGAATATCTTTCTTTAAGGTAAAACAGAACTCACGTAATCCATCTGGTACAAAGCAGATATCCGCGAATCAAATGCAGCTACCATGTCTTCTTTGATGTGGTTCTCCAGGCTAAACGTTCAGAATAACTGGAATTCCTTCTGTTTCCTATACTACTGTAGCTGTTGTCAGCTGGACATCGTACAGTTGTGGACATCCCATCTTTCAATATCTGATGGCCACAATGGACACCATTTTCCAGGACAACTTGATGGGAGCCAAGGGGAAAGAATATTCACCTTTCTCTCATCATCAAACTGCCATCTTGTTAGATTATAAAACCCCTCTGATTTCCTGAGGCAGGTGATGATGACAAAAATAAATGAATGGTAATGCACACCCAGGTTGTCTTCTCTTTACAAACAACTGCTCTCTGCTTTGCACACAGCCTGGCTTGAGTGGGGTGGGCTTGTATATTACATAGCCTGGATATGGGGGCGCCTGGGTGGCTCAGTCGGTTGAGCGTCTGACTCTTAGTTTGAGCTCAGGTCATGATCTCAGGGTCATGAGATTGAGCCCTGCATCCAGCTCTTTCCCTAAATAATCTTATTAAATTCATGCTCTCCAAAAGAATGTGTGGTTATGCCAGCTTATCTGGACATTTGAAATTTCATCTCCATACTTTGAACTGAAAGAATCCTAGTCTTCACACAGTACCTGTGCAATATTTTTTACACTTAAAGAAAAAAAAAAAAACCTTCTGTTACATATTGAATGTATGTAACAAGCTGAAGTCAGTATGTTGAAAACATAAAGCAACTAGACCAGTCCTCATGATCATCTCCACAAACCCTCTGTGTAGACTCTCCAGAACTGGATGAAATCTATGGGAAGTGTATTCAGTGTATCAGTTGCTTCCAGATAATAAAATAATCCAGTCCTGTCTAATATCAAATCTTTCTCTTCCAATTTAAAGCTTCTACTCTCTTTTAACCCAGACTTGGTTCAAAATAGGAAATCCACAATGAAAAGCAGCCTTAGCTTTTTTTTTTTTTTTTTTTTTTTCTATCTATTTTATGCTTTGCCTCCTTTTCCACTTATTAGCTATTTTTGGTTGGGCATTAGGCCCCTCTGGTTGGACAAATTGAGAAAAAGGTAGTATGAAGAAAGTCCTTATATTTCTGGTAGAGTTTTAATTTTTGCAGGATGTGTGTGTGTGGGGGGGTGGATATTTCAAGCTAACTCTTTTTCGCATGGGACACTTTTATGGTTTGCTCAGATATCCCCTTTCCTTGCCTTTACTGGAGCTTCCAAATGAAATTATTCAGCAAAGGGAATACCTTATCTAACTAGCATCTCAACATTTCCCCAGTTTCTACTTCTGTAGCTGACAGACTTTTTACCTCCAGCTTGTGCCCCTAAGATCTCCTCTTTCCTGGTAGAAAGCCCTTTTATGTAGCTACTTTTCAAAAGAGCTCATGGTTAATATCCTTCTAAGGGTTTCCACATTAGGCTCATGGAAAATATCTACATATTCTTTGATGGTCAGCTCATGCCCAATGTCATATTCTTAACTTTGCCTTGGGTTACTTGGGCCACCCATAGCCTATTTGCATTTGGACCATTAATGTGTGACTCACTTGCCAGTATCTATGTTGTTCAAATTCCACTGGACCAATATTTAGCCATCTGAATGGATGTTTTAAGCATCCTCTTCATTGACTTAGAGTGGGGGGTTATGTACCTTAATTAGTTCTCTATTCCTGCTGTAACAAATGACAGTTGACCCCTGAACAACATGGGTTTGAACTGCATGGGTCCACTTATATGCCTTTTTTTTTTTTTTTTTTCAGTATGGTAGTTTAAATGTATTTTCTCTTAAGATTTTCTCAATAGCATATTCTTTTCTCTAGCTTTATTGTAAGAATACAGTATATAATACATATAGCATACAAAATATCTGTGAATTGACTATATAACTGGTAAGGGTTCTGATCAACTGTAGGCTATTAGTAGTTTGGCAGGAGTCAAAAGTTATATGTGGATTTTCAACTACACAGGAGGCTGGCACCCCAACCTCTGCATTTTTCAGGAGTCAACTATACCACAAGTTAGTGGCTGAAAATAAAGAAATCTTTTTTTTTTTTTTTTTAAGATTTTTTATTTATTTATTTGAGAGAGAGAGAATGAGAGAGAGCAAGCACATGAGAGGTGGGAGGGTCAGAGGGAGAAGCAGACTCCCTGCCGAGCAGGGAGCCCGATGCGGGACTCGATCCAGGGATCCAGGATCATGGCCTGAGCCGAAGGCAGTCGCTCAACCAACTGAGCCACCCAGGCGCCCATGAAAATAAAGAATTCTCTTGCAGTTCTAGAAATCCGATCAAAATCAGTTATTAGGTCTGTCTTGTCTCTGCAGGCTCTAGGGGAGAATTTGTTTCCTGGCCTTTTTCATCTGTTAGAGGTTGACTGCATTCCTTGGCTCATGCCCCTTTCTTCATCTTCAAAGCCCACAATGTAACTTTCTCCAATCTCTCTCTCTCTCTTTCAGACTCTGCCTCTGACATCACATTCCCTTCTCCAACCCTCCAACCTCAAACCTCCCTCTTTCCCACATAAGGACCCTTATGATTATAAGAAACTCCAGACTACTCTTTCCATGTCAAGATCTAAAATTAATCACATCTGCAAAGTCCTTTTTGCAATGTCAGATGATGTAGTTACAGTCTTTGGGGATCCGGAACTTCTTTTGGGGAGGGAATAAAGCACAGCTCACTAACAATTCCATGTAATCGTTCATGGTTTTAAGAGAGGTAAGGCCAGAAGTCACAAAACTTTTAGCATGTACTACAAAGGAGTTGTGAAAGTTGTGGGATGTCCATGAAACTGGGTCATAAAAAATATCACATGTAACAAAATATTGCAAGAAATTTTCTGATTCTCAATGTTGGCTGCATCTAACTTACTCAAATGTGAATGTGAGACCATCAAGCATTACTTACATAAAATACCAAGGAAACTTGGATTTACCCTGAAATCTTCATATTATCCCAGGCTATGAAAGATTTTTGAGAAGCCAGAAAAAGCACTGGTGTAGATTAGGAGATTTTGAAGTTAGTCGTTGGTATGCTATAAGCTTCACCTCACCATCCAAGTTTAGAAAGGGATAATGAATAATTTCTCCCTTCACCTAAGTCGGATGAGATCCATGGAGCACTCACATGTTTCCTCTGTAGATTGGGGGTCATGAGGTGCTAAGTGAGAGACTGTCTGGCTGGGTTCCTTGAGCCTGGAGTAAACAGGGATTGCTAATGCGTTAAGATGGTCTGCACAGTCAGCGTTTGCTTGGGTGAAGAGTGTGGAAACAGTTCACATGAACAAGTGTGAGACCTTGTCGAAGAGAGCAGCCTTGAGGTGCACCAGAAGTGGCCCCTTCATGCCTGGAGACTGAGCAATAGGCTTTCAGCTACAGGAGAGGACATCTGCAGCTTCCAAGGAACCGTCAGCAAGACATGGCCAGTGACATGAGATTGGGGTTTCCCAGAAGCAATGATGAAAACACCCCGTGAGTGTAAGTCAGACCTGAGCATCCACTGGCTCCGAAGAATGTGCTGCTGCTCACCACAGGACCCCCTGCTAGGACTCCCAGGGGACAGCAGTCACAGCGCTCGTCTGGTTGGGGCTGTGGTTAGCAACGAGGAAGAGAAGACAAGCCCACTCAGCTCTCGGGTAACCCGTTTAGGCCTCCCGGAGCATACAAAAGAAAGAAGTTGTAAATTGCTTTAAAACTTTGATTACCCGGGACTGGTTATATTCATTATTTTATCATAAAAAGAGATTCTTTTTGGTACATGCTACTAACCAGGGGACTGATCTTTTTTGTGTGTGTTTTTTTGTTTTGGTTTTGGTTTTTAATATTGGAAATGTTATAAGGCTTGCTCTAAATGTATCTGGAGACACAGGAACTTCACAATAATGGTTCCACATTCATATGTATTTACACTTTGAAAAAATTTCCTTAAAAGCTAAATGACGTTCTGCCAAATCCTGAAGGTTCCTTCTTTCAGCTTCAAATTCCTATTATTTTAATAATTTTCTTCTATCTTCTCTTGTGGATTATAGTTTTCCTCATTGAGAATTTTTAATAAAGCAGGCTATCTTTATCACAGGGTCTGCTATGAAATTATATTTTGCACAATTGCACAATGTTTAAATGCCAAATCTGTTATTGATGTACTTTTAATTGCAATTTAGATTATTATTTTCATGAAAATGAAGTTGGGATTAAAAAAGGCATAGAATTTGGAAAGGTGCTCGGGACGCCTGGGTGGCTCAGTCGGTTAAGCGGCTGCCTTCAGCTCAGGTCATGATCCCAGGGTCCTGGGATCGAGTCCCGCATCGGGCTCCCTGCTCAGCGGGAAGCCTGCTTCTCCCTCTGCCTACCGCTCCCCCTGCTTGTGCTCTGTCTCTCTCTCTGACAAATAAACAAATAAAATCTTTAAAAAAAAAAAAAAGAATTTGGAAAGGTGCTATTTATTATAATGTTTCTCAGTAAACATAATGTTAGTTCAATTTTGTATTAACAGTTGTGTTTAGGAAAGACAACTGTAGAAATAAGAGTGTAATCCAGAAATCAAACAAAATAATATTTAGATAGCTACAAAATGTATGAAATAGCTCCTTGCCTCTATGTACTCCTGTGGTTCTCAGCATACAGGTCCCTGAGCTTTGAAGGTGAAGACAAGAGCCCTATAATAACATAGGTTAAGGAAACTGGCCCAAGCCAGGCACTTGATGAAATTACAGTGCTAAAATAAACACAAGTGTTATGATTCTAATTAATCTGTAATTTGCTCATAGCCAGACCACGATTTATGTTGCTTAATATCGTTAGTGTTTCTCTTATTTTTTTAGTTTCTTAGATATGCAGCGGAAGCTTAACCTTTATGACCAAGGTCAATCAAGCATCAAACTCAGCAGAAGAGAGGATCAAAAAGAAAAACTACTGCCCTCTCAAACCATCACCTCTGACCCTTGTCTGCAGCACAAAGGAAAAAACAAGGCTGATTGAAAACAGTAAAACCACCTAAGCAATCGCTACGCGTTTACCATATTCTTTATTTCCAACACAATAAAATCTGATAGATAATAGCAGGTAGGTTCTTGAAGCCCATGGAATGAATATTGCATTTTTCCTTTGATGAGTTTCTTGGCAGCTCTTATACTTTCAGGCTGGTTTACATTATATGATTATATGTTTTAATTATGAGCACACTTGAATTTGTCCATATTAGAAAACTCTGAGAATAAAGCACTCTGTTCTGAGGAATGACATATTCAGTAAAGAGCCTTGTATAAATATTTACATTTGTATTCTTGTATTATCCCATACCCATATCATGCTAATATGATGGTATTACATAACATGTAATGTATAATATATAAAATGCATCTGTATACATATAATGATACTATATAACATTAATGGATTTGTTATTTTATAGTAGTGAATATTTTACATTCTTCTGTGTTTATATTTTGACTATGTATTTATATTTATTTAAAAATTGCAATAATCATTTACATGTTAATAGCAGAAAAAATTTTATTGTGGCAAGAGCACTTAACCTGAGATCTACCCTCTTAACACATTTTTAAGTGTACAATATCAAAAAGACAGGCAACAAAAATGGCAGTCAGGTGGGACTACATCAAACCAACAAACTTATGGATGGCAAAAGATACAACCCAGGGAAAGGCAACCTATGGAATAGGGGAGCATATTTATAATACCTGTTAAGAGGTTAATATCCAACATATATAAGGAACTCATACAACTCAATGTCCCCAATACAAAGAACCTGATTAAAAATCAGGCAAAGGACTTGAATAAGCATTTCTCCAAAGAAGACATATAAATGGCCAACAAGTATACGAAAGGTGCTTGACTTCACTCATCATCAGGGAAATGCAAATCAAAACCACAATAAGGTATCACCTCACTCCTGCTGTTAGGATGACTACTCTCAAAAAAACAAAACAAGACAAAACCAGAAAATACTGTGTTGGTGAGAATGTGGAGATATGGTGTAAAATGGTGGAATCACTATGGAAAAACGGCATAGAGGCTCCTCAGAAAATTTAAAATAGATTTATAATATGATTTCACAACCCCACCTCTGAGTATATACCCCAAACTGTTGAAATTAGAATCTAAGTTTTAATACATTGAATATTGGTAAGTATAATCCACATAAACAAAATATTGGGGGGGGGGGCTTAGTAATTTATAGTAGTATAAAGTTTTCCTGAGACCAAAGATTTGAGAGCCAGTGATCTAGTCTATGACATAGTGATTTCATCCCGGCTATATACCTAAGAGAAATGTGTCTATACATCCCCAGAAGACAAGTATAAGAATGCTAACAGGGTTTTTTTCTAGCCCCCAAATAAAAATAACTCAAGTGTCCACTGTCAGGAGAACAGATGAGTAAGTTGTGGTATATGTTTCAATTAAACACTATAAATCAATAAAGAACCAACTACAGCTATGTGAAACGGCATGGATAAATAGACTTGAAAATAGGTTGAGCAAAAGAATAAACAAGCAAAAACAAATGAATACTGACTGATTCCATTCATAGGAAATCTGAGAATAGGCAAAACTAGTCAGTGGTGATGAAAATCAAAATAGCACTCAACTCAGGAGCAAGGAAAGGAGTATGGACTGGACAGGGACATGATAGCAATTTCTGGAAGTGGGTCTTGCCATCACTACCATTGAAAGATTATTTAACATGTCTTGCCAGAATTTTTTCCACTATCCTTAAATGACAGAGACCATAGAAATCAGGCAATAACAATGTATAAATATTATCATACACAAGAATGCCAATGAGCAACCGTAGAACAGTCCTAAGAGCATAAGGGATGGAGGAGGAATGGGCACCATTACTAACCCCTATTTGAAGAGATGACATGATTTGAGGCTGAAGGAAAATTGCTTCTGAAGAGACCTACAGTGTTTTCATGTTTTGACATTGTACTCACGGTTCTCCTGGACTGGACAGCCTCTTTCTTCTCTGGAACTGGCAGACTGTATCCTGTGTGGACTCTGGAGATAAGAAACTCATGGACCTTGTTAAGGCTCCTGTCGTGTTGCTGTGATTTATCGACTGCTTGGTTGTGTCCCCTAGTGGACTCTGAAGCCTTGCACGTAGGGGCCACATTTTGTAACCATTGTACCCCAATGCCTGTGCCACCTGATACATGGTAGGCACACACGTGCTAGATTTTCTCAAGTGCATTAATTAGGTAATTCTACATTTATTCATGGAAATGTATAATGTATTAAAAGTATAAAATACTTAGGTATAGAAAAGAATAGGGATGTTTGTGAAATAAGAACATATGAAAATATGGGAGGTCAGAATAAAGCTGAGACCTGAAAGAGAAGGGTAAGCAAACCCGTCCCGCAGGACCATTGTTCCAATCTAAAGCAGACTGGTGACCACCAAGAGATTGGATCTGGGTGTCCCAGATGGTCCTTCCACCATGGACGCTGGGACAGCCACCTTCATGCAGATGTGCTACGGGCACATTCAGTGCCTCTTCCTGGCTCCCATGCCCTGTCCCAGCCCAGGCTGGGCGATGGTGGCAGCTGTCATTGGTCAGGGAGGAGGTGCAAGTTGTAGGGTCTCGGGGTGCCACCGAGTTGGGGAACAGGCATCCAGGAGAGGGTGAGGAGTCATGGCAGGAGGCAGGTTCTGTGAGACCTGAGCCCCTGGTGCATGCTCTGTTTTCCTACCAGATTTCACTTACAAAACACAAAACGTGAAAGATAAAAATATTAAGAATGTTAGGACTTCAACCACAGAGCATTCAACTTTAAGTGCAGAGATCTTCAGAGCATGGGACCCTCAACACGGATCCAGTTGCACCCCATGAAAGGGGGCCTGGGTCTGGGTGTGATAAACCCAAGTCCACACACCTGATGACATGGTGAAGTTCCACTGTGAGGAGCCCCACTAGTGGGAGAAGTGCCGTGAGGGGCATCCCCAAGTATGCTGGCAACAGCAGATCCTGATGGAAAGGGAAACACGAGCACTGCATCTTGTCCTCGGGCGCAAAGCCAAGCAACACCTAAATGGCAACATCTCCTACTTTCCTGGGACCCCCTACACTCCGGGCTTCCTTTAGGGTCTAACTGAAAGATGGTGAAAAGACCCAAATGATAACTGAATGTCCCAACTATCCTGAAAAACTGGAGTTTAAGACACAGAAAACTGTCAGAGAAATTAAAAAAAAAAAAAAAAAAAAAAAAAAAAAAAAAAAAAAGAAGAGACGTTTCTTGAAGCTGAGTGTTGTCAAGCAAATTCATACCAGTTACCCTTGAGAGTCTGCCTGTGTCTAGAGTTTGCAAACTGTCAGAGTTAGCATTTCAAGGGCACCGATTCCGGACTTTAGTCTGTTCTGAGACTACTGGCAAAGTATGCCAGAACATATATAATCTAGTTACATTAGAAAGAAAAATTTCCTCTGGCCCCAGACAGACTGGGGACACACCCAAATCCATATATGAATTTTGGGGAGGGCGGATATTATTACAATTACAATGGAGTCTGTAGAGATAAATGAGTATCTCTAGTATTAAATAGTTTTGAATTTTTTTAATTTAATTTTTTTAAACAAGGAAAGGACAAACAAAATCTTTGCACAATTAAATTACCCACTAAAAGTAAAGTTTAACACAGTTAAAACACGCTTATGAAATTAGCAACAATGCCATTTGCATGTGGAACTCCAGTCTTCATAATAATTTATCTTTATGGCTCAGGTATTTCCGTATACTCAAGCATTTTTTATTATGTTTTACAATATAATTCTAGCTAGAAAAAAAATGCCAGGTTTTTGAAAGTTTTTAACAGGTATAATTTTTCTCTTTAAAAATTTTAAAAGAAACTATCAACTTTTATAAGATATCATTATATGCATGAGAATAATAAGTAGACAAAGTACAAAGACTATTTTAGAGACAGGTGGAAAGATGTGTGTTTCTGAGATAAATTTCCTGAGTCTTGTTCTTTAAAATGAGCTTCTGTTAGTCCCCCAAACCTCCTGATTATCTTTGGCTCCTCCCTGTCTTCCCCCAAAGCCCCCAGCCCTCCATCCTGCCTTCTGCATTGTTCTTTGTTGAGGCTTTCCAACTAATCTCACAACATACCTGAATTTGTTCATTTCCCTGTTCTTTCCTCCTCCTCCCTTCCTTTGCAATATTTTTGAAGGGGTGTGGAGGGAATAGAGACACTGACCTGTTCTGTTGTTGATCTTTCATATCAACTCATGGATCTGTCATAAGCTCTAAAGAGATGCAGGAATTACTTTTTGGAAAGTCGGGCAAGATCCAGTGAAGTTCTAGAGGAAGGTGAAAGGTAGATAAGGAAAGTGGTGGATTAATAAATTAGTGGAATGTATATTTCATATGTTTGTTGAGGTAAACGACTCTTGTCCCGTCAACAGACTTAATCTTTTCCTATCAGACTAAATGAGTACCGGCATCCAGTGGGTGAAATACATCAGTGATTAAAATTCACATGCCCTCCAACTCCTCTCTCTTTCTCCATCTCATACGCACACACACAAACACACATGCAGGACCTGCATGTTCAGTGCTATGACAATATTAGGTTCTGCTTTTTTCTTTTTGTTGCTCATTTTCTCTTACTCCATTTCTTAACCTTCAGAAGGTGTGCATGTGATAGTCTTTTTTTTTTTTTAAGATTTTATTTATTTATTTATTTATTTGATAGAGAGACACAGCGAGAGAGGGAACACAAACAGGAGGAGTGGGAGAGGGAGAAGCAGGCTTCCCACCGAGCAGGGAGCCCGATGCAGAGCTTGATCCCAGGACCCTGGGATCATGACCTGAGCCAAAGGCAGACGCTTAACGACTGAGCCACCCAGGCGCCCCTGTCTTATTTGACTAGCATTGTCAGGGAATGAGGTACAATCCATCTAACCTGAAAGTTATCCTATCAGGACATCTATTTTATATCCCCTATTATGGGTGGAAACCTGCTGTTGTATGTCACGCACACCTTCCATTTTCTGTAAGCACAAATACAGTGTCTCTTTTTACATCTCTGACACCAAAGTCCATCCTTATTGTACTGAGTCGCACGTGCAGATCTCTTCAGGAGCTGGGAATGTGTCTGGGATGATTTGTGTTGTCCTTACGAAGCCAGAATAATGGGCTTTAAGAACATCATTGTCTCTGTTTTACACTATTTGGTCTCCTGTGCAGTCATACCTCATTTCTTCCTGCTCTCTGGTCTCCACCGCCTGCATCCCTCATGCTCCAGAAGTCTAACTTGCTTCTTCCAGTCTTCTTCTTCTTCTTTTTAAAGATTTTATTTACTCATGAGAGACAGGGAGAGACGCAGAGGCAGAGGGAGAAGCAGACTCCCCGCAGAGCAGGGAGCCCAATATGGGACTCGATCCCAGGATCCTGGGATCATGACCTGAGCCAAAGGCAGATGCTTCATCAACTGAGCCACCCAGGCACCTGTTCTTTTTTTTTTTTTTTTAAAGATTTTATTTATTTATTTGAGACAGAGAGAATGAGAGAGAGAGAGCACATGAGAGGGGGGAGGGTCAGAGGGAGAAGCAGGCTCCCTGCCGAGCAGGGAGCCCGATGCGGGACTCGATCCAGGGACTCCAGGATCATGACCTGAGCCGAAGGCAGTCGCTTAACCAACTGAGCCACCCAGGCGCCCCAGGCACCTGTTCTTCCTGTCTTCTTTAGGCTCAGAAACAAAAGGATCCAAATGTTTGAAATTCCATTGGAAAGTGTACAGACTTTTGTGTGAGGCTATTTTTATCCTTATTTTGGTTGCTGAGATGCTCTTTTCCTACTTCTGTCATCTTTTTGGGAAGGGGTCCAGTGCCCTTAATCAGTAGTGCAGTTTGACCTTGAGCAGGTCAGTTTATTTCTAAGGGTGTAATTCCACATCACTAAATGAGTAGACTGGATGGAGTGATCCCTCAAATTCCTGACATGTAAAAAGTCTGTAACTCTAAGTGAGCTGTGCCTTTGCATAGGAACGAGAGTTGCAAGATGATTATAGAAAATACCATAATGGGAATTTAATATATATTTAAAAATGAATATCATTAATATAGACCTAAAGGTACAAAAATAAGGACACTATAGAGTCATATATTGCATAAATATTTTCTCTTTGTTGTAAACATACTGAATCACATTATGCTTTTCAAACAAATATTTTACCAGAAGGATACTTAAAATTATATGATTGTGTTTTCAAGCAAATCTATATAATATACATTTTATATGTATAATAATTTTATTTGCATATATAAATAAGTTGTATATATAATTTTGTTTGATATATATCAAGTATATTAGCCAAATTTTGGCTGGTATGTCTCAGAGATTTTTCTAGAGTATTCCAACAGGCGGCATTTTAGATATTTTAATCCATTTGGTGTATGTTACAGTCTGTGGGGTCTTTTGTTGAGATGGCTTTTTTTTATCAGTAACATTTTTCATATTTTTTTGGTCAATGTCATAGCTCAGAGACAGTCCAGGTCATCTGTTAATGACAGTAAAAATATGCATTTTCTATGATGGTGGGATTCTGGCTATACCTTTGTGCGGCTATACCTTTGTGATAGAACATCTTTCTATAACTGTAAACCTAACACATCGATACAGGAAACATTCCACTCTTCTTGAGTTCATTGGATGGAAAGAATGCTTCTAATGATTTTATTTTCAGAAGCATGAGGGGCTGTTGTTTCAGAAATTAATAACATTATGAATTATTACTACACTTCAAAGCATCTGAAAACTGCCGGTGATGTTGATCTTCTATTTTGACCCAATTTCCAAAGGGAATGTGACACAATCAAATACTGAGACAAAGCTAGAGAGATAACTAGCATGGGGTTTGTGAATCAATGTTGTTGCAGCTAAATGACTGCCACCCCAGGGCTAGGAGAAACATATTAAAATATATAGATTTTCTGCTTCGTAGATTCCTGCAAGAACTGTCTCATAGTTGGCACCAATTGACAATGACCCAACAAGACATAGTAAACAGAAAATCTACAAAGCCAAAATTATATTTTCCAAATGGTTTGTCTTGCTCGTTCTTTGCTGTAATTTTTGCTTGAATTTGACAACTAATCATTGGTAGGCATATGTTGCTTGTGAGTCTTGATCTTGCAGCAATGAGGCTTTGAGCCAAATTGACAGTAATTGCATTTTAAGTATCTATCAGCTCAAGAATTCACAAATATCCAAATGGTATTTGCAGAGATATTGACCATATGAAATCAAAGTATTTTGAAATATAACTGTCTTCATTAACTCATTCATATTTACTAAATGCCTATTATGAAGGCAGAGCCCAAAATTTGCCAACTGATATGAAAGAAAATTGGGTAAAAAATGCAGAGATTCAGCCTTTTTGTCTGTCATCTAATGAAATAAAAACACACATGTAACTATAATGCAAGATGTAATGTGGTGGGTACATTAGAATTGTGAAAGCAGAGTGCTAAACTAATTTGGATGAAGGAATGATCTGTTGTTGCTGGAAATAGCAAGAAATTATGTATTATTTATTCTCAAGGTAGCATCTGAAGTGGGGTTTGAAACATCACAACTGCAGATAAAATTAAGAGGATGATGTTAGTAAAAGCATATATGGGGGTGGGAGAGTATAGGGTAATTATTTTAAAACACTGACAGGAGTTAGCACAGGCAAATATAGGACAGAAATGCTGGTATACTTAAAATTACGTTGAGTTAGATTGAGAGATTTCAAAGTTATTATAAAGATATCTGTACTTTTAAGCAGGGAGACAATCTGAATAGAAGATATGTAGATAGATAGGGAGAGAGACAGTTATCTGAGCATCACCTTATTTAATATTTATTAAAACCATTCACATTGATACTGCTATTATGCACATTGAGTAGATGGAGTTACTACATCCATTGAGCTGGATGAGGCAGCTAAGACAGAGGGAAGTGAAGGAACTGACAAGAGCACGCAGCTTACACACGACCTAGCAGAATCTAAATATGTTCATTCTGACCCAGAGCCTGGGCACTTACACAATAATGGAACTCTGCATCCCTGCAGGTAGGTAATATTATAAGATTAATCATGTAGCACTGATTCACTTAGTTACAGCCACAAGTTCCATGGGAACTTAAAGTTCTCATTCAACCATAGATCCACACCAGGCATTCTCTCTATCTGAACTTTTCTAATACTGGGACTCTCCTTGGTCATTAGAGCTCGTTATTTTTCTAATGACATTCTAATTTTTGAACAGCATTAGATTTATGTAAGAATTGTGAGGATAGTACAGAGAAGTGACACACACTTCACTGTAAGACCAAAATTAATGTTAGGTGCAGCTTTGACATTTGAAGCAAGAAGGCTTTGAATGGCTGAACTCCCAAGTTCTTCTCCCCCCAAATTCCTGCAAATAAAGTCCCTTAGCCAAACAAATTTGCTTATTAAATGAACCAAATGAAGTTCCTGCTTATCTCTGAGTAGTGGGTTTGAGTTCTCTGCCAGCTGTGGAATTATTCAAATAAGGCAATCCTGTCCTCTGGTGGGAACCAAGGGCCGCCTCACTCTCCTGACACTGCCACGCCCATTTTCCACAGCTCCTGGTGGTTCATTCCATCCTCAGTGCAAACCCCAGGTGGTGTCCTATTATTAACATCTGATATTAGGATGGGAAACTTGTTACAACTATTGAACCAACATTGATGCACTGAGCTTAACCAAAATCCACACTTACTCAGATTTCCTTAGAGTTTACATGGTGTTCTTTTCTGTTCCGGGATATTATGTTACCTATAGTCATTGTATGTCCTTAGGCTCCTCTTGGCTATGACGCTGTGTCAGACTTCTCTTGTTTTTTGGTGATCTTGACAGTTTTGAGGACCACTGGTCATGTGTTTTGTGGAATGTCTCTTTATTGAGACTTGCCTGATGTTTTTCTTGTGATTTTATAGGGATTATGGGCTTGGGAGAGGAACACCACAGAAGCAAAGTACTGTCTCATCATGTCATTTCAAGGGTCTATACCACCAACATGACATCACTGTTGATACTAACTGGATTGCCTGGCTGAGGTAGTGTTTGTCAGAATTTTCCACCATGGAATTCATTTCCTTCTGCCTTTTCACTCTGTATCCTTTAGAAGAAAGTCAATGCACATAACCCACACTTAAGGAATGATGAGTTACGCTGTATCCCCTTGAGGGATACATAACATTTTCTTGAAATCTGCTACGAAGGAGATTTGTCTATTTTCTATCTATCTATCTATCTATCTATCTATCTATCTATCTATCATCTATCTATCATCTATTTCTATATGAAGTCATGGATATTTATTTTATAGACTGTGTATAATCCAATACTACTTTATTTTATTGCTCAGATTGTTCCAGCTTTGGCCATTAGAAGCTCTTTCATTAGAAATTGTCTCCTCTGTCCCCGTATCATTGTGTTTATGTTTGTGTGGGGTTTTTTGTTTGTTTTTGTTTTACTTTCTGGCACCACAGGATGCTCAGGATAATCTTGGCTATTTTTTACCTCAGTCCTAGAATAAGTCATTTCTCCAGGGAGCTTTGGCACTTTGTATCTGAGAACGACCTTATATACTGAGATCTGGTTGCTAAGGGTGCTCGTTGCTACTGAGCACTCATTATCACCAGACATGTTCAGCTGACAGAGCAAGGAAATAGATGTGTCTACTGATCCATGTATATACACTTATCTATAAATATATACATAAGCATGAGAATATATTTTAAGCTAAACATGAGTTTGTGTTTAATCATGTATGCATGCACAATAATATCAGTATTATTAGCCTGCTCCCCACAGGAAACAACTTTATCAGCTGGAGCACAGTGCTTCTATACAATTCCTTCAGCCTTTATTCTTATGGACTCCACTCATTCTGAAGCAATTTAGCTCAGCACCCTTTTCCCCACCTCTTTAAGTTAGATTATTTTATACATTGATACTACAGTTCAGTATTTTGCCACATTCTGCATCCCATCCCGGTATTCCTATTAATGATGTTTTGAAATGTGTAAATGTGTAAAATCTCTGTTGGGACACTCGGGTGGCTCTGTCGGTTAAGTGTCTGCCTTCAGCTGAGGTCATGATCCCGGGGTCCTGGGATGGAGCCCGGTGTCCATCGGGCTCCCTGTTCAGTGGGAAGTCTACTTCTCCCTCTGCCCCCCCCACCCCCCCGCTTGGCTTGTGCGCTCTCTCTCTCTCTCTCAAATAAATAAAATCTTTTTAAAAAAAGGCTCTGTCTCATTTTTGCAACTCCAGTATTTAGAGAGATTTTTCTTATATTGTTAGAAATCACCTCTCTGTTGTTTAGAACACTTGGTGCTTTTTATGTTCTCTGGTGTTGCACAAACGGTATTTCTTTTAGTATATGGTGATTCATCAGACATTCTTTGAAAATAGCTCTTCTGTATTCCTAGTTCTTCTCTAGAAAAGAGAAAGAGACCCAGTGTTCCTGCTGCATGTTAGGGTGATGTGATTCCCAGTGTTCTATTGAGATAGTTTCCTTTTTTGTCAATAGTGTTCATAACATGCCTCAAATTGAGCAAGTCATCTTTACAAGTGGCCTTGGTTTCCAGGGCCTTCTCCTGATAGATATGAGACCAGATAAGTTTCTTTCTTTTTATTTTTTAATTATAGTTGTTGTCATTATTACTGTATGGTATTTTTCTGGGTTTGGACCCAGGCTCCTATACTAACTGTATTTCTAAGTTATAGAATTCCTCTCAACTTGATCTTCTTCATGTGTTAATTATTTTCTTATATATAACCTAACATTGCATTTACAAACACTGGTAATTCCCTTCCCCTTCCATTTCCCTACAGCATTTGAAATATCAGGTAAAGATTCTTTAGACTTAACTCATCACGAATGGAGAGCTGATAAAGTACTGAAGCAGAAGAAGGTTGATACAGAATATATGCATTTGGGAGATTAATCTGACATCTGTTATGCAAGATGAATGAGTTTCTTCATTCAACAAATATTTATTGAGCACTCATAAAGTGCCAAGCACTGTTACAGGCACTGGGGTTAGAGCAATAAGCAAAACAGACAAATTCCCTTCTCTCCTAAGTTTCGATTCTAATGCAGAGATACAGCCAGTATACAGACAGTAGGAATAGGCACGCATGGTATGTCTTGTAGAAATAGATTTTATTAAGAACTTAAGCAGCATAAATAGAGATGGATAGAAACAGAGTCCTACTTAATATAGGATGGCAATGGATAGGCTCTCTGACAAGGTAATTTTTAAGCAAGGACTGAAATGAAATGCATGCATGCATACATAAGGAGAAAGAACATTTCAGTTTAAGGAGCTGCTAAGCACAAAGCTTCTCAGACAAATCAGATCAGGTGCAGATCAGATCAAGGGACAGCATAGAGTCTAATGTGGACTTAATGCCACATAGAACCCACCTAAGAACCTGTCTGAGGTTCTTACTCCACTCTGTCATCATACCTGACCAATCAAACCCTCTTCTCTTTCTCCTTTTCAAAAGACCATTATGGTGAGGATAAGCATGTAATTTAAAGACATTTTTGGAAATGACTGAGAGAGCTACTGATAATTACACTATATGCAAAGCATAAATGGGATTGTTCTGGCCAAACTAGAATATGTAGTCACCCTACTCATATCCTAGTAAACTTAGAAAATTATGTTAGAACTGATTCATATTTTTGATGCATATTTTCTTCAAAGCAGGGAAAGAGTAATCTCCTTCTTTATCAGCATTGAGGCAAAGAATTGGACCATCTTCTCTTAATACAACAATGAAAAGGAAGAAATACCAAACAATTTTGTTCCTATTAAAATAAGCAACATATTCATATCCTGCCATGTACTTGTTAGAACCACTTTAGAACAGTGGGAGAATAAATCAAGGAGAACACAAAGAAAATTTCTTAATTCCTTAAATATTTAGATGAATGATAGTAGCATTTTAAGAAATAATGAAGTTGGACACATATTGGATAGGTAGCAATGAGTATGGCTTTAAACTTAACATGTCATCTAAGTGGAGAGAACTTTTGACACTGTTGGATTGGACAAGCGAAGTCTTCTGGATTAACATGAGCATTGTTGGTTGACACCGGAGTAATGGATGACATTATGTAATGAGAAGCTATAGATGGGAGGGAAAAACAAAGGGATATTGGACAATATTCACATCCACAGCATGGGAGAAGGCAGAAGAGGGAACAGATGTGGAAAAGAGTAGTCAAAAAGGTAGGGTGGCAGGAAGGTATTCGGTCAGAGAAACCACAGCTTGGAAGTTTTTGCACTTCTCCCCTGTTCTGTCCTTGGTACCTCCATCTCCTCAAATGTGACACCAAAAAGTATGAAGAATGCAAAATAGAGACATCTGGTTGACCCATAAGTAGAGGAGGCAATGTGGAAAAATCAGAGCAAGGTGAAGACAACTAAGACGGAGATTTCCATATCAGAACTGCATCTTAGAGCTGGCTCCTTTCCTTGCTAAAAAATGTGAATTGGTAAAAAAAAATAATAATTTTAGTTTTTTCATCTATAAAAATGGAAATAATAATCCTTGCACAAATTGCATCATGCACTGCTCTGTTACTTGAAATATTACAGAGAACCTGTTTTATGATGAAACCTTTATAATATGACATAGACATATGACACTTGTGAGGTTTAAAACAAAGGCAAATGTTGCCTTCAGGTCCCTTAGTTTTAGAATTCATAGTTTTGTGTGATTAAATCTTTTATAGGTGAAACTGAAGAGAGAGAGAGAGTAGCATAGTCAGCTTATGAGGTTCTGCCACTGCTTTGTTGAGTATGGTAGACAAGTCACTGAAACTCACTGTGACTCAGTTACCTCATCTGTGAAATGGTGATAATATTCCCAAGCTCTCATGGAATGGGGGCAAGGTACATGAAAATGGCCTGATACTTAGTGAAGACTCAGGTACAGAGATCATTAGGCTGGTTATTTGCATATGGCCAGTGGTGAGAAGGTGAGGAGGTGGACGGTTTGAGGCTGTTGAGAAGGAAGAAGCCAAGTGGCATGCTCCTCTTTCTGTGGACACTCCAATCCAGCTCACCAGCGTCAGAACAGAAGAGACCCTTCTACAGTAAAGTTTTGAGGCAGTTTCTCTACTGCTAAAGTGTGTTTGACAAAGTTGAAGAGAAGGTGGAGCTGCAGACATTATGTGAACTAGTGAGGTCAAACCACTGTTTTTGAGCCCTGCCCTCAAGTCTGTCTAAATTGTAATATCCAGGAGGCAAACTGGCATTGAGTCTCCTTGGGAGTTACAGAGAGCATGGCAGGAAGGTGAAATGCTGCTCCCTGGCCCTTGGTTAGGCTTCCTTTTAAGACTGAGCAAGGACCTGAGAGAAAATAATTTGTGATTTGAAAGAGAATAGGAAATCTTGAGATTTTCACACCTAAATATTAAACTTAGATTCCCAATTACACAGCTTTCAGGGCTATATTTCTTTCCAGTGAGACCACAGGCAAATCACTCCACCTTCTCTGGACCCTGTATCTTTCATTTAAATTTTAAAAAAGGAAAAGAATACCCACCTTCCCAAGTGAGGAAGAAATTAATGTTTGTCATGCATAGTGGAATCTGTGAGGAAAAAGTACATTGCTTAGAGAAATTATGGTGCTTCCGTGTATTATCCTATGTGTTGACTGTTATGGTCTCCTGTACAAAATGCACTTCTGAATTAAAGTCCAGCAACTGACCCATGGACAGGATGTTCTGACCATGTATCATCACACTGTCTATTCACTCAGGTGGTGAGGTTTGCAGACTGTCCACTAGAGTAAGCTGTAGGCCATCCTCAGTGTTCAGTTAATGGTACTCTCAGTCTACCCTTTCTTAAAACTGGAGACTCTGTGCTCCTACTGGTGGGAGGCATCTGAGAAGTGTTCTCAGGCCCTGTTCTGTCAGACTTAGCCTGAGGGAGGACCTCCCTTAGCTGCAGATCCATCTCCTCCTTCATCTGTTACCACCTTCCTCCACTGAGCTTGTAAGGATGAATGCTAGAGCATCACAGGCTCACAGGGCCCCCTCTCCATCTGGCAAATGGATGTAACAGGCAGAATCCAAGGGAGGCACATGGGTGGAGTGTGCTTTTCTAGGCTGGTCAGGACTTTGACACTTTAAGAAGCAAAGGCTGAGATGGAGATTGGAATTCAACAGCAAAATTGAGGGGAAGGTACAGGGATTACCCATTTACCACCCCCCAACACATGCATAACCTCCTCCTTTATCAACATCCCCCACAGAGAGGGACATTTGTTGCAGTTGATGAACCTATAATGAACATCATCATCACCCAGAGCCCACAGTTTGCATTACAGTTCACTCTTGGTGTTGCACACTCTATGGGTTTGGACAAATGTGTAATGGCACAGATCCATCATTGTAGTATCCCACAGAGTGTTTTCACTGCCCTGAAAATCCTCTGAGCTCCACTTCTTTATCCTCCCTCACCCCAAGCGCTCACAACCACTGATCTCTTTACTGTCTCCATAGTTTTGTCTTTTCCAGGTTGGCATATAGTTGGGATCCTACAGGATGTAGCCTTTTCAGACTGGCTTCTTTCACTCAGCATTATGCTTTGAAAGCCTCTCAATGTCTTTCCATGGCTTGAGGACTCACTTCTCTTACTGCCATCGGACATTCGTACCATTCATTTCTTTGTTTTCTGTGGGGCTGTGGATTGTTATTTACCATCATATGCATCTCTTTCCCCAGTGTTTGTCCTGTAGCAGGAGCTGTGCTTTAGGATAGGGGAAGGAGGAGGGAGGAAGGACAGAAATAAGGGAGGGGAAAGGAAAGAACTAATCCTTATTCAGTTAATATTTCAACCACCATTCATAAGATGGTTCCTAATATTTCTATATTCCTACTAATAGCTACACAAACATTCAAAGTGTGAAATTCAGATTGAAATGTGTATTGAATTCTTTTTAGTTACAAGAGTTGGGGGGCAGGAAGAAACACTAGCCACTCAAAATTTCCAATAGGTAAATAAAAAAATACCTTTCAATATGTATGGCAGGGGTATTTGATGTCCAGATTCTGGAATCAGTTGGATGTGAATATTTGCATGGTTAAACTTGATGGTTTATGATATTGGGCTAATAGGAAAGGCTTGATGATCTCTTTGAGGCTAGAGCAATGTATCTGCACTAGAAAAACTGTACCATTTTGCCTCTGGCTGTATGGAGCCCACCTTAGCTGGTTCTGATGGCTTCTGCTAGCCACATGGGGGGCCAGATATGACAATGGGGTTGACACAGTGACTATCCATGTCAGTGTGGGGAATACAATGGGCAGTTGGCTCAAAGTTATTTAGGACAGGGGATGCATGTATATATAAATGTTAACGATGTAGTATTACTTAATATGAAAATCTTTGCCAAGTTTTCCCATATAAACAGCAGTTACAGAATGAGATTAAGTGCTCAGTGAGTTATTAGGTGCTTAGGGGAAATTCCCATGCCATAAGATAACAAGCTATTTTCATAACACTAATGAAAAACAGAGGGAGTGGGCTTATTGGAATAGCACCTTAACACTATAGGGCCCTAGATGAATGGGTAATTGTCTCATGAATTAGATAAGGACATTTATTTTCTAATGTATGTGTCTGCAAGTCCAGGAAAGATCTTAAAACAATGTCACGATGTCTGCTGATAGCTTTGGAATCAGCTGACTTCAGTAACTAATAAACTCTGTATTAGCAGTTTGAGAAATGGGCCACTAATTCCAGAGTGGAGTAGGCTGTTTGTTAAATGTGGTAAATTGGAATTTCCTTAAAATATCTCATTGATGAGGATTCTTTTTTTTTTTTTTTAAGATTTTATTTATTTGCGAGAGAGAGAATGACAGACAGAGAGCATGAGAGGGGGGAGGGTCAGAGGGAGAAGCAGACTCCCTGCTGAGGAGGGAGCCTGATGTGGGACTCGATCCCGGGACTCCAGGATCATGACCTGAGCCGAAGGCAGTTGCCTAACCAACTGAGCCACCCAGGCGCCCCTCATTGATGAGGATTCTTGAAAAAGAAGAGAATTTGACCAGACAATACCATGAGGGGTTACTGTAGGTAGGAACTTTTTTGACAATCACCAGTTTCTGTGAAAAGTGAGAAGTGAAAAAACTCTTAGAGGAAAGAATATATCTTATTGTATACTCCATCTCAAAATCTGAAGGACACTGTTTAAAGCACCATTGTGTACTTGTGTGTGTGAATATGAGTGTGTGTACATGTCTGTGTCAGTGTGTTCAAAGAAGGGCACAAGCTTTTCTAGTAGCCAAGTGCAGTGGAACGGATAGTTTACTGTAGGGGAGGAAAAAGAACTTTCCCTCTATCCTTGCCTACCATTTCTTGGCTGAAACCTCCTGTAATAAAAGGCAGTTTAACAAGAGGAAAACAGTTCATTAACATGTAACATCTCCCATTAACGCCTGGGAGATACCCAGAAAAACTTTTTAACCCCCACAGATGGCCCAAGCCACCACCTTAAATATCACTTCCAGTGAAAGACAAAACAGAAGACAGGCTGGGAGAACAAGAGGCCAGCAACCCTAAGGTCCCTATAAAACAGGTGCATCTTGCTTGGGTTGTGGTCAATAATTTGGACTCTATACATTCCCTCAACCACCCCTCAACAGAATGACTAGGAGGAGGAATCCCCAAAATAGGAAAGACTCAGAGATTATGACTTATGCCACAGATTTACAAATGGATTAAGATATAAGCAAGATGTCAGAGATGGAATTCAGGCTAGCAATTGTGAAGACAATAGCTAGAATGTAGAAATCAACTAATGGCAACAAAGTCTCTAAGGACAGAAATGAAAGCTGAATTGGCAGCACTTAGAATGCTGTCAATGAGATCCAATCTAATCTAGATAATCTAACAGCTAGGGTAAGTGAGGCAGAACGAATTAGTGACCTGGAAAACAATTTAATAGATAAAAAGGGAAAAGAGGAGGCCAGGGAAAAACAACTCAGAATCCATGAAAATAGAATCAGAGAAATAAGTGACACCATGAAACGTTCCAATGTCAGAATTATTGGAATCCCGGAGGGGGTGGAAAGAGAGAGAAGACTAAAATATATATTTGAGCAAATCGTAGCTGAGAAGGGGAATGAAACAAACATTTGTGTCCTAGAGGAAGAGAGGAGCCCTCCGAAGATCAAGGAAAACAGGCCAACACCCCGGCATGTAATGGTAAAACTCCCAAATCTTAGAACCAAGGAAACCATCTTAAAGTCAGTTAGGGGGAAGAGATTCCTTATGTACAGAGGAGGAACATCAGAATAACGTCAGACCTATCCACAGAGACATGGGCAAGCCAGAAAGGCCTGGCAAGACATATTCAGGGTATTAAATGAGAAGAACATGTAGCCAAGTATACTTTTTTTGGCAAGGCTGTCATTTAGAATGGATAGAGAGATGCAGAGCTTCCAAGACCGGCAGAAACTGAAAGAATATGTGACCACTAAGCCGGCCCTGCAAGAAATATTAACGGGGGTTCTATAAAAGGAGAAAGACCCCAAGAGTGATATACAACAGAAATTTACAGGGACAATCTATAAAAACAACGTCTTCACAGGCAACATGATGACAATATATTCATATCTTTCAATAATCACTCTCAACGTGAACGGTCTAAATGCTCCCATAAAACAGCACAGGGTTGCAGATTGGATAAAAAGACAGGGCCCATCCATATGCTGTCTACAAGAGACTCATTTTGAACCTAAAGATACACCAAGACTGAAAGTGAAGGAATGGAGATCCATCTTCCATGCCAGCGGACCTCAAAAGAAAGCTGGGGTAGCAATTCTTATATCAGAAAAATTAGATTTTAAACTAAAGACTGTAGTTAGAGACACAGAAGGACACTATATCATTCTTAAAGGGTCTATCTATCTAAGGGTCTAAGAAGATCTAACAATTGTAAATATCTATGCCCCCAACATGGAGCAGCCATCTACATAAGCCAACTGTTAACCAAAATAAAGAGTCGTATTGATAACAATACGTTAATTGTAGAAGACCTCAATACTCCACTCGCAGCAATAGACAGATCATCTAAGCAGAAAATCAACAAAGAAACAAGAGCTTTGAATGACACCCTGGACCAGATGGACCTGAAAGATATATACAGAACATTCCACCCTAAAATAACAGAACACTCATTCCTCTCGAGTGCGCATGGAACTTTCTCCAGAACAGACCACATACTGGGTCACAAATCAGGTCTCAACTGATACCAAAAGATTGAGATTATTCCCTGCATATTCTTAGACCATTTAAAACTGGAACTCAATCACAAGAAAAAAACTGGAAGAGATTCAAACACTTGTGCTAAGGACCACTCTGCTCAAGAATGTTTGGGTCAACCAGGAAATCAAAGAAGAATGTAAAGAATTCATGGAAACCAATGAGAACGAAAACACATCAGTCCAAAACCTATGGGATACTGCAAAGGCTGTCCTAAGGGGGAAATACATAGCTATCCAAGCCTCATTAAAAAAAATAGAAAAAATACTGAATTCACCAACTAACTCTATACCTTAAAGAACTAGAGAAAAAGCAACAAACGATGCCTAAGCCATGCATTAGAAGAGAAATAATTAAGATTAGAGCAGAGATCAATGAATTAGAAACCAGAAACACAGTAGATCAGATCAATGAAACTATAAGCTGGTATGTTGAAAGAATTAATAAGGTTGATAAACCACTGGTCAGACTTATCCAAAAGAAAAGAGAAAGGACGCAAATTAATAAAATTATGAATGAAAGGGGAGAGATCACAACTAACACCAAGGAAATAGAAACAATTATTAGAAATTATTATTAACAACTATATGCCAATAAACTGAGCAATCTGGATGAAATGGATGCCTTCCTGGAAACCTATAAACTGTCAAGACGGAAACAGGAAGAAATTGACAACCTGAATAGGCCAACAACCAGTAACAAGATTGAAGCAGTGATCAAAAACCTCCCAAAAAACAAGAGTCCAGGGCCTGATGGATAACCTGGGGAATTCTACCAAACATTCAAAGAAGAAATAATACCTATTCTCCTGAAGCTGTTTCAAAAAATAGAAACAGAAGGTAAGCTTCCAGACTCATTCTATGAGGCCAGCATTACCTTAATCCCCAAACCAGGCAAAGACCCCATCAAAAAGGAGAATTTCAGACCAATATCCCTGATGAATATGGATTCCAAAATCCTCAACAAAATCCTAGCTAATAGGATCCAATAATACATTAAAAGGATCATCCACCATGAACAAGTGGGATTTATCCCCGGATGCAAGGTGGTCCAACATTCGCAAATCAATCAATGTGATAGAACACATCAATAAGAGGAGAGAGACGAACCATATGGTCCTCTCAATTGATGCAGAAAAAAGCATTTGACAAAATACAACATCCTTTCCTGATTAAAACTCTTCGGAGTATAGGGATAGAGGGAACATTCCTCAAGTTCATAAATTCCATCTATGAAAAACCCACAGCGAATATCATCCTCAATGAGAAAAAGCTGAGAGCCTTTCCCTTAAGATCAGGAACATGTCAAGTTTGCCCACTCTTGCCACTATTGTTCAACATAGTGCTAGAAGTTCTAGCAACAGCAATCAGAAAACAAAAAGAAATAAAAGGTATTCAGATTGGCAAAGAAGACGTCAAACTCTCTCTTTTCACAGATGACATGATACTTTATGTGAAAAACCCAAAAGATTCCACCCCCAAATTACTAGAACTCATCCAGCAATTCAGTAATGTGACAGGATACAAAATCAATGCACAGAAATCAGTTGCTTTCTTATACACTAACAATGCAACTGTAGAAAGAGAAATTAGAGAAATGATTCCATTTACAATAGCACCAAAAACCATAAGATACCTTGGAATAAACCTAACCAAAGGGGTAAAGGATCTGTACTCTAGGAACTACAGAACACTCATGAAAGAAATTGAAGAAGACACAAAAAGATGGAAAAACATTCCATGCTCATGGATCGGAAGAATAAACATTGATAAAATGTCTGTCCTACCCAGAGCAATCCATACCTTCAATGCCATCCTGATCAAAATTCCAATGACATTTTTCAAAGTGCTGGAACAAACAATCCTAAAATTTGTATGGAATCAGAAAAGACCACGAATCGCCAAGGAAATGTTGAAAAAGAGAAACAAAGCTGGGGGCATCATGTTGCCCGATTTCAAGCTATATTACAAAGCTGTGATCACCAAGACAGCATGGTACTGGCACAAAAACAGACATACAGACCAATGGAACAGAATAGAGAGCCCAGATATGGACCCTCAACTCTATGGTCCAATAATCTTCGACAAAGCAGGAAAAAATATGCAATGGATAAAAGACAGTCTCTTCAGCAAATGGTGCTGGGAAAATTGGACAGCCACATGCAGAAGAATGAAACTCGACCATTCTCTAACACCACACACAAAGATAAACTCAAAATGGATGAAAGACCTCAATGTGAGACAGGAATCCATCAAGATCCTACAGGAGAACATAGGCAGTAACCATTTTGACATTGGCCACAGCAACTTCTTTCAATTTACATCTCCAATAGCTAGGGAAACAAAAGCAAAAATGAACTTTTGGGGTTCCCCTATTTATCATCGAGATAAAAAGCTTCTGCACAGCAAAGGAAACAGTCAACAAAACAAAGAGGCAACCCACAGAATGGGAGAAGATATTTGCAAATGACACTGCAGAAAAAGGGCTGGTATCCAAGATCTATAAAGAACTTCTCAAACTCAACACCCAAAAAACAAATAATCAAGTCAAAAAATGAGCAGAAGACATGAACAGACACTTCTCTGAAGATGACATGCAAATGGCTAACAGACACATGAAAAAATGTTCATCATCGTTAGCCACCAGGGAAATTCAAATCAAAACCACATTGAGATACCACCTTACACCAGTTAGAATGGCAAAAATTGACAGGGCAAGAAACAACAAGCGTTGGAGAGGTTGTGGAGAAAGGGGAACCCTCTTACACTGTTGGTGGGAATGCAAGTTGCTACAGCCACTTTGGAAAACAGTGTGGACGTTCCTCAAAAAATTAAAAATAGAGCTACCCTATGACCCAGCAATTGCACTCCTGGGTATTTACCCCAAAGACACAGATGTAGTGAAAAGAAGGGCCATATGCACCCCAATGTCCATAGCAGCAATGTCTGCAATAGCCAAACTGTGGAAAGAGCCGAGATGCCCTTCAACAGATGAATGGATAAAGAAGATGTGGTCCATATATACAATGGAATATTACTCAGCCATCAGAAAGGATGAATACCCAACTTTTACATCAGCATGGATGGGACTGGAGGAGATTATGCTAAGCGAAATAAGTCAAGCAGAGAAAGTCAATTATCATATGGTTTCACTTATTTGTGGAACATAAGGAATAGTATGGAGGACATTAGGAGAAGGAAGGGAAAAATGAAGGGGGAGGAAATTGGAGGGAGAGACGAACCATGAGAGACTACGGACTCCGGCAAACAAACTGAGGGTTTTAGAGGGGAGGGGGGAGGGGGGGTTGGTTAGCCTGGTGATGGGTATTAAGGAGGGCACGTACCGCATGGAGCACTGGGTGTTATACGAAAACAATGAATCGTGGATCACCACATCAAAAACTAATGATGTATTGTATGGTGACTAACTAAAATAAAATTTAAAAAAAAAGAAAGACAAAACAGAAGCATGGGAGGGAGAGGCTGGTTATGGGGGTGACCAGGAAAAGCACCGCAAAGAAGGGTATGGTTGTTTTGCAGATTCTGTTACTGTGCTTTCAGATCTGCTTGTCTGTGATGAGAAATAGGTCACAAATTGTGGGTGTGGCAAAGGGGATGAGGGAGTGGCCATGACAGGATTATTGTTGATGGTTCAATTTGACATTCACAAAGCAGACATCGGCTGAGCTCTGGGAAAAGTGAATTAAAGCTCCTGTGAGACAATGGCCTGTGTTTTTATTTACAACACACACACATAAACACAGTATGTATGCATGTGTTGGTGTGTGTGTGTATGTGTGTGTGTAAATCACTCATTCATAGACACACCTGATACAAGGAGGAAAAATGCACATGAATAAATCCCATTCTCTTTCAAACTTGTGATGTTAGTTTCTTTCCTTTTATGTGTACATCGGGACAGATATACTTGATCTCAAATGCCCTGTCTCATTTGCAAGCTAAACAGCACATGTTATGTTCTGATTTTCACCACAGGACATTCAGTCTCTGACCTCATGCACATCCTAATGTAACTGGTTGGTGGTGTGGTGGGTGAGCCCTGGGCAGCACTGAGATCCCAGGATCTCCTCTGTTGGAAAGCTTCTGTGTGAATCTGGGCCAGTGGCTTTCCTACCTGCCTGCCAGAGGGTCCCAGTACCCACCCAGTACCCACCCTGGCCCCCTCACAGGGGGCCTTGAGGCTTGGATAAATAATAGCAGCATCATTAGAGCTATTGCTTATTAGTTACCCTTATGGACCATATTTAAGTTTTAGATGGCTACACACCACCACTCCCGTTTTGCTTCTGTCTACTGCCCAGGTAAAATAAGCACCAACTAGACCCTGAATTCTTCTCCTCTGATGGCTAATATGAAGAAGTTCCTACTATTTTCCCTTGTATTAGATTAATTTATTCTATTCCCTATAACAATTTGTTTTTAAGTTTTATAAAGGGAAAGTCTCCTCACTTCCCACTTGAGGTACTCAAGATGTCTTGACTAGATTAAAGTGGTCAGATTCACCCCCGGAATAAATTAACTGTGTGATCTTAGGTCATCACATTTTCTGGCTCTTGGTTTCTTTAACATTAAAATTAAGTTGTAGGAATAAATGATTTCTAATGTCATTCCAGCTCTGAAATTATATGGTGCTGATGGTTTAAAAAAAAAAAAATCCATCAGTTTGCTAGAATAGATGATTAACTGCTGCTTCAAAGAAAATCTTGAACCATTTTAAAGATGAGCTTTTAGAAATGCTTACAGTTCTTCCTAATTGGTTTATGAGCGACTTAAAACAAAAATAAGAGTAAGAAGAAAACCACAAATTTTGCCATCAACTGTCCTAAAGAATGTTCTTATGTTCACTTCTTTTTAAACTTCTAGGTATAGAATTAATATAAATTACAAGTAGGACAATTAACACTAAAGTTGAAGTAACCCATGTGTTAATATTGCTAGAATTTGTATGTAAAATTAGCTGGCACTCAACATTGGTTACTTTAAGAAAGAGTTCAGGATTCCTACTGACTTGCTAATTGTGAGTGATGAGGAACTTTGATTGGTGTCATGAGTCTTTCTTTTATGTGTTCTCCATGAGCCAGATCACCTTGGTGAAGCATAGAAAACACTTTGCACTTAGTTTACACCTCAACAGCCTTTGCAAGGATTCATCCTTAAGATCCCAGTGAAATTGGTCAGCCTTGGTTGTCCCGTTCCATGGAAAAGTTAAATGCCCATACACATATTTCTCCCAGGGTTCAGACTTGAAGTGGAAATCAGAACCAAAAATAGAACAGAAAGGAACGATCTGAGTCCAAACTGGGAGTCATGAACACCTGAGATGAAAAATGGTCTCATTCAAGTCCCAGACTTGCTACAAAGCTAGTTTAACTTCCACACAACCGTAAAGTACTATTGGGAGAAACAAAGTAGTATAAAAACACCCTTGCAACAGGTTTTAAGGAATGTTTTCTTTGTCTTAAATCTACTTTGTCTTCTACAAATAACTTCCATTTTGATGAAGAAAAGTGGATTCAGCCATAGCATGATAAGCAAGGCATGAAAAATAATAGTGATAAATAAAAATTAAAATAATTATTTATTATTACTTTGTTAAATCTAAATCTATTACTTTGCTAAATCCACAGTCTTTTGCCATTCTAGTAGGAAACATTTTATGTTGCAAGTACATCTTTTTAAAAAATAAGAACAAGTTTTCAGATGTCTATTCTTTCTTAAAAGCAACAACAGAATGGATTCATCTGTCTTATTGAGCTTTAGAGTCACCTGGCAAACAAGATGATTTAGATGTCAGCTGATACTTCATTATCTATAAATTTCTTTCATTTAGCCTATTTGGAATAGAATCATCCTGGTAAATTTGCCATAAACGAGACTGTGAAGGGAAAAGAGCATTTAATTTGTCAATAATTCAGATATCAACAGATTTTCAAAAGAATCCCAGATGTGAAAGAGTTTCTGTGTCAAATTCAGTTTAAAATATATTTGCTGCCTTCAGAAGAGGAAGAGAAAAAGGAAAAGGAAATATAAATTTAGAAGATACTATAAATTACATTTTCATGCATATGTGTTGATTTCCAGTTTAAATGCCTATGTGATAACTATCTAGCTAGATTTTCATAAAATGAGTTTAATTAATAGAGAGAAGTTAATTTCATTTATAAGAATTACCCAGAGCAGAGAGAGACACCTCAGAGTAACAGTTTAGAAAGGTAAATACGAGTACAGCTGATGAAGTAAATTCAGCTTCTCTGAGAGTTACTACTCTGGTCTGCCTAACAGAATATTCCAGTATCCTGCCACCCACAGAAGACAACCAACCAATGGATTCAGTGCCTTCTTAGTGACCAAATTGTCTCCAGTGCAGTGGCCCATAGGCTGTTTAATGCAGTGCCTTGGAATAGGCAGTGTCTTGGGAAACAAAAGTATTTAGCAAATAGTTGATTCCACATAAGGTATTACAGGTGCCTTAGACATCTAGCTTTGTTTGTATATTTTAACTCTGAGAGTGAGACCATCCAAGTATTTGGAAGCATCCTGATACTTCCTGACACCATGAAAAAATATTTTAGAAAGTTTTAAATGACTAACAAGTACTAATAAATAATGGATGTTTAAGCATATAATGAAAGTGGTCCATCTAAACAATGGAATAGTATCCAGGGCTAAATAGAAATGAGCTCTCAAGCCGTGAGAAGAGTTGGAAGAGTTTAGAATGGACATTGCTAAGTGAAATAAGCCAATGTGAAAAGGCTAAATGCTGTAGGATTCTATCCATATGACCTCCTGGAAAAGGCACAACTATGGAGACAGTAAAAAGATCAGTTTGCCAGGGCTTGAGGGTATAGGGGAGGGATAAACAGATAATTTTTAGGACAGTGAGACTACTCTGTGTGATACTATGATGATGGATACTTGTCATTGCACATTCATGCAAACCCACAGAATGTACAATGCCAAGGGTGACCTCTCATGTAAACTATGGACTTGGGGTGATAATGACGTGTCAATGTAAGATCATCAGTTGTAACAAATAGACCATCTGGTGGGGGATATTGGTAGTGGGGGAGGTGGTACACGTGTAGGCAAGATGTATATGGGAACCCTCTGTGCTTTCCACTCAAGTTTCTGTGAACCTAACACTACTAATGTGTGTATGTGTGTATACATATACATATATATATATATATATATATATATATATATATATACAGAGAGAGAGAGAGAGAGAGAAAGAGAGAAAGAGTATATGTGTATAATTCGTTTTTATATTCTGGACATTTCATTCAGGTAGAGGGTTAGATAAGGTACAAAATGGCAAAATATCTGCTAAGTTACACAAGAACTGCTCTGGTGAAAATACAGAAGAGTGAAGAAGAGAGTAGAACGGCACACAGATGTAATTGGAAATAAAGTGGTCACGGAAGGCGTCACTGAGGAGATTGTGTTTAAGTGACCACATGAAGGAGGACAGGGAGCATGCAATGTGGACATGGCTGTGGGTGGAGAACATTTGAGGCAGCATATACCGCCAATGCAAAATACGTAAAGCAGGAGTTTGCAGAATGGTGAGGAAGACACTGCAGATGCTTGGAAAGAGCTGGTCAGGTTTTAGTAGGACATGTGATCAGAAGGGTAACATGAGAGCTTCGTAGACCTCACTGTTGTGTGCAGCTCAGACTGTTGTCAAGTATTGTCTTTTACATAGTGTGAGATAGGAAGCCGTGGGCAAGTTTTGGGCACAACTGAGTGATACGATTTGATTTGTATTTTTAGATACACGTTTCTGAAGAGCATCTGCTTTTGGAATGACAGAGTAACTTGCAGAAGTCCACACAGTACAGAAAATCACTCAAGAAGCTACATAAATTCAAATAAAATAAAAATGGACAAGCAAAGACGTAATTCCCCCATGTTTACTGCTCACAAGGCATTTATCTTCTGTTCCTTCACTTTCAACCTGCGTCTTTGGATAAAAATGTTGTCTCTTGTAAGCAGCATGTCATAGGTCTTGATTTTTAATCCAGTCACACAGCCTCTGCATTTGGATTGAAATGTTTAGCTTATTCATACTTAATGTAACTATCAATCTGGCTGGAATCATTCCTCAATTTTGCAGTTATCCTGTACATATTATGTCTTATGCTTTTTGTTCTTCTGTTCTTCCTTATGTGTTAGGCAGATACTTTATTGTATGCTACTTTTATTTCCTCTCTTGCTTCTTTTAGCTATATTGTTTTGTTATTAGTTTTAGTGGTTGCTCTAAGGATTACAGCGGTTTTTTAAACAGATTTATTGACATATCATCACCATATAAATGTTGTATATATTTAATGTGTACAAGTTGGTGTTTTAATACACATGTACATTGTGAAATGACCACCACTATCAAACTAATTACTGTGTCCATCACTTTTACGTAGTTATCATTGTGTGTGTGTGTTTGTATGTGTGGTGAGAAGACTTAGTTTATCCTCTTAGCAAATTTCAAGCATACAATAGAGTATTTCTATTATCTTCAAAATGTATTCATCCTGCATAACTGAAAAATTGTACCCTTTGACCAATATTCCCCTCCCCCTAGCTTCTGGCACCACCATCCTCCTCTGCCTTTGTGAATCTCACTATTTCAGATTCTACATATAGGTGAGATCATGAAGTATTTCTCTCTCTCTGGCTTATTTCACTCAGCATAATGTCCTCCAGCTCTATCCATGTGGTCACATATGGCAGAAATTCCTTCTTTCTGTAAGGCAGAATAGCATTCCATTGTGTATGTATGTGGACATATGTATGCATTCTCATATTTTCTTTATCCATTCACTCATCGAAGGACATTTAGGCTGTTTCCATATCTTGGCTATTGTGAATAATGCTTCATTGAACATGGGGATGCAGCTGTCCCTTTGAGATCCTGATTTCAATTCCTTTGAATATATACCCAGGAGTGGGATAGCTGGATCGTATGGTAGTTGCTCTATTTTAAATTTTTTGAGAAACATCCATATTGTTTTCCATAATAGCTGTACTACGTGTCGTTCCGAACCGCAGTGTTCAAGGCTTTGTTCTCTCTACATCCTTGCCAACACTTGTTACCTTTTGTCTTTTTGATTATGGCCACTGTAACAGGTGTGAGGTGAGATCTCTTTGTGGTTTTGACATTTTCCTGATGATTAGTGATGCTGAATACCTGTTCTTATACTTGTTAGCCTTTACATTTCTTCTTTTGAAAAGTGTCTAGTTAGGTCCTTTGCCCCTTTTTAAATCAAGTTATTTGCATTTTTTTGGTGTTGAGTTGTATGAATTCGTTATATATTTTGGATATTAACCTATTATCAAATATGTGGTTTGCAAATATTTTCTCCCATTCCATGGGTTGCTTTTCTTTTTGTTGATTGCCTCCATGGCTGTGCAGAAGATATTTACACTTACATTCTTATATTTCTTTTTAAACACACACAAGGGTTATCCAAGAGTCTGTAGAGCTCAGCCAAGTAATTGGCCAAGGTTGTATTTAAACACCTCAAGTTTGTACATTTTCCAACTGGTCTGTGTTTGGTTGGGAACACATTCAAGGTCTCGTCTCCCTTGGTTTTCCCTATCCCAGGCTGTACTGAGTCTCCTGTGGGCATGCACACGTGTCCTAGTCAGTCAGCCAGAGATGTTTGCAGAGCATTTCTCTGTCCTTCTCTCATAGCCAGGATCTCCCCACCATGTTTCTGCCTGGTCTTTCACTGGCTCCAGCACAGACACCATAACGTCCTGGAAGTTTTCACATTGATTCCTGCCTGAGTTCATGACTTTTCACTTGGCAAGCCATGGGTTTGCCTTCCCAACCCAAATGTAATTTATCACATTATGTAACAAATCTTATGGTTGGTAGATTTACACATGTCATTGATGGAACTGGGCATTGAAAATAATTGGGTCGAGACAAGATGTCTTTGCCTTCCCCATTATTATCCTAAACTCTCATTTAGTTTTCTAAAAATAAATGCTTCCTAATTTGTGTCTTCCTTTGGTTGATTTCCAGAGTCATGGAATTGTTGCTTTTGATCTATACCCACCCCTCTCTGTTTTGGTGTTTTATGAGAACTACACCACGGAAGGTGCTAAACACAAAAATTAGATTATAGTGTCCATGTTGGGAGGATGAAGTAAAAGCACTGATATATGTTAGATTTTATTTAATAAATCATGGGGAACCTGGGTGGCTCAGTTGGTTGAATGTCCGACTCTTGATTTTGGCTCAGGTCATGATATCAGCGTCATCAGATCAAGCCCCATGTTGAGCTCTGTGCTGGGTGTGAAGCCTGCTTAAGATTCTCTCTCTCCCTTTGCCCCGCCCCCCCCCCCCCCCCGCTCATGCTCTCTCTCTCTCTCTAAAAAAATAAAAAATAATAAGTAAAAGTTAAAAATAATAAATCAAAGCTGCATATGTTATCCCTAGTGATACAACTTAAAATCACAAAATCACTTATAGCTACAAGTTAATTGTAACATAATAAAGATACTTGATTAGTAAGAAAGAGAGATGAACAAAAATTAGTTGAGACAGAAAAAGAATTAAAATAGTATGTAAACACTACTGTACCCAGTGGTGGAAATAGAATATGGAATACATTGATATAATACTGCCTAATGCTGATTATAAGAGACACACTTTAAATATATTGAGAATAAAAATTGGAAAATGAAAGGATGTAAAAGGAAATCAAATGCAAACACTACAAGAAATATTCCATCCTATTATCAGATAGAGTACATTATGGAAAGGAGAATTACTTGAAAAAATGGGGTGACATTTCAAAATGATTAAGTTGCTCACTTACCTGGAAGATATAAGAACTAAGTCTTTATGTACATAATAATATAACTCCAAAATATATCAAACATAATTTTACAGAAAAAGAACCACAATGAGTATTAAAATATGTGAAAAGAATAATAATGAAGATCTATGAAATCTTTGTGGCGATACCAAGAACTATACCCAGAACAAAATCTATACCTCTAGAGCAAAGATTACAACAAAAGAAAAGTTGAAAGTTACTATGTACCCGTTTTAAGAATTTTCAAAAAGAATAGCAAATTGAACTCAGAAAAAGTAAAAAGAAAGAATAAAGAAAAGAGCAGAATAAAATCATAAAATAGCATACAGCAAACAAAACAAAACAAAACAACCACAAAATATCAGTGAGATAAAAAGTTGATTCTTTGAAAACCTTAGAACAAATTGATAGACCCTAGCAAGGCTGATAAAAAGATAAAGCATAAATGAATACATACAATTAAAAGTGGATTACAAGATGGAAACTGTAATTTTTGCAGACATTAAAAAAGGGTAAGACATACCACGCCAAATAATTTAAAACTTTAAGATACAGTGGACAAATTTATGGAAAAAGTACAATTACTGACACAAGAATGGACAGAAAAATCTGAAAAACTCTATATTCAGGACACTGAAACTATAACTGAAGACTTCCCTAGGAAGGAACCTCCAGAATCACATGACTTCCCCAGATGTTTACAAAAGGGATGACAGTAGCCTTTCTCATTGTCTCTTACAGAAATTAAAGGGAAAGAAGGGGGACGTTTCTAACACCTTTTATAGAACAGCAACATAACTCTGAAAACCACAATATGACAAGGATATAGCAAGAAAGAAAAACTGGTAAGTTACAAGCTCATTGCCCTTATGAAAACAGCAAAAGAAAAAAAAAAACTAGCAAATTTAACTTAGTGATCTATAAAGACAATATCAAATCAAAATCAGGTGAGTTTATTCCCGAAGCATTTCCTTTTAGTTTTGCTTTTTTTTTTTTTTAATACTTATTAATCTATTGATGTAATTTTCCTCATTAAGTACATAAAGGAGCACAAATCATTAAGATCACTTCAGTGGATGCAGAAAAAGCATACAATAGAACTCAAAGCTATCAATTATAAAACATAAAGTATAAAGAAAAAAGAGAACTAGCTCAGTCTATAAGGACCATCCAACAACAATAAGAAAAACACTGTATCATACATCATACTCCATGGTAAATTATGAAAATGTTTCTTCTGTGATCCAGAATGAAGTGGGATGCCTGCTCTCATCACTTCTATTCAGAATTGTACAGGAGGTCACAGAGAAATAAAGCATGGGATGGAAGTGGAGGGCATACAGATTTGAACATAAGGAATAAGAATATGATTTTTAAAAAGTCCCCAAAAGTATGCAATCTATATGAATGAAAAGCACAACTTTAACATAAATGCCAGTATAAGGCCAAATAAAAATTAATCTTATTTCTATACACTAATAGCAAATAATTAGAAAATGAAATGTTAAAATGATACTATTTACAAGGTATCATAAAGCATCAAATAAATATGAATACATCTGACAAAGGTGTACAAATTCTATACTCAGAAAACTATAAGACACAACTGAATTAAAGGAAACCTAAATAAATGGAAGGATACACAGTGCTTCTTGGATTGGAAGACTTAGTAGGTACCGACTCAGTGCTCCACACACTCGTCCGAACACGCAACGCAATTCCAGCGAAAATCCCAGGGACTAGTTTGTTTGTATGTATGTTTGTATGTATGTATTTATGTATTTGTTGACATGGACCTACTGATTCTGAAATTCGTATTAGAATTCAATGGGTAAAGACTAACCAAGATGATCCTGAACAAGAAGAACCAAGTTGAAGGATTTTAGATCTCAAATATCAAGACTTATTATACAGGTAGAATCTTGAAGACTGCAGGATTGGCACGGAGGTAGATGGATGGATGAGACAGAATGAAAAGCTCAGATACGGACTCAGGAAATGTTCTGTCATTTGATTTATGATGATCATGCCTCTGCAGTAGAGTGCAGAAGGATCATTTTACAGTGAATAATACTAGGCCAATTGGATATTCATTTTTAAAAATCTTGACACATGAGATTACACATAAAAATCTATTCCAATTACTTCAATAAGTTTTATGAAATGTGATTTGACACCAGTTACTTACATGAGATGGGAAAGAGGACTAACCGTAAGGGAAAATACCAATAAATTATAGTAAACTGATACTTTTTAACATAGAAAGACTATTAAAGAGAGTGAAAAATCAATCCAGAGAGTAGGACATGATATTAGTAATAGTCATATCTGACAAAAGTCACAGAAACAGAATAAAGAACTTCTACAAACCCTTATAAACAACAGATCACCTAATAGAAGGGTAGGCAAAAGAAGATTTCCATGTGGCCAATAAATTAAAAAAAAAAAAAAAAGGCTGACTTCTTTAATCATTAGAATAAGACAAATTAAAACCAGCCAAAGTGGCTTAAATGTAAATACTGAAAATACCAAGTGTTCATGAGCCTAAGAAGCAGCCACTGGTGAGATATAAATTGGCACTCTGGAAAAAGTATGAGGTTTCTACCACAGCTGAAATGGTGTACGCTTTCCGGGCCAGTATCTCACTTCTAGAAAGTATGCAAAAACAACACACATATTTGTTCAGTGGAAGATAGTCCTACATGTGCTCATAACAGAATAGAAGAGCCCCAAACTGGAAATAAGTAGGATGCACTTTGGAATGTTGGTACAAGGGGACATATTCACCAATGAGAAAGAGTGAACTTTAACTACAATAGAACAACATGGATAGGACAGTTTTGCTCCCAGGAAGCCACTTATAAGAGATCATACACTTAGGGTTCCATTCATTTCCTGTTTCAAACCTGGAAACACTTAACAATAGAAACAAGTTAGCCTTGTCATTACTTTTGTGGAAGAGATGCTGGACCCAAGGCCTGTCTCTGGGAAGCTTGTAACACGTATCTCTTCTCTTCATTGGGGTTATGGTAACACAAGGGCGTTCACCTGGCAGAGTCCACCAAGCTAATGTGTTATATTCAATATAACATTTAATTTAAAAAAGTTCACTGTGCCTCCTGAGTTGACAATGGGAGGATGAGAGTAGACCAGAGTTTTCTGGTCTTGCAGATGAATGAAGACAGTCTAGATGAGGGTTTTGTGATGGTGGAGAGGAGAATTCTTTGGTCTCAGCACACTTGCTGATGGGATATGAGAAACAGGGCAAGAATGGGTCTACTTTGGGATGAGCATCTGGAGGAATGGAGCTGCCTTATGTGCCGAAGACTGTAGGAAGAGCAGGTTTTGAGTGGAAGGGCAGGCAGTTGGGTTTTAAATCTGTTGTTTGGGATCAATACATTATTATTATTTTTTAAATTTTATTTTATTATGTTAGTCACCATACAATACATCATTAGTTTTTGATGTGGTGATCCACGATTCATTGTTTTCGTATAACACCCAGTGCTCCATGAAGTATATGCCCTCCTTAATACCCATCACCGGGCTAACCCATCCCCAACCCCCCTCCCCTCTAAAACCCTCAGTTTGTTTGCCGGAGTCCATAGTCTCTCATGGTTCGTCTCTCCCTCTGATTTCCACCCCCTTCATTTTTCCCTTCCTTCTCCTAATGTCCTCCATGCTATTCCTTATGTTCCACAGATAAGTGAAACCATATGATAATTGACTTTCTCTGCTGGACTTATTTCACTTAGCATAATCTCCTCCAGTCCCATCCATGCTGATGTAAAAGTTGGGTATTCATCCTTTCTGATGGCTGAGTAATATTCCATTGTATATATGAACCACATCTTTTTTATCCATTCATCTGTTGAAGGGCATCTCGGCTCTTTCCACAGTTTGGCTATTGTGGACATTGCTGCTGTGAACATTGGGGTGCATATGGCCCTTCTTTTCACTACATCTGTGTCTTTGGGGTAAATACCCAGGAGTGCAATTGCTGGGTCATAGGGTAGCTCTATTTTTAATTTTTTGAGGAACATCCACACTGTTTTCCAAAGTGGCTGTAGCAACTTGCATTCCCACCAACAGTGTAAGAGGGTTCCCCTTTCTCCACAACCTCTCCAACGCTTGTTGTTTCTTGCCCTGTCAATTTTTGCCATTCTAACTGGTGTAGGGTGGTATCTCAGTGTGGTTTTGATTTGGATTTCCCTGATGGCTAACGATGATGAACATTTTTTCATGTGTCTGTTAGCCATTTGCATGTCATCTTCAGAGAAGTGTCTGTTCATGTCTTCTGCCCATTTTTTGACTTGATTATTTGTTTTTTGGGTGTTGAGTTTGAGAAGTTCTTTATAGATCTTGGATACCAGCCCTTTTTCTGCAGTGTCATTTGCAAATATCTTCTCCCATTCTGTGGGTTGCCTCTTTGTTTTGTTGACTGTTTCCTTTGCTGTGCAGAAGCTTTTTATCTCGATGAAGTCCCAAAAGTTCATTTTTGCTTTTGTTTCCCTAGCTATTGGAGATGTAAATTGAAAGAAGTTGCTGTGGCCGATGTCAAAGAGGTTACTGCCTATGTTCTCCTGTAGGATCTTGATGGATTCCTGTCTCACATTGAGGTCTTTCACCCATTTTGAGTTTATCTTTGTGTGTGGTGTTAGAGAATGGTCGAGTTTCATTCTGCATGTGGCTGTCCAATTTTCCCAGCACCATTTATTGAAGAGACTGTCTTTTATCCATTGCATATTTTTTTCTGCTTTGTCAAAGATTATTTGACCATAGAGTTGAGGGTCCATATCTGGGCTCTCTATTCTGTTCCATTGGTCTGTATGTCTGTTTTTGTGCCAGTATCATGCTGTCTTGGTGATCACAGCTTTGTAATATAGCTTGAAATCGGGCAACATGATGCCCCCAGCTTTGTTTCTCTTTTTCAACATTTCCTTGGCAATTCGTGGTCTTTTCTGATTCCATACAAATTTTAGGATTGTTTGTTCCAGCACTTTGAAAAATGTCATTGGAATTTTGATCAGGATGGCATTGAAGGTATAGATTGCTCTGGGTAGGACAGACATTTTAACAATGTTTATTCTTCTGATCCACGTGCATGGAATTAAATATTCAAGTGCAGACATTGAAAACACATTGTATATGCAACCACAGCTCTGGAGTGTGTCAGATGATGTTGATTGGTCAATAAACAATAGCATGCACATAAGAGTGACCATAGACTTTAAAACACAGTTGTTCATAACCTCAACAGGAGCATTTTTCCTGTTTCAGTGGTTTCCGTGAAAGCCAGGTGGGCGTGTTTCATTGAGAGTGGAAGGAGAGGGAGTGCAGATGGTCAAGTACAGACGGCTTTATTAAAGAGACCTATGTAAAAGAGAGTGGGCAAATTTAGGGATGTAGTATAAGACAACTTTTTAATTTTTAAGATAAGAGAAATCACAGTAAGTCACTGCTTCTGGGCTCCTCAGCAGAGAGAAATAGGAAATAACGTGTATGTGAAGCCATTCATAGGCATACATCTGTGATTCTGATTCATCTGTCTGGGATAGGCATGTGTCTTTGTATATATACATGTCCCCTGAGGACACACTTGCTAAAGATTCCTGTTCAGTCTCACAAGGGTCACCCCAGGATCCCCTCCTTGTCTCATCTGTTGATTCCCTCTCAACAGTAACAAACCCAGTCATCATTAGCTACACTGTATCTATATATTTGTTGAATCTGAATACACACTGCAAAGTTTCAGAAAGGTTGACCTGTACCCCTGTGAGAAATAGTTATTAACTAAATCACAGCATTGAGGTGCAACTGCTTTTGTCTTAGCTTTACAGTATCCGGTCAAGAGATTGGTTTCCCGATGATCTCCACCCATGCCAGCGTAGTAACATTTTCCATTTGTAAGAGAGTTAGGTTGCTTTGTTAGCATTTATGTGGGATGTTTTGGCTCACCTCACATGCTGGTTGTTTTTAATTGTTTAATTTTGGGTATGGGAAGGATATATGGAATGTTCCTTTGGTTTTAAGAGTCAGAGCTATACAAAAACTTACACTCATAGAACTATGTTTCCCTCCTCATCCTTGCCACTCCACTCCTCCCTTCTTTCCACCCCCTTCCCACCTACTTCATATAGGCAACCAGATGCTATGCTTTCTGATTTATTCTCCCTGTATTTCTTTTTTTTTAAGTTTTTATTTTAATTCCAGTTAGCTAATACAGTGTTAAATTAGCTTTAGGTATACAAAATAGTGATTCAACAATTCCATATCTCCCTGTATTTCTTTGGCATGAATAAGAATATGCTTATGTATTTATTATATTTATTATATCTCCCTTTTCACATAAAAGCTGACATGCTATAAACACTCTTTTGTGCTTTGCTTGTTTTACTTAACAGGATACTCTAGTAAAATCACTTCATATTCATTTATAAAGATCTTTAAAAAAAAAGTTGAATAACATTGCACTGTGTAGACATGCCATAGATTATTAGTTTTTCAAACACTCTCCATATATGGGAATTCAGATTATTTCCAGAAAGTTGGAATTACAAACAATGCTGCCATGACAAATCTTGTGCATTTGTATTTTTGGAGTGTTGGTGGTATCTTCTAGGTAGAGTCTTCGAAGTGGGACTTCTGAGTCAAAAATTAAGTGCATATGTAGATCTTTATTTGGTTGTTTGGGTTTCTTTAGGTATTAGAAAGTTTCCTTCTGGATGGATTGAAACAATTGGACCTCTCATTAATAATATATGAGAGTTTCTGCTTCCTGACAGGATTGGGAGCTAAGTGTGTTGTCATATAATTAAAAAAAAAAATATTGTCTGATAGGTCACACATACTGTCTCAGTGTTATTTTAACTTGTATTTCTCTACAAAGGAGTGAATTTGAATATTTGCTCATGTTTGAAGAACATTTTTCTTTGTCTTTGTGAATTATCTGTTTATTACATTTTCACATTTTTCTCTTGGGTTTTTATTTCTTTGTCCTACAATATTTAAGAGTTCTCTATATTAGGGGTATTAGCTCTTTGCCAGCGGTATATGCTGAGAATATTTCCTCCTGGAATATCATGTCTTTTGATTTTGCTTATGGTGTTTTTGTCATGCCTTTTTTTTTTTTTTTTTTAAGTAGGCTCCATACCGAGCATGGAGTCCAATGCAGGGCTTGAACTCATGACCCTGAGATCAAGACCTGAGCTGAGATCAAGAGTCAGATACTTAACCAACTAAGCCACCCAGGCACCCTTGTCATGCATTTTTTTTAATTAATTTTTTTTGCACGTAGCTAAATTTATCAGTCGTTTCTTTTCTTGGCTCTATGTTTTGAGGTACTGTTAGAAAGCCAGTCCCTACACCAATGTTAAAAGGGAATTTATACATGTTATTTTCCAGTGTTTCTGTGGCTTCAATTTTTATGTTTAGTTCCCTAATCCACTGGGGATTTAGTCTTATGAATGATTTGAGACATGGATCTAATTTTACACTTTTACAGATGACTGTCCATATGTCCCAACACCATGTATAAAACCGTCCGTCTGTCCTCCTGTGATTTGAGATGCCACTTTTGTTATATTCTAAGGTTCCATGCGTATTTGGGTCTAATTGAAGACTCTCTCTTCGATTCCACTTGTTTACATGTGTACTCATGCACAGATACCATAATGTCTTAGAAATGGAAATTCTATCTTCGAATATCGGGCAGACCAGTTCTCCATGGTTATTCTTTTTTGGTGTTTACCTGGCTTTTCCTTCATGTTTGTTATTTCATCTGAACTTTGTATTAGATTAACTCCATAAGATTGCTTGAAGAGGGGCATCTGGGTGACAAAGTCAGTTAAGCATCTGACTCTTGATTTCAGCTCAGGTCATGATCTCAGGATCGTGAGATTAAGCCCCACATTGGGCTCTGCACTGGGTGTGGCACCTGCTTGAGATTCCCTCTCCCTCCGTCCCTCCTCCCCACTTCCCTCTCTGAAAAAAAAAAAAAAAAATGGTTTATACATATTTGTATTGGAATTGCACTGAACTTAATTTAGGGAGAATTGACAGTTTTAGGTTGAACTGCCCTCCTTTAGAAAAGGAAATACTTTCCATTTGTTCAAATCTACTCTTGCCTTCTAAGAATTGTTTTCACAAATTCATGGTTTAGGTTTTGCACAGTTCTTAATATCTTTTTTCTAATTTTTTGTCCTCTTTGTTGTGACTTTAAGTGTACTTTTCTCTACCCTCATGTTTTAAAATTCTTTATTATTCATTTGTTTGAAGGCTATGGATTTTTGTATGTTACTCTGATAGTCTGCTATTTCACAGAACTATTGTAATGTTTTGTTAGTTTTATCATGGACACTCTGGGGGTTTATAGGTTTACTGTCCATCATTTGCAATCAAGACAGCATTACTTTTCCTTTACATATTCTTATGTCTCCAGTTGACTTCTTTTGTCCAGTTGTACTAGCTAGTACCCTAAGTAGGATGCTAAATCCTGCTGGAGATAGTGACCATCCTTATCTTTTTCCTCATCTTAGTTGTAATGCTTGTCATTATGAGTAAGTTATAAATATATCTAAACACACAAATATTTATATACACATACACTTATATGTATATACATCTATATACACATATATACTGATATATATATATATTATCATGTTAAAGTATCCCTCAGTTCCTGTTTTAATATTTTTATCATAAATAAGTGTTGGGTTTTGGCAAAGGGTCTCTGCACATCTATGGAGGTGATCATTTATTTTTTTCCCTTAAATTTGTTAATATTGCACATGATGCTCCGGGATCTGTAGTATTGAATTCTTGGAATGCAAGCTGGTCATGGAATGCTATTTTTTCAAAGTGGTGAGGGATTCTGTTTACTAATATTTGGCTCAGAATGCTTACATTGATATTCATGAATATATTGGTCTATAGCTTTATTTTTTTTTTTTGTTCTGTCTCTATCTAGGTTAGGTATCAGTGTTATATTTGCCTCATTTAAAAAAAAAAAAAATCAAGAGTGTTCTTCCCTTTTTGACACCGTGGAATAATGTAGAGGCTTGGTACCTTTTTTTTTTTCTTTTTTCCTAAGGAGCATTCCTTCACAATTTTCTCTCTTTCTTCTATGGAAACTGATCTTTTTAAACTCTGTAACACAGTGATTTCTTAGGAAACTACCCATTACATATAGCTGTGTATCAAATTAATTTATATAGAAATCATCAAGATCATCTCATGACTTATTAAAATTTCTTTATTTTCAATAGTTATATCTACCTTCTCATTTCTTATTTCATACATTTGTACTTTTTCCTTCTTTTCCATTAATTCAATTAGCTAATGGTTAGTCTCTTTTGCTGTTTTTTTACAAAACAAGACAAGTTTATTAATTAGACCTATTTTTCTATCATCTTCCTTATTAATCTGTATGTTTATTTTTATTATGTCATTCCTTATGCTTTTTTGGTTTAATTCGTCATTCTTTTTTCGTTATTTTGAGTTGGGCATTAAATTCTACTTTTAGTCTTTCAGTTTTATTGATAAAGTAGTTAGAGTTAGGGCAATACATTTTCCTCTGACCATTACTTTAGATGCATCCCCCAAATCCTGATAAGTAATGCATCATGGATGTACTTTTTAAAAATTCTTCAATTTTAGCTTGTTCTTCCTCTTTCACCCAGAAGTGGGTTGATAAGAAGTTTTAAATTTCCAGGTGGAAGGACCTTCTGTCATTTTGTTAGTACCTTTGAGTTTATTGTATTGTGATGAGAAAGCATTGTTTGAAAAGTTTCTGCTTCATGGAAATGACGTATACTTTCTCTGTGTTATATCATCATCTTTTATGATTGTGCTGTGAACATGTGTTTGCTCTGTGATCCAAATATAGAATCCAGTGGATGTTTACAAGACCTACCCTCCTAATATTGTTGAAAGTTTTCATCTCTTCACTGGTTTTATGTCCACTGCCCTGTCTTGGACTGAGAGTAGCATCTTAAAGTCTCCTGTTTGTGTGTTTCTGTGTCTCCTTGCATTGTCTGTGGTGTTTGCCTCAAAAGGATGGTTATTGAGTTCCTTAGAGCATAAATATTCACACATGTTCTGTCTTCATTGTGAATTTTAGCTTTTAGCATTAAAAAGTATCATTTTCTCTTACACTGAGTGCTTTTAACTTTTCATACTACTTTGATTTGGGGACTTTTAATTTTTTTATTGCAGTTTTTGATCTGATCTGCCCATTTATATACATCTTACATATATATATATATATATATATAGTATTATCATTTTTAGGGTGAGTTTGCTCATTATGGTGATTCCTCCAACTTCTTTCCAGACCCCTTCATTATTGTTGCTGCCCATTCTGCTTGTCTTCCTCATACTTTTGTTGCCTTGACTCCCCTTTCTTCCCCACAGTGTTCAGTGGTGGGGAGGGTGGCAGGAGTGCATGTAGGATGGTGGCATTATACTTACTGTTATTTTTTTTCTCTTCGCGATCACAATCATATTTTAGTTTTGGCCTTCTCTTCAAGTATGCGAAAGATGTGTGTGTGTGTTTTGGTCCGCATGTCACATTCAGGTCTGGTGATTGGTGGAAAGCACCCACAGAACTCAGCACAGATTGTCCTAAGAGTTACTGTAGCACAAGATGGAAAGCAAGACCAGCAGAGGGAAAAGTCGTTTGCGGCCAAGCCCAGAGGACCAGGCACAAGCTTCCACACGTCCTCCCCTTGAACTCACCCAAGCTTGCTTCATGCGTCCAGCAGTACCAGCCCCACGTCACATGCAGAGTGGGCCCGGCCGGGGACACACGAGGCCTCTGTTGGAGGCTGGTCCCAGAGGCATCCTTTGCCAGCATGTACCAAAATCCCAGAGTCCCAGACAGAAAGCACGTGCTCAGCATAAACCACATTGTAAAAAATATTAAGCCACAGGGAACTGTGTTTATCATTTAGGGAAATTTCTACAACAGTTGAAGGAATTCTAACTCCCAGTCAAGTGCCCAGATGCCAGGCTGGAAAAGCAGTCTCGGGATAGATTGATTCAAAAGTCCGAGGGGTGGGTCGTCTCAAGCCTGCACCTGTGGCTTTGCGGGCTGTTTTCACATATGTGAAGTTACTTCACACTGCGTGGAGGAGTCTTGAGATATTGTTCACTGCATACCCACATGGTCTGCCTCATTCCACATCTAACCAACCAAAAATAATCCCTTTACAACTTTGGTAAATTTTTATAACTATTTTTCTGTGTCGGCATTTCCTAGGAAACAGTGGGATGGTAACACATCAATGAAATAATGATAGAAATTCTGCAAAAAGTGGAAGGAAAAGGTTAGAGGAACGATAGTTAGCTCTGGGAAATTTGTAAATAACCAATGTTATTTGCGGTATGCATGTATAGTATTTTCATGCATATTAGTATGTGTTATATGACATACATTACATATTTCTATATCAGTGAACTTAATATGAAACTGGGGACATACTTATTTTCATGTTTTCTTGAAGCTTTTATTTTCTAGTAAGTACTGTGATACTAGGAGAAGGTGCTGCTCTGTGGCATGGGTTGCATGCCAAAGCTGTTGGGGGCTAGGACAGTGATATGGAACTGTGAAGGGACATGAGCTGAAGATAGTGAAGGATGTGGCCAGGGGTTCGTTGTCTTCCCTTAAAACCGTTCAGACTCAACAAAACAACACAAGTAGACTAAGTCAAGGAATATAGCATGCTAGCCAAACAAGATGAAAACAAAATGGAAACAGAACACATTTGAAAGCTTGGTTTATCCTTTTGACAGCCACTTTACAATCCCTGGTATAAAAATGTCCTTCACATCTTTCAAATCTTGACCAGTGGAACCTTTCATTTATTTTTGATCACTTGTGGGTAGTGTTCATGGAACACACGTAGGAAACATGATTCTATGTATATAATTATAAGTAGCCAAATAGATATAATTTTAAATGGGTTCACGGTATGCATATTAAAACTGCTCATTAAATTAATTACGTGTCAAAGATATCTTTGCTTGTCAATGATTTTTTTCTTTCGTGGGTCTGTATTAGGAAGAAAATTTATTTTAAACAATATTCATAATAAATTTCTTTTTTTAGTTAACAAAAATAGCTCTATATGCTAATTCCAAATTTATTTTGGAAGATTATTTGGATGACATAGGACATTCAGTGATGTCAGGGGAAAACCGAACGCCCTCCCCCCACGGAGAGACCTGCACTCCTGAGCAGTCGTCTCTTTTGCCTGGTGTTACCTCTGACCCCGGTGACCTGAGACGTCCGGCTGAGAGCCATCTGGAAAGCCCTGAATTATAGTGGGCCGAAGTGTGAGCATTAGAGACAGGCAAATGTGTGTTGAAAACCCACTTTTGTTTACCAACTTTTGTTGGTGGTGGTTTTTTGTTTGTTTGTTTTGTTTTTTGTTTGTTTGTTTGTTTTGTTTTGTTTTTGACAAGCGCTTTTCTTTCAGTTGCTAGGGTTCCCACGGGGCAGGGCAGGCGGACGCCAGGTGCGGAGGGCGCAGCCCCGGGAACAGCCGCGAGGTGGCGCTGCTGCGAGCCCGCTCCGAGGGGCCCTCCGAGCAGTGACTCACCTCGGGGACCAGGGGAGGTGTTGTCGGGGCTCGGGGTGCCACGGGGCAGGGCAGGGCGTCGCGTCAGGCAGACGGGGCCGCGGCGGGCAGCGTCCACCGCCCCGCGTGTCCCAAGGGTGCGGGTGCTCGGGGGCGCTGCACGCGCTGGGTGGCAGGGAGCGCCCTGGCCTGGGCGGGGTGCCGCTCTCGGGGAAGGAACACACCAATACAATTAAATCTCTATTCCTCAGTTTTCTCAGTGAGGCAGAGCTAGTTGTCAGCACAGGAGAGTCTCTGTGCAGTGTTCCCCAGGGCCCCGCACCGCACTCAACGTGGTGAATGATTTGCTGTCGCCGTCACCATTGTCATCACTGTGGGTGTCCCTGACTGGTTTTCCACCCGCTTCCACACCCAGCCTGCGGATCTGGGGCAGCGCGTCCCACTAAAGCAATCTCCCCGATCCCATTTAGCCCCTCCTGAGTCTCACTGACTGTTCCAAACACAGACTGGAGCGTGCCCTTCCCTTGTAGAATCCTTCAGCAATCCCTCAGCACCTGTGCACACTCCCCAGGGACTCGCCAGCCCTTTGTGACCCGACCTCCCCTTCCCTCTCTTGCGCAGCCTCAACTGTCCCGGTTCCATCTTCTCGCTCCCCTCCCGCTGGTCTAGGCCAGAGGTGTGAGATGACTCTGTCCGCTGAGAAATTTTTGTCACCAGTTCTTCATCTTCCTACTCCTTTTTTCCTTGGCACCGATTCTGGGACTCTTGCCCTGGACACCAGCAGGCATTAACTTTGCAAGGAACCCTCGGATTCCCATAGCTGTTTCCACCACAGTACCTGTCAGGCCCCCTGGACGCCACCTGGCTCCTTGTCTGTCACCATCCCCGCCATCTCCAGTAGATTTAAGTTCATTCAGGGCAAGAGCTGTCTTCTATGTATATCGATCACCCAGTGTTCTAGATTTCCTGGATAAATTCAAGAGTTTCTTAAATTAGGCAACTCCAAGTTAGCATAGAATAAAGATTGTACAGAGATATTCTAGTATGGAAAATAAATAATGAAATGATTGGGTGGATAAAGAAGCAACAAAAGAATGATTGATTGAATGTATGCTTTTTCTTCTCTTGAGAATCACCAAAGCAGGATGCAATTCACAAGGTGTGGGATCACACACACACACACCCACACATACATGGTACATGTCAGATGCCCCCCATTTCTCTGTTCCTTCCCTGTAAATTCTACAAAACTACTTTAAGTTTAGCTTTTCTGAATCTCTTCTAATCCTTTGACATTTTGAACGTCCATCCACTCAGCTAGGATTATTTGAAGCTCTTCCCAGGCGTTTACTCTGACTCTGCATTTCCAGGGTCTAGAATGACTCCAGATCAGATGTACTCTCGAAGGAAAAGCTATGAATACTCCCAAGTTTATATATTCTTGTCAAGCAGAGCTGAACAAATGGATGCTGTTAATCCTCATTCTTAATTCTATGTTTTCTGACAACTAGTGGTAAAGTAATTAAACAGGAAGGCCATCAGACTGAGGTGGTTCTAATGCCTCTGAGTCAGAATCAAGGCTCTTGAATCTGAGCAAATGAAATTTAAGGACAACTAACCATGAACAGCCAACTAGTCTCTCCCACAAAAAGGCAGTTGCCTACAATCAAATACATTGCTTTGTTTCTGCGTCTTCTCAAAAACATTTTCCCTGAGCTTTGGTGGTGGGGCTCTTACCATTTTGGCTTAGCACCACCCAGTTGGAATTGATGTCCGCTCAGATGACCTCTTGTAAATTTTCATGTGCCTCAGTTTACCTTGGAACACTAGCCTGGTTCTTAAAGGTGTTTTCTAGTTAATGAACAGCTGAAATTATTGTTCAAGTACCTGAAATATTCAAAGCATGCAAATAAAGTTACAATAAATTTGATGAAACTTAGTAGTACAAGTGAAATTGGCTGAATAATTCTTCCTTGATGGTTTAGAAGGCACTTCAAAATGTGATTTATTTGAAAATGTTTTAGGTCAGTTTTACCAAGGTCAAATTTGAATTCAATAAAAATTTCCATTTTTAGGCACACACTTCTATGAATTTTGACAATTTTAGACAGTCTTATAAGTAGCATGACGATTAAGATTTAGAATGTTTCAGTCGCAGCAAAAATTACTCTCCTGCTTTTTGGAAATAAATCACCATCTGCCACCACAGCTCCTGGCAGCCATGGATCTGAGTTTCTGTCCCTATAATTTGGTGTAGTTCAGAATGTCATATAAGTGAAATTCTAGAGTTGGGGTTCTCATGAGTCTGTCTTCTTTCACTTGGCCTAATGCCATTGGGGTTTATGTATGTTATCTCAGTGACTGATTCCTTGTCATCCCTGAAGTTTTGCATGTACTACCTCTGTTCAAGCAGCCATACGTCATGGCCATTAGGTGGGAGTGTCCGGTGTGTTTTGAACATGCTTATTCATTCCTCTCAGGGATGTACCTGAGAGTGGTGTTCCTGGGTCATATAGTAAATATATTTTTAATTTTATAAGAAACTACCAAATTACTTCTTAAAGTTTTTTTTTTTTTTTTTTTACCATTTTTGCTCCTGGCAAACGATGTATGAGTGTTCTCATTGTTCCATATCTTCCTAACACTGTATTTTTAGGACTTTCTCCCCGCTTTTAATTGGTGTATAACAGTAGGTCATCTTGCTGTTAGGTTGCACGTCCATGACCTTCCATGTCCTTCTTTCCTATCTATAGTTCTTCTTCACTGAAGTCTCTATGTAAATGTTTTGCCTATTTTTAAATGGAATGTTGGCTTTTCTAACTGAACTGGGCAAGAACTTTATATAATCATCATACAAGTCCTTTATTGGCTATGGGTTTTACAAATATTTCCTGTCTCTGTGTTGCCGATCTTTTCCTTTTTTGAATAGTGTCTTTTGAAAAGCTAAAGGTTGAAATTTTGATAAAGTCAACTGTACTGATTTTTCTTGTATTTTTCTTTCATATTCTATCCTACATAAGAAAAGGTTGCCTAACTGAAGGTCATACAATCATCCTCCTATGATTTCTGCCAAAAGTGTTACAGATTTATATTTAGATTTATGTTCTGTTTCTAGTCAATTTAGACATATGATGTGAGTTATGGGGCAGAGTTGTTTTGTTTTGCATTTGGCTGTCCAGTGTGTCACTGCCATCTGTTTTATTTTTTTATTTTATTTTTTTAAGATTTTATTTATTTATTTGACAGAGAGAGACATAGCGAGAGAGGGAACACAAGCAGGGGGAGTGGGAGAGGGAGAAGCAGGCTTCCCGTGGAGCAGGGAGCCCGATGCGGGGCTCGAACCCAGGACCCTGGGATCATGACCTGAGCCGAAGGCAGACGCTTAACGACTGAGCCACCCAGGCGCCCCTAAATCTGTTTTAAAGACTATCCTTTCCTGTTGAATGTCTTGGCACCTTTTTGAGAAATCATTTGAACCTGTATTTGTGGGTCTATTTCTGTCTGGGTACTGTGTGTTCCATTGATTGTTATATATATATCCTATTGCCAATACCACATTGTCTTGAATATTGTAGTGTTGTGGCCACTTTAAAATCAGATTGTCTAAGTCCTGCGACTTTGTTCTTTTTCACAATTATCTTGGCTAACCTAGGTCCTTGTATTTTCAAGATGCGTTTTAGAATCAGCTTGCTGATATCTATTAAAACATCACAAGGATTTTGATCAGTGTTGCCTTGGATTTATAGGTTAATTTGCGTAGAGGAGATATCTTTATATTTTCAAGGCTTCTGATTCCTAATTTGGCATGTTTGTGTATTTGTTTGGGTTTTTGATTTCCTTCATTAAGGTTACATCATTTTTAGCATTCAAATATTCCATATGTTTGGTTAAATTTATCCCTAAGTATTTCATATATTTGATGCATATTATAATGGTACTCGTTTAAATTTCAGTTTCCAGCTATTCATTGCTATTACCGAGAAATACAGTTGAATTTGTATCTATCAGCGTTGTTTCCTGTGCCCTGGCTTCAATTGCAAGTTCACTATAGTGCTGATTTGCAGGCTCTTCTTGATTTTCTTCATAGGCAGTCATGTCAGCTACAAATAAAAATAGGCTTTTTTTTTTTTTTTTTTCTTTCCAGTCTCTGTGTCTTTTATCTGTTTTTGTCTGTTTGTTTACTGGTGAGGACCTTGCTGCTTTCCTGATCCTAGGACACATGTATTCATTCTTTTCTTCATCAATTACAGTATTATACTATTATTTGATAATATGTTTGTAGATACTCTTTTCAGGTGGAAGAAGTTTTGAGTTTGGTGAGAGTTTTTAGTCTAGAATGAGCCCTGAATTTTGTCCAAAGCTTTTTCTGAATTGATTAGGGTGATCAGATGGCTTTGTTTTCCATTTACTGGTATGGTGAATCGCAGGGATTGATGTTGAATGCTCAGTCACCTTGCTTGCAATGAGATTTTTCCTGGTATGCTGAGGGAACTAGATTTTGTCTCTCCCCCGAATCTTAAACGTTTTGTTCCTAGGAAAGAAGGGTCCAGAGAAGTGCATACTCCTGTTTCCTCACAGTTACAGCTGCCAATTACCTCCTACATCCCCTGATGTCCAAGAGACTCTCCTGTCTTCAGACTTGCCCCGTGGAATCGAGCTCCCATGTGATTTAACAGATGCAGCTCTTTCCCTCTCAGTTAGGTGGGTATAGCACTACTGTAGCATTCCTAAGGGTGGTGGGGGGACTCTCAGAGTTTGAGCTGATAAATTTTAGAAGTACATTGCAACTCATTTCCTTTTTAGCAAAAGTCCTTTCACACCAATAGCATTTTTATAATTACTTTTACTGTAAACGCTGTCTTTGATTTCCTCCTAATAGATTACTAAATGCCTCTTATCACTATTATACTTCTGAATTTTTAACAGTTTCTAATTTATTTGCCTTGCCCACTCTTCCTTTTTCCTTTGTCTATCTTCCTGCTGTTAAGATTATTGGATAGTTTTAAAAGTTTAGTTCTATATACTATATATATTTTATGACTGCTCATCTTTAGCATTTTTTCCAGCTTTATTGACACATATTTGATATATAAAATAGTGTAAGTTTAAGGTGCAAAATGGGATGATTTGATATCTGTATATATTGCAAAATGATTATTGGCTAAGATTAGTTAATACATCCATTACCTCTCATAGCTGCCTTTTTTTTTTTATGGTGAGAACACTTAAGATCTATTTTCTTAGCAACTTGAAATACAATACAATATTATTAACTGTAATCATCTATATATTAGATCTCTAGAACTTATTCATCTTATCAGTAGACATTTGTACACCTTGACCATCATCATTCTCAGGCCCTGGCAAACCCACCAGTCTACTCTATCTTTCTATGAAGGTTTTTTTTTGTTGTTGTTGTTGTTTGTTTGTTTTTTAAGATTCTACATATTTTTTAGATTTTTTTTTTTTAGATTCTACATATAAGTGAGAGCTTATCTTTCACTATCTTTTTCTGCCTCATTTATTTCATTAGCATGATGCCTTCCATAATTTCATCCATGTTGTCACAAATGGCAGGATTTTCTTCTTTTTGATGGCTGAATGATATTCTGATACACACACACATATAATCCATATCATATATCAATATACATCCTTTTTTCTTTATCCATTCATCCAGGAATATGTTGTTTCCATGTCTTGGCTATTGTAAATAATTCTGCAGTGAACATGGAGGTTCAGATAAAGTTTTGAAGACCTGGTTTTATTTCTTCAAGTTTATACCCAGAAGTGGGATTGCTGGATCATAGGTCAGTTCTGTTTTTATTTATTTGTTTTGAGGAGCTGTTTTCCACAGTGGATGTAACAATTTATTTTCTGACTAACAGTGCACAAGGGTTTCTTCTTCTCTATATTCTAATCAAAAATTGTCATCTCTTGTCTTCTTCATAATGGCCATTCTAATAAGTGTGAGATGATATACTGTGGTTTTGATTTGCATTGCCCTGGTGACTAGTGATGTTAAGCAACTTTTCATCTACCTGTTGGCCTGTTATATATTTTCTTTGGAAAAGTGTCTATTTATTTTTTTAATAGGATTGCTTTTTCATTTGTGTCTTTGTTTGTTTGTTTGCTGTTGAGTTGTGTGAGTTCCTTATGTATTTTGGATCTTAACCGCTTATCAGATATATGGTTTGCAAATATGTTTTCCCATCCCATAGGTTGCCTTTTCATTTTGTTGATTTTTTTTTTTTTCTTTACAGAAGCTTTTTAGTTTGATGTAGTTTATTTTTGCTTTTGGTGTCATACCAAAAAATCATTACCGACACCGATGTCAAGGAGCTTTTCCCCTATGTTTTCTTGTAGGAATTTTATGGCTTCAGGGCTTACATTTAAGTCTTTAATCGATTTGAGTTGAGTTATGTGAGTGGTATAAGGTAGGGGTCCAATTTCATTCTTTTACATGTGAATATCCAGTTTTCCCAACACTATTTATTGAAAAGACTGTTCTTTCACCATTGAGTATTCTTGGCTCCCTTGTCAAGTATTAGTTAACCATAGATGCATGAGTTTATTTCTGGGTTCTCAATTCTGTTTCGTTGGTCTCTGTGTCCATTTTTATGACAATACCATAATGTATCGATTACTATGGCTTTGTAATATAGTTTGAAATCAGGAAGTGTGATACCTCCAGCTCTGTTCTGCCCTCTCATAATTGCTTTGACTATTTGGGTTTTTTGATAGTTCCATATGCATTTTAATATTTTTTTTTTTATATTTCCATGATAAGTTCTATTGGAATTTTGATAGCAATTTCATTGAATTTAAAGATCACTTCGGGTAGTATAAACATTTACACATTGTTAAATCTGATCCATGAACACAAAACATCTTTCCACTTAAGAGTGTCTTCTTCAGTTTCTTTCATCAGAATCTTATATTTTCAGTACACAAATCTTTAACCTTATTGATTAAATTTATATTCCTAGAGATTTTATTGTTTTGATGCTATTGTAAGTAGAATTATTTTATTTCTCTTTCAGATAATTTCTTGTTAGTGTATAAAAATGGAACTGATTTTTTAACATTGATTTTGTATCCTGTAACTTTACTGAATTTGTTATTACTTCTCACAGGTTTTGGTGGAATCTTTAGTTTTTATGTATATAAAACTTGTTACTGGTTTGTTCAGATTTTTTATTTCCTCACAATTCAGTCTTGGAAGTTTAATATATTTCTGAGAATTGATCCATTTCTCCTAAATTATCCAGCTTCTTGGTACAGAAATTATCCATAGTATGCTTTTATGATCCTTTATATTTCTGTGGTATCTGTTATAATGTCTTCTCTTCCATTTATAATTTTGTTTATTTGTGCCTCACTTTTTTTTTCTTGGTTAGTTTAACAAAGGTTTGTCAATTTTACCTTTGCAAAAAGGCAGCTTTGTGTTTTATTGATTTTTTTTTCTATTGTCTTTCTACTTTCTATTGCATTTATTTCTGCTCTAATATTTATTATTTCCTTCTTTTTATGAATTTTGGGTTTTGGGCTTAATTTGTTCCTTTTTTTTCTAATTCCTGGAGGTGTAAAGTTAGATTGTTTATTTGAGATATTTTCTTTATTTTCTTTAGGTCTTTATGGCTAGAAACTGCCTTCTTACAACTTCTTTTTCTTCATTTAGGTTTTGGTCTGTATGGCATATGCAAAGATAATTTGGACAGGGGTTCTTTTCTGTAGATCTGATATGTATTTAATATTCTCTTTCCTGCTGGATGGACTTCCTCCGTTCTTGAATGAGTTATCTGTCTGATTCAGATTAAAGTTGCATGCAGTTTAGCAAAGTTTCTGCTTGCATCTAAAGCATGATTTAGTCCTTCTCCTCTTTCATCTTGCCTATTATTTTCTTTGTTATTTTAAGAACTTTTCAGTTGAAAATGATCCTTATATTTTTCCTGGGTGAGAAGATATAGGTATTTTAGAATGCCTTAAATTTCTTCTTACTTGGTATATAGCTGAGATGATTTAGCCATTTTTATTCAAGTTGTTCTCATGAGGTTACATTTATTTATTCTTAGAAATGTGAGCTGTAATTTTATTATTCTGTAAACACTGGTACTGACTCAATAGTGCCATGATTTGAAGTATTAAGTTATTGTGTTTTTTGATCATATCTTTTTAACTATAATGTGCTAGTAGCATTCCATTTCTATTTATAGAGGCAAACTTTTTTTTTTTCAGGAAGAAATATGTCTCTAACTATATACCTAAAGTAAAAAAATATATTTTTAATACACATTGCTATGCAAGGTAGTTACTATGAATCCGTGAGCAGCACTAGATGAATTATCTATCTACAGAATCAGAGTCTTATTTTTGTCCCACGTTAATGTGGAAATGGCTCAAGAAAATATAAGCACTCAGAAAAGCAGGGCTTAAGCAGAGAATATTTCAGAATTGCAAAATCTCTCTTTGTGTTAACACCACTGTCTTTTTTTTAAATACAGCAATCTCATTTGTTTTCACCTTTTATGTCAGTTTATACGAAGAGAAAAACAAAATGAAGTGGGGGACTTGATGGCAAAGGCAAATATTTCAAAAGAACATGTAGTCCAAAACTCAAAGTAACCAAAAAATATGTTTTAAAAGGTAGAAAGATTATGATATATTTGAAATGGCACCATGCAACACGGCTGAAAAAAAATACTCAGTTTTCCTCATTATATCACTTAAACTTTTACCAAATGATACTAACTATATCTGTTTATCTAGAATGAGAAGCAACTTCTGGGAGAGAAGGTGATAACACTACAGCTGGGCTACTTTCCTTGAAGGTGGAGAGTGCCCTGTGATGCCTCAGTAAACACTATCATGCTAAGTAAACCGTATGATACTGTATAGACTAAACGCAGAGTCTAAATGGGTGATTACTTTTCCACAAGCTGCTCGACGCAGTCAACTTACGTTGATGCATTAGACATGGGAGAAAAGTCATTTCTACCTATTAATTTGCTTTTTATTAAAGAAGAATATTTATTAACACATTAGTCAATTAAAATATACTCTTGTCGTTAAAAGCATATTTTGGAATCTTACAAATAGTTTTGCTGATAAGGAGGCTGAGATGAATTTAACCTTTTTTTTTTTTTTTTTTTTTAGTATTTGTGAGCGGTTTAAGGAATAGCTATTTGTAGAGGGAAAAAAAAAAACCATATTTCTAAACCATTCATTTTGCTGTCACAACAGTTTACTCCCCCGCCCCCATGGTATTTGTTATTTTATAACAGAAGGCATATAGGCCTCCCTTCTGGGATCAGCATATTTTTACAACATCAAGGCTCAGAGTCATGAAAATGGTTCTGAAGCAGAGTGGGGGTTGTCACCAGCATCGGAAGGAAGGTGGAATCTAAGGAGCATGTAGAACAGAAGTGATTAGAAACCAAAGAGAACACATCAAACCATGAACTTGTCTTCAGGATGTGAGATGTGAAGCATGTCAGGCTCCGGGGTCTATTGTTTGATTCACGGGGACGTGGGGTGGACTCGTTAAAATGTATAGAGCAGCAAGAGATTTACTTCCTTAAAGATAAAAGAAAATAAGCACCATGAGAGACTCTTAACTCCAGGGAAAAAACTGAGGGTTGCTGGAGGGGAGATGGGGGTGGATGGGGTAGCCAGGTGATGGGTATTGAGGAGGGCACATGACATGATCAGCACTGGGTGTTATATGCAACTGATAAATTATTGAACACTTACATCTGAAATTAATGGTGGACTATACGTTGGCTAATTGAATTTAAATGAAAAAAAGTAAATAAACAAATTCTAATTTCTCATGCACAAAGTTACTATTTAGGTGTGTTTTTGTAAATATTCCCTTGGAGCTGCCCTTATTAATGAATAAGACTGTATATCATCTTCAAGTGTTGACTCCTTGACAGATACACATGCACAAATGCACACACATAGACTCTTTTCCTTTACTTAGTGATTTTTGTTCTTTTTACCTCCACTAAAGAGTAAGAGAATAGAGGGGCACCTGGGTGGCTCAGTCGGTTAAGTGTCTGACTTCGGCTCAGGTTGTGATCCCTGGGATCAAGCCCCACAACGGTGTCCCTGCTCAGTGGGGAGCCTTCTTCTCCCTCTCCCTCTGCCTGCCACTCTCCCTGCTTGTGCTCTCTCTCTCTCTGTGTCAAACAAACAAATAAAATCTTAAAAAAACAACCTATTTATAAAGAGTAAGAGAATAGAAAATTAGATGTAAACTATGTACAAGACAGCTTACAAAACAAATATCAAACATATTTTGTTTTTATTGCATATAGTAGACAGTTTGAAGATGTGGGAAAGTGTTGAGGATGTACAGGTTTATATTTTTTTAGCGACAGTTATATATGTATTTGCCAAAATATATGTAATTGTCAAAATATATGTAATACATAGAAAAGGAAATATATTTAATAAAGGCACAAATTTAATTAATAAAATAAAAATGGAAATCTTTGAAAAAGAAAATTTCATAAATATTGAGACTATAGATTTTTCAGGTGAACAAAGAAAAGTAAAAAAAATGAGTAATCAAAAATTTTCACAAAATGCTATCAGAACCACAGACACACACGCAAGATCAGTCAATTTGGGCTTTTAATATAGTGAATGACTATTTATCCTGTGGTTTTGTGCTAAAACATGCTGATTTCACGGAAAGAGGAATTGGAAAATTAAAAATGACAACACTTTCTCCCCTAACTACAGGCTTTTTCTCAGTGCCATTTTTCTTTCCTTTAAGTAAATTGCAAGATATGTACCAAAGAAGTCTCACTGTGTGTTTAACCATTTAGCTCTTTATTAGATATTACACATGGATGAACAACTTCAAATAATCATTTAATAATAAAAAGTTAGTGATAAAGCTATACTAATCAGTATTGTTTTCTTAATGATTCCGGAATCACTTTAGAACTTAAAGGATGAAGTCATAATCCTTGGTGATCATTGCAATGTGTTTGTTGATAGTGTTAGTTCAAATTATGGTGAATAACATTTAGATAAATATAAGTGTACGAATACTATGTAATATACAATGTACAGGTATGTTTTAAAAGTTACTTTTTAAAGTGGGATTTTTTTTATTACTAATCTTTTTTCTCCAGAACTTTACATTTAATCTGAAATATATTATAATTGTATCCTAGTACATCATCTTGATCCTTGATTCTTAGATCTCATGTTTATCCATCAGCTTTTCCTTTTGTGGCAGAAAGACCACACAGTACCCCCAGTGTTCCTTATTATCTTGTATTTATGCTCTTGTAGAATCGCTTCTCCTTGAGTCTCCTTGATATGGACTGGACCATGCTTGCTTGTTTTGTTTTGTTTTTTTTTTTAAAGATTTTATTTGACAGAGAGAGACACAGTGAGAGAGGGAACACAAGCAGGGGGAGTGGGAGAGGGAGAATCAGGCTCCCCGTGGAGCAGGGAGCCCGATGTGGGGCCCGATCCCAGGACCCTGAGGATCGTGACCTGAGCCGACGGCAGACGCTTAATGACTGAGCCACCCAAGCGCCCCGGACCGTGCTTGCTTGTAACCAGTGGAGTGTCAAAGGGGATGGATTGTCTCTTTGTGATTGTATTACATGAGCCTGTAACTTCCATCTGGCTAGCCAGTGCTCTCCGTCACTGGTTTTGGTCAGGCTAGGAGTTGTGTGCAGATGGGTCCTCTGACCATGAGTTCAGGGTGGCCTCCAGCCAACAGCCAACTACAATCTGAAGCTCTCAGTCCAATCCCCCCCCGAGGAAACGAATCCCTCTAATAACTCCATACCTGAGCCAAGAAGCAGGTGCTTCCACGGTGAGCCATCAGATAAGACCCCAGCCCCAGCTCGCACCATAATTGCAGTCTCATGCATCCCCCTGAATGTGTGTGTGTATGTGTGTGTGTGTGTAACCTGCAGGGCGGCAGGATGGTGGTGTTTTGTGTGTAAGTGTAATTCTGCTATTGCTTGCAGATATTCTCCACAAAGAACACGATTGGGAAGATTGGTGTGGAATGAAAAAATAAATAAATAAATAAATAAAGCTAAATCTCCAAGGATGAGGTTCTGACCTAAATCCATCAGATTAAGAGAAATTGTAAAGTTTTATTGTTTTTGTTGTTGTTGTTTTTAGGGAAAGGATAAACAATTCCAAACATGCTACTTTTGTAACCTTTGGAGAAGTGTAAATCTAAGGACTCTTAATTGCTAGCTGTTTTGAAATAGCATAGTGCCGGGGAAAGCATTTACCGCAGTCAGGGTCCACAGAGCCGGGGTCACCCACACAAGTCATCCCTGAGAACTGCACACAGTTGACTGTGGTGCACATTGGGGCAGACTTGTGATGTGCTCATGTCATGCTGCAGTCGAGTCAGGGGCGCTGAACTTGAAATGTGTTGCCTCAGGGGAATGGAGGTTTATACTTACTTTCTTCATGGCAAGCAGTTTTCCGTCTGCAGTGGTATTTCTTTGCCTTGTCCTATACGAAGCTTCTGATCAGAACAGAGACCCAGAAGCAGAACTCAGTTGTCAACAGCTCTTTTGTGAATTTATTCAAACCACTTAATGAAAATTCCCATTTCTTGTTTACCACACTGAGAATTAAGTATGTTAATTAACCTAACTTTTGAAAGCTATGCTATTAAAATGTGGTGATATTGCCAGAAATTTTTGTTCAAGTGAGCATATCCACTAGACTGATGTATAGGGCCATTTGAAAGCCTTTATGTTGAGAAGCTCTTATCAGTACTAGTCTGGGGGGTCTCTTAGATATTATTAAAATCAACCCTTATTCATCTTGTTAAGAATGTCTTAAGTATGTATGTGAGATTCAGATCAGACCGCTGCTTGAACCTCATAATCTTACAGTCCAAGAACTGACAGGTAAATTGTTTTTTTAAAATAAATTCTCTATAATATAATGGTTTCACTTTTTATTAACAGCATGTTTTAAACTGTATGTGTTTCTTATTTCCCAAACTGGATCCTCAGTGATGTGTGTTTTTTTTTTTTTCATAGTGTTAGTACAAAACTATAACTACAGGTTAAGTAAATGAATGAAGAAGAAAAAAGCAGTCATTTTCAATTGCTGAACCAAGACTGGCCATTTTAAGAGTCTGACTATCTTTTTGTTTTACGTATCTTGAAGGCTTCTAATTCTTGCAAAGTGGGAAGAATTTAATTGGATAGTTACAATCAAAATAGCTGGTAGGATTCCTTTCTTTGTCGTCTTTTTATGGCTGAGTGGTTTTGAGTAAATGGAAAAGTATAAAGCAATGAGTACAGTCACTGGGAAGAGAAAAATGGAATAGCGCCATAGGGGAAAGTGCCATTAGAGACAGGGGGTCCCTGTGCCCAGGAGGCACGCGGTCGACACATGGCGATTGGAAGTACATTACACCCTTGCTGCATAATAACGAAAAGCATACATGGCAGGCAAAACCAGATTCTCAACAAAAAGATGAACAGACCATCAATAATCACCAAAAATGGCAGAAATCCAAGACAAATAAGGAAGTGGTTAAAAACTAACAAATAGTGTATAGGATACGTGTATTATTTGTGCATTTTAAAACATTATTCTGAGAAGATATTCATAGATTTCAATACAAAAGGAAAGTCCATGGTCCAAAGAACATTAGAAATTCTGATAAAGAGATTCACACAAAAAATAAACTGAACCCACAAAGTGGAGCGTGAATGAAATGACATACAAATAAAGCTTGTTTGATAAATTAAGTTTCAAATGTTAAATAAGGACCAGTAATAACAATAGTGGGGCATACCGACTGTGTGGGGACCAGCTGCACAGGGGCGAGAGAATTCACCTAGGGCAGAGCAAAGGAGATAGAAGTTTACTGAATACACTGCAAGGGGGTAGTGGGCAGGACAGCAAAGGAGAGACTGCCCAGCAGGTGGTAGTGGTGAGGGGCTGTAGTAATAGGGCGGAGTATGGGGACTATGGAATTGTCCCTTTAGTTGATAATCTTAGGAGCTGTGCCTGGTTGTAAGTAGCCCATTGGTTTAGGGCTTATGGCTTCATGAGCCTGTTTGCATTCAGCTCGGTGGTCGCTGTGGGCCCTTTTGCCTTGTTCACGTTTCCATTGCTTAGACCTGTTGCCTAAAAGCAGCCTCTCCATTCCCCCTAACAGATCAGCAATGACAGGTCTTTGACATTTGGATAGAGGTCTCATCTTAGCTTCTTCCTGCTGAATGAGGGGCGTAGAGATGTCCCTACCTATGGATGGGTCAACCTTGGTCAGTTGGGAATTTTTATGTAGGAATTAGGAAAGACAGAGGCAGCTGAATCCAAGGTAAGGCTGTAAAGAGAAAGGTGTGGGGAAAGGGCAGTCCACTGCTTCCCCCCCAACCTGGCCCCATTTGGATCCTCACCAAGAAGTAACCTCTGTCTGAGGTCATCAGTTCCCCAAGGAATACTAGAGTTGGTCCATGGAGGGAAAGCCCAAGAAATTCCTGGAGAATCTGGGGAGAGTCCCAGTGACGGGTTCCCTGTGCAGGCCCACAAATGTGGAGCATCAAGATTGTGTGGGGGCTGGTGGTGCTGGCAGTGAAAAAATTCACCCAAGGAGAATAGAGGAGATAGGAGTTGATTTAATAGATTGCAAGGGAGCATCAGGGAGGACAGCAAAGGAGAGACTGTCTGCCCTGAGGCGGTGGCGAGGGACTCTAGTTACAGGCTGGAGTGAGGCAGTGTGGGAACATATGGAATTCTCCCTCTTTTGGTAGCCGTTCCTGGTTGTAAGTAGCCCACTGTTGGGTTAGGGTCTACGGCTTAATGAGCCTCTTTGCCTCAGCTCAGTGGTCATTGTGGCTGGGCCCTTTTGCCTTCGTCAAGCTTACATTGCTCAGGACTGCTGCCTAAAAGTGGCCTCTACAACAATGAATATACATGAATTAAATTTGCCTAATAACAAGTATTCTCAGTTTGGATTTAAAATCTACCTATGCATTATTTACAAGTGACACAATTGATTATAATGACATAGAAAGATTGGAAAGAAAATAAAAAATTCAGTCTGGGGAAATCAGATGATGAAAATATTAACATCAACCAAAGGCAAATTTAAGGTGAAAACCATTACTATCGATTAAAAAGAATACATCAAGACCATGTAATAATTTGAAACCCTATGCCACACATACTGTGGAGAGTGGTCTGACCTGGTTTAGTCAAAGTAAGTATGTGCATATGCTGGAAAACACCAATTCCACTCTGGAGGAAATAATTTCAAATATGTTCAGAAGGCAAGATTTACAAGGGCATTTATCAACATGTTTGTGTATTGGGGAATGGATCATTTTGTCCATCTGTGATGGAATAGCTAAATTGAAAGTGATGCAAAGTATGACGTGCTGCACACAACCTAGAATAAACAGATAATGTGTACAAACTGCAATATAATTGGATACTAAAAACAATTATTTTTAAAAAAAGGAAGAGAACTATAATATCATGCCATACATGAATTAAAACTGCATGAACTCCAAACAATAATGCATATTTTACAAGTTCACATACTTAATTTGCATTGCATCCATATGCAGCACTAGGGTGTTTGCCTGTGGGGAAAGACAGGAATGAGCAATGGAAATAGAGAATAGGTACTGACCCATTCAGGAACCCATTCATTCATCTCTGGATCACAGACCTGTGATAATAGTGATTGTCACTTAAAATGTATAAGGGACTAAACTGCACCTAGAGAGAAGGAAAATGCCATTAACAGTAGCCTGAGTTTCACGTGTGGTATGAGGCAGCAAGGTCCAAGCAAAGCAACTCGTTTTCTATAAAGTCTATGAACATCGGCAAAAATGACCAACCAAAGGAAAGAAAGGAAACCTGAAGGCACTGGAGAGTGAATAAGGAGGTACTGTTTTTGTTTGTTTTGTGTTTTGCTGGGAGGTGGGGAGGGGTAGTTCACACTTGGAGCAATCCACCTACCTAGGGTGAGCTTTGCATTGTTTGTGGTGTTTTCTCTCTGGGTGACTATGGTCACAGCATAGCCAGGAGGAGAAGAGGCTAGTTGGAAGAACTAGGAAAAGGACCCAGGGTAAATGTATGATACAACAAATCAATTGCAAAAAGAGATACATAATTTATACATAAAGAGATACATAAGTTATAGTTAAATATGTACAATATGCTTACTATCATAATTATATTGAGAGTAATGAAACTACAATGAAATAGTGCTATGCACCCAATGGGGTAACTGAGGTTAAAAAATCAACATGTCCTTGAATATTTATGCCTTCACTCACAATAGCCAAAAACTGAAAAAAGTCCAAAGATCTATCAGAAGATGAAAGAATTAACAAAGTATGGCATATTCATATAATAAAATGGAGCTACTGATATGGGCAAAAATATGGATAAATCTTAGAATGATGGAAATACTGTTTTTTTAATTGTAGTGGTAGTTTCATGCATATATTCATCTGTTAACGCTCAGTGACTTCTGCAATTAAACAGATGCAGTGTATGGTACATAAATTATATCTCAATAAAGATGACTTTAAAAAGGAATCTGAAAATACATCAGATTTGACAGACATAAAACATTACAGAGAAATTCACATGAGATTCTCTCAGAAGTGAATTATGTATATCAAAAGGAATGTATAGAAAACTTGAATTATAAATTTAACAAGATATGATAATTTCTGCATATTTGTATGTAAAATGTACTAGGTCACAAAGCAAGTCTCATTATATTTGGAAGAACCAATACAACAAAATTATTTTCTATCACAAAGCACTATAATTAGAAACAAATGATTTAAGATAGCATAAAACACATAATTCTTAAGACTTAAATGAAGTGACTTCTAATTAAATTATGGATTAAAAAATATTAGTGAAAATAGTATATTTTTTAGAATTAAATGATAATGAAGAGTCTAAGTATCAAACCAAGTAGGATTTGGCAAAGTATTATAGAAAAAGATATTAAAAGATTAAAATCAAGAAGGAAAAATAAAGAATGAATATTAATGACCAGAGTTAAGAAGTTAGAGAAACAACCACTGACCCAAGGCAAGTTCAAGGGAGGAGATAATAAACAATTAAAATAAATTGATCAGATATGAAACAAAGAATGTCAAAGACCAATAACCACAAAATAATAAAGTATAAAAAAAGAGAGAAATACATATATGAATGCAAAGAATACACATGTTCTAAGAGTAGAGATGTGAACAAACAAACAAAAAACCAGGAACAGATTTCAACAACTTTTTCAGCATAATTTTCTTAATAGAGCTAATGGATAATGTTGTATAAAATCATAGTAGACTAAAATATAATTTGATTTAACTAACGTCTAATAAATATATAAAATGGTAATAAATAATTAACTTCTTTACTCCTTCACTCTCAGCTGTAACAAAAGTAATCAGGTTCAGAAGGTTTCATATAAACATTTCACCAAACCTTCAAAAAATAATCTTTATACCTTACACATTGTTCAGGTGGTCCAAAATTAATATATTTTATAGAAATAGTGTATAATAAGGTGTCAAGAAAGGTATGTTTTTAAAGGTAAATTAAAATAAAGAAGTATAACTTGAAAGTTAACATTTTAAAGGTAAAAATTATATATTTCTTTAAATTGGATCCACAGGAGAGGTGGATGGGGAGGGGGGAAGTAGGTGAGGGGAGGAAGGAGTGTGCCTGGGTAATGAGCAGCCAGTGATGTGTGGAAGTGTTGAATCATTCTATTGTATTGTACACCTGATACTAATATTACACTGTATGCTAACTATACTGGAATTTAAATGTAAAAAATAGATTAGATACAGATAATTGTATTTGGTAAAATTCATCATAAATTTATCTCTATAGATAGATAAAAATGGCAGCTCTCCTAATTTCTTTATCTACCAAAAATACAGGAAACAAGAGTAAATTTTTTGAAATACTTTTATTAAAGACAAAAGTAAGGATGCATGCGATGTCACTTCCCTCATTGAACATTGTAGGAGAGAGCCTACCCCAAAGCAAGAATACATACACATCTGTATAATTGAAATGACAGTTTAAGCAGAAACTTTTTATTCTTAATTGGATTGTCCACATTTTAAATAAAAAGCAATTCTTAAAATAGAGCTTAGAATCATTTAGTATTTTGATAAAAATCAAGGAAGAGAAATTTGGTAACTTTTCTCTATGCTATAAATGACGAAGAAGAAGAAGAAGAAGGAGAAGGAGAAGGAGAAGAAGAAGAAAAGAAGAAGAAGAAGAAGAAGAAGAAGAAGAAGAAGAAGAAGAAGAAGAAGAAGAAGAAGAGGAAGGAGAAGAAGAAGAATGGAACTAAATACTTCCATTTAGAGTACTGATAAAAATTATAACAGTCATAGGATTAATTCTAAGAAAATTATGTAAGTTGTTTTGGAGAAAAACAGATGTAGGCTCATGAGGAGGATGGTCGAATACTTGGGTTGTATATGGCATACTTTGGATATATTGTGGGTTTGGTTCTAGACCACTAAGGTAAAGCCAAAACACAATAAAACATGATTCTAAAACAACAATGTACATACCTTAATTTAAAAAACCCCACTTCATTGCTAAAAAAAATGCTAGCCATCATTTGAGCTTTCAGCAAGTCATAATGTTTTTGCTGGTGGGGGGGCCTGCCTCAGTGTTGATGGCCGCTGGCTGATCAGGGCACTGGTTGGGGGAGGTGGTGTGGTTGTTTCTTAAAACAAGACAGAAATGAAGTTTGCCTCCTGGATTGACTCTTCCTTTCATGAATGATTTCTCTGTGGCATGAGATACTGTTTGTTAGTATTTTATCCACAGTAGAACATTTTTCAAAATTGGAGTCATTCCTCTCAAATCCTGTCTCTGCTTTATCAACTAAGATTATGTAATGTTCTAAATCACTATACATGGCAGCTCTAGCTTTATGAGATGTATTTCTTAAGTAATAAGACTTTAAAGTTGAAATGATTCCTTGATCATGGGCTATAGTATGGATGCTGCATTAACAGGCCTGAAAACCACATTAATCTCATTGTCCGTCTCCATCAGAACTCTTGGGTGACCAGGTGCATTGTCAGTGAGCAGCAATATTCTGAAAGGAATCTTTTTCTCTGAGCATTTGATCTCAACAGTGGGTTTATAATATTCAGTAAACCATGTTGTAGACAGTTGTGTTGTCATCCAGGCTGTGTTGTTCCATTTACAGGGCACAGGCAGAGCAGATTAAGCATGATTCTGAGGGGCCCTAGGATTTTCAGAATGGTTCATGGACATTGGCTTCCACTTAGAGTCACCAGCTGCATTAGCCCCTCACAAGAGAGTCAGGCTGTCCTTTGAAGCTTTGAAGCCAGGCATTGACTTCTCTCTGGCTACGAGAGTCCTAGATGGCATCTTCTTCCAACAGAAGGCTATTTTTTCTACTGAAAATATGTTGTTGAGTGTAGCCACCTTCCTGAATTCTCTGAGCTAGATGTTCTGGATGACTTGCTGCAGCTTCTCTGTCAGCATGTGCTGCTCAACCTTGTCCGTTCATGCTATGGAGACGGCTTCTTTCTTTACTCCCACCAACCAACCTCCACTAGCTTCAGACCTTTCTTCCGCAGCTTCCTTCCCTTTCTCAGCCTTCATAGAACTGAACAGAGTTAGGGCCTTGCTCTGGATCAGGCTTTGGCTTAAGGGAATGTTGTGGCTGGTTCGATCTTCTGTCCAGACCACTCGAACTTTCTCCGAGTCGGCAAGAAAGCTGTTTTGCTTTCTTTTCACTCATGAGTTTACTGGAGTAGCCTTTTTAATGTCTTTCGGGAACTTTTCCTCTACAGTCACAGCTTGGCTAACTGTTGCAAGAAGCCTCGCTTTTGGCCAGTCCCAGCTTTTGACATGCCTTCCTCACTGAACTTACAAATTTCTAGCTTTTGGTTTCAAGTGAGAGATGTGTGACTCTTCCTTTCACTTGACAACTTGGAGGCCATTGTAGGGTTATTAATTGGCTTAATTTAAACATTGTTCTGTCTCAGGGAATGGGGGGGCCAAGGAGAGGGAGAGAGATGGGGAACTCTGGTGGGTGGAGCAGACAGAATACACCCAACATTTACTGCTGGCTTGCCATCTTGTAGAAATACAGCACTAACATCAAAGACCACTGATCACAGAGCAGCATAACAGATATAATAATAATAAAGTTTGAAATATTGTGACAATGACCAAAATGTGACACAGAGACAGGAAAGTGGGCAAATACCATTGGAAAAACAGTGCTGATAGATTGCTTGGCACACAGTTGCCACAAACATTCAGTTTGTTAAACACAATGCCCCCCAAACCCCAAAACACATCGCAAAGTACAATAAAGTGAAGCACAATAAAACGAGGCATGCCTCTACGAAAGAATATCATAATGAACCTTCTCCCCCTCAGATATTTAACATCAATGAAGCTTCCTTTTGGACTCCTGTTACAAATGTTTGGGAACTTGGAAAAGCTCATCCTAAAGTTTATAAAAATAGACATGGCAACAAAAGGCAAGACAAATATAAAGAAGGAAAGAGAATTTGCTTAAAATATCTAAGCATGAATTCATGAATCTACTGAAATTAAACAGAGTACAACAAGGATAGCCAAATAATGCATTGGAGCAAAATGGAGATTCCAGAAATAGGCTCACGCTTGTAGTTGGCATATGTATATGATGAAGCTACCATTTCAGTTTCGTAGGAGAAGATTTTTTTTTTTAATTTTTAAGGATTTTATTTATTTATTTCCAGAGAAAGAGTGAGAGAGAGTGAGAGTACAAGCAAGGGGAGCGGCAAGCAGAAGGAGAAGCAGGCTTCCCACAGGAGCCTAATGAGGGATTCGATCCCAGGATGGTGGGATCATGACCTGAGCCAAAGGCAGATGCTTTACCGACTAAGCTACCCAGGTGTCCCTTTTTTTTTTTTTTTTTTTTTTTTTTACTATTTTGTTTATTTAGGAGAAGATCTTAGTAAGATGCAATAGCAGTAGATTATCTTTGAGACTTCTTTAATGAGGGCATTCATCTCCTTCATGAGGACTTTGCCCTCATGACCTATCACCTCCCAAAGCACCCACCCCTCCCCCAAAACCATCATCTTGGGGGTTAAGATTTCAACATAGGAATTTTGGCAGGACACAAACATTTAGACCATAGCAAACACCCTATCACCTGCCCATTTTGATAGTTTATGAACCTCTCCTTGATAATATTTCTACTGGTATAAAACTTTTCTATAACAGAATCAAGAGAATCAGTCACTTTCATGGCTTTGCCCCAGCCTTCTACCTGTTGTTTCTCTCCCTAGCCTCTCCATATATCTCTCTATCACATAGAGAGGGTTGCAGAGTGTTGAGGATTTTCCTACAAGGATTGTCTTGCTGGATGGAATAAGCCCCAGCTCCTTCCAACTATAGAATTGTGGGTATTTACTCCTAAAGATTTCAAGGGGAGATTATAGAGCTTCCACTCAAACCTCTGTCCTACCTGAGCCTCAGTCTCTTTATCCATGGGTGAGAATAAATGTACCTTCCTGCCTAAACCCGAAGGAGATGGTGAGGGTCAAATTAAGTAATGCAGGTAACAGTACTTTGATAACCCTCAGTTAGGTACAAATGTAATGTGTTATTATACTCCGGTGGCTATTTTTGTGATCAAAATATATCATTTCTTTGTAAGCTATAATCCTATGTCCAAAGTTCTACTGTTCTTTTTTTAAAAAAAAACACCAATTAGGCCTTACAAAAGTTAAAATAATTATATTCACAAGTGAAAATACTTCTCCCTGATATTCAGTTTCTCATACTGGGCCCATTTACCCATCATTCATACTAAAACTCTCTTGGCTTTTAGAATCATTTATAAAAGCCACAAAAGCTCTTGTACAAATCATGTAAAATGGCTGTTCTGACAACATAAATGTCCCGTGCATCAAAAAACACATTAAAATTATCCAAGCAGCTATGAAAATGCATCCAACAGAGGAGGCTTTATTTTTAGATAAGGACCCCTACAGCAGGAAGGAGCCTGGTGCCAGTCAGCCCTCAGAGATGGGTAGGGGCTGGTACACCAATGCTAATGAAGGTGGAAGATTCTCATCATGTCAAGAAGCAAGATACCAAGTGTCCAAGCACAGTTAGGGGACTCCAGATAGAGGGAGGGTGGCATTTATAGATTTATGGCTTGCAGGTTCCAATCTTAAGAAAATAATCCCTTTTCAATTATAGTTTTTAAATTTTAAAGTAGATCTCTGTATTCTTGATTTTAAAATCAAAGCACTTTTTAATATTGGCTTAAACAATTTTTTTTTTTTGCAGGTCTTTTTTTTTGTGCTCAATCTACAGCCATTGAGAAAGATATAGTCATTATGTAAACATCTTGATTTATTATGGAGATCTAACTGTACCCACATTTGGCTTTATCACATAGATACATCATATTTATAAATAGAGAAGTCTACTTATATGGCTAAATGAGTAGGTATTTTATTTCGCCACAAAACCCAGATCAAGAAAAGTATGGCATCGATACCACTCTCTCTTGTCCTCATTTTACAGCTTGGTTTTGTAAAAACTGGTATCACTTAAAAATTAGACACACAGTAAATTTAAATTTAAGAAAAGTAAGATAGCATATTTTGTCCTTAAGGAATTCAAGGAACTTTAAACACTTTTATTGTGTAATATCTTTGTAATGGTCAGCAATGTGTGCAGTAGAGAAGAGTGGATATATTTCTGTACACATATATCAAATTGCTGTTTAAATTCTGTTTGCTCCTATTGAACCCTGTACTTCCCCTAGCATGACATATTCTGCATTATATTTACACCGTCTAAGAAAGTAGGTTCTGTAGCACCTATAACAAGTGATGGGGGGCAAAATGATTCTTACATGAAAACCCTAAAGTATTACATATGAATTAAAAACCTAACAATTTATCCCACTTGTTACAACCCACACCTGGGTTTCTCCTGTCAGGTTCATAAGTCTCTCATCTATTATTTGTCACCAGAAGTTATTGCTTGTGAGTCTTTAAAGTTCAATCACATAGAAGGGTGCAGCGGCCATGGTCATTGTAATGTGATAATTGAATTGTATACAAAATGTGTCAGGGGTGAAACACGGCGGATACACATGTTTGGTTTTTATTTCCTTTCCTCTAGGCTAACTGAAGTATCTCTAATCTGTGATACCAAAATATCATTTTTTTAAATTTTTACATTGAGGAAGAGCTTGAGTGTGCATGTTTGGGAGGAAAGTCGCTGGGAAGGCACAGAGGAAGGAGAAAGATGCTTTTAAGTCTTAAGAGTTTCCGCCGGTACATACGTTGTTTTAAGATGATGGAGTGTGCATGGGAGAATTTTGAAGACGTTGTGCAGTTTCCGTGTGGAGACCCACCTCCACCCCCTCCTGCAGTGTATCACGGTTTCAGCTCAGCCATGACCATTCCAAGAACACGCAATCACCTCTTGTAGGTATAAGGGCAAGAAATAAAAGGATCTCCCCCTTTGACTGTGTGATAGGAGAGAAAGCCCAGGAGGTGCTCACTGCCTGGGGATAAATGCAGCAGCTGATCCCAGGAGCAGAGGGCTGTGTTGGAACTGGTGTGAATAGCCAGTGCACAGGGACGCAGAGACAGCCCTTGCTCCGGCTGCCCTCAACCCCCTAGATGTTAACGCACGTTTCATTAATAGCAGGAACAGGAAGGCGATGCTTTTATCAAGGGAGAACAAGAGAAAGATGGTAGGTTCAATCTCCCTGTGAGATTAAATACTAAGGAACTCCTTTTGAGGGATATGTTTTACAAGGCACTGTAACCTGTCTCCAGTTAAGCTTCTCTATTCCTTTTCCTTGGATGTCAGCTTTGGGACTCCACATTATGGGAAATATATTGAAAGTGTGCTCTACCAAGATACTTTTGACTTGCATTCTGCTCCTAACATGTGTCTGTAGATTAGCTGCTGCACTTTGCATTCCGTTAATGCTAGTTTATTTTCAACATTGCAAATATTGTGACCATGTTTTGTGAAAGTTCAGATAATGAAAATAAGAATGATTACCATACCAACACCTGCATGACCCAGACAGCACTAAAAAAGAATGCTAAAGCACTGTGTTATTTTAATGGCAGAGAGAAGATCATAGGTACCTGATGAGGGTGGCAAATAACCCAAACCAAGCACACACTACACAGGAGACAGGGAGGAGAAGGGATAGGAACACACACATAGAGACTGATTGTCGCAAACACGGGACAGACAGGTAGATACTTTTAAATCAGTTGGGTTTTGTCTCCCAGAAAGACACCAAAGCTCATTTGAAAGTCGTGGCTTTTGAATTAGCTTGGGCACTCCTTACTAACAAACACCCACCATCATACCACTCCCCTGCTTCATCTGTGAAAGTTGTATTTCCTGGTTGAGACGTTGCAGCTCAAATTTCTTGTGGGTGAACATGGGGAGGTATTTTGATAACAGACGTGTTGGATTCATATCATTCATATAAAGCAGATTCGGTTGACTCTTACTATGATCACACTTTCTGCAGTATATAGAGTGATGAGTCAAATGACAGCAATGACAAGTTTCCCATAGTTACTTTGATTTGAAAAATGTAGTTTTAAGGTGTCTTTTGATCTCTGTGAAGATTTAATGAAACAGCAGATTGTTGATAGGTCTGCATGCAAACTAAGCTTTGCTCCTCTGTGTGTGTATTCAGTAGACAGTGCAATGGTAGAATTTGGCACATTCCATTTAATCTCTAAAATTCTTATCCATGAAAATGAGATAGTGTTACCTGCTAAATACCCTGCACACATTTTACACAATGCTGCTTAAAAGGTGTGTGTTTTGCTTGCCCATGATATCAAGTCTTTCTAATAAAAGCTTTTGGTCACTTTACAGTTTCCTTAAAATATGCAGAAACCCCTTATTGAGATTTCTGACTTTACTGAACTGGAAGGAAATGACCTTGTATGTGCAACTACCAGTTGGTTGTCCATGTTGCTGGCCATAGAGAAGATATTACATCACTCAACTGCCATAAAATCATCTATTCAAAGTGCATGGAAAGCGCATTCTTCTCTAATTTGATAGCACATTGAGGATGATAATGGAGAAAGATCTAGAAAATCAAACATTTATATTGCTGTTTCCCCAAAACTGTGAACTTATCTCTGAAGAGACCAGAAGGTATCTTAAAAGGATAAATAACTGTACCTGAGTTATTCAGTTGGAGGTAATGTCTAATGTATAGGTTGCAACCAAAACTCATAGAATTAAAAAAAAAACAACACAAAACTAAGGGGGGAAATTACTTTCAAACTCAAATTATTGGGTTAGGGTAGTCAAATTCCACAGGACATTGTAATTTTTTTTTTTTTTTCATTAAGACTGCAAAATATTTGGAAGCCAATTTCAATTTCACAAAGTGAGATGGTGTCTGTGTTTAAAACCATTTTCTCTGAGAAAGAGCGGGTTTAACTTCTGGTGACAGCCAGTGTGTTTTAGAGTATTTATAAATGGTTGCCACTTCAGAAGTGAATGTCTGCATGGTGGATTTGTGGTGCAGAAGATCTGACTGACAAACAGCTATTTGACCACAGCAAGCTTGTAGATACAGAGTGGATGGATGTTTCTGGACGGGGGGGACTAATTCCTACAAGCCAAAATTAGGGTGTTGCTAGTAAGTAAATTCCTAGCTATTTGATGCTCAGATGCTTTTATGAGATGAATCTAGCTTGATGTCATCCCATTGGACCAATGTCAGGAATCAGTTAATGTGGCCTTTTCAGAGCAGACCTGTAAGTGCACCCGAATTTGATGTTGGACTGCTTTCAGTTTTACCACCGTATAAAAGAAACACTGGAGAACCTAAGCTCCTACAAAAGGAACTAGAGTAAACTTTCTACCAGATCATGGGACAGGAAGAAATATATCATTGTTATATTATTGTTAAATGATCAATTAGTTCTACTGTATTTATATTACTTTAAAAAGACATGCATTTAGGAGCGCCTGGGTAGCTCAGTCGGTTAAGTGTCTGCCTTAGTCTCGGGTCCTGATCTCAGGGTCCTGGGATCGAGCCCCATGTCGGGCTCCCTGCTCAGTGAGAAGTCTGCTTCTCCCTCTGCCTCTGCCCCTCCCCCTTCTTCTGCTCTCTTTCTCTCTCTCAAATAAAGTCTTTAAAAAAAAGACATACATTTATGTGTGTTAAGAATATACAAGGATATAGCTTATATATTTTAAACATCCATGAGGAGTTTAAAGAGTGGACACAGGGGCACCTGGGTGGCTCAGTCATTAAGCGTCTGCCTTCGGCTCAGGTCATGATCCCAGGGTCCTGGGATCGAGCCCCGCATCGGGCTCCCTGCTCGGTGGGAAGCCTGCTTCTCCCTCTCCCACTCCCCCTGCTTGTGTTACCTCTCTCGCTGTGTCTCTGTCAAATAAATAAATAAAATCTTAAAAAAAAAATAAATAAAGAGTGGACACATTTCTGCATCAGAGGACAGACAGAAATATAAAATATTGCTATATTTTCTCACATATTATTAAATTAGTCCTTTTGTTAATTATTACTAATTGCCACTGTCTCACTTTGTTTAAATAATAGTACTGATGTAAAGAAAAGCCAATACTGCAGAATAATACATAATTTCAAAGAAAATCCTATTTTTCATATTTTTACATTAACTTAATAACACAGATGTGTAATCATTATATATGACACTGTGATGATCTTTCTGGCATATTTGTGGGATTATTAAATTACTTATGTCTTATTTATTCATGGAGACTTGAAATGATGTACTTTTTCTCTGAGGAGTTCTTTTCTGCTGAGTGTTTGGCAACCACTAAGAAAGGGCAGATTTAGCCTAAACTGTGGCCTGGTATTTTTCAGACCATGTCTTTGGAATTCAGCACTCAACAAATGCACATGAGGGTTGCGTGTATTATAGTCCTGAAAGGGCACCTTTGTTTCTCTTGGCCCAGACTCAAGACAAGCCAGGGCTACTGTTTTCCCTGTTTGCCCCATTCTTCTCTTGACTGTCTGCTCCTTCTGGGTGTCAGGCTTTACTGAGGTATCTCATATATAATCCATCCCTTCGTGGGCTGCCTTCTGTTTTCTGTAGAGCAGTCCCTAACCTCAGGATTTTCTTATACCTCTGTATTCTGCTTTTGTTTCATTATTAGCCTCTGGGATTTCCTTTTAATTCTTACCTGATTAAGCATGAATTTAAAATATGTTTATTTTTACATTGTGTCTATCATGTTTAGATTTTTTTTTTATGGGATTTCCTCCCCAGGAGATATGGATACTCTGTTACCTGAAACTGAACCAAGCAAATATTTAAGTGACATTAAAATGCTGTCAAGTGACAGAGTTTGGAAAAATCCCTCCCCCCCCCCGCCCCCACACGGGTTGGAATGAATTGAATTAAAGCGAGAAGTTTGAGGCTGAGGGAGACCATTGTGCTGTGTTAAAGTCTGCATTACTTTAAATAATCAGAGGACACCAGATGTACACCAGGTTGAAATTAGGATGACGTTAGAAGGGATTGAAGCTTTAGTGCTCAGGTGGGGACTTGTTTAGCAAGAAAGCAAATCAGCATAAGGACCAATGAGAAGGAAACACCTAGTATCATTGTATTTGGCGGTTCTCATCACTGCTGCACATAGAAATTTCAAAATACCAGTGTTAGGGCCTGGTATTTTTCAAAGATTTCAATTCCAAAGACATGGTCTGAAAAATACCAGGCCACTAAAGGAACTAAATCCAGATTTCTGGACAAATTGTATTTGGGGGTTTTGAAATGCTCCTCAGTTTATTCTATGCTTATCAGAGTTGCAAACTACTGGATATTAAGAAGACTTGATGTTTGATGAGTTAAGAGTTTAGAATTAGCAATGCATTTGGGATTTCTTGCTGGAAATCAGTTTTGGGTAGTAAAACATTGTCTCTATTCTGCTTTTATTTTCATTTCCTTAAATTTTTATTGTGGAGGTGGTAGTAGGCAAATGCATTGAAAAGAGAAAGGCAGTGACATGTTGTATTATTGTACTTTTCCTAATGAGAAAAGAAATCTCTCTAAAGCTTAGTTCTACTATATTGTTTTTAAGAATCTGAGCTAGAGATAAGCTAAATTGCATTTTTCATTTGTTTTATTGAGTTCTTTTTATAATCTTGGATACAGAAAATTGAAGTGTATATTCTTCACCTGGATCCATGATGATAATAAGTGCTTACTTTAGTAGAACACACATCAATTCACAAAGTGTTGTATTTAAAAGATGGCATTTTCTCCTCAGATTATCAACCATTTCTCCTAAGGACAGCGGAGCAAATATTTAATATTGTGATTTTGCAGGAAACAAAGTCTCAGTGCAACACTGTGACATGAGTTACATGGTTTGCACTTACAGTTTCAACATGCAAAAAGGAGATGTGACTCTACATATTTTAAAACTGATGCCATCTTCTTCTAATAGATTTTTGTGTTGTTGCTTAAAATGCTGTGTATCAGATTAACTCAGTTTCTTCTGACAAATGCTCACTCTTGCAATGTAGTCTACCTTTCCTGGTCTGTGTAAACAAGTGGACGTCTGAGTGCAGGTAATGCGGGTCGATGGAATACAGGCACACTTGTGAATGCTCCTAAGCATGGTGGGGGAGTCTCTTGAGTCTTCTCAGCTTCCTTGCAGTGTCGATGCTTCTTCACTCCTCTCACATCCCATAGTGTGTGCTGGAGGAGTCTGAGTCTGAACATTCTGGGATTCTCCCTCAGCATGCCTGCGGTTTCTGGTGGAGTTCCTACTGCCTTGCCTACCCTTCCCCGCCTCTGCCTCTCTGCTCAAGGACAGGTCACCTTCCTTTGTCTTTCTGGTACACTCATGTCTTTAAAAACTACCCTCAGATCTCTGAGGCTTTCACAAGATATGTAAAGAAAAATGTTTGGAAACAAGGGCAAAAATGAACTACTGGGACTTCAAGATAAAAAGCTTTTGCAAAGCAAAGGAAACAGTCAACAAAACCAAAAGACAACCGACAGAATGGGAGAAGATATTTGCAAATGACCTATCAGATAAAGGACTAGTATCCAAAATCTATAAAGAACTTACCAAACTCAACACTGAAAGAACAAAGAATCCAATCAAGAAATGGGCAGAAGACATGAACAGACATTTCTGCAAAGAAGACATCCAAATGGCTAACGGACACATGAAAAAGTATTCAACATCACTCAGCATCAGGGAAATCCAAATCAAAACCTCAATGAGATACCACCTCACACCAGTCAGAACGGCTAAAATTAACAAGTCAGGAAATGACAGATGTTGGCAGGGATGCGGAGAAAGGGGAACCCTCCTACACTGTTGGTGGGAAAGCAAGCTGGTGCAGCCACTCTGGAAAACAGTATGGAGGTTCCTCAAAAAGTTGAAAATAGAGCTACCCTATGACCCAGCAATTGCACTACTGGGTATTTACCCCAAAGATACAAATGTAGTGATCCGAAGGGGCACATGCACCCCAACATTTATAACAGCAATGTCCACAATAGCCAAACTATGGAAAGAGCCTAGATGTCCATCAACAGATGAATGGATAACGAAGATGTGGTATGTACACACACACACACACACACACACACACACACACACACACACACACACACAATGGAATATTATGCAGCCATCAAAAATGAAATCTTGCCATTTGCAATGATGTGGATAGAACTAGAGGGTATTATGCTAACAGAAATTAGTCAATCAGAGAAAGACAAGTATCATATGATCTCACTGACATGAGGAATTTGAGAAACAAGACAGAGGATCATAGGGGAAGGGAGGGAAAAATGAAAGAAGATGAAACCAGAGAGGGAAACAAACCATAAGAGACACTTAATCTCAGGAAACAAACTGAGAGTTGCTGGAGTAGTGGGGGATGGAGGGGATGGGGTGGCTGGGTGATGGACATTGGGGAGGGTATGTGCTATGGTGAGCGCTGTGAATTGTGTAAGACTGATGAATCACAGACCTGTACCCTTGAAACAAATAATATATGTTAATTAAAAAAAAAAAAAAAAAAGAAAGAAAGAAAAGGAAAACGTTTGGAATCCAGAAAATCATGTCCCTCTTAACAAACTCTGGCTTTCAATTTCTCTTCAGAGTGTGTGAAGGTTAAGTTCAGGATTTTCCTGTAAGGAACAGCTGAGTCAGAGCATGCTATTGAGAGACGTGGTGGAGAAGACCTAGTGGTTCCTGATTGAAAATTCAATCTTGAAATATTTCAAAATATCATAACGTTTTCGTTTTTGAAAGGACACCTAGCTAGTGAATAGCAAAGCCAAAAAAGTAGACCCCTCGCATCTCTAACTTCTGGTGTTTTCTCTTATATCACCATCTTGTTTCCCTTTATACATGATGTTCCTTATATAAAACATCACGGATGATCACAGATTCTTTCTTTCTAGAGTACATGCACACACACATAGACTAACCAATGAGAGTACGCTGTTTAAAAGCCTCTCTCAAAATAAGAAAAAAATTTCTTTTCTATTTCTTTTTTAACAATGAGGAGTTAAACAGAAATTGTCATCACTACGTGTTAGGTCAACCTGATGTATATAAAAACACTATTTTTTTTTTTTTATAATCTGTATTTCTGCAGTGCATCTATAATTAATTGTTAACACCTGTAGAATCCATCTGGCAGCATCCCTGGACTGTGGGTAGGAGCGAGTTTATCCAAGTTACCTGATTCTGATGCAGGATCATGAGCTGATGGTTTCCACTGAATATGTAGAATCATAAACTTCTATACATCAACACTAACTGCCAGGCGGTGTCTGATGGACAGTTTGTTAGTGGCCAGTTTAGCCATCACCCAAATTGACTCCAGGCAAAATAAAATGTTCCCAGCTAAGAAAAACTTGACTGTGATTTCACTTCATTTTTTAGGTGCAAATAAAAACAAAGAATGTGTGTCTTTTGGGAGCAACATGCATTTAAATATGATATCTTTCTAATATAGTTCTGAACTACCCCTGAATAAGAGGCATTGATGTTAATAGTTTGGACTCAGAGAGGGAGATTTTTTTTTTCAGAGAAGGGAATTTTTCCTGATGAATTCATGCTAATTATACATTTGCTAGTATAAGATAGAATGATTATCTTTGTGCTTTCAGCAATATGCCCAAAAAACAATAGGCATTCCAGGTATTCCTGGAACATCAAACCCTGATAATATTTAGGACTTGGTAATTAGACTGATGGGGATGGGAATGATTGTAACTTGAAAGAATGTATTAATTTAGATTATATGATTATTCGTAATACCCATGGACTTATTTCTGAAATGTTGAATATATAAGATGCCATGTAAAGCGCACAGGCTTACGAGTGAAAAACTTGGGTAATTTTCCTCTTTATTTTCATTATGTATATTGCGTGTCTCATTTATTTTTAAATTTGGTTACTTTTTAAATTAGTGATACATTCACATGGCTCGATATTTCAGAAATATAATTGGATATTGAACGAAAAGTCTTCATACCACTGTCAGCTGCCTTCCACCAAATTATTTTCTAACAGATTATTAACGTTAATCACTTTTTGGTGCATTCTTTGAGAGACATCTAATACATGTACTAATAAATTCATACATGCAAATATATTTATATAAATTTTATATATTCATATATACAAATGAACATACGAATAATTGTTAATTATTTTAGTAAATTTTATTAAGTAGGATCAATAAACATAATTAAATTAATTAATATTATTACATAATTATGAATATATTTATATAAATGTGCAGTATAATATATAATTCTGTTATATATAATATAATTATACATATTATAAATTTTGTGTATATAATATTCCCCTACTTAAAAAAGGGTATCATACTATAACACTCTTCTGGGTCTTGCTGTTTGCAATGAGTAATTCTTGGAGATCATTCCATTTCATTATATATACTATCCTCATTTCTTTCTGTAAGAGCATAAAATCTCTTGGTATGGTTGTCCTCTATTGACAAACATTTTGATTTCTCATCTTCTGCTACTACAGACAGTGTTGTGAGGAATAACCATGCATGTATGTATGTGTATTTTTTCCACATTTGTAATGAGAGTTGTATGTACTGGTTTCTGTTTACTCTCTGTATTTTTCTCTTTGCTCATCTATAAAATCAGGATAGTAGTATCCACTGTGCATGTTGATGGTGAAGCTGAAACCATGAAATGTCCATAAAAGTTTAGGACTAGAAAATAATAAATAGTAGTTGTCATCACAATATGTGTTGTGGAGAATGTTGTAACACATATATTTAATTTCTTGACAGCAGAACAAACCTAGGAATTTATCTATTAAAATAATTAAATTAAAGCAGAATTTGAGACTTTTATAAAGCTTGAGTCTATTTTGGTCACACATGTGTAATGAGTTCTACCCATCTATAATATGAAGTAAAGAATTTTCTAAGTAAATGCTTAATTTGGATCTTTTGCTTTGGAGAGACCACCTTTACTGATATTTCTTCTATGGTGACTATCATTCACTCTCAAGCTAACTTGAATCTGACTCCTTTTTCCTATTCTTGAGTGAATTAAAGATTTGTCAGCTTCACATTTCATGCTCAGTATTAGATAAGCAATATTTCTAAAGTAGTTCCTTGCTTTTCTGAGAAGTACAGGTGGCTAAAATGGGAAATACTAAATAGAATTTTTTAAATTAGAAATACATGAGAGAAACTGTTTTCAAGCCTTTGGGGGACCACAGATGTTAAAGATCTATTGAATCTCTGGTTTCCCTTTTTTCAATTTCATTTAATTGAGATGATGTAAGGTTAGCTAGCATTGATGTGGAAAAATAACTTGCCAAGAAGAAATCATTTGGGAAGATTACTAATATGAGTCTATACTTTTTCAGGCCCCCCTTAATATCTTCTGAGAGAAAAAAAAGTCCACAGCATGCTGATAACCAGCAAGAGTAAATACAAATTAAAAAAGAGAAAAATATATATTGATTTCTTTGGTGCAAAGAGAGAGAGACTGCACCTTTACTTTTTCTTACAGCATTTTCTTTAGAAAACTTGTAACTGTGAATTCTTTCACTACCTCTTTGAGATGTAAGTCTTTATACAGGCCTCTTGCCAGTTATACTGTCCATGAATGTCCTTCTCAAGGACATGGGGGACTGCCCCTTGAAATGCAGAGAAGGAAACAAAACCCCCATCTCCCAGCTTCCATGGAAGTGTAAGAGCCAACTTTAGTGGGCACCTTGCTCCAAGTTGCAAAACTGCCTCTCGTGGTGAAGATGTGAGAAGTGTAATTTTCCTTTGGATAAAACCAATTAGCTAACACAGATGGTGACCTGAATTAACAGGTGATTTAGGATGAACTCTGTGTGACAAGTGGTGGTGTTGAATGCTCCTGTTTGAGGACTAGTTAGTGTTCCTCTTGAGAACCTGTGTGGAAGGGGTTGTGTCTGCTCGGTTCTGTCAAAGAGTGCGATTTCTTTTTGGAGAAAAAGGGCTCTCAGCAAGTTATCTGTGATGCATCACATTCTGGTTTAATGCTAATTAATAATACAGTTGTTTTCCTTCTTTTCTGCCTTTGTGGAGAATATTTCTGAGGTGGAAGGAAATTTTGTTTTTAATTATATTTCTCCTATCTAGTCTTTAGAGTTATTAAGATTGCTAGAATGATTTTTCTTTTTTCTTTTTTTCTTTTGTTATGTTAGTCACCATACAGTACCTCATTAGTTTTTGATGTAGTGTTCCATGATTCATTGTTTTCGTATAACACCCAGTGCTCCATGCAGTACGTGCCCTCCTTAATACCCATCACCAGGCCAACCCATCCTCCCACCCCCTCCCCTCTAGAACCCTCAGTTTGTTTCTCAGAGTCCATAGTCTCTCATGGTTCGTCTCCCCCTCCGATTTCCCCCCCTTCATTTTTCCCTTCCTGCTATCTTCTTCTTCTTCTTCTTCTTTTTTTTTTTAACATATAATGTATTATTTGTTTCAGAGGTACAGGTCTGTGATTCAACAGTCTTACACAATTCACAACGCTCACCATAGCACCTCCCCAGCGTCTATCACCCAGCCATAACTATCATCTTTTAAAGGTTTGTTTTTATTAAAAAATATGTATCTATTCTATGAAACATATAGATATATGAATTCTTTGAGTTCATAGCTTTCTTTTTGATTAGTGCCAGGAAATCTACTTAATCCTAAAAATTACTGGGAGATAATACATAATTATTCTCATAATTGTGAGTTAAAACTTATAAAATGTGTTCATAGTGTTTGATATTCCATTGACATTCAATATACAAAGGCAATTTAAGAAGTTCTGTTTTATTTGTAAAAACTATATAGTTCTTTCATGATAAATGATAAGCATTAGATATATAAGGTTAATATATATGCACATTTTAAAGCCGCCTTGGGTAAATATTCCCAAATTACTCTTTATAAAAAAATTGTATCCATTAAAATCCCAATACTTGTGTATGAAGGTTTCAAGCGAAATCAGTCAGTCAGAGAAGGACAAATATCATATGATTTCACTCATGTGGAATTGAAGAAACAAAACAGGTAAACATAGAGGAAGGGAAGGAAAAATAAAATTAGATAAAAACAAAGAGGAAGACAAACCACACCTTCATCAAAGCTATGTATTAATTTTTAAAATATCTCATTAATATTTATTATCTGTGTAATCAACTTCTGTTTCTTTTGGATTTGGTTATTTGGATTTGGATATGTGATGTGTTCTCCTCCTTTATATTGCTGTATTTGATATGCTGATATTGTGTTCAGGAATTTTGCATCTATATTCGTGGGAGAGATTGGTGCATATATATTTTTAATCCTTGTGAAGTTCAGGTGTCAAGTTTATACTCTCCTCAGATCATCATTCCTCTTTTATGATATCTGGAAGCATGGCCATAAAATCGCCATTATTTCTTCCTTAAATGCTTGAATGAAGTCACCAGCCACTTAGTTTCTACCAGGAACAGTGTATGAGGCTCGTTTTATGCAGCGTCTATCTATAGCTGTCTATCCTACCAGCTACCCAGCAGTCACCAGCTTTTTAATCATTTCTACCTAAATAACAAATATCAGGACAGTCCACTTTATGTTTTTCAGCATACACATCATTAACTAGAGTTCCATCTCTTCTGTGGAAAATGTTTATACAAACAAATGCACGTAGTTAAATGTTAGCAAGCACAAACGCGTGTGTAATCTAAGCATCTACTAACCTATAGAAGACTACCGTCACTTTAGGAAAGTTCCTTGTGGCTCTTGCAGGTAAATATCCGTTCTCACTCTCCAAAGGGAGCTACTCTTTGATTTATTTATCTGCCACAGATTAGTTTTACAGCTCTACAACATCAGATAAATGAAATGATACTGTTGTGCAAGGCTCTTTGCACAAAGCATGATGTTTCTGAGATTTATCCATGTTGTTGCATGTATCAGGAGGTTGTGCTGGTTTTGTTGTTGTCCTGAGTAGTGTTCATTGCACGAATATTCCAGTGTGTCCATTGATTCTCATATTGGTGGACATCAGGGTTGTTCTTGTTTTTTTCTGAACACGTTTTCATTTCTCTTAGGTAAGTCCCTAGGATTAGAATTGCTGGTTTCCAGAGCACATCTGTGTGGATAAGAAACTGCCAGATCTTTTTCTGAAGTAGTTGTACCATTTTACCTGCCCCCTTGAAATCTTCAACAACACTCGGTGTTCAGTAATGATACTCTGTAGTGATACTTCAATGGTTTTAATTTCCATTTTTATGTTGAGTGGTAATGTGCACCTTTTCACGTGTTTATTGCTCATTTGAATAACTCCTTTCTAATTTTTTAATTGGGTTGTCTTTTTTGAACATCACACTTCGAGCTCTTTATATATTCTGGATACCTATTTTTTGTCAGAGACTTGATCTGTGAATCTTTTCTTCAAGTCTGAGGCTTGCACAATCATTTTTAAAATATACTTCTACACATAAATTTATTTTTTATTGTTTTTAAAGTTTTTATTCAAATTCCAGTTAGTTGACATACAGTGTAATATTAGTTTCAGGTGTACGATACAGTGATTCAACACTTCCATACATCACCCGGTGTTCATCAGGACAGGTGCACGCCTTCATCCCCATCACCTATTTAACCCAACCCCCACCCCCTTCCCCTCTGGGGACCATCAGTGTGTTCTCTGTAGTGAAGAGTCTCTTTCTTGGTTTGCCCCCCCCCTTTTTTCCTTACACAATCATGTTTTCCTTACAAAACCATGCTTTGTGACTTAGTGAGCAAAGTTTTAATTTTGTTAAAGTCTCATTAATTTTTTTTTCTTTTACTATTTCTGATTTCTGTGACCTCTCTTAAGAAAGTTTGTTCATCCTCCAGTCATGAAGATATTCTCCTAAATTTTCTTCTGCTGCCTTTTTAAGTTTAGATTTACAATGAGGTCTATATTATATTAATTTCTGTGTGGATGTAAAGAAGTAGCAAAGATTTATTTTCTTAGCTGAAGTGAAATTCTCCTAATGCAAAAGTACATTGACAATGGTTTATAAGCACCAACTCTGTTTAGCATCCAGCCATTTTTCATCACCCCAAAAGGACACCCCTATCCATTATTCAGCTGCTTTCTACTATTCTTCCCCCAGCAACTGGCAGCCACCAATCTGTCTCTATGGATTGGCCTGCTCTGGATGTCTCATATAGATGCAGCCATAGAATATGTGACCTTTAGTGCGTGACTTCTTCCACTTAGCATTACTCTGAGGTTTCTCCCGGTTGCAGCCTGTGTCAGCGCTCAGTCATTTTTATGGCTACATAATATTCTGTTTTACGGATAGACCACAATTTGTTTACCCATAGTAAGATTTATTCTTCCCATTACTATTTAAAGTTTATCCATCACCGCTCATCAAAAAGACTTCCCTTTGCCTATTGAACTGCTTTGGTGCTTTTGGTAAAAAGCAAATGAACATGTATGTGTGGGTCTATTTCTGGACTCTCTTATTTTCCATTGATCTGTACTTAAAAATTCATGCTTGTACCATATTATCTTTTTTTAATCCATTTTATTGAGGCATGATCGACATACAAAAAGCCAGGCATATTTATTTATTTATTTTTTTTTTTAAATTTTTTTTATTTTTTTATTTTTTATTTTTTTTAAGATTTTATTTATTTATTTGACAGAGAGACACACAGCGAGAGAGGAAACACAAGCAAGGGGAGTGAGAGAGGGAGAAGCAGGCTTCCCGCAGAGCAGGGAGCCCAATGCGGGGCTCGATCCAAGACTCTGGGATCATGACCTGAGCCGAAGGCAGACGCTTAACGACTGAGCTACCCAGGCATCCCAAGCCAGGCATATTTAATGTATACAGTTTGATGAGTCAGGAATACGTATATACCTGTAAAACCCATCACCACAACCGAGGCCATAAATATATCCATAATCACCAAAGTTGACACCTGCCTGTATTATTACTACTGTTATTGTTATTTTTGATAGTATTTAACATAAAGTCTACCCTATCAGCAAAGTTTTAAGTTTAATACAGTGTTGTTAACAGTGGCATGATGCTTTGTAGTGGATCGCCAGGATTTACTCATCTTGTCTAACTGAAACTTCCTACCCCTTAACTAATGCCTATTTCCTCTTCTAGCCCCTGGCAACCACCATTCCACTCTCCGTTTCTAAGTGTGACTGTTTTAGATTCCTCATATAAATGGCATCATGTTGTATTTGTCTTTTGGTGTCTGGCTTATTTCACTGAGCACAATGTTTTCCAGGTTCATTCATGTTGCAATTGTCAGGATTCCTTCTTTGGTAAGGCTGAATAATACTTCCTTTTATATATACCCCACACTTTCTTTATCCATTCTTCTGTGGATGGATACTTACATTGCTTCCTTATCTTGGCTATTGTGAATAATGCTGCAGTGAACATGGGAATGTTGATATCTCCTTGAGATCCTGGTTTCAGTGCCTTTGGATATATACCCAGAAGTGTAATTGCCACATTGTCTTGATGTTATAGCTTTATAGTAAGGCTTGAGGTTAGATTGACGTTTTCCTCTGTTTTTGGCTATCCTAGGTTCTTGAATTTCTGTGTAATTTTAAGAATCATCACGCTAATTTCTGCAAAAAGCCTGCTGATATTATGATTGGGATTGTATTTAATTTATAGATCAAATTGAATTCAATTTATGAATTTTAGTTTAACTCCATGGTGGCCAGGAAACATTTGTAGTATGATTTCAAATATGTGGAATTTATTGAGATTATATTATGTAACTACATATATTTCTTTTTTTTTTTAATTTTTTTTATTGTTATGTTAATCCCCATACATTACATCATTAGTTTTATATATAGTGTTCCATGATTCATTGTTTGTGCATAACACCCAGTGCTCCATGCAGAACGTGCCCTCCTCAATACCCATCACCAGGCTAACCCATCCTCCCAACCCCCTCCCCTCTAGAACCCTCAGTTTGTTTTTCAGAGTCCATCGTCTCTCATGGTTCTTCTCCCCCTCCGATTTCCCCCCCTTCATTCTTCCCCTCCTGCTACATTCTTCTTCTTCTTTTTTTCTTTCTTAACATATATTGCATTATTTGTTTCAGAGGTACAGATCTGAGATTCAACAGTCTTGCACAATTCACAGCGCTTACCAGAACACATACCCTCCCCAGTGTCCATCACCCAGTCACCCCATCCCTCCCATCCCACCCCCCACTCCAGCAACCCTCAGTTTGTTTCCTGAGATTAAGAATTCCTCATATCAGTGAGGTCATATGATACATGTCTTTCTCTGTTTGACTTATTTCGCTCAGCATAATACCCTCCAGTTCCATCCACGTCGTTGCAAATGGCAAGATCTTATTCCTTTTGATGGCTGCATAATATTCCATTGTATATATATACCACTTCTTCTTTATCCATTCATCTGTTGATGGACATCTTGGCTCTTTCCACAGTTTGGCTATTGTGGACATTGCTGCTATAAACATCGGGGTGCATGTAGCCTTTCGGGTCCCTACTTTTGTATCTTTGGGGTAAATACCCAGTAGTGCAATTGCTGGATCATATGGTAGCTCTATTTTCAACTTTTTGAGGAACCTCCATACTGTTTTCCAGAGTGGCTGCACCAGCTTGCATTCCCACCAACAGTGTAGGAGGGTTCCCCTTTCTCCGCATCCCCGCCAACATCTGTCATTACCTGACTTGTTAATTTTAGCCATTCTGACTGGTGTGAGGTGGTATCTCATTGAGGTTTTGATTTGGATTTCCCTGATGCCGAGCGATATGGAACACTTTTTCATGTGTCTGTTGGCCGTTTGGATGTCTTCTTTGGAAAAATGTCTGTTCATGTCTTCTGCCCATTTCTTGATTGGATTCTTTGTTCTTTTGGTGTTGAGTTTGATGAGTTCTTTATAGATTTTGGATACTAGCCCTTTATCTGATATGTCATTTGCAAATATCTTCTCCCATTCTGTCAGTTGTCTTTTGGTTTTGTTGACTGTTTCCTTTGCTTTGCAAAAGCTTTTTATCTTGATGAAGTCCCAATAGTTCATTTTTGCCCTTGCTTCCCTTGCCTTTGGCGATGTTTCTAGGAAGAAGTTGCTGTGGCTGAGGTCGAAGAGGTTGCTGCCTGTGTTCTCCTTTAGGATTTTGATGGACTCCTGTCTCACATTGAGGTCTTTCAACCATTTGGAGTCTATTTTTGTGTATGGTGTAAGGAAATGGTCCAGTTTCATTCTTCTGCATGTGGCTGTCCAATTTTCCCAACACCATTTGTTGAAGAGACTGTCTTTTTTCCATTGGACATTCTTTCCTGCTTTGTCAAAGATGAGTTGACCATAGAGTTGAGGGTCCATTTCTGGGCTCTCTATTCTGTTCCATTGATCTATGTGTCTGTTTTTGTGCCAGTACCATACTGTCTTGATGATGACAGCTTTGTAGTAGAGCTGGAAGTCTGGAATTGTGATGCCGCCAGCTTTGCTTTTCTTTTTCAACATTCCTCTGGCTATGCGGGGTCTTTTCTGGTTCCATACAAATTTTAGGATTATTTGTTCCATTTCTTTGAAGAAAGTGGATGGTATTTTGATGGGGATTGCATTGAATGTGTAGATTGCTCTAGGTAGGATTGACATCTTCACAATATTTGTTCTTCCAATCCATGAGCATGGAACGTTTTTCCATTTCTTTGTGTCTTCCTCAATTTCTTTCATGAGTATTTTATAGTTTTCTGAGTACAGATCCTTTGCCTCTTTGGTTAGATTTATTCCTAGGTATCTTATGGTTTTGGGTGCAATTGTAAATGGGATCGACTCCTTAATTTCTCTTTCTTCTGTCTTGTTGTTGGTGTATAGGAATGCCACTGACTTCTATGCATTGATTTTATATCCTGCCACTTGACTGAATTCCTGTATGAGTTCTAGCAGTTTTGGGGTGGAGTCTTTGGGATTTTCCACATAAAGTATCATATCATCTGCAAAGAGTGAGAGTTTGACTTCTTCTTTGCCAATTTGGATGCCTTTGATTTCTTTTTGTTGTCTGATTGCTGTGGCTAGGACTTCCAATACTATGTTGAATAGCAGTGGTGATAGTGGACATCCCTGCCGCGTTCCTGACCTTAGGGGGAAAGCTCTCAGTTTTTCCCCATTGAGAATGATATTCGCTGTAGATTTTTCATAGATGGCTTTTATGATATTGAGGTATGTACCCTCTATCCCTATACTCTGAAGAGTTTTGATCAAGAAAGGATGCTGTACTTTGTCAAATGCTTTTTCTGCATCTATTGAGAGGATCATGTGATTCTTGTTTTTTCTTTTGTTAATGTATTGTATCACGTTGATTGATTTGCGGATGTTGAACCAACCTTGCAGCCCAGGGATAAATCCGACTTGGTCGTGGTGAATAATCCTTTTAATGTACTGTTGGATCCTATTGGCTAGTATTTTGGTGAGAATTTTTGCATCCATGTTCATCAGGGATATTGGTCTGTAATTTTCCTTTTTGATGGCGTCTTTGTCTGGTTTTGGGATCAAGGTAATGCTGGCCTCATAAAATGAGTTTGGAAGTTTTCCTTCCATTTCTATTTTTTGGAACAGTTTCAGAAGGATAGGTATTAATTCTTCTTGAAATGTTTGGTAGAATTCCCCTGGGAAGCCATCTGGCCCTGGGCTTTTGTGTTTTGGGAGATTTTTGATGACTGCTTCTATTTCCTTAGTGGTTATAGGTCTGTTCAGGTGTTCTATTTCTTCCTGGTTCAGTTTTGGTAGTTGATACATCTCTAGGAATGCATCCATTACTTCCAGGTTATCTAATTTGTTGGCATAGAGTCGCTCATAATATGTTCTTATAATTGTTTGTATTTCTTTGGTGTTGGTTGTGATTTCTCCTCTTTCATTCATGATTTTGTTGATTTGGGTCATTTCTCTTTTCTTTTTGATAAGTCTGGCCAGGGGCTTATCAATCTTGTTAATTCTTTCAAAGAACCAGCTCCTAGTTTCGTTGATCTGTTCTACTGTTCTTTTGGTTTCTATTTCATTGATTTCTGCTCTGATCTTTATTATTTCTCTTCTCCTGCTGGGTTTAGGCTTTATTTGCTGTTCTTTCTCCAGCTCCTTTAGGTATAGGGTTAGGTTATGTACTTGAGACCTTTCTTGTTTCTTGAGAAAGGCTTGTATTGCTATATACTTTCCTCTTAGGACTGCCTTTGCTGTATCCCAAAGATTTTGAATAGTTGTGTTTTCATTTTCATTGGTTTCCATGAATTTTTTTAATTCTTCTTTAATTTCCTGGTTGACCCATTCATTCTTCAGTAGGATGCTCTTTAGCCTCCATGTATTTGAGTTCTTTCTGACTTTTCTCTTGTGATTGAGTTCTAGTTTCAAAGCATTGTGGTCTGAAAAGAGGCAGGGGATGATCCCAATCTTCTGGTACCGGTTGAGACCTGATTTATGACCTAGGATGTGATCTATTCTGGAGAATGTTCCATGGGCACTAGAGAAGAATGTGTATTCCGTTGCTTTGGGATGGAATGTTCTGAATATGTCTGTGAAGTCCATTTGGTCCAGTGTGTCATTTAAAGTCTTTATTTCCTTGTTGATCTTTTGCTTAGACGATCTGTCCATTTCAGTGAGGGGGGTGTTAAAGTCCCCCACTATTATTGTATTGTTGTCGATGTGTTTCTTTGCTTTTGTTATTAATTGCCTTATATAATTGGCTGCTCCCATGTTAGGGGCATAGATATTTACAATTGTTAGATCTTCTTGTTGGATAGACCCTTTAAGTATGATATAGTGTCCTTCCTCATCTCTTATTACAGTCTTTGGTTTAAAATCTAATTTGTCTGATATAAGGATTGCCACCCCAGCTTTCTTTTGGTGTCCATTAGCATGGTAAATGGTTTTCCACCCCCTCACTTTCAATCTGCGGGTGTCTTTGGGTCTAAAATGAGTCTCTTGCAGACAGCATATCGATGGGTCTTGTTTTTTAATCCAATCTGATAGCCTGTGTCTTTTGATTGGGGCATTAACCCGTTTACATTCAGGGTAACTATTGAAAGATAGGAGTTCAGTGCCATTGTATTGCCTGTAAAGTGACTGTTACTGTATATTGTTTGTGTTCCTTTCTGGTCTATGTTGCTTTTAGGCTCTCTCTTTGCTTAGAGGACCCCTTTCAGTATTTGTTGTAGGGCTGGTTTCGTGTTTGCAAATTCCTTTAGTTTTTGTTTGTCCTGGAAGCTTTTTATCTCTCCTTCAATTTTCAATGACAGCCTAGCTGGATATAGTATTCTTGGCTGCATATTTTTCTCATTTAGTGCTCTGAATATGTCCTGCCAGTCCTTTCTGGCCTGCCAGGTCTCTGTGGATAAGTCTGTTGCCAATCTAATGTTTCTACCATTGTAGGTTACATATCTCTTCTCCCGAGCTGCTTTCAGGATTTTCTCTTTGTCTCTGAGCCTCGTAAGTTTTACTATTAGATGTCGGGGTGTTGACCTATTTTTATTGATTTTGAGAGGGGTTCTCTGTGCTTCCTGGATTTTGATGCCTGTTTCCTTCCCCAAATTAGGGAAGTTCTCTGCTATAATTTGCTCCATTATACCTTCTGCCCCTCTCTCTCTTTCTTCTTCTTCTGGGATCCCAATTATTCTAATGTTGTTTCGTCTTATGGTATCGTTTATCTCTCGAATTCTGCCCTCGTGATCCAGTAGTTGTTTATCTCTCTTTTTCTCAGCTTCTTTATTTTCCATCATTTGGTCTTCTATCTCACTGATTCTTTCTTCTGCCTCATTTATCCTAGCAGTTAGCGCCCCCATATTTGATTGCACCTCATTAATAGCCTTTTTGATTTCTACTTGGTTCGATTTTAGTTCTTTTACTTCTCCAGAAAGGGTTTCTCTAATAACTTCCATGTTTTTTTCAAGCCCAGCTAGTATCTTTAAAGTGATGATTCTGAACTCTAGATCTGACATTGTACTAATGTCCGTATTGAGTAGGTCCCTGGCAGTCGGTACTACCTCTTGTTTTTTGTTGAGGTGATTTTTTCCGTCTTGTCATTTTGTGCAGAGGAGAATAGATTAATGAGAGAACAAAATGCTAGCAGGGTAACAACGTCCCCAGAAAATATACTCTAAACAAATCAGAAAAGACCTGAAGCAGTGGGAAAGGAAAGGGAAAGAGAGAAAAAAGAAAAGGAAAGAAAAAAAGAAAAAAGAAAAAGATAAAGATAAAAACAAACAAAAGCAGAACAAAACAAAACAAAACAATAACAGAATGTGATCAAATATGATCAGGCTGGATTATAGATCAGTGCCACCCACTAGATTTTGGGTGTATTTTGGTCTGTTAAAAGAAAGTCCCTCCCAAAATTTTAAAGAAAGAAAACTTATATATGTACAAAAATAAGGGTTGATATGATGAGGGGATGGAATATGACTGTAAAGATGGAAATTATAAAAAATTTTAAAAAAGGATTTGATAAGTTGTTTGAAAAAAGAAAGAAGAGGATTAAAAAAAAAAAAGAAAGAAAGAAAAAAGGGAGAGAATGTGATCAGGCAGGGGAGTAGAAAAAAACCATACACTAGAGATTTAGAGTATATTTTGATCTGTTAGAAGAAACTATCTCAAGATTTTAAAGAGAGAACAACTTATATATATATGCCAAAAATACGGGTAACTACTATGAAGGGATAGAATATGACTTTAAAAATGAAAAATAAAAATGTTTTTTTTTTTAAAAAAGGGATTGATAAGATGTTGGTTGAAAAAGGGAAAAAGAAAAATTCAAAAAAAAAGAAAAAAGGAAAAAAGAAAAAAAGACAGTTAAAAAAAATAATTAACTTTGAAAGACTAAAGAATCATGGTAAAAAAGCCATGAATTCTATGTGCAGTGTTCCCCTAGCGCTGGAGTTCTGCCGTTCTCATTGATCGGTAAACTTGGTCTTGGCTGGCTGTTCTCGCTGATCTTCTGGGGGAGGGGCCTGTTGCCGTGGTTCCCAAATGTCTTTGCCGGAGGCAAAATTGCCCCGCCCTTGCCGGTCCGGGCTAAGTAATCTGCTTGGGTTTGCTCTCCGGAGCTTTTGTTCCCTGCAAGCTTTCCGTACAGCTTTGGAGGCGGAGAGTGAAAATGGTGGCCTCCCAGTCTCCGCCCCGGCGGAGCCGAGAACTCGGGGTCCCGCTCCTCAGGGAGCCCTCAGAGAAAAGCCGTCAGTCACTCCCGTCTCCCCGGTCTCCGGCCGCACTCCGCGCTCACCCGGCCTGTGACCGCGCCTTTCTATCTGGCACCCGACCCCGGGTGGAGTCTCCAAACCCAGCAGATCCCCGCGATGCACTCCCGCACCTCTCCTCCCGGGGGAAGAAGGGGAGTCTCCCCGGATCTGCCGCTTGTTGGGTCCCTGCTGGAGGAGCAGTGGCCCAACTGTGCCGCGGATCACGGTTTATGGCAACCCCGAGCTGAGAGCCCGCGCCTGGGCTCCGTCTCTGCAGCCGGCTTCCCTGCTCCGATACCTGGGAGCTCTGCCGCACTCAGGCACCCCCGGTCTTTCTGTGACCCCGAGGGTCCTGAGACCACACTGTCCCGCGAGGGTTCCACCCCCCACTTCGCCACCAGAGTGACGTCCCTCAGCGGAGCAGACTTCTAAAAGTTCCGATTTTGTGCTCCGTGGCTCTATCACTTGCCAGAAGCGGCCGTCGGAGGCCCCTCCCCCGCTGTCTATCCTCCCGAATATCGCCTCGGATTCACTTCTCCGCACGTCCTACCTTCCAGAAAGTGGTCGCTTTTCTGTTCAGAGAGTTGTTGCTCTTCTTTTCTTTGATCTCCTGTTGAGTTTGTAGGTGTTCAGAATGGTTTGATCCCTATCCAGCTGAATTCCTGAGAGGAGACGAAATCCAGGTCTCCTACTCCTCCGCCATCTTGCTCCGCCCTCCGTAACTACATATATTTCAAGAGATTTTTTTTTCAGCTTAAAGATTTAATATGTCTTTAAGAAATTTTTTGTAGTGTTGGAGGTCCCCAAGTATTCTATGGTTTTGCATGGCTTTGAATGTTTACTCTATTTACTATAGTTTAACTCTGGTAATTGGTTGGGGAGGGAGAGAGAATGTGCTTCCAGAGGAGGTACACTCTGATTTTCTTTCTATGTGTTTGATTTCATTCTTTTTTATGGCTGAGTAATATTCCACATATATATGGAATTCCATATATATGGAATATTATATATATGGAATATTATATATATGCCACTTCTTCTTTATCCCTTCATCAGTCAATGGACATTTTGGCTCTTTCCATAATTTGGCTGTTGTTGATAATGTTGCTATAAATTTTGGGGTGCATGTATTCCTTTTAAATCTGTATTTTTGTATCCTTTGGGTAAATACCTAATAGTACAATTGCTGGATCATAAGATAGTTCTTTTTTTTCACTCTTTGAGGAACCTCCATACTGTTTTCCAGAGTGACTGTACCAGTTGTATTCCTATCAACAGTGTAAGAGGGTTCCCTTTTCTCTGCATCCTCGCCAACACCTGCTGTTTCCTGTGTTGTTAATTTTAGCCATTTTGACAGGAGTGAGGTAATATCTCATTTTGGTTTTGATTTGAAGTTCCCTGATGATGAGTGATGTTGAACATATATTCATATGTCTGTTGGCCATCTGTATGTCTATGTGTTTGAGATGAACTAATTTCTAGCAGTTAGTTGCTCATTAGAACACTTCCCTACCTCTTAATACTCCTTGGCTACACCCACACTTTAAACTTAGGATAAATGTCCCTTACACCTACTACCTTGTTGGAGCGAAGATTACCTTGAGAATATGTGCTCTCTCTCACTTACACATCCTTTGACCTTACTTAGCTTGAAGTTCTCTGAACCTCTTCCTCCTCTTTAAATGTTTCTTCTTCTTGTCCTTCCAGCAATGATTATTTCCAAGTAGGTTTTGCTTTATGTCTAATTTTATCCACTTTTTATTTAAGGCTTGTTTTTCCTTTGAGGAGTATGGTTGGAAACATGGCTGTTTACATTTAGCTTCACCAGATGAGGTTCTAGAAACACCGAAGGATATTGTGGACATTGATGACGACCAAGGAAGTTCTTTATATCTATTGAACCCTTTTTATTTTTAATCTGGGGTATTTTCTGAGATCCTCCAACTGTTAAGCTGAGAAGTGGGGAATCCTCCTATCATACCTGCTCTGATCACTCACCTCATAGGCACTAAAGTTTTGTGAGAAGTTATTTTTTACTTTTTATTTGGGGTCACCTTTTTGTTTTTTATTTTTTTGGTTTTGGTTTTGTTTTGCTTTGTTGTTAATAAATATTCATTAGCTATAGTGCCAGGAGAACTATGGAAAGCCATTTTTGAGTGACAGTTACCAGTTTTTAACTATTCATTTATTTCCTCAGGTATTGTCTGTTCCATATAGATCTAACAGTAAATTCCACTTATAGAACTCCTCCTTTATTGCCTTATCTTTATGCACTCATTCATTCTTGAGGACATGTTTGTAAGAAGCAGTACTTGACAATGGATATAGAGATGAATCACCTGTGTTTATGAATATGAGGCTTATGGGACCAGAATTAGGCTTTCAGCAATTTGGATATGCTGTAGAGAAAAATTATTTAGGCATACAGAGTAAGAGTTCTAGAATGTTTTGTAAAAATGCAATATATAGTGTATATAGATATAGAGATATTTATATATATGTATTAAATACATGCACACATTTTCCTGCACTTGAACAAAATGATGGTGAAGCTGGCTTTCTATACTACATTACTGCATTCTGAGAAAACTCATAGTAAATCAAAAGAATCTCAAAGGACTTGAAATCTGTAGCTAGGAAAAGAAAAAGACTGAGAGAGAAAATGACCAGCTTGGTTCTCCACTTCTGTTTTTATTCAGAGTATTTCCAGAGGTAACCAGTACTAAATACAGCCCCCATGTTACCATCTGTTGTCTTCCCTAATCAATTTTTTGTTTCGTTAATGGAATTGCTTTCCTTAATATTAAAAAAAAAAAATTAATAGTTAAATTAATGGAAATATTTTCCATGCTTAACTTTTAAAATTTACCTGCAGCCTGTGAAACTATTGTTTCCTTCCTCATGACTTTTCTACTATCTATTCCCTCAGATTTTTTCTCTAAGTATATGGTTTTATTAGAGAATATCAATAACCAGAATTGACTCAAGAAATAGGAACCTCAACAGACCAATAATTATAATAGGAATTAGAAAGGTGTTCAGAGAGCTGTGTCCCCCAAATGGCAGCAGGTCCAGGTAGTTTAAAAGTGAATCCCACCAAACTTACAGAGACCAGAAAATCCCTATGCGCTATAACCGCTCTGAGAATATGAAATTTTCCGACTTATTTTACAGGGTTAACATAACCCCAATAACAACACATGGACCCCGAAGAAAGTAAAACATAGGATTATTTCAGTAGGTGCCAAAGCATATGAATCTCTTTTCTTTGTTTGGAAATTCTTCAACTTCGGACTCTTTGGAGAAGGAGAACCTGCCTCCTGTTACAGAAATGTGCTCACCAGACTGTCTTGTAGCTGGGTCATCGGCAGGGGACCAGCCTCAACCCAGACTGTCAATCAACAGCTAGTATTACAGAGGAGGAGGCGCCTTCTGGGATTCTGTCCCTGCAGCAGAAAAGCTGTGTGTTTCCTCAGATTCTCTTATCTTAGCCTATCCTTTAAATATCTTTACTCCAAAGACTTGGGCTTCTGCCTTGTAGTTCTATACCATTTTCCATTTACTCTTATTCATTTTCTTGCTAACATTTCTCAAATATTCGTCTCCACCCCAGAGTTCTATTTATGTATTTATATCCTATTGCCCATTTATTATATCCACTTAAAATTGACAAACCCTTGTATTTCTAACTTCTATTACTTTTTTAAGTTTATAGATATATACTAATATATGAGTATTAGAAAATCCATGTGAATGATTTATTATTATCTTATTCTGGTTTCCTGCAAAATGAATCATTTAGTATGGGAATGTGACCCCAGGGAGCAGAAGTGAGAACTGAAGGATGGAAGATAAATGGAGGGGGGGGAGCATATGCTATTTATTTGGTCATTGCCTATGGCCACTGATTTCTTGACCCTAAAGACCTTCTCAGGAATGTCATGAAATATGTCTTTTGTGCCTTGTCTGTTTAAAGCAAGAAAATGGGGAGCATTTATCATCAGTTCTCATGCTCCATTAATCAAAGGGGTAACCCACTGGTCCCAAGTCCCCTGCATTTCTACGCTGAGCACGCGTAAGTACAGATCTGTTCCTGTGTGCGCCCCAGTTGGGGGAAGTTAGGGCTCACTGCCCAAGCCCCCAGCAGCCTCTGTCAGCTTCCATTTGTGCAAACCTCAGTGAAGCATGCCTGCCATCGGTCCTGGTGGCAGGGTCAAGAGCATACCGAGAGGCCAAGGGGTTTTTCCATGCTGCACTAAAGACATCTAATGCAATCTTAGTCACAGACCTAAGGAAAAACACGAGGGGATTACCACCTCCACAGGGGTTAAAAAGGCATTTGGACATCTTCAAGTTATGTTGTTCTTAATTAAAAAAAGAAAGAAAGAAAGAAACACTAAAAAAACCCCACAGTCAGTAAAATAGGTAGCAATAAAAATATCTTGAACACACACATACACATCACAGCAAAGATTACCCTACTGAAAGGCAAAATGTGGATTTATAATGACTAAAGCCGGAAAATAGGAGCATCCCCATTACCGTTAATATTTTGAACTCTAATGGAAGTATTAACAAACATATTAACCAAGAAGGATAAAACAGAAGTTGAGAAGGGAATAGGTAAAAGTATTTCTACTTTTTTTTTTTTTTTTTTTTTAAGAGTGAGAAAACAGGGGTGGAAGGAAGGCAGAGGCAGAGGCAGAGGGAGAGGGAGAGGGAGAATCTTAAGCAGGCTCCACGCCCATTGTGACCAGCTCCATGCAGGGCTCGATCCCACGACCCTGACCTGAGCCGAAATCAAGAGTTGGACGCTTAACCGACCGCACCACCCAGGTGCCCCTATTACTATTTTTTAATTATAGGATTATATTCTATAAAAAAAAAATTCACCGTCGATCTACTATAAACAATAAGAGAACACAAAAAGATAGAGAAGAGAATGTTAGTATACAGATATTTAGCAATAATGACAGGTTGCAGTATATAATGGAAGAAAAATATCTAAGTGAGAAAATTAAAATACACAGAAATAAACTTAACAAGATATGCAAAAAGCTGATATAAAAAATGTCTTAAATATAATTGGGACCTAAAATTAGGCCTGTACACATGCAAAAAAATATACCTTGAATAGATATTCTCAATATTTTAATGTTATCAGTTCTCCCTACTTATGTTTATAAATGTATTCTGGGACTAATAAAAATATTAATAATTTTATTTTGTGGAACTTGGCAAGTGGATTCTAACAGTCATATGGATAAACAAGGAAGCACACAAGGAAGAGGAAGAGCAGAACCAGAATCCTAATTTCTAACATATGAAAACATACCGCAGAGTCTCAGGAATTGACGGTTTGGTTCAATTCTATGCAGATGCAGACAGAGCAAAGACACCCCATAGATCCAAACCTACTGAAATAGATTCAAATAAATAGAGTACTTCAGAATGCGGTGCAAGAAATTTCTCAACCAAGGGAGATAGGAGGGTAAAAATAGACTTAAAAAAACTATTTTATTTGTTTTAAGATTTTTTATTTATTCATTTGAGAGATAGAGAGAGCTGCCAGTGAGTGCACGAGCTGGAGGAGGGGCAGAGAGAGAGGGAGAAGCAGACTCCCGACTCCCGACTGAGCAGGGAGCTGGACAACACAGGGCTCCATCCCAGGACCCCAGAATCATGACCTAAGCCTGAGCTGAAGGCAGATGCTTAACCAACTGAGGCACCCAGGCGCCCCCCCAAAAAACTATTTTAGAATAAGTTTAGATTCACAAAAATATGGCAAAAAGAGTGTGAGTTTCTGGCTGCCTCTCACCCCAATTGTCTGCATTGCCAAGGTGCATTTGTTAAATCCAGTAGGTTTACATTGAACTCCAGGCTGGATTCAAATTTCCCCAGGGTCCCAGTGCTGTTCTGTTCTATCCAGGATCCCAGTAGGTCCCATGCTGCATTTGGTCATACCTCCGCGGTCTTCTCTGCTTTGTGAAAGACTGGGTCTTTCCTTATTCATCTATCTTTTCTAACAGTGTTGAGATATGCAGGTCAGGGATATAGGATTCACCTCTTCAGGTCTGTCTGCTGTCTTGCTCATGATTAAATTGGAGCTTTGGGTTTGGGGGAGGAATACTCCAGAGGTGAGAACATCATGTTGGGAATAATATGTAACATTTACCAGATTTCTCACTGTACAGTTTACATGTTTTTACTTTCTATACTCAGTAAATTTGGAAGCAAGCCGCTGAGACCAGCTCACATTAAAAGGGGCAGGAGTTGTCTCAACAGTTTTATTTAGAATTCTTTTGTAAGGAAGAGTTGTCTCCCCCAACCCCCCAAATAAGGTCGAATCAACATTTACACTCCAATTACCTCAAAGATTTAAAAGCAAAAATTAAAACTGTAAGCTAATATGGGCTGTTTTTGTTGTTTTTGTTTTTGTTTTTAATAATGTCAATGTGGCAAAGTTCAAGTATAAATCAAGACCTAGATGAGGTTCTAAAAAACCTGTACGGCTTACAATATACAAAAAAAGATGAAAATGCTAGGATTGACAGAAACACCATACACAAAGACAAAAATGTGTGACAAAATGGGAAAATATATGCATCATATTTTACACAAGGGTCTCATGTCCTTTATGTGTATGGATATTTTTGAGATATAAAAAAGTAAAGGAACAAAATATAGACAAATAGGCAATAGACATGAACACATATTTCACAGAGAAGATGTTCCTTAAATATGTGAAAATGTGCTCATATTCAGTATGACAGAAATTCTAATTAGAACCACTGTGAGTCTGTATTTTCCAATTATCAGATTAATAAAAATCCAAAATTCGATAACATACACTGTTAACGAGGGTATGAAGAGGTAAGCACCCTCGTACATCTTTGAAGGGAGTGAAAAATTGTGCATCCCATATGTGAAGAAAGCCATTAATATTAATGAAGATAAAGAATGCATTTACCCTTTGGCACAATGGTCTTTCTTTTAGGGATTTATTTCACAGATATAATTTATAAATACAAAAGTGGCAAAGGAACAAGTTTAGATAAAAGATTGAGAACAATATAAGTTGTGCTGTATTTATAATTCATACAAAGAAATACAATTTATATAATACAGATATAATGCAGATTTTATATTAGGCTTGTTAATATTTCAGTTTCTATAATTTTGCTGATTTTATGTCAACCTTATCTATTGAGAACTGAAAGAGGTAGGTTTAAATCTCTTGCTAAATTAATGATTTCCATCTTTTAGGGATAGAAACGAAATCAATTTTTTTAAATAATTCAATGACCTTGCTAAATTATCTTATTAATCTAATTACTTGTGATATATTTTGCAGTTTCTATATAGTGATAGGTAAAGATTGTATTCTTTCTTCTGTGATGATTGAATTTGTATGGCAACTTAGCTAGGCTCTTGTTCCCAGTTGTTTGGTCAAAGGCTAGTCTAGATAGTGCTGTGAAGGTATTTTTTGGATGTGACTAACATTTACAATCAGTTGACTTTAAGTAAAGGAGATGTCCCTCCATAATGTAGGGGAGCCTTTTGTTCAAGTTCTTAAAAACAAAGACTGAAGTTTCCTGGGCGGGGAGAAGGGGCAGGTGAGAAGGAATCTTACCTCAGCACTACAACATTGAAACACTCCCAGTTTCCAGCCTTGGGACCCAGGACCATAATATCAACTCACCTGCATTTCCAGACTGTCAGTTTGTCCTACAGATTGCAGACTTCCTAGCCCCCACAGACACATGAGCTAATTTTTAAAATGAGCTTCTCTCTCTCTCTGTATATGTATGTGTGTGTATGCATAAAAAAATAGAGTAATATAACTAATAAATAATATATATTCTAGAAACTAAATGAAGTATTAACAAGCCTGTTATAAAATCTCTATTGCATGAGTTGTCTGTCTTTGTTTGAATTGTAAATATATTATAACTTGTTGTTTTCAAGCCTTTATTTTTTGATAACAGAAATCCTGCCAAAACTAGACTTGTTCATTTGTCACTTTTGTATTTGTGAAGCTACATCTGTAGGATAAATTCTGTGTTTAGTATGTATTTCCTGTTTTTCAAAGAAATGCTTGAAACCTTTTATCATTAAAAATTAATTTGGGGGTCGTATTCCTTAGGTCTTTTAGATTTTGGAGCTCGCAAGCATTCCCTCCCTTAGATCATATTTTGTTTCAATATTACCTTAGGAAGAGTAAATACATGAGTTTTAGTTTTGAAAAAAAATGTCAATATATTTGGTGTTACAGCTTTCTGTGTGGGATTCAATGTGAATATGGTAAATGTCAAAATGGTAAAATTTGTACTCTTTTTTTCCCCTTGGTTGCTGGTATTATTTTTCTCATAACGTTGCATAAAGTTAAGGGGACTTTCCTGGTATAGAACAAAGTGATTTCTAGCCTCCTCTGACTGTAGTGGGATTCAGTCAGGTGAAGGAGATTTAGCCATATTTTTCCTTCAAGCTAAGAATATGATAAAAATGAAAATCATTTGATTCTGTAAATTTCCTGATTGCTCATATCGCTGTAAATATTACTAGTATAAAATTTATTATACTTAATTCTGGACTTTCTTTATTAAAAATGTTAGAACATTATAGAAATATCATTTAATGGCTTGCTATTTACAATATCTATCAAAATATAAACTTAAATGGTAAGTGTAGTACATTCCCATTATTTAGACACCCATTAAATATATTTAAAATATTATTTTATTTACAAATTTTAATAAATATGATTTATAGTTCCTCATAATGCCAAAGGTGACATATAGTGAATTCTATAAAAAATATTTTTTAAATCTTCAGAATTACCCATTTATAATGCAGTTGGCTTACTCTTTAATCATTCTTGTTCTAAATAGTTTGACCTTATGTTACCTTTTGTATTTTGCATTCTACTGAAATCACCTGAATGTCTAGTTACTTATCTTAAAGAAAATGTCTTCAGAACAATTTTTTAAAAGTAACTTGTGGAGGAATTCTTCTTCAATTTGAAGTAGTTTTGCAAATATATTTATAATTCTGGTGCATATCAGAAATTTTTTGCTAGTATAATCATTATTCTCATTGTAATCTCAGAAGAAGAAACTGAGTCCCTGAGAATAGGTAATTTGTTCAACATCAGAGAGTTAGTAAGTGGTAAGAGAGACTTGAGTACAGAATTGTGTGATTCCTAGACCTAACTCTTAGCCATTGCGATTATGTACCTACCCAAATACCTGTTCATTACCCCTGTCTACATCCTCATTAAAAATATTTTCTTGGTCAAACAAATTCTATAAGCATCAGCTTTGTTTGCTTCTTTTGTTGTAAACCACTTTGATTTGAGGCATATGAACCTTAACTTTATCTTTCCCAGCTAGAAATTGGTTATCTGAAAAACTGTCAGTGATACATTGTTTAAAAAAAAAAAAAAAGGCAACGTAAATGAAAACAGTGCATAGGCTGAACTTATGGGGATGAAACCATGACTGTCTTCAGAGACTGGAAAAGACAATGAGGGTAGTTTGGAAAGGAGGCCAGCAAGCCTATTAGTGATGTCGGTAGTCATGTGGGAGTATACATGGATACGCAGGATACACTTGCGCCTTGAATGCCCATGGTATTCCTTCATGCAATTAAACACAATTAATTTTAGTAGTCTTATCACTGCATTCTATGTCTAGCATATATTATTTCAGGGTCAGCCTGGTGATGGGTATTGAGGAGGGCACGTTCTGCATGGAGCACTGGGTGTTATACAAAGACAATGAATCATGGAACACTACATCAAAACTAATGATGTAATGTATGGTGATTAACATAATAAAAAAAATGTATTGCAACATTTCACTGTTGAGTTCCAAAAGCAAAGAATGGGGTGACAACAACCATAGAGCAGGTTTTATAGACTTGTCGATAAATTACAGCAGAACTAGAAGGAGGGCTGAAGGCGCACACTCACGAAGTTGTGCCAGTGTGTTACTACAAAGGTGTAAGGAGCTTTATATCCTAGCGTCCTGTCATAGGCCATCTGTACGTACATACCTTGCATCAGGAACTATTCCTATCCTATATTTTTAAGTTCTCATTTTTACTGACTCTTTTTTTACCAGCATTTGAGTAATATCAATTCTGTTCCATCTTAAGGTCAACAACAGTAACCAGAATTCTTTTTCTTTTTACTTACTGTTTTTTTTTTTTCTTTTCATCATGATAAGTGTACTTTTAATCCCCATCACCTATTTACCCCATCCCCCTCCCCTCCTCTCTAGTAACAATAAGTTCGTTCTCTATAGTTAAGAGTCTGTTTCTTGGTTTCTCTCTCTCTAATTTTCTTTCCTTTGCTCATTTGTTTTGTTTCTTAAATTCCACATATGAGTGAAAACATAAGGTATTTGTCTTTCTCTGACTGGCTTGTTTTGCTTAGCATTATAGTTAACAGATCCATCCACACCGTTGCAAGTGGCAAGATTTCATTCTTTTTTATGGCTGAATAATATTCCATTGTGTGTGTCTGGAACTTGGGAGCTCCCAACCAAAATATTGGGAGCACTTCTTTCTTGCTTTAGTAATTAGATTGATCAAATAATTTTAATTAATTTATTTTTAAGTTTCTAAGTAATTTATGTTTAAGTATCTTAAAGAGCTCAAAAATATTTTAATACATACATATACAAGCTTTCTGTTCCTTTCTCTCTTTTCATGATGCAAATGTTCATTTGCTTGGTTTCCTATAATTCACATAGTCTTTCTTCACTCTTATATTATTTTTTCTTTTTGTTCCTCTCAGTAGTTAATTTCAAATAGTCTGTATTAGATTTTGCAGATTTGTCTTTCTGCATGATCAAGTTTTTTGCTGAAGTTCCCTATTGGATTTTTTCAGTTCTTTTACTGTATTCCTCAGCTCCAAGATTTGTTTGGTTCTTTCTTTATGATTTCTATTTCTTTATGAAATTTCTTATGTTGTTCATTTATTGTTTTCCTGATCCCCTTTGATTGTCTGTGCTCTCTTGACTTTCATTAAGTTTCTTTACAATGATTATTTCATATTCTTTCGCAGGCAAATTGTAGATCTCCATTTCTTTGACGTCAGTTACTGGACCATTATTAATGTCCTTTGGTGGTGTCATGTTTGCCTTAATTCAGTGATCCCTAGAGTCTTGCACTGGTGTCTGTGAATTTAAAGGAGCAAATATTTTTTCTAGGCTTTTTTGGAGTAGGCATGGTCTATAAAGACCTTCTCTTGTTAGTTCCCCAGGCTGACAGAATTACCTCTGGAATTCTGAGCCAGGGGCTTGGGTGGAGGCAAATCATTTGGTCCCTGGGGGCATAGGACTGCCTCCAGGAATTTGTTGGGAGCCATACTTGTTATGCAGAGTCTCTCCATAATTTTCCCATTTTTATCAGTCTTTCAACATATTACTAAAATAAATAACTAATTATTTTAGTTTCAACCACATACTAATTTAGTTTCACCCATGTTTGTTTTCCCCTAAATATCTATCTCTGCTATAATGTTACTTCCGATTAGCAAATCAATGCTTTAATGAACATGAAGAAAAACAGGATTATCCTTGGCTTCATTCGAGAATCATAGAAACATTTTATTAATTTTCTTGAACTGTGATTCCCTACTGTGATGTTAACTCATTTTAGAACTGATAGCATTATAGTATTTATAACCAGAAAGGTCTACAAACAAGATCTAATTTTATTTTTAACTTTTCAGTATCACATAGCTTTTAATTTTTTTCCATTGACCCTTTGCTTTTAAAATAATATGTCTACCAAAATAGTATAAAAGTAAAAATAAATTATAAGGTTTTAAAATTTATATTTATCCAATACCTGCAGCTGTTAATCAGATATTTTTATTACATAGATTGCTATGTAAATGTTTAATAAAATATATGATATTTGCCATAATACAAAAAAGTTAAAATCAATATATTTGTTACTGTTTGAACCAAGTGTTGGGAAACAGAAATGCAATATCAGTTTGGCTTTTTGAAAGACTGAAATCAAATTCCATTTCTGAATTTAATTGGAGAACCCAGACTTTACATACACTGACCTAACTTAAATTCCTTACATTGAAAGTGAGAGAACTGAATCTCAAGGAAATTAAAATACTTTTGAGCTCTTTAAGATACTTAAACATAAATTACTTAGATACTTAAAAATAAATTAATTAAAATTATTTGATCAATCTAATTACTAAAGCAAGAAAGAAGTGCTCCCAATATTTTTATTTGATTCAGACTTTTCAGTGGAATGTTTTCATATAATAAATATACACTTATCTTTGCTATGACTGCAGATGATGGCAAAAATCAGTACAGTGTCAGGAAGAAATCTGAGTTACAATGGAAACAGATACAAATGGAAGGTTAAAAGAAATAACTGTGAAATGAGTACAAATAACATTTTCAAAATTTACGCTCTAACCTGGGTTTAGAGAACTAGAGTAGAAGTCAGGAGTAAATGCAAGGTAAAAGTCCTGGTTAACATTGGTAAGGAAGAAGTAAAACTCACTATTTGCAGATGACATGATACCATATATAAAAACCCTAAAGACTCCATCAAAAAACTACTAGAACTGATAAATGAATTCAGTAAAGTCACAGGATACAAAATCAATGTACAGAAATCTGTTGCATTTCCATACACTAATAATGAACCAACAGAAAATGATATTAAGAAAGCAGTCCCATTTACAACTGCACTAAAAATAATAAAATATTGAGGAATAAACTTAAACAAGAGGGAAAAGACCTGTACGCTGAAAAGTATAAAACCTGATGAAAGAAAATGAAGACAACAAAAAGAAATGGAAAGACATTCCATGCTCATAGGTTGGAAGAACAAATATTCTTAAAATGTTATATATAAAGCTTCAAAAAATAATTGCTGAAGGTTTCAAGAAATAATTGCTGAAAACTCCAAATCTTGGAGAGGGATGGATATCCAGGTATAGGAAGTTCAAAAGACGCAAACAAGATAAATTCAAAGAAGCTTACTCAAAGACACATTGTGATCAAAATGTTGGGAGTCAAAGAGACCGAGTTTTGAAAGCATCAAGAGAAAAGCAACTCATCGCATACACGGAAATACCTCCAAGGCAAATAGCAGATTTCTTTACAGAAACCTTAAAGGTTATGATGAATGGGGTATTTAATACTGAAAGAAAATCCTAGGCCTAGTGAACTGTTCTTCAGAAATGAAAGCAAGATAAAGACATGCCCAGAGTAATAAAAGCTAAGGGCGTTCATCACCACTAGTCTGCCTTACAAGAAATACTAAAGGGAGTACTTCAGGCTGAAATGAAAGGACACTCAATAGCAACATGAAAATGTATAAAAGTATTAAATTCAATGGTAAAGGTAAATATATATCCAACTCAGAATACCCTAATGCTCTAACAGTGGTGTGCAAATCACTTTTATATCTAGTATAAAAGTTATGAGACGATAAGATTAAAAATAACCATAGCTACAATAATTTGTTAATGGATGCATAGTATAAAAAAGATTTAAGGTATGACATCAATAGCAAAAAATGGTAGGGGAGAAGAACTAAAAGTGAATTTTTGTATGTGAGTGAAGGTAAATTGTCATCAGTTTAAAATAGACTGTTAGAAGATGATTAACGTAAGCCTCATGAAGAGAGGAAAGAAACTTAATCTGAGTACATAAAAGAGAAACAAATTAAATCATGCTACTACAAAAAATAAATCACAACGGAAGACAGCAAGAGGGGAAGAAAGGAATAAAAGAACTAAATGTATATAATATATATCACTCCAACGGTAAAATGGCAGTGGTAAATATTAACATATCAATAATTACTTTAAACATAAATGGACTGATATCTCCAGTCAAAAGATGCAGGGTGGCTGAATTGTATTAAAAAAAAAAAACACACAGTCTAACAACGTGCTATCTAAAAGACCCACTTAAGCTTAAAGGACACACATAGGCTGAAAGTCAAGAGATGGAAAAAGATATTCCATGAAAATGCTAAGCAATAGAGACCAGGAGTCGCTATACCTATACCAGATAAAATAGACTTTTAGTCAAAACAGTCACCAGAGACAAAGAATGTCACTATACACTGATAAAGGGATCGGTTCATCAAGATGATATAACACTTGTAAATATACATGCACTCAACATTTGGGGCATGAATATTTAAAACAAATATTGATAGAATTGGAGGGAGAAATTGATAGCAGTACCATAATGGTAGGGCATTTCAGTACCCCACTCTCAACACTGGATAGATAGCCCAGACATAAAGTCGATAAGGAAACAGCACACCTGAATAACACTAGACACCAAATGGACTTAATGGACATATACGTATTTTCCTTCCAACAGCACCAGAACACATGTTCTTCTCAAGTGCACATGGAACAGTCTCCAGGAGAGATTACATGTTGGGCCACACAGCTAGTCTTAACAAATGTAAGAAGACTGAAACCCCAACAAGTATCTTTTGTGATCCCATGGTATGAAACTAGAAATCAGTAACAGGAGGAAAATGGAAAAATTCCCTCATTTGTTCCATGAAGGAAATCCATATGTAGGTAAAAGTCATCACCATGTGCATCACCATACACATGATGATCTGTATGGATAGAAATCAAATAGTGTTGCTTCTGACCTGATGGGACTGACTGGAAAGAGAGATCAGAGAATATTCAGGTGTGTATTATGGCCACATGGGTGAATATATATATATATATTTCAAAACTCATTGAAACATACACTTGATCACTGAACATTTTATTGACCATAAATACATTGTAATGAAATGTTTTAAAAATAGAAATTTCAACACTAATCCCAGGCATTATCTTCATATCCTAATTACCATCTAAGTTAATAAAGTGTAATATTTATTTAACTTTGTAAGAGCTAAGAGTGTAAGAAGGCTCAGTCTATATATTTCCATTTCCTCTGTTTTCTTCCTTTTTCATTGAATTTAGTTGACTCACAGTGTTCCATTAGTTTCAGATGTAGAACGTGGGGATGTGGAAGCTCTGTTCTGTAAGCTGTGCTCACAGGTGCAGGCACCATCCGTCCCCATACAGTACCAAAGACCATATTCCCTTTTAGTCCTATGTATTTCTGTTTTCAGTTTAGATTCAATTTATGTATTTCCATTTTCAGCTTAGTGTTTTTAGTATGAATATTTTCAAGCTAACTCCTTTATCAGTTAGCACCGTCAGTGTCTAATGTTCACATGTAAGTGCACATGGTAAAAAGATAGAAAAAAATAACCAAATGCTTTCTGTTAAAAACTGCAACACAGAGCTACATTTCAGTTCTCAACTGCAAAGTCTTTGCCATCTTCCATTTGCCTACGAACCAGGCAACCATTAATGTACTGAACTACATGCACCGCAGAGTGAATGGTAGCCCTTCTTGCCACTGACAAAAACATAGGATCTTAATAGCTACAAATGGTAGCCAGTGATGATAGCTAGCCCATTACTGCTGAGTTCTTGTCAGTGGTGAGTGAATAATCCTCCCTGCTTAGAATACGCATTGGCGCCTGCTCATTAAACTTCTGAAGTCACATCTGCTCACGTATATCTGTCTTTCTTGACAAAAGCAGAGAAAGTTAAGTTGATCTATACAGGGCTGTGTACTGGATAAATGTGAAGAATACTCGTCCATTGAAGAAAGGGTAGCTATGAGGCAGATGAAAAGTGTGCTCAGCCCAGGTTCAGTTCCCCCCTCAGTGTGCCTCCAAGGGTCATTCAGTGCACATCAGCAAACATGTATTCAGCACCTGCTGACTACAGAGTGCATTTTGAACTCAGTGAACTGAGAAACAAATAGGAAAGACCTAAATACTGAACTAAATACAATACAAATGTTGGAATAGCAAAGAGAGCAAGATAATTGCTTCCTGGGGAAGTCTGTGAAAGCCTCGGAAAAGAAGCAGCACTGACCTGGAGAGGAATTAGCTTATGATGTTTCTGGATAAGAATGCCCTGCTCCTGACTCTGTGTTACTCACAAGCTCACAGAAGCATAATAAATGTCTTGTATGTTTGGAAATGTCAATTTGTTTGCATGGCCATGGCACATAATAGAGTAAGCTTGAGGATTGTTGTAGGTGATAAGGTTGGAAAAAGGTAATTTTCAAACTTCCAGAGATCCCAAAAGTCTGATTTTTCTATAAATTTCATCTGGTTTCATGATTATCATCTAAGTACCTAATCATACTCCCTCACATGAAAAATAGATTTCATGTGAGGAAATAGCACTGCTGTTGTTTTCTATCAGATTGACCTTTTACAAAACCCTGAGAGATCATCTTTTCTTTCTTAAGAGACCATTTTTCTCCTTCTCATTCACCCCAACCTGGACCCCCTCACCCTGGCTCTGGGGTCCAATACTCCATATCCAGCCTGGCCTGTTCTGTGAGATCTGCCATATCCCAACATTTACATGGTCTGTTTTGTTTGTTTGTTTGTTTGTTTTCCCTTAAAACATACTGATCTGCATCTTATAAGACTGTGTTCTGAAAACTTATCTTGGAATGAATTTAATTACTTGACTTAAAGACCATCAGTAACTTTATTTGTCCTATCCTAAAATTGGTATGTCCTGCCTCCACCCCCCCAGGATTCCAGAGTATCTCTAGTAACCAAAATCTTAATTAGTAAATGGTAGAAACTATAGGCATCTCTTGGTAGCTGATAAAGAAGATAGTTTGCATCTCACCTTACATTGTCATTCAACAACTATCACTCAAACAGCTGTCTCTTCCAGATGGAGAATGTTGCCCCAGCTATTGACCAAGGAAGGTCACTAGCAATCCTGTTATAATTTGGAAGTATTTTTAGATGGCCTGTCTATTTTTGGTCTAGTGGTAGATTTCAATAAAATTAATCTTCAGTACGAAACTTGGAATGTGTTATGTGCCATTTATTATTACAGTCAGGCGCTCCAGACAGGGTGAATATGTTGATTAACGACCATGGTAGAACCCATGTCCTGGGCTTTGCTACTTACTTCATGTAGCAGAGACACACCATTCATCAGCAATGACCACATGGCCTGCTGTATTTTATTTCTTAATTACATTTCAGCTTTTGTGAGCTTAGATTGTAAGCCAAGAGAAATTTGAAATTAGAAACTTTTAGAGCATATAAAAAACTTTTTGATTTGTATACAGAATTCATCTGGCCATCTTCTAAAGCAATAAATAGATGCACTTTAAGATTCAAGAGACCGATGTATATATCTCTAGATTTTTCTGTTCCTTGAAAATATTAGTATTCACAGCGTGAAATGTTTTTACTTATAATTATGTCACTAATTTTTCTATGCTTGGGTACTGGGGTCTATTAATTTGAATAATAACCTTAAAAAGTCAGTATTAAACTCAAGCCATTGTGTTGTAAATGACCATTATTAACCTCCGAACTAATTTTCCTTGCAAACCTACTGAGTAGGTGCATCACTTCAAACGTTAATTTTGGTTAACCGGTTAAGCAAGTACTGCCTTTGGGGCTGTATTTGAATTGGAAAGATGGAGTTCAGTTACTTTAATTAAAAATATTCAATTAACTCAAACTCAGTTGACTGTGAGTCCAGACAACATTAAATTTCTGATTAATAATTACTAAGTAAATAAATATTAAATGGAGAATGATTGATATTTTCCCTGGAAACTTGAAGTCAAATAAAATTACTCTTTACATTTTCTTTTGAAGTAATTTTAGCCAGTTAAGAAAATACCAAATTTATAGAGTTTCATTTTAGAATTAAAACACAAACTGGGAAATACCAGGAGTGGACACAGATACTGGTTTCAAATTTTGTTAAATTAGAATGGGATGTTCTCTTAAAATACATTTGTATTCTGTTGTAAAAGGTAAAAACATGAGCAATTTGTGTGTGTATGAAAGAAATAAGTACTAATAAAAAGAATATTAATAAAAGTATTTTTTGCATCCATTCTTATTACTTAAAAATATATGATCATAGGAAAACATTCAGTGCTATAGATTAGAAAATATGGAAAAGTGAAGGGATTTAGTAATAGAAATATTTTTGAAAACTTTCAGACACTGCAGAATTTTGCAGCATTTCTCCCTCTTTATAATCATGTTCAACGTTCACCTTACAGAAAAATTTCCCATGACTAAGGGATCCATAATTCCACATTTGCTTCTCCTGAATCTTGGCATTGGTTGGGTAAATTCCATACTGCTGAGATCTGAAGTCCCATAGTACCCATAATCAGAATGTTTTATAGTTGACACATGACTTTCTCCCACTTTGAGACATTATTACATATTTGGAAAGTATGTTCTTTACCCTTAACAGAAATTAGAATTAAATGTTCTTAATGTATTTTTTTCTGGGTATTAGGACCTGCTATAAGTGCTGTGATATTTTAAGAGGAGAGGAACCTCAGGGATCTGAAGAGCATATCATTACTGAACTTAATTTTGTTTTTTAAATTGAAGGATTTATAATGACAAATGTAGCTCTCATATGTAAGAACAAGCAAAGAATTATTCAATTTGCAAATTCTTTAACTATACATTCACACATTGGCCAGTAGATGTCCAGTAGTCCTTCTTCCTTTGTGACAATTGAAAATGCCTCCAGACATGGTCATAGGTCCTCTGCCCACAGACGTGCATGAGGAGGTGGGAAGGAGAGGGAGAGAGACTGCCATCTAATAAATATACTCTCATTGACCAAACTCTACTCAAGACTCCTGAGCTCTTTTTGAAATAGACCTGGCTTTTGGATTTCTGTGTTCATCTCTGTATTGGCCAATTTCAGCAAGAATCTTGCTAGTCAGTTTAGCCATCCTTCACACATGATGCCCCCTGATATGCAGTCAGGTTCCTCATCCTCCACCATCCCCCAGGTGATGTCTGATGACCCTCACTGCCTCAGCAAGAATCCTGTTAGGTCATTTTAGCCAGAATCTCTCCCTTACTACCATTATTTCCTGCTAATAGTTTTACATCTAGCAAACTCCACACTCGTCCTTGGCTGTAAATCCTCACTTGTCCATGTGTATTTTTGAAAGTTGAACCCGATCTCTCCTCCAATGCAAGATTCCATCACAGTGGTCTCTATACCTATCAGGATAGTAACCCCTCATCCCCCCCCCCACGCTGAATAAAGTCTTCCTGATCATGCTTTAAAAACTATCCTTGAATCATTTTTTTCTTTAACACCCTGCTTCCTGGTTGAGAATCACAGCTGTGGATGAATGTACGTGTAAGCACCATCTAATTGGATTTTCTGTGATTGTGGATTGTTGTATGTAACATTTCAGCTTGTTGAACGTGTATTATTCTGCCCAAGTATTTGTTTTGATTAAATCTTTAGGCCTCTAAAAGTGAAGACATTTATTTTACACTAAAAGGGTTTTAAATGTAAGGAATAAAATGTTAGGTACTTTGATCTCTGGGAAGGAAATTAAGGGGGACTTTTTTTCTACTTCTTTTATTCTAGATGTAATGTTTCCTATAAAATATAATTATGCTTCCCATGTTCTTTTAGGTAGACTGTAGATTTATAAAACATGAAAAGCTTATCACACAGAATGATTTGTCTTTATACTGACTCACTGACTTTAAAATTTCTTTCTTAAAATGTCCTTATATTATTTCTCTGTACTTTTACGAGACCAAATTAAGCGGGACTAGTATAACAGCTTTTGAGTGCAATGATTTAACTATAATTCACGATTTGCTGTTAGGATCTAATAATTTTTAAAGTCAGTATGTTATAGTCATGTAGAGCATCGAATAAAATTTAAAAAGTAGTGCTTAAGAGAATTTTTATCTAATTTAAATTCTTTGCTTTGTGTATATGGTAGAATTGGGCCTAGAATTAATCTCTCAACATAAACAGCTAGACAACTGCAGGGAAAAACTATTTTCAGACATTGGACAACAGGCATAGCTGGGCTGTGATCCCCGAAAGAAAGGAAAACAAAAAAACAAAAAAATGAGGTGAGTACAGCCCTCATGCAGGCTTTCTACTTGCCTAGAGAGCAGAATAGAGAACAGAAATTTCACGGAGCTGAAGAACAGGAGCTCAAACTTCAGAGTCTGAAGTGATTTCATTTGCAGAGTAGAGCATCTAAGAAACGAAGCTTCTTAGAAAAAAGTTCTGGAAATCTGCATAGTGAATGGTTGGCTATGAATCTTAAAATCTTAGAGTGGAATCTGAAGTGGCTAGGCAAAAGAATTTGGGGGAAAGAAAAATTACAAAACAACTCCCAGAGCTCACACAGGGCCAGACATGATTTAAATCCTAATAAGCCTGGTTAGAGAGACTCTTTGGTACAAGAGACATCCAGGAGAGTGTGGATGCACCATAAGAGGGGCGTTAAATAAGGCTATTTATTAGTAAATGCTGCTATACCTTCCCTACAAAGAATATAAAACAAGGTTTGATAGGATCAGACCTCATCATAAGTAACTCAGATGCCTGGCAGAACCAAGTACAGTACTCTTGGAAAATACAACCAAACCCAACTTATGAAAACATATAATATTGTCCAACATTTCTTAAACAATTAATGGACACATGAAGTAGGAGGAAAAAGAAACATATAACCTGGAGAAAAAATAATTAGTCCTTAAAAACAGAACCAGAAATAAAAAAAGAATCAAAGAATTGAAAATGTGTATTTTTATGCTCCATAGATCAAGGATGTAAAGGAAGATATAAGCATAAAAAAGGAGTGAAAGGGGAGATCTGAAAAAGGACCAAATGGAATTTGAAGAGTTGAAAACTATACTATATAAAGGAACATATTACTGGATGATATTAACAGCAGATTTGACATAACAGAATAAATACAAATCAGTGATCTTGAAGACATTAAGATAGAAACTGTTTAAAATGAAGGACGTCAAGAAAAGAGAACAACAACAAAAAAGAATTTCAGAGAACTGTGGGAAATATCAAGCTTTGTAACATATGTGCAAATAGTGTCACAGAGTGGGGAATGAGAAAATAATTTGAAGAAATAATTACCAAATTCTCCAAACTTGATTTAAGCAGTAAGCCACAGAAAGATCCAACAATCTCAATGAAACACACTAGAGTACACACGAATATAATACACAGCACACACGCGTGTGCACACACACACACACGATCATCCTTGAGTCCTATGCTTAGTTAAAATATCCTTTACAAATTAGGTGAACTAAACATATTTCTGGTAGAAAAGTTGTGATACTTTGTCATCATCAGTGAACTAACACTTCAAGAAATGTTAAGAAAGTTCTTCAGGCCAAATGAACATTTTATGTTATGGAAACTTGAAGCTAAACCAAAGAATGAAAGGTTCTAGATATAGTAAATATCTGATATTTATCTAATTTTTAAGTTTCTTTAAAAAATAACTTACTATTTACAAAAAAGCAAAAAAGTAGTAATGGTTCCTACATGGTTCTTAGCATACATGGAAGTAAAAATATGCCAACAATAACACAAAACCTGGGAGTGGAAAATATATGGATACAGTTGTAACATCTTATGCTATAAATAAGGAGGAATGATGCCATATAAAGGTGGGCTGTCATAGGTTAATGTGGGATATTGTAAATCCTAGAGGAACCACTAAAAAAGAAGTATAATTAGTAAAACACTAGTACAAGGAGAAGGGAATCCTAAAAATTAGTAAATCCAAAGAAGGTGGAAAAAAAGGGAACACAGTTCAGAAGGCACAAATTAAAACAAATATCAACATGGCAGACTTAAACCTAACCATATCAATAGTAACATAAAATTTAAATAATATAAACTGCCCTATTATAAGATAGACTAGATTAAAAGGGGAAACTCAACTGCATACTTGCCAAAAGCAACCTGTTTATATTTTAAATGCAGTTAGATGAATCATTATAGGATGGAAAAGAGATGTGCCGTGCAAATAGCCATCAAAGTTGGAGTGCCTCTGTTAATATTGGATGGAGTAGACTTTAGAACTAGGAATCTATTCCAGTTTGGCAAAGTATGTTCCATAATGATAGCAAGCAATTCATCAGAAAGGCATCACATCCATAATCAAACACCCTCCAAGGAAGGAAAGTAATTATTCTGAGTGAGAAAACTAGACAAAAATAAGTGCATATACTGTATGATTCCATTCATGCAGAAGTCTAAAAAATGCAAACTAACTTCTAGTGACAGTACTAGATCAATGGCTGCCTGAGGGTGGGGATGACAGCAAAGATGGATTACAAAGGGCACAAGGAAATTGGGGGATGATGAAAATGTTATTTTAATTATGGTGAAGTTTCCCAAGTATATACATATATCAAAACTCATACTATTGTACATTTTAAATGTATATAGTTTTTAATGTGAATTACAACTACAGTGAAATACTATTGATTGCCCATTAGAATGGCTAAAATTAAAAATACTGAAAATATAAAGTACTATGAAGATGTGAGCAATGAGAAATTTCATGTACTGCTGGTATATAGAATAGTGTGGGTACTTTGATTAGAAGTTTGGAAATTTCTTATAAAAAGAAACATATATTTACTATATGATTCAACAGTTCCACTTGTAGGTATTTGGGTAGCCATGAAAATTGCCTCTCAAATCTCCTACAATGAAGAGTATGATTGACCAATGACCCCAGCTGCTGTGATCAGAAATCCAGCTCTGTGTTTATGTGGACACCATGTTCCTGAGTTGTTCCTGGCCAGTGTCTGAGTATGACGGAGAGATTAAGGCAGGCTCATTCCTGAGGACTGTGAGACTCTAGAGGGAGAGAAAACCTCTCATGGTGATTTGGCTCAGAGATTTCCTGTCTGCTTTATCAAAATGATCTTAGGCCCGCATATCAGACAAGACCTTTGATTCCTTCTTTCTCTCTTGCACAGAGATTTGACCTATACTGTGGTCCCATTGCTTTCTATATCTTCCTGGTGCCCTGTATATTTTCCTTCATGTGTATTTTTCCCAATTAATCTGTTGTATGTCTTGCATTTCATCTTGGTGTTTACTTCTCAGAGGGCCTGGATTAACACAGGTAATTTCTCAAGACTTGATTATCAATGTTTACATTAGCTTTGTTTATAATAACCCCAAACTGGAGACAATTCAGATGTCCATCAGCAGGTGAATGGATAAACAATTTGTGTCAGACTGAAACAATGGAAGACTATTCAGTCATGGAGTGAAGGGAATTAATTACTGAGAGATGAGATGTCATGGATGGATATCAAAAATGTTATGCAAAGTGAAAGGAACCAGATGCAAAAGGGTACCTAATGTATGGTTTGATTTATATGAAACTCCACCAAAGACAAATATGATCTATATTGACTGAAAGGAGATTGGTGCTTGCCTGGGACAGAATTTTTATGCTTTTAGAATATTGCTTATACAATCAATATTTTGATTCTGATAGTGTTTTTGGACAATGTAAATTTGTCAAACTAATTGAAATGTACAGTAAAAAATGGTACATTTTATAATATGCAAATTATACCTAAATTGATAAAAACATCTACCCAAAAACCAATGTAGAATCTGAATTAACTTTAGGTAAGATATTGAGAAGGATTTTCTTAAATTGTATCACTGTCCCCATCCAAATATCTAATACTTAGTAAATCTATATATCTCTGCACTTAATACATCTACTTCCACTATTTCTATCGGTCCTACTAATGGATAAACTATTATTTGCCTGACATCTTTTTCCCCCTCTAAAGAAATGATTCTCTCTCAAATATAATTTAATGTTTCCTGTTAGGTATATTAGTTAAAGTATTTCATCTTGCACATATGGTGATTGTGTCCTTTAGACTAAGTCAGTCAGCATTTTCTTGGGATTTACAAAGTAAAGGTCTCGTGTAAGAATTCTCTGGTATAGAGTCTGAGAATCTGAAATTGTTTCCATGGATCAAGTCCTAAGGGTGAGTTGGCTCTAAAAGGAATAACCCTGGTCTCAGAGAAGAAAATCCCATTGTAGTTAAACAGGGTAGAGCTGTGTGCAATCTTGAGTTCTGACGAATGCACTAACTACTAACTTTGAGTCAAGTACTGTCCTAAGTGCATCACATGCATATTGCACTTGTATAAATTTTGTGGAGATTAATGATCTTTATCTCCTTTCACAGATGATGAAAACACAGCTTAGAAGGGTCAAGCATCTTGGGCATGGCTACAGACTTAGGGTAGAACAATGGTTTAGTCATGGATAATGTGCCTCAGAAGTCTTTGAGGTTAATCATCATGAGCTACTGCCTACCAAAGCAGTTACAGATAAGAATGGGTTAATAAAAAGTTATATGAATGTGCTTGGAGGAAGAAGTAAAGAGCAGGTGTGGTATCTTAAAAATGGGCTTGGCATGTATCTTTTTCCCTCCATCATATTTTTCCTAAAAATGGTCTTACTCTTGGTTAATTATTTTGCCAGTTCTACTTGTTTGCTCCTTCTACTTTCTCCTTTTCTATAGACTAATGATAAAGGCATAAACCAAAAGAAAAAAAATTGAGTGAACTAGAAGTAGACCTCAAGATAGCTGTCCCATATATTGGAGATAACCTTTTTCCAACTTTACTACTGGAGAGGAAAATTTTCTTGACCCTTTCAGGTTTTTCTGGCTGTCTAAGAATTAAATTGACATAAGACAGATTCACAGGAGGAAAGAAAATTTAATTATGTACACATGGGGAATTTACATAAACATGAGAGATTCCAAAGACAGTCAAAATGAGGTATTTTCATCATCCTGAATTGAGGGGTCTAGGACTTCAAAGGGAAGGAAAGCAATTCACAGGAAGACAAAAAAAGAGTAAGCATTTGGGGAACATGTGTGTTGGGCCACACAGAAACTGTGGTTCTCTACAGATAGGTATGGTTGAAAATGAATGTTTATAACAATAAGACCAAGATTCACTGTGAATTTATTTGTACATTGTCATTGATAAAAACAATTATGCTAACTATCAGTAGTGTTACATCTCATATCAAGTTTTTTTTACTACCTAAAATGAATTCCATTTTGAATTTCTGAAATGTCCATATTCTCACTCTGCCAGGCTTTAATTAGTAATGTTCCACAATTTCTCTACTTGTTGCTCATCTTTTTTCTTATCTCTGTGTGTGTGTGTGGCTTTAACCTCTTACACACTTGAACCTTTCTCTCCTGTCTGGAATTCTTTTGTAAATTCCAGATGCCCAGCACTGATTGCCTCCAGCTATAAAATAGCTTCTAAAATGTACAATTACATAAAAATGGTGTCCTGGGATCCTTACTTCCCTCATGCCACCGTTATCTATCTCGTCTCTCCAGTAGGAATCAGAAGTAACTCAAGTCTTCGATTATTTCTCATTAGATACACACAATCTTAATCTCATTAAGTACTTTCTTCCTAAATATTCTCATAAATCCAATTCATCTTTATTTTCTTTCCCATGGTTTTAATATGTCTTTATCACCTTCAAATGTATCATTTCTTCCATTTCAAATTCCTCTAGTGAAAATCCTTTATCTCTCCATAAGCTTTCCAAAGTTTCATCATGGTGAAAAGGCTCTTTGAGATCTTGGCCTTTATTTTTCCAGCCTGATTTGACATCTGTGAGCTTTGCTGTGGCAAAGACTTGAGTTCATTCATCTCTGTCACCCCAGCACCTACGATAATAAGTGATAAATAATAGCTATTAGGAAAGAATACAATGAATGAATAATATATTAACGAGTGAATGGACTTTAATGGGCTAGTTCAAACATATCTGATTCTTTCTTGGCAGTCTTTATTGGCACCTATTTAGGGAAAAATAACAAGCCCATCAAGCAAACAAAAAATAAGCCTCACCTAATGCATGTTTAATAAGAATTTAAATAAGAATAAATAGATTTAGGGGCGCCTGGGTGGCTCAGTCGTTAAGCCTCTGCCTTGGGCTCAGGTCATGATCCCGGGGTCTTGGGATCGAGCCCCGCATCGGGCTCCCTGCTCAGCGGGAGTCTGCTTCTCCCTCTCCCACTCCCCCTGCTTGTGTTCCCTCTCTTGCTGTGTCTCTCTCTTTGTCAAATAAATAAATAAAATATTAAAAAAAAGAATAAATAGATTTAAATAAGAACAAATAGATTATCATAGATAATTCTGTAACACTCTGTAAACTCTACCATCACAAGATATTGGATAAAATTAGTACATTTACTAAAATAGAAAAACATAACTAAGTATCTTCTGGCCATGAATTTAGGAAAGAGTATGAATTTAACTGAGGTCTTATGAATTTAACTGACTTACTTTGTAAGTCCGTCCACTCATCTGTAACTATAAAATACACAGCTCTGAAATCTGGCTTCTTACTTAACTTCATGGTCTCTGCATCCCAGAAAGTGAATGTTAATTTTTCTTTGGGAGAAAAGAATTATGTCCTTAAATGGATGGTTTTCTATGTCATCGGTCACCTGAAGTCCTTGTTTAATATGAAGAATCAAAATATGCAACATGTAGTTATTGTAATTTATGGGCTAATATAAACATGCAGTCCCTTTGCTTATTCATCAGAATTAGTAAATGCTTAGATACTGAGGACTTGATGAATTATGTGGATTAAGAGGTAGGTAAGGAACTATCCCTTTATTAAGTGTTTGACTTGAAAGCCAGATGAGAGTTTAGCAATGTTTTATTGGCAGAAAGGTACTGTAGTCGAGCATGTTAAGGGAACATTGCTTGCAACAGGCTTTTTTTAGAAACTCAAGATTCTCATCTACATATTAAAGTTCTGAGACCAGCTCTGCTTAGGTAACAAACTCCTTTTTTAAAATGTATTTGATGTTAAAGGCTCTTTTGGTCATTTTAAAAAATTTATTTTGTTTTGAAACTTTTTCTATCCCATAGAGTTAATGTACAATAGCTGCTTCAAAGCACTTTTATAAATAACACAGGATGGTAAACTTTAAGTTACTTCATAAGAATAACACAACTCTATCAATTTGTTCCTGGCGAGTAACAACATGGTTCAGTTGTTACAAGTAACTTAGTTAATCTCTGAATAAACTGAAGAATCTGATCTAATTGTATCCATAGAACTATAAGTGAATAAGATCAATATATGCATTATATATTTTAGGAGAAACAAGTAAAAACTCACATATTTCTTATGAATGATTCCTTTAATAGCATTAATACATTAGATTTATTTCAACATTCTAATGGATTTGATATTAGATTAGTAGAAAAGCATAAGTAAGAGATGTAGACTAGCGGCAGTGATGGATACCTGTACTTCCGAAGCTAGAGCCATGATTTACGTGCTATTTTCTGAATATTATTAAAAAGTAAAATACTGGTTTTACATTTTATGTTCTAAGTTTATGCCTTCTATAGCTAATATCTTTTTTCCACTTGTTCATTTGAGAAAGGAGTAATTGTTATAAATATCACAAATACACTTTTTCAAATGCATGTTGTTTATGAGATATGTAGGTTCCACTAGCATATATAATATTGAATATTGATTTCCATTATAACACTTCATTTTTACTGGCTTATACCTTTCTGAAATATTAGCCTGTTCAAAGTAAGGAAATCTGTCTTTGACTTCAATATATTCTCTGTTAAAAGCAATTTAAGATGCTTTTGACTTATAGTTCAAACCTGTGGACAGTTTCAACTTTGAAATCCTAGGAAAATATGAGGAAGATATCATACACATTTTATTGTGTATTAGGGAAATTGCATTTTATTCAGAGCTACACATGTGCTCAGCAATATACACGACCTTAGACAGAGATAGGATATTCTGATAGGGTGATAAAGTTTAGGCATACTCATTTTTATGTACCTTAGAAATTTCTCTGAAACCTTTATTCATATCAGTTGATAAACTTTGAACTACAGTTGAAGATGCCTAAACATGAGCATTTTTTTCTTTTTAAAAATTATTTATACAAAACATTTTGTTTTCTTTATTAAAAATTACATGAAAGCTCTTTAGAAAAAATGGGTATTTGGTTATGATTATTAAGTGTCTGGCTTTTTTTATAATGCAAATAAGTTTTCTCCATTTTGTATTAAATCAAGAAGTGAATGGATAAAAAAAGAAAATTTAGGAAATACAGATAAGCAAAAAGAAAAAAAAAGGATCCTACATTGTTTCTCTGTGTAGACACACTGAAGCTTTGCATGTTAGTCATTTTGTTGTTTTGAAATCAATCTCTATTTTTTTAAATATTAAATATTTAATATGTAAATATTCAATAGCACACTACTGCACAAGCAATGGGCCAAATAAGAAAACAAATGGCAAATCAAAATATATCTCAAAACAAAAGAAAAAAGAAAACACAATATTCCAAACCTATGGGATGCAGCAAAAGTAGATGTTAGAGTGAAATTTATGCTGTAAATGCTTATATTAAGGAAAAAAAATTCAAATAAAAAACTTAACATTATGGCACAAGGAACCAGAAAAAGAAGAAACTTAGCTGAAATTTATTTATTTATTTATTTATTTATTTATTTATTTATTTATTTTTATATTTTTTCCAGATTTTATTTATTTATTTAGAGAGCATGCACTTGCATACGCTCTTGTCGGGGGAGGGGCAAAAGGTGAGGGAAAAAGAATCTCAAGCAGACTTCCTGCTGAGCATGGAGACAGACTTGGGTCTTGAGCCCATGACCCTGAGATCAGGAACTGAGCTGAAATCAAGAGTGGGTTGCTTAACCGACTGAGCCACCCAAGTGCCCCAGAAACTTAGGTGTAATTTAGTAGAGAAAGGAAATAACAAAGAAAAATCAGAATAAACAATAACCTAACATTGAAAGCAATGACTGGTTTTTCCAAAAACAATAAACAAAATTGACAATGCTTTAACTACATTAACTAAGAAAAGAAAAAGAGTGAAGACTAAAAACCAACATGAGAAGTGGAAGAGAAAACAATACAACAGATAACCACAGAAATACAGTGTGATAACAGATTACTATAAACAATTATATATCAACAAATCAGATAACTTAGGAAAAAAAACATACAATTCCTTAAAATGCACAGGTTACCAAGACTGAATCACGAATCTTGAATCCAAGAAATAGGAAATCTTCTTAGACCAATGACAATAAAATTTGAATTAGGAATAAAAAATCTCCCAGCACAGAACAGCCCAAGACTACATGGTTTCATTGGTGAATTCTACCAAACATTAAAAAAATAATAATAATGACCATCTTTATCAACATCTTATAAATAATGGAATAAGGAGAACACATTCAAAATCATCCCTTGAGGCCAGTATTACCCTGGTACCAAAGCAGGATAAGAAAAATACAAGAAGAAAAAAAGTCTGTTTTGTCCAATATAAGTATTGCTACTTTGACTTTCTTTTCACATCCATTTGTGTGATGAATGTTTCTCCCTCCCCTCACTTTCAATATGTAGGTGTCTTTAGGTCTAAAATGAGTCTCTTAGAGGCAGCATATAGATGGGTCTTATTTCCTTTTCATCCATTCTGAAACCCTATGTCTTTTGAGAGGGAGTGGCATAATATATTCAAAGTGCTGAATGGGAAACACCTGCAGTCAAGAATACTCTATACAGCGAGGCTATCATTCAGAATAGAAGGGGAGATAAAATGTTCCCCAGACAAACAAAAACTAAAGAAGTTGGTGACCACTAAAGCAGCCCTGCCAGAAATATTAAAGGGGATTTTTTTTTTTAAAGACTTTATTTATTTATTTATTTATTTATTTAGAGAGTGCAAGCAGGGGGAGTGGGAGAGGGAGAAGCAGGCTCCCGCTGAGCAGAAAGCCCGATGCGGGGCTCTATCCCAGGACCCTGGGATCATGACCTGAGCCAAAGGCAGATGCTTAACCAACTGAGCCACCGAGATGCCCCTAAAGGGGATTTTTTGAGGGGAAAGGAGAGACCAAAAGTGACAAAGACCAGAAAGGGTTGGAGAAAATCTTCAGAAACAATGACAAAACAAGTAATAAAATGGCAATAAATGCATATCTGTCAATAACTACTTTGAATGTAAATGGACTAAATTCTCCAATCACAAAGAAGTCAATCTCTTTAATTTAACCATGTAGTTCCCTGTGTGTTCAAAAGGGATAATATTTTTCACAATATTTTTTTCCTACTCTAGCATGTGTGGCTTTCTAGGTATGGTGGTTATGTTCTTTCACTAGGTCATTGGTGGTATGTATGCTAGGTCATGCATTTTTTTTTGTCTTTCTTATCTTTGTTTTAATTTCTTCCTCCCTTTCTCTTCCTCTTTATTTCTGTACTTTTTCCTTCCTGGTCTTAGTCATTTGGCTGATCAACAAAAGGCGCTCAGTTGCAAAATGAATGTAGACATTTTCAAGTTAATTCAGTGTTCCTTTGGTAAGCTTTAGTTAAGATGTGATGGCAAAGTGAAGTAAACATGTAGGCTGACTTTTTTTCTTTTGAATGGAATTACGTTATTTATTCAAACTATTCATCTTTTCATTTATCTTGGGAAAGTATAGTACTCATGAAAAGAATATTCCAAATGGAAAAATAAATAAAGAGTTTAAGCCCGGGAAGATGGACTGGAGGGTACTGTCGATCTGTCCCATGCCTAGGAACTTAAAAATGGTTCCTTCCCTTTCTCATTGCTCTAAATACAAGGCCTTGCACATTCAAGTAAATAGATGTTTTCCGAATAAAGCATACTTTTTTTTTTTTTTTTTTTAAGTCAAGGAAATATTTTACTTCAACCATTAGAAGCTTAAAGAAAATACCCTAGAATCTACCAAGGACATTTGGTAATTCTTGATCTACCTGAATTTATATGAAAAAAAACCAAAAAAAACCAAAAACCTGTTTCAAATTTAGTGACAGTTTTCTTTGGCGGGGGGGGGGGGGGTCAGGATTTCACATCTTCTCTTGGATTCTCCCACAGTTCCAGGACAGGTTCCACAACAGCTGAAGGGATCTTCCTCTGGCCTGTTGGGAGAATGCCTTGATGTAGTTTGGGTGGAAACAGGATACAAGTCAACATTGATAAAATGTAAGCAAGAAGTTCCAGGCTAATTTTGAGATAACGCTGTTTATTTCCACATGTGAATTGGGTTTTATTTGCAGTAATGCTTTATAACAAATATTTGTATCACAAAGCTGATTGCCTCTTGTTTTCCATGGAGGCGCTGTTATGGATTTAATTACTTTACAGGCTTGGCCTGCCTTATATTACTTGGAGAATGTTCAAAGATTTGTATTTCCAACTTTTACAAGCTCTTTCTAAATATTCTACCTTACACTTTGAATTTTATGCATATATACTACATTTTTTCAATTGAAACTTTCTCTTCAATTGAAACTCCTATAGATATTTTGTTTTCTGACATTCTTGGAAAAATTACCCTGAAGATTTACACTGAAAATACCAACTTAAAAATGTCAGTCCTTTGGGCGCCTGGGTGGCTCAGTTGGTTAAGCGACTGCCTTCGGCTCAGGTCATGATCCTGGAGTCCCAGGATCGAGTCCCGCATCGGGCTCCCTGCTCAGCAGGGAGTCTGCTTCTCCCTCTGACCCTCCCCCCTCTCATGTACTCGCTCTCTCTCATTCTCTCTCTCTCAAATAAATAAATAAAATCTTTAAAAAAAAAAATGTCAGTCCTTTATTTTAAACATTGTTACACAGTTTCCTGTGGTCCTTGAGTGTATGGGGAACTGGGGTTCTATTACCTTTGTGGTCGTCCCATACCATATGGCAGTAGCTCAGGTCCTAAGGCAGGACTTAGGGCTGTTGCCTGTGCATTAAATGACTCTAGACAACAGGTTTCTTGTGCCTTTGTTGGGTAGTTCACCTGTCACATGGCTTGTTACTTCTTGCTGCTATCATAGACCTCTTGGCTACTGATCTGCTCTGAGTAAGAAATGAAGTCAGCAAGACATTTTAATTGTATAAAATAAGACCTAATAGGTATAAAATGAGAAATTGTGGACCATTGTAAGTAAAATGTACAGAATTTATTATATACTCTAATATCAAGAAATCATAGTTTAACTTTGGTGCTAAATATTTCAGATATGCTTTCAAAATCCATAATACAGTCTGTTAATTCTTTTAGAAGACCTTTGATTCACTTTTGAATGTTTAACATTTATCTAGATATATAAAAATTGTTAAAAATTATATGATACATTGATAGATCATATATAAAATTATGGACAAGAATGACACACATTATTGTCCTGATAATAACTGTCTCTAAAGTGATGGAAGAGAGAGGTCCTGAAGTTTATCTGTAAGGTCTTATTTTTTTAAAAGCAAAAAAAAAAAAAAAAAAAAAATAGAAAAGCAAACCAAAAAGTAGGTAAAGAAAAAGGTAAAAAACTATATAATTCTGAGAGAGACTACATATTTCTTTGGGAACTCTCCAAATTAATTTTTTAATTTTTACAATTTTTACTTTCCATCGAATGTGTGTACATGTAGGAGGCAAGTATTTATAAAAATGATATAATGAAAAAAAAAAACTATTTCTCTAGTCTTCCTCCCCACAACCAATTTCAAAAGTAGTCCCTTTCAACTGTGAAAGGTGATGTATATATAAACACAAACACATCCATATTACTTTATCCATGTATACATACACACCTGTATTAACATGTCTGTATGTACACACACATCCATATTACTATATCCATATATATACACACTTCCATATTGTCATATCCATATACACACACATCCGTATTACCTTATCCACATATATACACACACATTCATGTTTCTAGAACATAATTATGTTGTGATTTATTGGATTTTTAGTTATATGTATTATCAATTGACTTCCTACAGTGGTAGATAAGGATTTTGCTTTTTAACACCCTTCTCCCATCAGCATTTTCTATAAAAACAGCTACACACATTTTCTCCAGTTCCATCCTTTTCATATTTTCTATTAATTTTGCTAAAAAGCCCAATTTTTTACTATTATGGCTATGCAAGTATCATTCACAACTTAGTCATGTAATACACTAAAATTCATTTAATTTGACAGATTTTGTTGTTCGTGTAGTACATAATTCTCTCATTCTCTATGTGTATGTGTGTTTGTATGCAGGCCTGTGCATGGATGTGCATGTGTGTGTTTTCTATGCAGCTATCACTGATTTGTTCTTCATAACAAATCTGGTGAAAAATAACCCTCCTTGATTTATTTCAAATGCTTGGGTTTTCTCTCAGTTTAAATATGGTTTTAAAAAAACCACTCTCCTGTGATTTTGGATAATTCCATTCCGATTTCAGTTTGGACCAGTTGTTCTGTGGACCTGCTAAATTTTGCCATCCTTAGATTTCTTTTCAGTCACATCTTGTAAATTCCTTCTGCTGTTGTCCTGCTATGGCTCTCTTAGGTCCTAGATCCTATGACTTATGCTTCACTGGCTTTCTGATACATTTTGGAGAGACAACTCCTCCAATAATTTTCTCAAAGAGGATATATGAGTGATAAATGTAGGACTGAATGTGCCCTTATTCTACCTTATATTTGATTGATAACTTATTCTGACATAAAACACTGGGTTGCTGTTCAATTTTTCTTTAGATTATGAAACCTTTCTCTATCTTTTGTCATTTGTTCATTTGTTTTTATATTGATATCTTTAAAAGGGATGCCATACTTTATTTAGAAAACCCTGTATCATATTATTGACATAGCCAGTTGTAGTCAATAACAGATACTCATCTAATATGACTTCTATAAAGCCTGTTTATCCATATCATATGTAAATTCTGTCAAATAGAGAAATACACCATGACATTAAATAATTGGAAATGCTGAAAAAAACTTATTTCAACCAAACTTCTGAATAAAAGGACAAATTATATCTTTTTTTTATAGTCCTGAGACCATACCAGTTAAAGTTGTGAAACATGTTTCTTAACATCTTTGTGTGTTGATGTGCTCATGTTCTAAGTAAAGGTAATTGATAGAACCTACCATACCAGGTGATTATTTGGATTAAAAGAGTTAATATGTGCATAATTTTTGGAATAATGCTTGCCATCTAAGAGTTCAAAGGTTTTAGCTATTTTTATTCTTTATTGTTACTTTCATTGATAGATCAAGTGAAATAATTTTAATAAAGTTAACCAAAATGTCTATTAGAATATATTAGTGATATCTTTATTTTACATTACGTTATATATTGCTATTGCATACTAGACTTTAAAAACTTGCTGAAATAAAATATTTTTTTTAATTTTTTATTGTTATGTTAATCCCCATACATTACATCATTAGTTTTATATATAGTGTTCCATGATTCATTGTTTGTGCATAACACCCAGTGCTCCATGCAGAACGTGCCCTCCTCAATACCCATCACCAGGCTAACCCATCCTCCCAACCCCCTCCCCTCTAGAACCCTCAGTTTGTTTTTCAGAGTCCATCGTCTCTCATGGTTCTTCTCCCCCTCCGATTTCCCCCCCTTCATTCTTCCCCTCCTGCTACATTCTTCTTCTTCTTTTTTTCTTTCTTAACATATATTGCATTATTTGTTTCAGAGGTACAGATCTGAGATTCAACAGTCTTGCACAATTCACAGCGCTTACCAAAACACATACCCTCCCCAGTGTCCATCACCCAGTCACCCCATCCCTCCCACCCCACCCCCCACTCCAGCAACCCTCAGTTTGTTTCCTGAGATTGAGAATTCCTCATATCAGTGAGGTCATATGATACATGTCTTTCTCTGTTTGACTTATTTCGCTCAGCATAATACCCTCCAGTTCCATCCACGTCGTTGCAAATGGCAAGATCTTATTCCTTTTGATGGCTGCATAATATTCCATTGTATATATATACCACCTCTTCTTTATCCATTCTTCTGTCGATGGACATCTTGGCTCTTTCCACAGTTTGGCTATTGTGGACATTGCTGCTATAAACATCGGGGTGCACGTAGCCTTTCGGGTCCCTACTTTTGTATCTTTGGGGTAAATACCCAGTAGTGCAATTGCTGGATCATATGGTAGCTCTATTTTCAACTTTTTGAGGAACCTCCACACTGTTTTCCAGAGTGGCTGCACCAGCTTGCATTCCCATCAACAGTGTAGGAGGGTTCCCCTTTCTCCGCATCCCCGCCAACATCTGTCATTTCCTGACTTGTTAATTTTAGCCATTCTGACTGGTGTGAGGTGGTATCTCATTGAGGTTTTGATTTGGATTTCCCTGATGCCGAGCGATATTGAACACTTTTTCATGTGTCTGTTGGCCATTTGGATGTCTTCTTTGGAAAAATGTCTGTTCATGTCTTCTGCCCATTTCTTGATTGGATTCTTTGTTCTTTTGGTGTTGAGTTTGATGAGTTCTTTATAGATTTTGGATACTAGCCCTTTATCTGATAGGTCATTTGCAAATATCTTCTCCCATTCTGTCAGTTGTCTTTTGGTTTTGTTGACTGTTTCCTTTGCTTTGCAAAAGCTTTTTATCTTGATGAAGTCCCAATAGTTCATTTTTGCCCTTGCTTCCCTTGCCTTTGGCAATGTTTCTAGGAAGAAGTTGCTGCGGCTGAGGTCGAAGAGGTTGCTGCCTGTGTTCTCCTTTAGGATTTTGATGGACTCCTGTCTCACATTGAGGTCTTTCAACCATTTGGAGTCTATTTCTGTGTGTGGTGTAAGGAAATGGTCCAGTTTCATTCTTCTGCATGTGGCTGTCCAATTTTCCCAACACCATTTGTTGAAGAGACTGTCTTTTTTCCATTGGACATTCTTTCCTGCTTTGTCAAAGATTAGTTTACCATATAGTTGGGGATCCATTTCTGGGCTCTCGATTCTGTTCCATTGATCTATGTGTCTGTTTTTGTGCCAGTACCATACTGTCTTGATGATGACAGCTTTGTAGTAGAGCTGGAAGTCCGGAATTGTGATGCCGCCAGCTTTGCTTTTCTTTTTCAACATTCCTCTGGCTATGCGGGGTCTTTTCTGGTTCCATACAAATTTTAGGATGATTTGTTCCATTTCTTTGAAGAAAGTGGATGGTATTTTGATGGGGATTGCATTGAATGTGTAGATTGCTCTAGGTAGGATTGACATCTTCACAATATTTGTTCTTCCAATCCATGAGCATGGAACGTTTTTCCATTTCTTTGTGTCTTCCTCAATTTCTTTCATGAGTATTTTATAGTTTTCTGAGTACAGATCCTTTGCCTCTTTGGTTAGATTTATTCCTAGGTATCTTATGGTTTTGGGTGCAATTGTAAATGGGATCGACTCCTTAATTTCTCTTTCTTCTGACTTGTTGTTGGTGTATAGGAATGCCACTGACTTCTGTGCATTGATTTTATATCCTGCCACTTGACTGAATTCCTGTATGAGTTCTAGCAGTTTTGGGGTGGAGTCTTTGGGATTTTCCACATAAAGTATCATATCATCTGCAAAGAGTGAGAGTTTGACTTCTTCTTTGCCAATTTGGATGCCTTTGATTTCTTTTTGTTGTCTGATTGCTGTGGCTAGGACTTCCAATACTATGTTGAATAGCAGTGGTGATAGTGGACATCCCTGCCGCGTTCCTGACCTTAGGGGGAAAGCTCTCAGTTTTTCCCCATTGAGAATGATATTCGCTGTAGGTTTTTCATAGATGGCTTTTATGATATTGAGGTATGTACCCTCTATCCCTATACTCTGAAGAGTTTTGATCAAGAAAGGATGCTGTACTTTGTCAAATGCTTTTTCTGCATCTATTGAGAGGATCGTATGATTCTTGTTCTTTCTTTTGTTAATGTATTGTATCACGTTGATTGATTTGTGGATGTTGAACCAACCTTGCAGCCCAGGGATAAATCCCACTTGGTCGTGGTGAATAATCCTTTTAATGTACTGTTGGATCCTATTGGCTAGTATTTTGGTGAGAATTTTTGCATCCATGTTCATCAGGGATATTGGTCTGTAATTCTCCTTTTTGATGGGGTCTTTGTCTGGTTTTGGGAGCAAGGTAATGCTGGCCTCATAAAATGAGTTTGGAAGTTTTCCTTCCATTTCTATTTTTTGGAACAGTTTCAGAAGGATAGGTATTAATTCTTCTTGAAATGTTTGGTAGAATTCCCCTGGGAAGCCATCTGGCCCTGGGCTTTTGTGTTTTGGGAGATTTTTGATGACTGCTTCTATTTCCTTAGTGGTTATAGGTCTGTTCAGGTTGTCTATTTCTTCCTGGTTCAGTTTTGGTAGTTGATACATCTCTAGGAATGCATCCATTACTTCCAGGTTATCTAATTTGCTGGCATAGAGTTGCTCATAATATGTTCTTATAACTGTATTTCTTTGGTGTTGGTTGTGATTTCTCCTCTTTCATTCATGATTTTGTTGATTTGGGTCATTTCTCTTTTCTTTTTGATAAGTCTGGCCAGGGGCTTATCAATCTTGTTAATTCTTTCAAAGAACCAGCTCCTAGTTTCGTTGATCTGTTCTACTGTTCTTTTGGTTTCTATTTCATTGATTTCTGCTCTGATCTTTATTATTTCTCTTCTCCTGCTGGGTTTAGGCTTTATTTGCTGTTCTTTCTCCAGCTCCTTTAGGTGTAGGGTTAGGTTGTGTACTTGAGACCTTTCTTGTTTCTTGAGAAAGGCTTGTATTGCTATATACTTTCCTCTTAGGACTGCCTTTGCTGCATCCCAAAGATTTTGAATAGTTGTGTTTTCATTTTCATTGGTTTCCATGAATTTTTTTAATTCTTCTTTAATTTCCTGGTTGACCCATTCATTCTTCAGTAGGATGCTCTTTAGCCTCCATGTATTTGAGTTCTTTCCGACTTTCCTCTTGTGATTGAGTTCTAGTTTCAAAGCATTGTGGTCTGAAAATAGGCAGGGGATGATCCCAATCTTCTGGTACCGGTTGAGACCTGATTTATGACCTAGGATGTGATCTATTCTGGAGAATGTTCCATGGGCACTAGAGAAGAATGTGTATTCCGTTGCTTTGGGATGGAATGTTCTGAATATGTCTGTGAAGTCCATGTGGTCCAGTGTGTCATTTAAAGTCTTTATTTCCTTGTTGATCTTTTGCTTAGACGATCTGTCCATTTCAGTGAAGGGGGTGTTAAAGTCCCCCACTATTATTGTATTGTTGTCGATGTGTTTCTTTGCTTTTGGTATTAATTGCCTTATATAATTGGCTGCTCCCATGTTAGGGGCATAGATATTTACAATTGTTAGATCTTCTTGTTGGATAGACCCTTTAAGTAGGATATAGTGTCCTTCCTCATCTCTTATTACAGTCTTTGGTTTAAAATCTAATTTGTCTGATATAAGGATTGCCACCCCAGCTTTCTTTTGGTGTCCATTAGCATGGTAAATGATTTTCCACCCCCTCACTTTCAATCTGGGGGTGTCTTTGGGTCTAAAATGAGTCTCTTGCAGACAGCATATTGATGGGTCTTGTTTTTTAATCCAATCTGATAGCCTGTGTCTTTTGATTGGGGCATTTAGCCCATTTACATTCAGGGTAACTATTGAAAGATAGGAATTCAGTGCCATTGTATTGCCTGTAAAGTGACTGTTACTGTATATTGTTTGTGTTCCTTTCTGGTCTATGTTGCTTTTAGGCTCTCTCTTTGCTTAGAGGACCCCTTTCAAGATTTGTTGTAGGGCTGGTTTCGTGTTTGCAAATTCCTTTAGTTTTTGTTTGTCCTGGAAGCTTTTGATCTCTCCTTCAATTTTCAATGACAGCCTAGCTGGATATAGCATTCTTGGCTGCATATTTTTCTCATTTAGTGCTCTGAATATGTCCTGCCAGTCCTTTCTGACCTGCCAGGTCTCTGTGGATAAGTCTGTTGCCAATCTAATGTTTCTACCATTGTAGGTTACATATCTCTTCTCCCGAGCTGCTTTCAGGATTTTCTCTTTGTCTCTGAGCCTCGTAAGTTTTACTATTAGATGTCGGGGTGTTGACCTATTTTTATTGATTTTGAGAGGGGTTCTCTGTGCTTCCTGGATTTTGATGCCTGTTTCCTTCCCCAAATTAGGGAAGTTCTCTGCTATAATTTGCTCCATTATACCTTCTGCCCCTCTCTCTCTTTCTTCTTTTTCTGGGATCCCAATTATTCTAATGTTGTTTCTTCTTATGGTATCGTTTATCTCTCGAATTCTGCCCTCGTGATCCAGTAGTTGTTTATCTCTCTTTTTCTCAGCTTCTTTATTTTCCATCATTTGGTCTTCTATCTCACTGATTCTTTCTTCTGCCTCATTTATCCTAGCAGTTAGCGCCCCCATATTTGATTGCACCTCATTGATAGCCTTTTTGATTTCTACTTGGTTAGATTTTAGTTCTTTTACTTCTCCAGAAAGGGTTTCTCTAATAACTTCCATGTTTTTTTCAAGCCCAGCTAGTATCTTTAAAGTGGTGATTCTGAACTCTAGATCCGACATCGTACTAATGTCCGTATTGAGTAGGTCCCTGGCTGGCAGTCAGTACTACCTCTTGTTCTTTTTGTTGAGGTGATTTTTTCCGTCTTGTCATTTTGTGCAGAGGAGAATAGATTAATGAGAGAACAAAATGCTAGCAGGGTAACATCGTCCCCAGAAAATATACTCTAAACAAATCAGAAAAGACCTGAAGCAGTGGGAAAAGAAAGGGAAAGAGAGAAAAAAGAAAAGGAAAGAAAAAAAGAAAAAAGAAAAAGATAAAGATAAAAACAAACAAAAGCAGAACAAAACAAAACAAAACAAAAACAGAATGTGATCAAATATGCTCAGGCTGGATTATAGATCAGTGCCACACACTAGATTTTGGGTGTATTTTGGTCTGTTAAAAGAAAGTCCCTCCCAAAATTTTAAAGGAAGAAAAACTTATATATGTACAAAAATAAGGGTTGATATGATGAAGGGATAGAATATGACTGTAAAGATGGAAATTATAAAAAATTTTAAAAAAGGATTTGATAAGTTGTTTGAAAAAAGAAAGAAGAGGATTAAAAAAAAAAAGAAAGAAAGAAAAAAGGGAGAGAATGTGATCAGGCAGGGGAGTAGAAAAAAACCATACACTAGAGATTTAGAGTATATTTTGATCTGTTAGAAGAAACTATCTCAAGATTTTAAAGAGAGAACAACTTATATATATATGCCAAAAATACGGGTAACTACTATGAAGGGATAGAATATGACTTTAAAAATGAAAAAATAAAAATGTTTTTTTTTTTTAAAAAGGGATTGATAAGATGTTGGTTGGAAAAGGGAAAAAGAAAAATTCAAAAAAAAAGAAAAAAGAAAAAAGAAAAAAAGACAGTTAAAAAAAATAATTAACTTTGAAAGACTAAAGAATCATGGTAAAAAAGCCATGGATTCTATGTGCAGTATTCCCCTAGCGCTGGAGTTCTGCCGTTCTCATTGATCGGTAAACTTGGTCTTGGCTGGCTGTTCTCGCTGATCTTCTGGGGGAGGGGCCTGTTGCCGTGGTTCCCAAATGTCTCTGCCGGAGGCGGAATTGCCCCGCCCTCGCCGGTCCGGGCTAAGTAACCTGCTCGGGTTTGCTCTCGGGAGCTTTTGTTCCCTGCAAGCTTTCCGTACAGCTTTGGAGGCGGAGAGTCAAAATGGTGGCCTCCCAATCTCCGCCCCGGCGGAGCCGAGAACTCGGGGTCCCGCTCCTCAGTGCGCCCCCAGAGAAAAGCCGTCAGTCACTCCCGTCTCCCCGGTCTCCGGCCCCACTCCGCGCTCACCCGGCCTGTGACCGCGCGGCCTATGACCGCGCGTTTCTATCTCTGGCACCCGACCCCGGGTGGAGTCTCCAAACCCAGCAGATCCCCGCGGTGCGCTCCCGCGCCGCTCCTCCCGGGGGAAGAAGGTGAGTCTCCCCGGATCTGCCGCTTGTTGGGTCCCTGCTGGAGGAGCAGTGGCCCGACTGTGCCGCGGATCACGATCTATGACAACCCCGAGCTGAGAGCCTGCGCCTGGGCTCCGTCTCTGCAGCCGGCTTCCCCGCTCCGATCCCTGGGAGCTCTGCCGCACTCAGGCACCCCCGGTCTTTCTGTGACCCCGAGGGTCCTGAGACCACACTGTCCCGCGAGGGTTCCACCCCCCACTTCGCCACCAGAGTGACGTCCCTCAGCGGAGCAGACTCTAAAAGTTCCGATTTTGTGCTCCGTGGCTCTATCACTTGCCAGAAGCGGCCGACGGAGGCCCCTCCCCTGCCGTCTATCCTCCCGAATATCGCCTCGGATTCACTTCTCCGCACCTCCTACCTTCCAGAAAGTGTTCGCTTTTCTGTTCAGAGAGTTGTTGCTCTTCTTTTCTTCGATCTCCTGTTGAGTTCGTAGGTGTTCAGAATGGTTTGATCCCTATCCAGCTGAATTCCTGAGAGGAGACGAAATCCAGGTCTCCTACTCCTCTGCCATCTTGCTCCGCCCCTTCTTTAATAAAGATTCTTATGAAGTCAATTAAATGAATGCATATTAACTAAAAAATTAATTTACTATTCCATATAGCATCTCTAATTAGCCTTCACTGTTCTCTATGAACTAATAATAATTGTGGTGTATATATGGTAGTGTTCCCATGAATAAATCCTTTTCCAGTATTAATTCTGAAGAATTGCTCAAATTGGACAGGTAGTTTCTGTTCAGTGTAATTGTCTTTAAATCATATTTTCCATGGTGATTTCACATTTGCATACTTGCTATTTAGACAGTATTACTCAAACTACAATAGTAATTAATCGTTTCTTATTTTGTTTTCTATATGGAACATAGGTTGTTCTTTGAACATATATTTTCCCACTTTTAAAAATATTTCATCTTCTTCCTATGCTAAGTAAATATCAAAAGCATGTAAAACCCTGTACTTTATATTCCATTTTAAGACTGATCCTCCTGGGGCACATGAGTGGCACTGATGGTTAAGTGCCCAGATGTTGGTTTTGGCTCAGGTTGTGATCTCGGGATCCTGAGATCGAGCCTCCTGTCATGTCGGGCTCCATGCTCAGCGGGGAGCCTGTCTGAGGATTCTCTTTCTCCCTCTCCCTCTGCCCCTCCCCCCACAGGCTCTCACTCTTTCTCTCTAAATAAATATATAAATCTTTTTTAAAAAAGAGTATTCCTCCTGACCAAGAGCATATCGGTGATCACCTGTTTTTTACTCATTATCTATCAAAATGGACTTTATCTGGATTTTCTAGGATTTCTTTCCTGAGTTTTGCCTGAGTAATACTTTTCAGTTATGTTACAATAAATAACATTGTGTATGTCATTTATTGACGTTATGGGACCTGACACAAAGAGCTAAAAAACAAAAGTTGGTAAGAACCAGTGATATTGAAAGATAGAAAACATGCAGGCAAGAACCATGGCTTTGGAGGCTTTAAAAGGAAAGACAGAGAGTCTGGACTCAGATTTAGGCGGATAATAGAAGCAGTCATGGTGTCGGGGCAAAAGGAAAATGTTGATTATAGACAGTTCAGTCCAGACAAGAGAATAGCAAAACACATGCAGGGAGAAGGTAGAAGAAGGAGAGGAATACTCTGTGATTATCACGTCATTAGTGGAAAAGAAAAGTTTCATAAAAAAATAAGACATCTGTGCTAACTACATTTTTTCAGTGTTACGGTGCAATTCTATCCTACATACAAATGGGGAAAATACAGAACACAGCCAAGGGTAGAACCTGATGAAAAATGCTGTTTATGAATTGGAAAAAGGATAATCATACTGGAAAGTTGGTGTGTCTACGACCCAACAAATGCACTACTGAGTATTTACCCCAAAGATACAAATGTAGTGATCCAAAGGGGCACATGCACCCCAATGTTTATAGCAGTAATGTCCACAATAGCCAAACTATGGAAAGAGCCTAGATGTCCATCAACAGATGAATGAATAAAGAAGAGGTGGTATATAAACACAATGGAATATTATGCAGCCATCAAAAATGAAATCTTGCCATTTTTTGCAACGACGTGGATGGAACTAGAGGGTATTATGTTAAGAGAAAAAAGTCAATCAGAGAAAGACAAGTATCATATGATCTCACTGATATGAGGAATTTGAGAAACAAGGCAGAGGATCATAGGGGAAGGGAGGGAAAAATGAAACAAGATGAAACCAGAGAGGGAGACAAACCATAAGAGACTCTTAATCTCAGGAAACAAACTAAGGGTTGCTGGAGTGGTGGGGGGTGGGAGGGATGGGGTGGCTGGGTGATGGACATTGGGGAGGATATGTGCTATGGTGAGCACTGTGAATTGTGTAAGACTGATGAATCACAGACCTGTACCCCTGAAACAAATGATACATTATATGTTAATTAAAGAAAAAAAAATCCTTTCCAAAGGGGGAAAAAATAAAAAAGAAAGTTGGGGGCACCTGGGTGGCTCAGTTGGTTAAGCGACTACCTTCGGCTCAGGTCATGATCCTGGAGTCCCGGGATCGAGTCCCGCATCGGGCTCCCTGCTTGGCAGGGAGTCTGCTTCTCCCTCTGACCCTCCTCCTTCTCATGCTCTCTGTCTCTCATTCTCTCTCTCAAATAAATAAATAAAAATCTTAAAAAAAAAAAAAAAAAAAAAAAGTTGGTGTGTGCCTTGTAACAACGTTGCCAGACCAGGTAGATTCTGGGTCTCAGTTCAGTGAGGATTGGATTTGCAGCCAACATTCCATATTGGGTCTCTTGATTCTATCACATGCAAGCCATGTGGCATGGGCAGTTACTGTTCTCTCTGAGACTTGGTTTCTTCAGCTATCAAAGCATGAAGAAAATAACGTTTGTTTTCAAGATTCTTTAGAGATTGAATGAGATGATAATGCCTTAATCACCCGCCTTGTAGGATAGAGCTCAATAAACATTTGCTCACTGTGAAATGCCAACCCTGTGTGCCAGGGTGTCAATCACACAGTAGGTATAGCTTTGGTAGAAGAGGTTTCACACATTATAGTCAGATGTGGCTACAATCATTCTAAGATGGTAACCCTAAAAATGGGACAAGATATTGAAATTAGGAAAAAATATTCTTTGAGCACTTAAATAGCATTCTTTACAGGAGAGATAATTCAGAAACCAGACTGCAATCCGTACTTGATATTGATTGTGAATGTTCATTGGCACCATTTGTTTTTTATATGTATACATTAATAAAGTGACCTGATTTCTACAGAAGCTAGAATTCCTGACAAGTCATAGCTATACATTACATTTCTCCCTATCCGTATATCCAAAGTTTACTTAAAGTTGCTATGCTATGATCCAATTAAATATTCTGTTTTCTTCTATTTTTATATGGAAATCTGGTCTTCACTCTTCCAACCAGGTATAATTTCTATTACGAATGGAGGACACAGAAATCATAATCACTGATGTCACGTGTATTTATATCTACTATATCTGACTCTTGAAGTATTTTTCACCTGTTACTTCTCACACAGGGTCTTGTGAACGCTTTTGGTGAAGGACTGTCTCATTTTAAATGGCTATTTAGAATGTCAAGGTCATGGAAAACAAGGGAAGACTTAGGCATATCTCAAATTGTGGAACACTAAGGAGATAAGACAACTAAATGCAAAGTTTTATCCTGGGTTAGGTAATGTAACAAAATAAGGTTTATTAGTGGAAAAGCTGGTGAAATTTGACTAAAATCTGTAGGCAGTTGTGAGTATTTTACTATGCTAATTTCTTAGTACAAATGAGAATATTATGGCTATGTGAAATGTTGATACAAGGAGAAGCTGAGCGAAGGTTAAATAAAAAATTAACATTTATCCCTTTAATAGCCTGGCTGTGGGATAAAACTGTGCTGTTGTATAGTACTTAAGATCTAGAATCATTCAATAAAATCTGATTGTTATAAAGAAAAAAAAAGCAATTCAGAGGTTTTACTCTAAAATATGGGTATTTATTTCCCATATTAGTCACTGGCATTGATTACTTTAACATTCTTTCTGCTTGTTGAAATTCAATATCTTAGAGATTCTCATACATCTAGTGTAAGAAATGTTCTCATATACATTATTAGGCATTTTCTTTTTGTTTAGTACTCATTATTTTGGATGCTAGTTTCAAAAATATTTTATTGGAATAAAAAAGTACATTTTATGGAATAGAAATTATATTCTCCAAATTAGTGTGTTTCACATCCCTTTTATGACATTTCTAGATCACAAATGAATTCATTAATCATAAAGTATGTTTAAAAAAATCCAAGTTTGTATTTATAAGCCTTTAACATTTGTTTTGAATACACTTAAGAAAACAGGTTTTGGTAAAAAAAACCCACTCAAGCAAACTCAAACCCTACAGTAGTTTTTGTAACCAATCATAGAAATATTGCCATTTTGAGTTGTTCTTTACCTTTTTAAAAAACAACTTTATTGAGGAATAATTTACATTAAACATATCCATTTTATATGTACCATTCGATGATTGTACATTCACTGAGTTGTGCAACTGTGACCGTCATCCAGTTTTAGATTACTTTCATCAGCCCAGCAAACTCCCTCGTACCTGTTTCAAGTTCCCAGTCTTAGTCCCAGATGATGACTAATCTATTTTTTTTTTTTTGTTTGTTTCAAGAGACTGGCATTTTTAGGGCATTTTTATATGAATGAATCAGAGTATACATGGGTTTTTGTGTCTGGTTTCGGTGATTTAGGAGAATGTCTTTGTGGTTCCACCATGATGTTGCCTTATCAGTTTTGTGTTCCTTTTCATTTCTGAATAGTATTCCATTATATGGAACATATTGAATGTGTTTCTCTATCTAATAGTGGATGGACATTTGAGGTGTCTCCACTTCGGGCTGGCTATGAATAGCGCTGTGGTGAACATTGAGTGCAGGTCTTTGTGTGGATATAAATGGTTATTTGCTTGAACAATTTCTTGTGACTCATTTTCCTACCTTAATGAATGCCTTAAAATTGATTATATAATTTTTGTAGTTATTATCCTATTTATTATTTTTCAGCCCTTAGTTTCCTTCTTCTCAATAAAAAAACATGGCCATTAACTTCAAAACAGTGAACTGTCATTGCAAGTTAAGATGAAATTATCTCCATGAATTCTACTCACATATTAATAGTCTAAAATATTATGTTTTTCAGTTAAACTTTAATGAGAACTTCTATTAGTAAACAAGACACTTATGAGAAACAAGACACATTTTCAGAAAGATGGCAATAAATAATCTCAGGTTTGAAGTTTTTAAATAGTTTATCTGAACATAGCTACAAATATATATTTCTGAAATGCCATGGGTACTCTAAGGTAATTATATCTATTTTAGCTTTAAAGAAATGGAAGGAAAACTGCCATTTTTTAATGCAAAAATTTTGACAAATTTTTATTAATTTTTAAAAAGCAATTATGGATGTGCATATTTATGGAGTTATGAGGTCGCAAGTGGAAAATTTCATGTAACTATTTCTCTACATTTTTTTTTATTTTTTTATTTTTTAAGATTTTATTTATTTATTTGACAGAGAGACACAGCGAGAGAGGGAACACAAGCGGGGGAGTGGGAGAGAGAAGCAGGCTTCCCGCGGAGCAGGGAGCCTGATGCGGGGCTTGATCCCAGGACCCTGGGATCATGACCTGAGCCGAAGGCAGACGCTTAACGACTGAGCCACCCAGGCGCCCCTCTACATTTTTTAAAAAAGATTTTATTTACTTATTTGAGAGACAGAGAGAGAGAGCACATGCACACATGAGGAGGGCAAGGGGCAGAAGAAGAGGGAGAGAGAGAATCTTAAACAGACTCCCTGCTGATGGCAGATCTCCCTGAGATCATGACCTGCGCCGAAACATACTTGGACATTTAACTGACTGAGCCACCCAGGTGCCCCTATTTCTCTACAGTTTTATAAGGCAAATACCTTCTTTCATATGTTTCTTGTATTTGCAAAGTAGTGGTAATTTGCAAAACCTCAATCATAGATAGTGATATTAATTGCCCCCAAAATATAGTTTATAGGTATCAAAACTACAAAAAGGTTGATTTTCTAATAAGTACTTAGCAACCAACATTATTTTTTTCTTATTAGTTGACTTCTTCATATATTCTATCTTTATTACCATATCTGCTCATTTATCTATTTAGGTTTTATAATGAGAAATAATCATGTCTTAGTCCTCACATCCAGGAAGGCATAATTGCCAAAAAGAAGTTGCTGTTCAGTGGTCCTGCTCTGTAAAGTTCATATGCTATTTGCAATTTTTCTGTATTTTAGATTTTTTTCACAAAAGGAAGAAAGGGGACCAATTTTGAATAAACATCCTCCATGTCCCAGGACCATCAAAACATTACTGTAAGGCAGATTTACAAATAATAAAAACCATAGTTCAGAGAATTTAAATTAAAAACTCAAGAACACAAACCCATAAAAGGAACAGAACAGTATCTGAGGACATTTATAGCTAAATTCAGAGGCCATATAATGTTATGTTCACATAATGATTTGTAGTGAATATTTTGTTTAACATTGTGGTATTTTAAAACCAAAATTTATATGTTTTATGTCAGGAGAAAATAAAATTCCACATTAAGTCAAAATATAGCACTCATTGGTGTGGCATATATTCAGTTATAATTCAGAAAAATAATCTCAAAAGAGATTTAAACTATAGCTAATTATTTGCATGATCTGGATTTTAAAAAGTCAGGCAAGTCTGTGATGATCATAAGCCTCAACAACATAAAACGTTGTTTATTTCTCCCACATTGACTATATGCCTATTTTATGTTAGATACTGCTAAGCCAATATACAGAAAGATAAATTTCTGCTGTTGATACGTTTTAACAAAAATAAGAAATACCTTCTTTTCTGACATATGGATTGGTTTCAATTCAAGTAAAATGAAAATGAGCAGGGATTTCTTGAAAGTCGGGTGAATTTTAAAGCTATTTGATAGTTTTCTTTCCACAGTTTGGGTCTCTGTCTTGTCAGGGAGGAAAACAGTGGGAGAGAATCATCTCTGCATTATTATTATTATTTGTGATGTGTGGCAACCTAATAAAATCCCCAATTTTCTCCTCTGCAAAAGTGAGGATGATCATCGGTACTTGGTGGGGTTTTAAAGAGAATTAACTCTCAGGGGATAATTTCAAATATCCAGTCTTTACTATATTTTCTAGCTTTTCTTTTGTTTCCATTTTCTTCTCTGGCTTTTGACTTTCTTTTTGCCGAGAAACAAAGGGCTTCTGATAGAGTGTGTGTGTGTGTGTGTGTGTGTGTGTGTGTGTGTGTGTGTGTGCGCGCGCGCGCGCGCGCACACACGCTTTCTTTCCTGAACCATACAGCATTTTTCAAACTATTGATTTTCTTTAATTTCCAAAGGAATCATTCCATCCCCCAAATATATGTAATTAAAATGGCAACCAGCTATTAAAATAGCATTAATCTTCTCATTACACTAGACAACATGTTTAATCTTACGTAATGGGTGAGAGTGTGTTGGTTGCTGAAGGAAAGCATGTGTGTTCAGGGAACATGAAGGTCATAGTTCCCTCTGCCTTGTGAGAGATGGAGTACAAGTCATAAGCATCTTCTTTGTCCCATCCTCATCCCACTCCTTAGTTACATGAGATGTTACAATCCATTGTTTTTCCTCACGGTGTCACTCATTTGATCCTACAAAACTTCTGCAATTAAGCAGGGCAATTATTACTGTCTTATTTCACAGATAAATAAATTGTTGCACAGAACGTTTAAAATCACTTTTCCTGTAAGTGTAGGGGATAAGCAATTTAATATGTCTAAAGACTTTTTACTTCAAATGCAATGCTTGATTTTGAGCAAAAGCAATCTTTAGAGCCACGATGGAGTAACAGTGTCCAGATGAACAAAATAAATATTTCATATGAACACAGAATATGACATGATGGTTTTAGGCACTGGATCTCAAACCATGGACAATGACCACCAACAGACCAGAAAGAAATAAGGTGATTTTCTTCTTTGAAAGAGTTTCAGAGTACAGTGCAGGTGGAGGGCACTCCATGGGGTCTGGCAGAGTCTCTGTATTGAGGGGCTGTACCTGAGGGATAAAGTACCTGCACGTGCAGGACAGAGTAACTCAGAGGGGACAGATGCCCTTAACTCCAGATACTAGCAGAAGGTTCCCTTGAGTATCCAGCTGAGTACCAGTCAGCTCATGCCTGTGAGGAAACTACCCCAACCAGCGGAAGGGATTGGAAATAACACTAGCAGTCAGAGACACAATACTGTTAAGGTATCAGATCTTCTTAGATCTGTAGAATCAACACAATCAAAATCCTAGCCACCAAGTTAATGTCTTAGAATAACTAAGACAGGGGCGCCTGGGTGGCTCAGTCGTTAAGCGTCTGCCTTCGGCTCAGGTCATGATCCCAGGGTCCTGGGATTGAGCCCTGCATCGGGCTCCCTGCTCAGCCAGGAGCCTGCTTCTCCTTCTCCCACTCCCCCTGCTTGTGTTCCCTCTCTAGCTGTCTCTCTCTCTCTCTGTCAAATAAATAAAATAAAATCTTTAAAAAAAAAGAATAACTAAGACAACTTTAAAAAAGAACAAAGTTGAAAGACTAACATTGCCTGATTTTAAGACTGATTATAAGTTAAATGAAAAATCATAAGCTAATAAAAAAATGTGATATTAGCATAAGGCTACACAAATTGATAAATGGAACCGATTAAAGAGTCCAGAAATAGATCTGTACATGAAGAGGCACTGATTTTTTTATAAAGATATAAAGGCAAATCAGAGAAAGGATAATGTTTTCAGCAAAGAGTGCAGGAACAATTGGACACCCACATGCAAAACAGTGAATTTTGATGAGTACTTCACACCGTATTAAAAAAAATCCAAAATGAATCATAAACCGAAATGTAAAACCTTAGCATATAGAACTGTAAAAATAGCATGTATTAAAAATCTTTGTGGGGCGCCTGAGTGGCTCAGTCGTTGGGCGTCTGCCTTCGGCTCAGGTCATGATCCCAGGGTCCTGGGATCAAGCCCCGCATCGGGCTCCCTGCTCCGTGGGAGGCCTGCTTCTCCCTCTCCCACTCCCCCTGCTTGTGTTCCCTCTCTAGCTGTGTGTCTCTCTGTCAAATAAATAAATAAATAAAATCTTTATAAAAAAAAAATCTTTGTGAACTTACATCAGGCAAATATTTTTAAATATGACACCCAAAACACTATTCATAAAATAACACATTGGTAATTTGAACATCATGAAAATTGAATGTTTGTTCTTAAAAGACACTTAAAATTTACCACAAGGTATAGGGATGTTGAACCACTTTGTTGTACACCTGAAACAAATGTAATATTGTGTGTCAACTATACTCAAAAATAAAGAAATAAATCACTTCAGTATGAAATGTAAACATGCAAACAAACAAATCAACAAAAATTCAAGCTACAAATTGGGAAAATATTTTCAAATTATACATACGATAAAGGATATATTTAGAATATATAAAGAATTCTCAAAACTCAATGATAAGAAAAAAACATTTTTTAAAAGGCCAAAGATTTGATCTTCCACCAAAGAACACATATGGATGACAAATAAACACATGAAAAGACTCACTGTCTTTACTCATTACAAAAATCCTGATCACATTACACTGAGGTGCTCCTGAGTACCTGTTAGAATAGCTGAAATTGAAAAGAACATTGTCAAGGATATGGAAAATCTGGAACATACATACATAGCTGACAGGACTGTAAAATGATACACATTTGGAAAACAGGTTGGCAGAAATTTCTCACTGTACATGTATCTACGCTGTGGTCCAACCAGTCCATTCTTGGTTATTTACCTAAGAGAAAACAAATTCAATATATTTTCCACACAAAGATGTATACACCCAAATGTTCATAGCAGTCTTATTAGTAATGACCCCAAACTGGAAGCAGTCCAAGGGTCTGTCAACAAGCGAATGGATAAGGAAAGAGGGATATATATGTATAAAATATGATATGACTCAACAATGGAATGAGCTCTTGATTCTTGCAACAGCATGAGTGGATGTCAAAATAATTATTCTGAACGAAAGAGCTCAGACAAAAAAGACTGTGTTCTGTGTGCTTTTGTCTGTATAAAATTCTAGGAAATGCAAAATAATCCATAGGAATAGAAAGATCAGCAGTTATCTAGGGATGGGTAAGAGGAGGAATTTCCCACTGTCATGAAGAAACTTTCGAGGTGAAGGATATATTTTTTTTTAGTCAGGGTATAGTTTGAAGAGTGTATATAATATGTCAATGCATATTTCAAGGTACTCTTTCAATATGTACAGGTTATTCAATTGTACTTAATTGTATATTTAATATTAATGATACTTAAGCATGTAAATATTTTAAAATCTATCTAAAACTTTGTTTGATTTAAGGTCCCCAAATTTTATACCACTAGAACTGGCATTACCAATATATTTAAATGGCTTAAACTGATATTTTAAAGTGTTTATTTTTTAAATAGTTATCTAAAGGCCTTTTGGTAGTATTGCATATTCATTTTTGAGATATTAAATGTGTGATGATTATATTTTCAGAGCCCCAAATCAGGATACACAGTTTCACAACTTTAAAGTTAATTCATGCATCCTGTATGAAGTTTTAGAAAATTGGGGCAAATTAAAGAGGAGTCAAATATAAAAAAAAAAAAAAAGCTCCTGAGTTCATCCACTAGAATGGTTATACTGTTGCAATGCATTTTTTTCATATGCCGTGATCCTACATAAAGCTAGTTGAAGAAAGACTCTCACAGGCGAGTGAGAAAAATCATTTATCTGAGCCCCATAATCTGCATAATTTTGTATGCATTGGCAGTCTGGAACAGATTAAAGCAGTATGTTGAAAACGAAATCAGATTTGCTCTCAAGCTGAGCCCACCATCAATACCAGGTGTTCTGGTCTCATATTCAGTAGTGCTAGAGCTCAGCCTAGGAGAACTCTTGTAAGAACATTGAAACAATATGCTTCAAGTGAGGGTGTGAGAAATGTTTAATCTTTTTATACATGAACAGAATCTTAAACATTGGGTTTGGTCCAGTGATTCCCCCATTAACAAAATTGATAAATACACAAGAGTCACAACAAAGTGCGGTTTCTATGTCCTTCACCTTCTGTTACTATCCTGAAATGTGTCTTCGATTCCTCTCCAAAATTTTTCTTTTCTAAAGCACTAGTCAATCAGCATAGTAATTTCCTCAAGAACACCGAGGAACTATTTTTTTAAAGAGATGCAGTTTATGATTCCCCAAGGCATAATAATATGATGTACTTACAGAGTTACTCTTCTTGGGGGAGAGTCTAGTACTTAAACCATTCAAATGTTCTTCCTACATGAAAATCAGGGAAAATGAGATATGCAGAAGAGAAATATATTTGTTGAAACATTTATTTATGACATTGTTCAAAAAGTAAATTAACCAGATTAATTATTTTTATCTTAGGCACTATACAAGCAGTTTTTTTGGGGGGGTTCCAATATTTTATTGGACAAGCATGAGAGTCAGGGAAAGTGCATCTTTTATAACTATGTAATACAGGGATCTTTGTTTCTTTTTCTTTTCTTTTTTTTTTTTTTTATGTTATGTTAGTCACCATACGTTACATCATTACTTTTTGATGTAGTGTTCCATGATTCATTGTTTGCATATAACACCCAGTGCTCCATGCAGTCCGTGCCCTCCTCAATACCCATCACCAGGCTAACCCATCCCCCACCCCCCTCCCCTCTAGAACCCTCAGTTTGTTTCTTTGAGTCCATCGTCTCTCATGGTTCGTCTCCCCCACTGATTTCTTTGTTTCTTTTGTTTGATGATGTACCCTCTACACTTAATACTGTGACTGGTACATGTTATGTGATCAAGAGACTTTTGCTGAAGGAAATTTTTTTTTTTTTTTTTGCTATGCCTGTAGTTGTTTAATTTTAATAACTGTTCTCCTAGACAGTGTATTTCCAAAGCAAAGGCCATATCATGATTTGATGTTTACATTCATAGGTTACCTATATTACATATTGATTACCAGCAAGTTGTTATTTATAAAGACGTGCTTTCAATTACAAAATCCAAATCATTCACACTGGGGCATAAAGAACAATGAAACAGAAAATGTCAGGAGAGGCCTTGTACCCACTAACGTATAAAAGGTTCAGAATCAGATATACTCACGGCCACTGAGAATCAATATGTTTGACAGAACTTGAAATAGCAAATTATTGTTTTTCTAGCATTTTGCCACATTTGACATTTCAAATTACTTCATTCTGAATCTCCTAAAAATAAGAACATATATAATCAGCCTACTCTTATTACATCAAAGTTAACATTAATTGAACAATATTTGTATAATTATATACAGCCCCTATTTACATTTGCCAAGGTGCGCCAAAGATGTTTTTTATAAAATTGCATAATTCACGATGCAAGCAGATTCTGTGCATTGTAGTGGATATTTGATGTGCAGCTCAATTCCTCTTTAAGATTAAAAGACATATTCCTTCAGTTTCCAGAAATACTCCCAGCAGGATAGCATTAGTTTATGTCTGCCCGATGTATTAATCTTTTCAATTCTTTCAGCCTTCTCCAGCTTTTGATGACATTGATATTTTTTTTAATAGCTCAGGCTATTCATTTTATAGAATATTCCACCTGTGGATTTTACTTCATGAATAGGTTCGGGGAAAACATTCCAGATAAGGACACTGCATACTGGGTATTCTGTGCTGGCTGTTTGCATAACTGCAGGGGTCCCGTGATACCACACCATTCTATGGCTGGTGATGCTAAGTTGAGATGGGCAAGATGGTGACCTTCAGATCTTTCCACTTTAAAATGTGTTATGGGGATTGAATGTTTGTGTTTCCCTAAGGTCATATGGTGAAGTCCTAACACCCCATTGTGGCTGTGTTTGGGGGCGGGAACCAAAGGAATAAAGATAAATGAGGGCCATGGGGGGTGCCCTTATATGATAGGTTTAGTGTCCTTTTAGAAGAAGTAAGAGAGAACTAACTCTCTCTGTCTCTGTCTCTCTCCATCCCTCCATACCCCCCTCCTTCTCTCTCTCCTTCACTATTACTATGTAGTCATTTATTAATTTTTTAATTTAATTTATTATAACCCCTTATCAAAATTATTATTTGTTGCTGAAAGTGACTCATGTGTCAGTGTAGAGAGCCTTCTAGAGCCAGTTCCTGTGTCCTTGGCTCTTGGCCAGAGCAAGGTTGTAAATCTTGTAGGTTGAGCCCTACACCTGCCATTTCTCAAGGAAATCGTACTTTATTTTATTGTGAGCTTTTTTTTCAAATACATGGCTTACTCGGGCATTGTTTTAGGCCTTTATAGTGAATGTTATCTGGAGTTAGAATTGTTTGAGATAAAATACTTCATGAATGCCATGATTTTATGTACTAGAGGAGTTTACCTAAGTTTGAAAAATACACTGATGAAGGTATTAGGGCTTAGAATTTACTTCATAGAAAGATTTTACTTTATAAATTTAAATTATATACTACCTACAGGGCAATAAGATTTTTAATTTCTTCTTGTGTATGGCTTTGAAAGTTATATTTTTTTTCCTGGAAAAAATTTCATTTATATCCAAATGTTCAACTGTTAGTAATAATGCATTTAAATTTAAATCTTAGTTCTAATAGCCCATTATCTTTCTACTGTTCATATTACTTAATACTTTGTATGTTATATTATATATATAATATTATATGCTAATGAATACAGCACTTCTCTATTATATATAAAATGACGTGTTATCATTTTCTGGTTTTATTATTTTTTGGGCAATCTTTATTCTTTTTAGGTCTTTCTAGAAATTTGTAAGTGTCGTTTTGTCAAAAAAACAGTATCTTTGTCATTGTTGATACTCTTTATTATATATACTTTTATCTCCTTAATATTTGTTCATATTTTTAATATTTTATTCCTCCTTATTTTCTATGGACTTAATTTGCTATTCTTTTCCCAAGATTTTCAAATTAATACTTAGGAAGGGAAAGCTGAAAAATCAGTGATCTAATACATGCATTAAAGACTTTAAATTTATATCTAAGCAAGGAATTTCTGCACCACACATGGTTTGACATATTTTTGTTAAAATTTGTATCATTATTTATATAAAGGCTTCACAGCTCTAGTGTGATTTCCAGTTGACCCCTGTATTATTTACAGATATATTACTTGATTTTGGAACTTTGGGGATTCCTTAGTTATCTTTTCATTACTGGATTCTCAAGTACACTGTGGTCAAAAAAAGATTGTAAATCTTTTTCAAACTTTTGGAATTCATTGAGAGTTTCTTTATGGCTGAGCATATAGTACATTCTGGTACATATTCCTTGTGCTTGAAAAAATGTGTACTTTCTTGGGGGTAACAATATCTGTAAGTCAGTTAGGTGAAGTCTTCTCTCTAATCTCTGCTTATTCTTTCCAGTAGTGATTATAGTAAATGATCAGACCATAATGCTGAATTTGTTTATTTCTCCTTTAAATCTTTCCATTTTAGCTTTAAATATTTTCATTTTATATTATCAGTACATATTGAGTTGAAACTATATTTCGCCTTATTGAATTGTTTCCTTGATCAGCATGAAATATTTTTGGCGTGTCTAGTAAAACTTCTTGCCTGACGTCCACTTTAGGTTTGAATGAGATATTTCCCCGTCATTTTACTTCCAAGATCTCTGTGTCCTCAGATTTAATATGTTTCAGTAGCCACCATTCTGTTAAAATCAAATTTGCCTAACTTTGTATTTAATTTGAATATTAAGTTTATTTACATAAAGTGCAATTTTTAAGGATATGTGCATTTAGCCCTGCTCCCTTCCCGTATATGTTCTATTTGTCACCTGTATTTTGTCTCTCTGTTTTTCTTTCCTGTTCAACAAATGCATTTTTTAACTTATACACTGTACTAGCTTGATAGTAGCCTATTTTATTTCCTTAATGATAATGCTAGAGTTAGCACTTAGTTTATTAGTTTAAATTACTACTCCTTTTACTTTCCAGAAAATGCCAGGATATTAGAATCTTTCAACTGCATTTACCCATCATAAGCTGCTCATGTGCTACTTCAACTAATATTTTAGGATTTTAATTGAACAGCTGCTTAAGCACCATGGATACTGCCATTATTGTTCTATATTTTCATTATTTACTTATGTTTATTCCCTGAGCTAATGTTTCTAGTGCTCATCTTTCCTCTTATAGCCCCACACTTCTGATTAGGAGCATTCATTTTTCATGGCCTTTAGTACTTCACCTAGGTTCTTTCTGCTTGCAATAAATTCCTTTTTTTCCCTTTAGCCTTTGTTTTCAAAGGAAATTTTCATTGTATATAGAACTCTAGGATGTCCACCTACACTTAATTTCCCGTTTCTTGTCTTCTGGTTTCCATTGTTTCTGGTGATGTGAGTTCTCCTTGAGGTAATATGTCTTTTTTTACTTGGCTTCTTTTATTTTTTTATTTTTTTATTTATTTGAGAGTGAGAGAATGATAGAGATTGAGAGAGGGCACAAGCAGGGGAGGGGCAGAAGGAGAAGCAGGCTCCCTGCTGAGCAGGGAGCCCAACGTGGGGCTTGATCCTGGGACTCTGGGATCATGACCTGAGGTGAAGGCAGATGCTTAACCGACTGAGCCACCCAGGCTCCCCTATTTGACTTCTTTTAAAGAAACTTTAAAATAATAAGAAGAAACCTGTTAGAGAATTTTCAGATGTGTATAATGGGAGCCACAAAAGCAGGAGAGAGAGAGAGAGAATGCATAAAAAAGCATTCTGGGAAGATGTATTATCCGAGATTTTTCCAAACTGAGGATAGACAGATTCAAGGATAAGGGAAAAAAAAAAAAAATCTTAGTAAATATAAAATTTCACATGTAGCTCATGTTGTTTCTGCTACACAGCATTGGCATGAACGCTGTCATCCGCAAATTCTCAGTATGGGAATTAACTGCTAAAGCTCAGAATAACCCCATGAGGCTAATGACATGTCCAGTGACAGAGCCCAAATAAGGGTTGCTGCTGGTTTGGAGAGCAGAAACCCAACAGCCATTCTGTGGAATAGCACCCTGTCCAGCATCCTGAGTCCTGTGGCTTTTCTCTACATGCTGAAATCACTCCATGTCTCCAGAGAAGTGCACCACCTTAGTGCATGTGGTCATCATCTTTCCAAGTTCACTGCATGTAGACATAGTCCTTTCACATCTAGTCCTCATACTAGAGCTGAGGTGGCCTCATCAAATATATATACAATTATTTAGGACAACATTGTATGTGTTGATTTTTACTTTAATGACAAAAGGAAGCCATCAGATGTTGTAATTATTCATGATGCTTTTGTTATTCTTGATGATTTTGTTATGTTATGACTTCCTGATTGAAATCTAAGTTTAACCAAGGCAAAGCCATCTCTGCCTTCTTCCTGCTGAATTTCCAGCACCTAGTGACTTACCCTGCAAAGAGAAGTAGCTTAATGCATATTTTGTGATTGGATATATGAGTGACTTATATGCAGATACTATCATCAAGACTCTTTCAGTATGGCTTTGTAGTATTTTCTTTTCTGTTTTCTTGTTAATTCTTAGTTTTCAGGGCAAAACCTACATGAAAACTTTGTATTATTTGCTATGATCTGCATTATATTAATGTCTGCTGCAATCAGCATAGTATGCCTTTTCTTCTAGCCACAGGACTACCTGGGGCAAGATATGCCAAGGCCCTCAGCTTACCCCAACTGCACATTACTCATGCCTACCCACACCTTATTTATTATACTTTACCTTGACAAAAGCTTTATGGCTCCAAACAATTAGTTTAGTGGAAATGCTTTCACAGCGGGACCAATTACTTCTTTGTAAGCATTCACAGGTGAAGCAACTGATTTACTCACTTCTTTAATCTGAAATTTGTTCCAGTGTAAGGTTTTGCTACCCCTAAACTTGCAGATACTTTGGACAAAGTTAAGTTCAGATGATTCTAAGAATATACTCCTTTTCACTCTTGGATGGTCATTTATAATGATATCATTGAACTCAGAAATTGAAGGAGAATACTATGTCTTATAAACCGGATTTGATTTCCTCAATGTATGTATTTATAATGAATTCGGAAATAATTTCAATTTAAAATCGCTTGAAGAATAATTTCAATTTAGAATTGCCATGTGCCAACATGGAAGTCAGATTGTAGTAACATTAATATCTTTTCCAACACTAACGTTTTATGAGAATAAGTTGTATGAATCCCATGGTAATTACAAATCCTTCTTATAAGTAAAAACAGTGCCTCCTGTTTCTAAATGGGACGAAATTTTAATGTTATAGCTACTTTGGATCTATCAAAGTTTGTGGAGGGACCATAACTTTGAGTTTCTTGACTTCTGCAGAATGAAAATCATAGCACAAATCAACCCTAGATAGTACTTCATAATCCTAACGTGGGAAGAAAGATTATTGTAACTTCTAAAATCTGATTTTTGGCCAATTATCTAGAGGAACTGCTGCCTTTAAAAAAAAATGAAACCGTATTTTGGATTCCTTAAAGATTTTTGAGAAAACTTGAATTATTTTGGAGGGGATTATATCATATATAAATATTTTAAAAAGTTGCCTATTAATTAATGTACATGCCAACAGAATATATCATAATATTTATTACTGTAGAAGTCCATTAGATGAGTGTAAGGTTAAATCTAGGTGGGCGAGTAAGTTACACACAACAGTACAGTCTAAAGCACAACCACTATATTGTGTAATTAATACATTACTTAATTTACATTAAAGTATTTGAATTGTCTTTATATATTTATAAACACATTTATGGAGCTCTACATAAAGGTTTAAATAGGACATCATAATACTATTTGGTTTCCTACGGTTTCCTCTCTGTGGCCCCTCCCTTCCCGGGTGTCTAGTTTGGGCTGCCTCAGTACATGATGGCTCCAGCTATTCAGTTCTTTATGTGTCAACTGGCTTCCAAGAACAAAGTACATTCTGGCAAAATTCCTAAAGCCCAGGCTCACAAGTCCCAGAGTATCACTTCCATTGCATTCTGTTGGTGAAACCAAGTCACAAGGCTGGCCAAATACAACAGGAGGAGAAACGTACTCTGACACTTCATCTGAAGATTGGCATATTGGTCAAAGGAGGGAGAGACTATGATTGTCATCTTTGGAAACTACCACAGGACTAAAAATAATGAATATTTTGAGAATGAAAAAAATAAGTGTATTTACTGAGTCAGATTTGGGGGTAAAGAAAATTTGATAATAGAATGGAATTTACAAAGTATGATTTATAGATGTAAAGTGTAAACTCATGTTTCCAGACTGAGAAAAAATGTATTACTTGTTCAGTTTTAAAGGACAGTCAAGGAAATCTCTGGCTGATGGTTGTGTTCCTGGCAGAAAGCCCTAGGTTGTTGTTAGGACCCGAGGAAAACACCATTGCTGATGGAACACGTCTTGAACCATGTCATACCACTTTCCAGGCTGGCCTGCAAGAACTCGTCAGTGAGGGTGTGTTAAAGCCTGACCCCTCACCCTAAGGCAAGACAACTCTGAAGGAGCATCACAGCATTGGTTCTCCCCATAGGTCTGCTGAAGCCTGTCCTGACTTCACATACCAGCTCATCTTCTCCCTCTGCCCAGTCCTGCTTCCATGGGTGTTCATCCTAAAAGCAACCCTAATCCTAACCTTTCTTCTGTATGCTGATCTATGATTGTGTTGACTTCCCAGGAACCATAGCTTGCTATAGTTGGTACTAAATGTGGTACAGAACACAGTTACATGGATGGGATTTGGAGCCATCTCACCCACTGATCACTCACTGCCTGGTTGGCAGAGAGGACCCCATATCCAGTGGTAGGTGGGGTACAGAGAACAGTTGTTCCATAAAAAGTCAGTATTGTTTGATGAATTTCTAAAGAAGTTAAGTCCCCAGGAGGAAGAAGTATGTCAGGTAATGGCTTTCCTGGACCTTCCCAGTGGTATTCAGAACACTGGAGAAAAGAATTTTCCACACATCTGGAGGACGGTGGGACATGTGCTGACATGGATACCAGGATAGGGAAAGGGCATATGAATCCCAGGTGATAGATGGATGCAGATAATAGGTAATAGATGGTTGCAGATGCTCCATTGGTCATTAACCCAATCTGTTCTAAATCGGAATTGGCATGCTTAGTATCCAGCCCAAACACACATAGGATTCTTGGGTTGTGGGGAGGGTCATGTTAGCTGAGATAGCAAATCAAAAACACCACTGTCTGGAGTTAATGGTAGACATTAGTGAACCCTAAAAGACCTAAAGGATTTGGGGTTGTGATTTCCATCCTATCTCTGCTTGCAAAGACTTAATCACTCCCACAGGATAAGAGTAGATGACCGGAAACTCAGTCGCCTAGCGGTTTGGATTGCAGCTACTGACCAGATGTGTTGTTTTTTTCCAGACCAGACTAACGTGTGCTCCTGGTCAAGGCATATAGCCAGCAATTTGGAACATTTTCTAGCCATCCAGGTTAGAAAAAATCATGAGAGACTGTTCACATTTATGTTGAATGGGCAATAGAATGCATTTACCATTTTGCTGGGGATCAGCCTCCTGTAGGTAATGCCTTAGCTGAAGAAAGTCCCCTTGTGCAAGTTCATCCTGTCCCTGAGTGGCCTCCATCCAGTGACTGATTGGGGTGGGGTTCTATAGACTCAACCCCTTTGTCCCAACCTGAGACACATCTGAAGGATCATCCCAGCTTCAGAAATCTTCCACAGGGTTGATGGAAGCCTGCCCAGAGACGGCCTCTCACTCCAGCTCCTGTCTTGCATAAATCTTTTTTTTTTCCTCCGCTTCCACTTCATAAGACACATCTACCCACCCTTCACATGGATCTCCATTTCATGGTATGATCCTGCTCCTTGGGGATCCTGCAACAAAAGTCTAGTCGAAATGTTTAAGATGTGTACCTTAACATCTTAAACATGTGTGTGCCTCCTCACCAGGTGGAAAAATTTGTTCAGCTCTAGTTGTTACTCTAAGCCCAAATATTAGCCAGAACATTCATTTCTGTCTATAGTGAAGCGTATGGTCCAAGATTATGTAAATATTACCTGGCATTAAGTTTGTTGCAGAAAAAAAATGGAATAACCCATATGAAGGGCTTGACACTGTATTTGGCACAATGGAGTTCTTTAAAGGGGATGTTGCAAGAATTCTCCAATCACATCCTAAGCTAATAACCTAGCAAAATCACAGACAGGCAAATTTGTGCCTCAGAAGATATTGTATGTTGTTACCATATGCTTTATTACATATTTTCATACATAATTTATGAACTTAATATACCAGTATTTAGTTATAGATTTTAAGACTATATAATACATCATGATATGCACTGTGATATAAGTAATCTATTATAATTGAGCATGTAAGTTGTTTTAAATGTTTCAGTTGTATACATTTAACTATAGTGAATAGCTTTGTTCATAAAAATTTCTCTAAAAATAAAGTCTGAAGAATAGAACTACTAAATAAAAGGCTTGAATTTTTATAAGACTATTGAATTAGAATGTCAGGTGAGCTATATGACCATTCCTATTGCATCATACATTATCAGTATTATGTGTATGAATACACACACATACACCCGCACATTTTATCAATTGTTATTATTTTAATTTCCCTACACATTTATTTAAACTGGTTTTCATATTATTTTGCACAATTTAGGTGACAAGTATCATCCATATTTTTAATTAAGAAAAATACAAGACTGACCATATTAGTCTTAAATAAATAAAGTCTATAAGAACCGTAATTCTGTGTTTAGTATTCGAAGTTGTACAGTGAGTTGACACATTTTCTTTCCTGTTTTCTCTTTAGGAGTTAACATCTCTACACATTTTGCCCTTTCATGACTTAGGTTTATCATTAAAGTAAACTTATTCCAAAGGCTCAAGTTCAGGTCTTGAGACTGGAATGTCACAGCTTTAATTTCTCTTTGCTATTAATTTTTGGTTACTGATAGGCAAGGCACTTCCCAAAATGCCTGTTTGGTTCTTTACCTGAAAAATAGGTATCTATTTAGTTAGTAGTTTTCCTACAAAGCCGATGTTGAAACTAAGATTTTTCTTTATTCGTAAAGGAGATTAAAATATGGAGTAGAATATGGTATGCTCTTTAAGTTTTCAGATTCCAGGAAATTTCTACTCTCTCTGTGTTCAGACCATCATTCCTATATTGAATTGCAAATGCACTGTGTCTCTGAACTGATGCCGGTTATGTAATAAGTAAAATTGTCTAAAGAAACCCATGTACTTCACTGCTCCCCGGAAAACAGTTCCAGTCATTTAATCCTTTTATTTTCTTGTTGATATAGACCAAAGCATAATTGTCATAAATCCAAACAGCCCACTGGACAACTGTAGGAGGCAGAGACTTAACTATTTTATTTCTTGTGGTACACATCCAAAAGCACACACACACTCGCATGCTGTTATTCCTCTTTGCCCTATTAAAAAAATAAAAGTCAAGCTCCTGCAACCAAGGAAACTGATGTAGTTTTGCTTGATGAGTTTTGTCCGAGAGTTCACATTTCTGTGGATGATCTGTGTCGTGTGAATGGGATGACAGGCTGCTGTATCTCAGTGTGAGCTTCAGTAATGAAATTTGGGTTGGGGAAATACATCTGGGTGCTATCTGCAAACAGATGGTTACTGAAGTCATAAAAGTGAAAAAGAACATTCAGAGTGTACCAATTGAGAAGAGCACAGAGATAGTGGAGGCGGTGTTTTGAGTGAGGGTGAAAGAAAGCACAGTTCATAACTGAGACTATAAAGGAACAGATAGAGAAGAGGAAAAGAAAAACACGAGTGTTGTCAGAGACGCCAAAGAGGAACTTTGGCAAGGAGGTGAGTATCGACAAGAAGTCAATGAAGACGTGGGCTGAAAAGTATCCTTTTACCTTGGTAATTGGGAGGTGTTATCCTTGAGGTTTATTAGTGTCAGCGGGAGTTGTAGGCAGGATCCCGTGAAAGCTGGCTGTGGAGTGTCGTCCATGCCTGCGAGAACACAGCCAGGGAAGGTGTGAGGATGTAACTATGAAGAAGGTTAAGATCTATCGAAGCATCAAGTTAGCGTTAGAGCTAACTCAGTAGGGGGGTGTAGAGAGAGAGGATTCTTACTTTAAATTTGAGAGAAACTCAGACATATTTGAGTGTGGTATCAATGAGCTGTCTCTCATTATCTAACACGCAATCCCCCACCCATCCGGCCCCACAACACTCACTGTCCACTCTTTCCCACAAATACACCTGTGGCTCCAGTTACAGGGAACCGCTGGAATTTTGATTATGTCCACTTCTTCATGTCTGCATGCATCGGCTCCTTTTTTTTCCCTTTGTGTGCTGTTCCCCGTACCCCTCTGTTTGCCTGGAGCTGGGGTTTTAACAGTTTTCCCAATGGGGCACCATTATTAATTACTGTAACTGTGGTTCATCGTTCATTGCAGCGTTTCTCAGCAGCGCCCAGTGTATATCCTTGATGGGACTGACCCTGCCTGTGTGTTGTGATGGTTAGTTTTATATCTTTAACAGGGGTAAGCTTTTATTCCCAGACAGAGAAGATCCTGTCCTTTTCTTTGACATAACAACTCATCCTTTAATTCCTGTAATGATTTCAGGTGTATAATAGTTATAAATGTTTTGCATCATGAATGACTAAAAGTGTGACTAAAATAGATGCTTGTTTTTCTCTACTAGATCATAAAACTCTCTTAGGAAAGGGATATGGTTCTACACCTTCATGTAACTAGTGCTGAGACAGATGCTTTGTACATAGGAGATACTCCATCTCCCCCTCTCCCCCAATAAACAAATCAATGCTAAAATGGATTGGTCACACTTTTCGGCATGTTGTTGGCTTTTGCGTAGATTGTAGGGGCTCCCATCCTGCTCCTGGTTTCCCATGATTTCTCGTGAGTTGAAGTCCTTTTGTTGTTGATAATAGCTTAATTTCCACCTATATTCAGATGACTCTCCTGTTTATATCAACTATTCTAATCTTCCTGAGCTCCAGAGCCATATATCTGACTCAAAATCATTATACCCAAAAACATACTCACAGTCTTCCCTACTAGATCTGGTTATCCCCTAGTATTTTTTTTCCCAGTAAATAATAACACCATCCTTGAGTTAGTGTCTAGACATGATACTTTCTTTTTCCTATCCTCCATATCTCATATATCGTAAGAACCTGTTGACTTGGAATTTCTGAATAATGCTCAGTACTGTTCCCTTTCCTTCTTTTTCTACCTCAGTAGAGTTTAACCAGTTTATCATTTCTAATTTGGAGTGCTTCAGTATCTTGCTAGGTGATCTGCCTTTATCCTCTCTGCTCTCCTCTCCCACTTACACATATTATACAAGTCAGTCGCTTACACAGTATGCAGACCTATCTGGCAGGTCTATTTTTAGAAAATCATATATCCAACTGAACATGCTTCCAGGCGTGTTCCTCTTGACTTATTTCCTTAGCTTTGCTTATAGACAAGGGTTTTAATGGTCTGAACATATCACTGTGGTAACTTCTCAAGAGAATATGACATTAGAACTGAAAGGAAGTGCAGGGATATAAGAACCTGAAGATCCTGGGAGGCATTTAAACCATAATGGTTTAAAAAAATGAGCACATTTTGAAGAGAGACCTCAATCCACCATTTACTAGCTATGTTATTTGAGGAAATCAATGGCTAGCCTGCAAAAGGAGAGATAATTTCTACCTCTTTAGGTTTTTAGAATTTTATTAAAGTAAAATAAATAACATGTGAAATTGTCTAAAGTAGTAAATGGTTCTTCATGATTGTTTCGTAAGTGAATGGTTGTGGGGAGGGGTGTGAATTTGGAAAGTAGGTCTTGTAGCACTTTTTGGCCACATTATAGAAACAAATCATATTTTTCCATATATCTGCATTTCAAAGATTTTAGTTTTGAGGAAACTGGAAGGTGGAATAAGTGAATTCTAATTGAAGAAAATATTAGAGAAAAGTGAAATTGCTCTAAAAGTTAAGGGGGAAAGAAAACTATCATTGTCCTCTTTTTCTCTGGAGTTTTTTTTTTTTTTTTTAAACCTTTGTGGTCACAAGGGAACTCCTGTTGTCCTGAAATCATGCATTACTGGACTGACAAAGACCTTGGTTTGAAGACAATTACATACTCTCTCAGGAGTCCATCACTGAGTGATAATGAGGTGTGAACACATTCCTCAGAAACCACAGACATACCAAAAGGGCAATTTAACACCTCTTCAAAAGATAGATGAGATATGAATTATTCATAATGAGCTCGGCCAGACTCCCTCTGCACCTGCCTGGTTCGGAACACTGACTGGAGTGAGAGGAGCTCTCTTACACGGAATGTGTGTAATGTCTTCCCAGGCAAAGGTCACAATCTTTAGTCTGTTTAATATTTCTATAGCAGGGGTCCTCAGAGAACTCCCTCTCTCCTCCCTGAATTTCAGCGTTCCTTTACCACTTCATGTAGGATGTTTGTATGTGTGTATGTGTGTGGACACCCATGTGGCCTTTGTTTATATATATATGCTACATTTGAACCCAAAGGCTAGTAAACATTTTCTGTTTTGTCTTTCATTCTTCAAGTCTGCCTACTGTCTACTCTGGAGTCATGATTTCTATATGTGATAGTACTGAGTTAAAACACAGCTATGCATTCCCACCGGCTTGGCTGAGTTATGTCAAAATTCATGCCCAGGGCCACAGGTAAAGCAGTGATGTTTGCAAGGCAGCTCTAAGAATGGGAAATACTTTCTCGTTGTACTAAGTCAGTAGATGAGTACATGGCCCAGACCTACCTCCTACATTGAACACCAATTTTGTCAAACAATTTCATGGAATCTCAGTGGTGCCATTCAAATTAGGCTCCTAGAGTTGCTTTGCAAATAAAGATTAGTTTTAGATAATCATGTGAAATAATTCGTTTACTGTATTGATAACTTTGCAGAAGGTCTTTATTTATGAGTTACGTTTTACTCTCTTATTCCTCTAAATCAGACACTCATTGATCCAATAGTATTTTCCCTTGTGAAATGTATAAATAGGCTAGAATATATATTGGAAATATATTAGCACCACTAAGACAAATATTTGGGAGATTTCTCTTACTGGGAGATATGACTGTTATAAAGAATTCTGAAATACACATTGAACAAAACAGTTTGTCTTCAATAATACATAAAATTGAAGCCATAGTGTTCTCTTTTAAGACATGCTACTATTTTTAATGCTGTTACATTGTGCTGAATTTATTTATTTAATGCTGAAATTTAAGCTCCCATTATTAGATGCAGAGAGAGAAAGTATGCAAAGAACAACTCAGTGCCATTGATATGGTTTTGGAATATAGGTGACGTTTGGTAGGATGGGGTCCAGAGCTCATGGCCAAGAAAGAATTCTTGAGATGTCTTTGGTGCAAAAAGGTGTTTTGTTTGTTTGTTTGTTTTAAGATTTTATTTATTTATTTGACAGAGAGAGACACAGTGAGAGAGGGAACACAAGCAGGGGGAGTGGGAGAGGGAGAAGCAGGCTTCCCGCTGAGGAGAGAGTCCAACTCGGGGCTCCATCCCAGGACCCTGGAGGTCATGACCTGAGCCGAAGGCAGATTCTTAATGACTGAGCCACCCAGGTGCCCCAAAAAGGTGGTTTATTAAAGCACAGGGACAGGACCAGTGGGCAGAAAGAGCTGCTGCCCTGGGGTTGTGAGGGGTGCTGATTATATACTTGGGAGTTGGGGGCAGTAAGGAAAAAGGAGATTTCAAAAGGATTTTCATATGTTAAAGAAGACTCTCAGGATACCAGAGGTCTTACCATTGTCAAGTTAAGGTCCTTTGCCTTCTAGCAAGGCATTAACATTAGGATAGTTGGGAGCTTCCAGGAGGAACATTACACTCTGCCCTCTTCAAGTATTTGCCAATGGGCTGAAGGTTATAAGGACATTTAATTGTATCTACATTTCCTTCTGGAAGCTAGGTTATTGATAGAAATGCTTTGTTCTTGTAGATTGTTAAAACATTGGTAAACTGAGGGAGACTCATGTCTTCCAGGATTGTGATTTCTGTAAGTTGACTATTTGTTTTTCCTTTCCTTAGCTTTAGGGCAGTGAGGAGTGCATGAGGAATGTCACATAGACCCCATCTGGGGGAAGGGGTATTGTGGGGTGTCAGCTTCAGCTTTGTTCTCAGCTTGCTTCTGTTCCCTCATCACCATGATGCAGTAGCCCTTAACTGAGCATGTGAGCACTCACTGATGTGTCTAGAGTTGCTTTTGACCAAGGACAGTCCATTTATGAGTACCTATGTCTCTCTTTTTTTTTCCTGTTTTCCATGTATCCATTTCTGTTTCATCAAATCATCATTCCATATGGAGCCTGAGTAAAATTCTCTTTTGAAATTAATCTACTAACCAAAACTTTTTAATTGCTTCCATTTTTCTCATGTCTAATTTTGTATATTCTCTTTTTTTTCTTAAATATGATAACATTTTCATTTAAAGACTCCATCAATTTTAAGAACACCATCTTTTATTTTTTTTATTTTTATTTTTTATTTTTTTTTAAAGATTTTATTTATTTGACAGAGAGAGACACAGCGAGAGAGGGAACACAAGCAGAGGGAGTGGGAGAGGGAGAAGCAGGCTTCCCGCAGAGCAGGGAACCCCATGCGGGGCTCGATCCCAGGACCCTGGGATCATGACCTGAGCCGAAGGCAGACGCTTAACGACTGAGCCACCCAGGCGCCCCAAGAACACCATCTTTTAAATAGTAAATTAGAGAGGGGAAAATAAAACATCAAATAAATAAACATTAATTGCGTGACACCCCAGATTTTTGAAAAATAAATCTCTAATGAGAAAATAGGCCTCTTAGAATTTAGAATATAGAGATATTGCCTTAGAGGTTGGACCATTTTACAGATTTTCAATTTTAAAAAGAATAATTCTCGTGATAATTTTTAAATTATAGCTTTCCTAGTCTTGGTTCATTTTTTTATCTACTTACGTGGACTCTTTAGTAGATTAATTTGCAGTCATCATTATTTTCTTAAGAAAGCAGCTAAGGATAAGTGCTTGTTTCTGAGTGAACTATTTCCTAGACTTAAAAAGTTATGTCATGACATGTCGCTATTATTATTAAGGTCAATTTGTTCACGCGTTTATTTAAGAAAAGTGGTTTGCATATTCCACAGGGGAGGTCCTATGCTAGATGCTTAGGATAGAGTGAGGAGTGAAAATAAACCTTGACACTCATATTCGAGTCAGGTACATAGCTGCTAAACGACTGTCACACAATGATGTAAAACCAAAATACGGCAAGAGTCACCAAGATGGGATACATGGTGCCTGGGACGACTGGTTATAAAAAGGTGCACATGGGATTTTAATTTAAAGAAGTGACGGAGGGCTGACAGGGAACAGCTAAGGCTGTTGAAGACGAATTTTATGATTTACTTTTCCTGAAGGGCCAGGGCAGGCAGGGCCACACAGGGCCACACAGGGCCACAGGGGCAGCCCCAGTTTTGGTCAGGAGTCAGCAGGAGCCATGCGAAACCATGCCCCAGAGCCTTTAGTGTGTCTTCCCTGGGACAGGCAAGGCAGGGAAGAGGGAGGAATTGAGGTTTGGCTGGTTTGTTTGTTTTTTAATTTTTATTTTATTTTATTTTATTATGTTATGTTAGTCACCATACAGTACATCATTAGTTTTTGATGTAGTGTTCCATGATTCATTGTTTTCATATAACTCCCAGTGGTCCATGCAGAATGTGCCCTCCTTAATACCCATCACCAGACTAACCCACCCTCCCACTCCCCTCCCCTCTAGAACTCTCAGTTTGTTTCCTGGAGTCCATAGTCTCTCATGGTTCGTCTCCCCCTCCGATTTCCCCCCCTTCATTTTTCCCTTCCTTCTCCTGATGTTCTCCAGGCTATTCCTTATGTTCCACAAATAAGTGAAACCATATGATAATTGACTTTCTCTGCTTGACTTATTTCATTTAGCATCATCTCCTCCAGTCCCATCCATGTTGATGTAAAAGTTGGGTATTCATCCTTTCTGATGGCTGAGTAATATTCCATTGTATATATGGACCACATCTTCTTTATCCATTCATCTGTTGAAGGGCATCTTGGCTCTTTCCACAGTTTGGCTATTATGGACATTGCTGCTATGAACGTTGGGGTGCATATGGCCCTTCTTTTCACTACATCTATGCCTTTGGGGTAAATACCCAGGAGTGCAATTGCTGGTTTGGCTAGTTTGAATAATGTCAGCAGGCTTTGGGCTGCAGGGGGGAGCTCTGTCCTCTGCCGCTTGCCCTGGGATGATTTAGGGCAGGGGAAATATTGGCTTGGAGTTTGAGAGTTACATAAAGAAGGTGACTGTGGGTATGCGCTCAGGATTGGTTGGTCTGGATGGGAAGCTGTGTTCCTGTTCTCATACAAGATGCTTTTTATCTCTAGGAATTAGCTTGCCCTGGGATGGGCTGTCTGTTCCCAGCTGGCTAGGTCCCCTAAGATGTCAAAATGTCACGAAATATTTTTTTTAGCAAGATTAATACATATTAATGGCTGAAGTTTAACCTAGGTAAGTGAGGTGCTTAGGATTTTCTGAGTGTTATTTTGGGCTGAATTGTCATTTAATGATAAGCATAGCATAAATAGATTTTACTAGGTAAATGAAGACATAAAATATTGCATGTGTGTAAAGGTCCACATGGAAGATACTTTTGGCTTTGAGGGATCTGTTTCAACTACTCAACTCTGCTGCTGTAGTGGGAAAGTAACCAGAGAGAGGACCTAAATGGACAAGTATTGGAGGATTTGGCATCCTTTATTTTATTTATTTTATTTTATTTTTTTATTTTATATTTTATTATTTTACTTTATTTTATTATTTTATTTTAAATTCCAGTACAGTTAGCATACAGTGTTATATTATTTTCAGGTGTACAATATAGTGATTCAACACTTCCATACATCACCAGTGCTCATCACAACAGGTACACTCCTTAAATAGCATCCATATTTAAATGTCAGGTGTAGTTTATTCACTTCCTCAATCTAAGCAGAAAGAACAGGCTCATCAGAAGCCCCTTGTTGGAAAGAATGAAAGAATATGAGAAAAAAAGGAATCTCTGATTCAGTACCAATGTGTATGGATGCACAAGTTGTGCACAGCATAGTCTTTTGTAGTGAGTCTGGTCAAGGTGGCTGGAGCAGAGAGAACTTGGTGAGTATAGATTAAAATGAAGTGGAGATACAAATGTGAGACAGACATTATAGATGGTCTTATAAGAAGTGAGAATTCAGATTATTCAAAGAAGATCTATAGTATGTATTTATTGACTTTTTGGAGTGATTATTCTAATTTCAGCATGAGATATGGAATAGATAGAATTGCAGATGGGACCTTTTTTGGTTTTATAGAAATAATACATACTTACTGTTACAATAAGTTGTGTAGGGTCACCTGGGTGGCTCAGTTGGTTAAGCTTTTGCCTTTAGCTCAGGTCATGATCCCAGGATCCAGCCTGTGGAGTTCCTTGCTCAGCAGGGAGTCTGCTTCTTTCTCTCCCTCTGCCCCTCCCCCCTTGTGCTTTCTTGCTTGCTCTCTCATGCTCTCTCTCAAATAAATAAAATCTTTAAAAAATAAATAAATAAGGAAATAAATAAATTTTGTAGGTCTTTAAAAATTACTGCACTCCCAACATGACAAAATAATTACCATCACTTATATAGATTCTATTAGAGATAATTTCAATGAATCAATACAGATAGAGGATTAGAAATCATTTCATATTACACGTTTTATTTTAATTAAACTGCAAAGTTCATTTTTGACTCATCTTTAAAAAGACAGGAGATGAAATGAGGATAAAACTAAGTTGTTATAGTGAAATGTTTTACCTACTTCTGCCCTTTTTCCTGTCCTTTATGTTGGTCATTTGGAGTGACTTGTATGATTGGTAAGTTTGAGACGAGTAACTTGGCCTACTGTTCTCAGGTCGTGTTTTTATTCTTCCCCTGAGAAGTGGGTATACATGTTTTTAATTCTTCTGAATCTATATCCAGGAGTGCAAATGTTGGATCACATGGTAATTCTGTGTGTAATTTCTTGAGGGAGCTGTACCATCTGACATTCCAACAGGAAATGGATGAGGATTCCAATTCCTATATATGTTTGTGAATAAACTGTATTTTGTTGTTGTTGCCACAGTTTTTTTTTTTTTTTTTAAAGATTTTATTTATTTGACAGAGAGAGACACAGTGAGAGAGGGAACACAAGCAGGGGGAGTGGGAGAGGGAGAAGCAGGCTTCCCGCGGAGCAGGGAGCCCGATGTGGGGCTCGATCCCAGGACCCTGGGATCATGACCTGAGCCGAAGGCAGACGCTTAACGACTGAGCCACCCAGGCGCCCCGTTGCCACAGCTTTTTTAAAGGAGTTAATTTTTAGAGAAGATTTAGGTTTGTGAAAAATTAAGAGGAGGGTACAGAGATTGCCCATTCACCTCCCGTGCCCATAGTGCACAGCCTTCCCATTAACAACGTCTCTCATTAAAATAGTAATTTTTTTTTTTTTTTTTAACCAAGGGTGAACCTACATTGACACATCATTATCATCCAAAGTCCATAGTTTACCTTGGAGTTCCCTCTATGAATTTGAACAAATGTATAATACATGTATACCCACTATGATATTATACAGAGTATTTTCACTGCTTAGAAATCCTCAGTGTTCTGCCTTCCCACCCCTGGCAATCATGAATCTTACTGTCTCCATAGAGTTGCCTTTTCCAGAACATCATATAGTTGGAATCATACAGTATGTAACCTTTTCAGATTGGCTTCCTTCACTTAGTAATATGCACTTAAGTTTCTTTCATGTTTTCTCGTGGCTTGATTTTAAGTTTCTTTCATGTTTTTTCATGGCTTGATAGTATATTTCTTTTTAGTGCTGAATCATATTCCATCATCTCGATATGTCCCAGTTTGTTTATCCATCCACCTGCTGAAGGTTATCTTGATTTCCAGGTTTAGGCAGGTATAAATAAAGCTGCTATAAATCTCTGTGTGCAGAGTTTTGTGTGGACATAAGTTTTCAACTCCACTGGGTCAATAACAAGAGGCGCGGTTGCTGGAGTGTGTGCTAAGGGGACATTTACGTTTGTCAGAAAATGCCAAAGTATCTGTGAAAGTGGCTACACCATTTTGCTTTCCTGTCAGCAGTGTCTGAGAATTCTTGTTGCTCCACATCCTCTTCAGCATCCAGTGTTGTCAGTGTTCCGGATTTTGGCTGCTCTAATAGGTATGTAATGATATCTCATTATTTTATTTTGCATTTTCCTGACGACATGTGATGTAGTCCATCTTCTTATATGCTCATTTGCTACATGTGTATCTTCTCTGGTGAGTGGTATATCTTCTTTTTGGCTTTTTTAATTAGGTTGTTTATTTTCTTATTGCAGAGTTTTAAAAGTTCTTTGTATATTTTGGATAACAGTCCTTTATCAGATATGTCTTTTGCAAATATATTCTCCCCCTTTGTGTCTTGGCTTCTCATTCTTTTAGCATTATCTTTTGCAGATCAGAAGTTTAAAATTTTACTGAAGTCCAGCTTATCAACTATTTCTTCCAAGAGTCATGTCATCTCTGAGAAGGCATCACCAGACCTGAGGCTGTCTAGGTTTTCTTCTTTGTTCTCTTCCAGGAGTCTTATAGTTTGCATTTTACATTTAGGTCTATGATCCATATTGAGTTAATTTTTGTGTAGGTTGTAAGCTTGGTGTCTAGATTCATTGCTTTGCATGTGGATGTCCAGTTGTTCCAGCATCATTTGTTAAGATTTTTCTAAAGATTATTTATTGATTTATTAGAGAGAGAGAGATCATGAGCTGGACGGAAGGGTAGAAGTCGAGAAGCAGATTCCCTGCTGAGCAAGGAGCCCAATGTGGGACTCGATCCCAGGACCTTGGGATCATGACCTGAGCCGAAGGCAGACACTTAATTGACTGAGCCACCCAGGCATTCCAGCATCATTTGTTGAAGAGACTTACTTTGTTCCACTATACTGCTTTTGCTTCTTTGTCAAAAATCTATGGACTGTATTCACGAAGGTCTATATCTGGGTTCTCTAATATGTTCCACTGATTTTTTTGTCTATATATTGCCAATACCACACTATCTTGATGACTTTAGCTTTATAGTAAGTCTTAAAGTTGGGTACTGTCTGTCTTCCAACTTCATTTTCCTCCTTCAATGTTTTGTTGTCTGTTCTGTGTGTGTGTGTGTGTGTGTGTGTGTGTGTGTGTGTTTTACTCTTTATGGAAACTTTAGAATTAATTTGTGGATATCTATAAAATAACTTGCTGGGATTTTGACTGAGATTTCATTGAATCTGCCAACAGTATTGGGAAGAGCTGATATCTTGACAATATTGACCTTTCTTATTAATGAACATGGAGTATCTCTTCATTTATTTTGTTCTTTGATTTTGTACACCAGCATTTTGTAGTTTTCCTTATACAGATCTTATACATATTTTGTTAGACTTATACCTAAGCATTTCATTTTTTTGGTATAATCCAAATGATACTGTGTATTTAATTTCAAATTCCACCTGTTTATTGTTGATATGTAGAAAATCAGTTGATTTTGCATGCTGACCTTGCATTTTTCCAGATCTTTATATCATTTATTAGTTCCAGGATTTTTTTGTTGTTGTCGTTGATTCTTTCAGATTTTCTACCAATATGATCATGACATCTATGAAAAAAACAATGTTATGTCTCCTTTCCAAACCTTATACCTTTTCTTTTCTTGACTTACTGCATTAACTAATACTTCCAGAATAATGTTGAAAAGAAATATTGAGAAGTGACATCCTCACCTGGTCCCATATCTTAGTGGGAAAGTTTCAAGTTTCTCATGGTAAAGTACAATGTTGGCTGTAGGTTTTTAGTAGACATTTTTTACAAGTTAAGAAAGTCATTTGTATTCCTATTTTACTGAGAGTTCTTATCATGAATCGTTTTGGATTTTGGCAAATGCTTTTCTGCAACAGTTGGTATGATCATACGATTTTTCCTTTTTCAGCCTGTTTTGTGATAGATTATATAATTAATTTTTGAATGTTGAACCAGTGTTGCATACTAGAAATAAATCCCACTTAGGTGTGTTGTATAATTCCTTTTATCCTTATTTGGATTTAATTTGGCTATATTTTGTTGAGGAATTTTACATCTATGTTTGTGGGAGATATTAGCCTGTAGTTGTCTTTTCTTGTAATGCGTTTGTCTGGTTTCAGCATTACATTATTGCTGGCCTTGTAGAATGAGTTTGGAATTATTTCCCTACTTTTGTCCTCTGAAAGAAATTGTAGAAAATTGGTATTTTCTTTTCCTTAAATGTTTGGTAGAATTCACCAGTGAACCCATTTGGGCCTAGTGCTTTCTCTTTTGGGAGATTATTATTGAATTAATTTCTTTAATAGATATAGGCCTTTTGGGATCATCTATTTCTTCCTGTGTGATTTTTGGGAGATTGTATATTTCAAGGAATTGGTCCATTTCATATTAGTTATTGAATTGTGGGCATTGGGTTATTCATAGTATCCCTTTATTATCCTTTTAATTTCTATGGCATCTGTAGTAATGCCCTCTGTTTTATTTTTGGTTATTAGTAATTTGTGGCCTCTTTCCTTTTTAAATAGTTAGCCTGGCTAGAAGCTTATCGATCTTATTTATCTTTTCAAACAGCCAGCTTTTAGTTCTTTGGTTTTCTATTGATTTTTGTGTTTTCAGGGTCATTGATTCCTACTCTAATTTCATTATTTCTTTTATTTTACTTACTTTTGATTTAATATGCTATTCTTTTTCTAGTTCCTAATGTTGAAACTTAGATTATTGGTTTGAGATTTTTTTTTATTTTATAATTTAAGCATTCAATGATACAAATTTCCTGTTAAGCCCTGCTTTTATTGCATCCCACAAATTTTGACAAGTCATGTTTCATTTTCATTTATTTCAAAATATTTTAAAATTGTTGAGCTATCTTCTTTAACCCATTTATTATTTAGAAGTGCATTGTTTAGTCAGTGTGTATTTTGGGATTTCCTAGTTATCTTTTTATTATTGATTTCTAGTTTAATTCCATTGTAGTCTGAGAGCATATATTGCATGATTTCTATTATTTTCAAGTTGTTAAGGCACGTTTTATGACCCAGTATATGGTCTGTCTTGTTGAATATTTGATGTGAACTTGAGAAAAAAATGCGTTTTCTGCTGTAGTTGGATGAAATAGTCTGTAGATTTCAATTATATCCAGTTGATTGATGGTGTTGTTGAGTTCAACTCTGTCCTTACTGATTTTCTGCCTGCTGGATCTGCCCATTTATGATGGAGGAGTGTGGAAATGTCCAACTATGGTAGTGGATTCATCTGCTTCTCTTTGCAATTGTATTAGTTTTGCCTTTATTAGTTTGATGCTCTTGTTAGGTACCCACATGTTAAGGGCTGGTATGTCTTCTTGGAGAATTGACCCTTTATCATTATGTGATGCCCTTCTTTTTCTGATATATTTTTTTACTTGAAGTCTGCTCTGTCTGAAATTAATATAGCTCCTCCTCAACATTTCCACACTGAATTACATTTCAAGTTTTCCTATCCTGGCATTGATTCCTGCTGCTTGTGAGTCTCTGTTCCAGGCAGTCTTGATTCCTTGCATTTGCCTATCTGTCTCTCCAAACTGGGGGCAGCACTATGTCCTATGTCCTCCTCTCCCTTATGGATCAGCCTGTTCAGCTTTTCACTTGTTGTTAGGATGAGGTGGAAACTTTCATGCTCCTTACTTGCATAATAGGAAACCCTGTTGCTGCAACTTAAACAGGTTCTTCTTTATCAATATCTGCATTTTTTATTACAGCCATTTGACATGTATGAAGTGATTTCTCATTGTGATTTTGATTTGTTATTTCCCTAGAACAAATTTTTGTTTGCTTATTGATCATTCATATACCTCTTCAAAGAAATGTCTGCTTAGGTCCTTTGCCCATTACTTAAGCTATTTAGCATTTTATTATAGAGTTCTAAGTGTTCTTTATGAATACCAGATATAAGTCCCTTATTAGATATAGGATTTGAAAATATTTTTATCCATTGCACATTGTCTTTTCACTTTGCTCATGGTATGTTTATAGCACAAAAGTTTTTTTTTTTCAGATTAAGTCCAAATTTTTTATTTTTTTCTTTTGTTGCTTATACTTTTGATGTAATATCTAAACACCTTGCTCTATCCTAAGAATTGGATAATTACTTCTATGTTTTCTTGTAAGTATTTTATCATTTTAGTTCATACATTTATGTCTCTAATCCATTTTGAGTTCATATTTGAATATGGTTTGAGGAGGGGGTCTATTTTCATAATTTTGGATGTGACTATTCAGTTATCTCAGCACTTTTTGTCAAAATAACTATTCTTTTTTTTAAGATTTTATTTGTTTTATTTGACACACAGAGAGAGACAGCAAGAGAGGGAACACAAGCAGGGGGAGTGGGAGAGGGAGAAGCAGGCTTCCCGCTGAGCAGGGAGCTCGATGTGGGGCTCGATCCCAGGACCCTGGGCTGAAGGCAGATGCTTAATGACTGAGCCACCCAGGCACCCCAGAATAACTATTCTTTACCCATTAAATTTTCTTAATTGGTATCCTTGTTGAAAATGAATAGGTGGATCATTCTGGAGACCACTGTTCTCTTAATAAAATCAAGAATTCCAAACAATGAACATTAAATTTTATTTAATTCTTTAGTTTCTATCAACAATATTTTATAATTTTCAGAGTACAAATGTCATACTTCATTTGTTAAATTTATTCCTAATTATTTTATCATTTTGATACAATTGTAGTTGGAATTTTTTCTATAATTTTATTTTGAACTGTTCGTTGTTAAAATAAAGAAATTGAATTAATTTTTGTATAATTTTGTGTATTGATCTTGTATTCTATATCTTATTAAATTTGTTTATTAGTACCCATCATTTTTAGTAGGTTTTTAAGGATTTTCTACAAACAATCTCACGTTTTCTGTGAACAGAGATAATTTTATTTATTTTCCAACCTAGATGCCTTTTATTTATTTTTCATGCCTAATTGCCCTGGTTAGAACTTCTCGTATGATTTTGAATATGAGTAGTGAGAGCAGGCATCCTTTTCCTTTTACTGATCTCAGGGGGAAAGTATTCAGTCTTTCACCATTATGTATCATGTTTGCTATTTTTTGTTTGCTTTATAGGTGCCAGTTTTAAAGTTGAGGCAATTACTTTTATTTCTAGTCTATTAAGTGTTTTTTGTTTGTTAGTTTACTTTGGTTTTGGTAAAGATGTGTTGAATTTTATCAAGTTTTTTTTTTTTCTTTGTCTATTTAAATCATGTGGGTTTTTTTAATGCCTTATTTTGTTGATATTGCACAATAATCTTTTGGCTCTTAAACCCACTGTTATATGGCACTTATTGGAAGCTGTTGGTTGAGTGTGACAGCAGACCAGCCAGAAGGTGAACGAGGATATCAGGAAAGAGACAGTTAAAACTGGACATTTCCATTAATATGTCGTAGCAATTTTGGACACTGATCAGGGCTGATTTTTGTTGTTTACTCTTGTGTCATTCTTCAGAGGATGTAGTCTGGGTCATGTGACCCACCACCCAGGGGTTACTGTGGTTTTAGCCTCTTTTCTTTGATGGCTCTATTGTTTTAAACAATAGCCTGGGTATATTTTTTTGCACAGTGTTATCTAGTTAAAGCCAGCCACTTTGGAGAGGTAGCTTTGATGCCAGTCATTGAGGCTGCTGACCCCAGAGGGCTCTTCTTAGCCATCTCTTCTCTGGTTCTCCCTGTTAAACTTCTAGTGGTCAACTCTCACTTGTTGCTAGTAGAGGGATAGCTGCTTCTATTGAATTACCACCAAGATCTCTATCAATTTTGACAATGTGCTTTGGACTGAACTTCCCTAAGCTCTGTTCCAAATAAAGTCAGTCCAGTAGGTAGAGCCTGCGGACCTCTTATGGACTTTCTTATTACTCTTATGAACTTTATTTAATTGAATATATTTGACATATAACACTGTGTAAATCTAAGATGTGCAACATGTTAATTTGATACATTTATATATTGTAATATGATTGCCATTGTAGTGATACTTAGCACCTCTATCCCATTATATAATAGTGCACTATTGTCTATATTCATTATACTGTGCATTAAATATCTGTTTTGCTGCAAGTTTGTATCCTCACACAACATCAGTCTTATCCTTCCCCCATTTTCCCCATGGACTTCCTTTTCCCCTAGGCAGCCCTCCACTATAACCAGTGCTCCAAGGGTGGGCAGCAGGGACAGCAGCTCTATTCTCTTGGAATGATGATGCCCTGTTCTATTAGTTGGGTGCTGAATAGGAATGGTAGTCCCTGTCTTCTTCAGCTCTCATTCTTCACCATGGAGTTTTTCTCCTGTTTGTGAGCTGGGGTAGGACAGTTGGATCACAGTATTCTCAGACCACCATGTTTGGGTAGAGTCTCCATTCTGCAGATGGACACTGGGTGCAGGATAAGAGCCCCAGGTCTCATGACCATGCTTGCTTGCAGCTATGGGGAAGGTGAGTAGTGCTGGTGACCTGCCCTTCCCTGGCACTAGACTGGGAACTGAGTTGAGTGGGAGTTTTCTCTTCTCTGCCTGAGCTAAAGCTTCTGTCACACTGGCTGGGGGACAATGAAAGGGACTGGGTCACGGCTCACATGTTCTTAGTGAGGTACAATAGGTTTTCTTCAATAAATGTTATTCCACTGGCTTGGTTGCTGTGTGCCCTTACAGATAAAACCAGTCTTTAAGTGGATGTTTGTTTGTTTGTTTGTTTTTTTCACAAGCTGTGACTATTTCACTGGGGACAGGATCTACTGAGTTCCTCACACACTTATTTCAGAATTGCTCCTTCCCTTTGTTTTTATCTTTTTTTCCCTTTTCATCTGTAATCACCACTCTCCTTTCCATATTCCCATTGAAACTCACTGTAGGAAACCTTGTGCATTTACTCAATTATGTGTGTAACTTTAAATTATATGTAGTTTTGTTCTGTGGTGTTCTCTGAAAATATGCCTATCTTCCAACTTTATATGAATAGTGTTAATACATGTACACACATGCATTTTTTTTAAACTCAACACTATTTACTCAAGATCTCTTTATGCAAATCTCTAAGCTTTCAGTTCACTGTTTCTAATAACTGAAAAATATTCCATAGTGCTAATAAATAATTTAGTATATCTATGGCATTGAACAGTTCTTGGCACATAATGAACTATGTGCCTTATTGATGAAATTTCCTAGTGATGAACATGTAATACTTGCAGCTCCCCAGTGCCATGGATAATAGTGCAGTGGATATTCATATACGGCTCTCTTTGTGGATGTATGCATGAGGGTAACTCAAGTATTATGTCTGTGCACAGAATTACTGAGCCATTGTGAACCTTTGGATGTATATTCCTTAAGATCTGCCAGAGTGCTGTCCAGAAAGGCTACACTAGCCTTCATTCTTATTCCAAATACACAAAGCTTGTTTTTCTATAGTTGCCAACATCTGGAATTACTTAACTTCGTAAATTTTTACAATCTATAGAGAAAAATATTATTTAATTTTCAATTACCTGGGTAATAGAGTAACCATCACTTTATGAAATCAGTCATAATTTTCCTGAATATGAAAATCTTATTGTATTCTCTGCTCATTTTTCTATTTTCACATCATTTTCAGAAAATGTATAGAATTTTTTAGTATTTTTAATGTATATGCTTTTCTGATATAGGCAGCCTTGTCTCTTAAATGTTCAAACAACTCTTAGCCCTTTGTTATACTGATAATTTTATGTACTCAGTGTTTTGCATTATAAACTATGTATTTGTGATCTTAAAGTGGTTCTTCATCAGTCAAAGGAGACAAAGATATTCTTTGGTATTTTTTGCTACTGTATTTGTATTTTAGCTTTTATATAAAGATATTTAATTTATGAAGATCTTCTATTGCAATATTGTGTAAATAGATATGTAGTCTTATTTTCCACTTAGAGTTTTTATCCCAATACCATTAATTGAGCTGTTTATATTTTATATGTACAAAAATTGCATGCAAAGTTTTCATGTGCATGTGGATATGAAATTGAACTGTCTGTTCTATTCCATTTAACCACCTGTCTTTGGGTTAGTACTGCGATATTTCTTATTATTATATACCTTGTAATATAGCTTGCTATCTGGTAGGACAAGTTTATTCTCATTGCTCTTCTTTATCAAAATTGCTATAGTCTTTAAATCTATATACATTTGGAAAAATATGTTTAAATTCTTAAAAAATATGGAAATTTTGATCCAGAATACATTGAAATAATACATTAATGTAGAGAGGTTTGAAATTGTGACATCTTTTATTAAGTTTCTCTATCCACAAAAATTCTCTCTCTCCAGTTAATTATCCTCTTTTTCCTTTGAATAGAATTTAATTGTCAACATTAAAGTCTTCTACTTTTATTTTCAATTTATAGATATGTTTTAAACATTCATGAATATTGTTTTACCTTGCAGTATATTTTCTGGTATAAATAACCACAATTAATTTTTGTAAGGGGGTCCGTATCCATCAGATTTGCTTATTCCTTCATTGATTTAAATAGGTTCTTGATTCTCTTAAATTTCTAGTATAGATGATGATATCATGTGCAAATAGAATTGGTCTTTTTCCTTTCATACTTCTCATTTGTTTCAATATATTGCATTGTATTGTCCAGGACCTTCAATTCTATGTTAAAAAAAAATAATAGTGATAGTGAATACACTTTGATCTTGTCTTCAAAAGACATGAGTTATGATAAAATGTTTATATGAGTTGTTACATTGTAATTTGGTATAAAAATTATCAGGTTAAGGAAGCTTCCTATTTTTGAGGGTTAATCATAAAAATGTTGAATTGCATTAGAATCTTTCTCTGTGTTTATTGAGATAATCATGTAATTTATTAATGTATTAACAATTTGAATCTCATTGGCAGATTTCCTGATATTAAAGTACTCTTGTGTTTCTTGAATGTATTTAACCATCTACGTATGTCATCATCCATTGTCAGGTGAAATATTCCAAGGACAATATTAGCAATTTAAATATGAAATAAGGCTTTGATTCTTCATCTTTGTTTTTTAAAAAGTAATATCGGGGTGCCTGGGTAGCTCAGTGGGTGAAGCACCTGCCTTTGGTTCAGGTCATGATCCCAGGGTCCTGGGATCAAGTCCCACATCAGGCTCCCGGGTCAGCAGGGAGTCTCTTCTCCCTCTCCCTCCGCCCCCCCCCCCACTCGTGCCTGTTCTAGCTCTCTCTCTCTCTGACAAATAAATAAAATATTTAAAAAAAAATGAATATCATCCTACCTGCAGTATAAAGAAATAGGATAAAGTGTACAAATAATTGTTACTTTTTTTGTAAAAAAATAATTTTACAGAGGTTAATTTTTCTTTGTAAATTTAGAAGCAGTAACACTTAAGACATTGCATTTGTGTGTGTCTGTGTAGATAAAGATCTTTAGCATTTTAATTACTTTAAGGATATTTGTCTATTCATATGTATCAAAATATATTGATATATATTTATTGTTTGGGGACATGTCTACTTTTTTATAATTCCTAAATTTTAAAATTTTACATTTTATTTCTGAATTCGCTGGTTTTTTTTTGAATAATCTTCCCAGATTTTTTTTTCTTTAAATCCATTTCTACAAATCTTTTATTACTCGTATTATCACTTTTAATCATAATAATGTCCCCTATGTCACTGCTTCCTTCCCTCATCTTTAGGACATTGTTGCTTCTTTTGGGGTGAATTATCTAGTTCCTATTCCAGTTTTTGCATTCATGGTTTGCACACTTGCTCTTTTTTTTTCCATTCAGGTTTTCTGACAAATGTATTTAAAGTCATAAATTTCTGGGGTACTTGGGTGGTTCAGTCGGTTATGTGTCCAACTCTTGATTCCTGCTTAGGTCAGGATCTTAGGGTCCTGAGATGGAACCCTGCCTCAGGCTCCGAGCTAGACCGGGAGCCTGCTTAAGATTATCTCTCTCCTTCTCTCTCTGCCCCTCCACTCCCCCTCCCCCGCTGCTGCCAGCTTGCACTCTCTCTCTCTAAAATAAACAAACAAACAAACAAATAAATAAATAATAAAATAAAGTTATAGATTTCCTTTTAAATGCTGTTTTAGTAACTCATTTTATGTGCACTTGAAATGTATTCCAGTTTAAAATGTTTTATGAGCTTTTAAAAATATGACTTTTTAATCCAAGGGTTGAAAGGTAGTATGTAATTTACTTTCTAGACATACACTTTTTGAAGCTCTGCTTTATTAACTGATTTCAATAGTGAGAGAACATAATCTGTGTCAGATGGTTCTTTAGACTTAGAGACGTTCTTAGAGACGTTCTCTACATTGTTCTATTTGTTGGTGCTCCATGTGCTGCCAAAAATAATATTCATATTCATTACATTTAAATTTCTGTGTATATGTTTATGTGTATTTGTGCATGCATATACTATATATAATATATGTGTAGAACATACGATTTCAATTTATTGTTGAAATTTTTGTATTATTTTTTAAAAATCTGGGTGACTTCTCAGTTTCCTAGAGAATATTTTAAAAACCTTGAACTATCATTGACAACTCATCTGCGGTTCCATATCCTGGAAACCAAGGACCCCTCTGGTTCAGGGCTTTGTCCCAAATCCTGCTGAGTCTGATGGGGCCAGCACTCTGCAGTGTGAGCCCCGTGGCCACTGCAGAGAAGGGAGGGAGGCATCCGGCTGCTTGTACTTATTTATCATCTTTCTGGAAACACAAGCTAAGTATTCAAATGACATTTAAAAACAATGTTTCAGACATTTCATGCTTTCCTGATTTCAATATTACTGCCAGTCATTTTATAAACAACCTTAACATTTTGATCTTCTAGTTTTATTTTTGATGGACTGAAAGGTCTCTGTAAGTACTATTTGTACATGAATATTGTGTGAGCGAGTTGTCTGAGTGCTTGCCTACCTAACAGTACATTTAATTTGTCTTAAAGCAAGACCAACTCTTACACACACACAGTGAATTGGAACTGCTTTCCCTTTTTCCTCCATCAAAGGACTTCTGTAAGACCTGTTTCTTGTTTTTGTTATGGTGACAGAGACATCTGAGACTGTATGATTTTGTGTTCTCTGTAGGTAGTGTTTTGGCTTTTGACTTCATATTTTAGGGTCACTTCTCTTTTTCTTTTAAGTCAGATGTTATTTGGGCATCTGATCTATGAACTGCTCCCCCCCTGTGTATTGTCCCTTAAATGATTTGAAATCATTCCAGGACTGATTTTTTTTTTCCTTCACAATAATAAGGTTGTGAGGGGTCCCTGGTACTGAGGACAGTCTATACTACTGCTTGAAGTTCCTTCTGTCTGCACCGAGCAGGTGGCTTGGTGCACGTCAGTCCTTTGCATTGTCTCTTCTGGGAATGGGGTCCTCATTCCCAATGTGAGGCTTAACTGATTCCCTCTGAGAATCCCTGCTGTTCCATGTTCTGTCATACGCTGTTGTGTTTGAGACTTCTGCCATCGCAGTGTATTTATACACATGGGGAAGACAGCCATGAAGATGTTTTGCCCCCTTCAGAACCCAGCAGATGTATGAAGGCAGGTGATCACTAAGCTTTCAGCCAAGTTATGGAACCTGGGTGTCTGCAGTAGGGAGCCCAGAGCATTGAAGGGAGCAGGTGGGATGCTTTCATCTTGATTTCACTGAGCATGGCTTCTCTTTCATGAGTTAATCTCAAAGCTTACTTCCTTCTGTGTTTAGATCCTGCATCTTTGAGAGAAAATATTCCTGGTGTGGTCTTGAGACAGTTGTTACTATTTGTGTTCAGCCTACTTCTCTTCTGTTCTGAATCACACATACATTTTTGTGGATAGTGAGGGAGCACTGGTATTGTGACACTGAGATACGAGAATATTATTTAAATCATAAAACTTGACATACCACTTGAGGAAAACAATCCCCAATTTCACCTCTCCTAAACAGGTGTTTTGGATACAATTATAGAGCAGTATTTCCAAAAGTAACTGAATCTGAAGACTGGCCACAGTTTTGAACCTTAATTTTGATGGTAGGCATTATCAGTGCCAGGGCAATGTAGAACACCACCTCCCTGGGGTTATGGCTGAAATAGGTGTGTTCCAAATGAGGAGTCGGTACATCTTGGGGAGGCCACCCTCTTAAGATGTTGTATCCACCATTGACAACAAAGCACTCGTTGACTTGGTATCCTCTGCTTCTTTCTGAAGAACATAAGGCACACTGGGAACTTTCTATCCCACCCCACCCATCCTCTGTGGGTTTCCTCTCAGGTCCCTGGTATCTTGTCTTCAAACCAATGCCATGTTCCTAAGTATAAAATAAAATACTGAAGACATGCTATGAGAAGACCCAATCTGGAATGTAAGTCAATGCAAAATCTCAATGGAAGGACCAGTTTTCCTTTTCTTGAAATAGTAGTTTTGCTATGAACATTACATTCTATTACTGATTTATTTTTTAAATGTAAGGAGAGAAAGATATATTTTTACTGCATTGCTGCCAGTTCTTCTCTCTCAACAGACATTCTAAGTCCACAGAAATAGCCAGGTTGCAATCTAATGTCATAATATCAAGAAGTTTGCAATGGGAGGGAAAGCTCTTTATTTCAGTATTCAAGGCAGGGATGGCTTTACTCTGGGAGGAAGAACACAACTGATTCCAGAGTCAATTTTAGTAAATGCTTAAAAACTCAGTTTCAGACAACTGGGAACCAAGCACAGATCCATTAGAAAACCCCAGAGAAACCTCATGTGTCTGGATTTATGCTGTTTGAGGAGTCACTGTTACTTCTTCAAAGCATTTTGGATATAAACCAAATTGAGAAGATAGGAAGAATGCAGAATGATATTTGGCATTTTACCATCTGGAAAAGTGCATGCCTATGCCTTTAGTCAATCTTTTAATAAGAATCAATTTAGAACCCCCTTTTATATTTTCCTTGTAACACTTCACAAATCTTTATTTAAAATCCGAAACTCTACTGAGATTAATTTTTGACAAATGTCTAACATTTTGAAATGAGGATTCCTAATCATTTCACTGTGGTTCAAATACACCCAGGACTGATTATTCTAAATAAAAATGAACTAGTAATGAATGAACGTTACTATAGTTTCTTGGGGATGACACAGTACATAGCAAGAAAAGAAGTAAGAGAAATAGGATTTTTTTCCCCTTTATTTTTTTTTTAATTTTAGATGTTGCCAGAAAAATCTTAATATTATATTATTTAAGGTTATTTTTTCTCTTTAAAAATGGCATTGGCAAGACTGCAGTTGGACTGAAAATGTGAACTGTATCTCATGGCTACCAGAAGGCATGGGGATTAAGATTGCTTCCTGTATATATGCATTTAAAGAAACCTTTCATGTGGAGTTTGGCCAGGGAATTGAGAGTGCCTTTTAGACAGTTGAGTATTGCCTCCTTTTTTTTTTTTTTTGCTATTCTTTCTTTCCAGCACTTTCTATGCTCCTACCCATCATTGTAGCTCCTACTTAAGATCTGTAAGAAACCAGGGCGCCTGGGTGGCTCAGTTGGTTAAGCGACTGCCTTCGGCTCAGGTCATGATCCTAGAGTCCTGGGATCAAGTTCCGCATCGGGCTCCCTGCTCAGCAGGGAGTCTTTTCTCCCTCTGACCCTCCCCCCTCTCATGTGCTCTCTCTCTCTTTCTCAAATAAATAAATAAAATCTTTAAAAAAAAAAAAAGATCTGTAAGAAACCACATCATCTTTGTTTTATAAAGGAGCCCACCGAGTACAAGAGTAAATTTGAGCTGGTGATCTGTAATGTCATTTCTAGTTTTAATATTCCACGAATCTAATATGTTTCTCAATTTTAAAAGAAAACATGTCATTTTGAATGCATGTATCCTTTTAGTACAGATTTTTAAACATTTGATATATAACCACATGACAAGTGCATAGATGTCATGCTCAGAAAATATGAATAAAGAGACATATTGAGAGGCGCTGCTGTTCTGTTTTCCTGAGAGTGTGTTATATCCAGTGACCATTATTAGTCTTTTGTGGATGAATGGCTCAGCTAGAGTTCCTGACAGATGTCTTCTACAAGTAAAAGTGGAAAACAAAGTGGAAAGGGGACGTGGCATTAGCAAGTAATCAGCAGATGTGTCCTTAAAGCAGATACAGCTCTAAATAGCTTTTTGAGGGCATCATTCTGGGACTTGATTCCCTCCCATGTAAGGTGAGGGAGTTGAATTTGGTGGTTTCTGAGGTCTCTTCTCACTCTGTATTTCTGAGATTCTGTTTAGTATTCACCAATTCCAAAGTTATTCAACTACAGAGAATGAACAGCTACATAGCAATGTCTTCAAAGTTCTACTCATGGAGCTAAGTGCAATAGAAATTTACTTTAACCTTGATACAAGTTAGAGAGAGCAAATGAAATGGAAAACATTAGCCAAAATGCCAAAGTCAGATTAAAATAAAATGGAAATCTAGATTTTACTCTATTAGATGTATTAATTTGACTTTCTTTCTTTACTGCATTTGTAGTAATGCTATTTGACGTTAGTATTAGGAAGTCAACTTAAAACATTGTTAGTTCAGCTAAGTGTCAGAGTCTTGTTCAAGTCTAAAGAGTTCAGGTAAAAAAGAGGAAAGCAGTGGTTATCATTTCTAGAAGAGCTATATATTCAAAATGTGCATTTATGTAAGTAGAGTGTAACTCTGAACAAGACACTAGTGTAATTACCAGCTAACTAGTTATTGTGATGCGGTAGAAGAGAGTCTCATAAAACATACATAGATTCAAGATTTTGTTAATTTCACAAGCTGTGAAGGGTGGTAGTGGTAGTAATGACTTCAGGTAGGAGGCTATTACAATGGTCCACAGCAGTGAGAAATGATAGGAACCCTGGACTAAAATTTTGCCAATAAAGATAATAAGAGTTAACATTTATGGAGTGCTGATTGTGTGCTGGGCACTTTTCTATGTGTTATACATGAATTAGTTAATTTAATTCCCATTATGACTTGTGATCATAATCTCAGGTGTAAAATGAAGATGCCCTGTGTGACTCCAAAGCCCATGCCTTTAATCATTATCTTAACTCTGTGTTTTCAAGTTCAGAAGGCCAATGAGGGACATATTTGATGAAAGATCAGGTGCTGAAAACAAAAAACAGCGGGGGTCACTTTGTTGTAACTTGTCATGCAGAGCCACAGTGAGCCAAGTATGAACTCTTCCAAAAATTTTCTGACTAGTAAATATGTATATATTTACATGCATATTTATACTCTATTTGTGATTTCATAAGCACCTCACTGATACTTTAAAAATTCTTCTGAGGTGTTTATTAACACTGTGTTTCAGAAGTTGAGTGTCTGAGATTTGAGGTCGATCATCTGAATTCAAACAGGTTTAGATCCTTCTTTTCTAGTCACAAATTCAGGTCTGTTTGTTTTTTTCCATGACATTGCAGATTAATGAGGATTCAGGAAGAAGAGAAGCAAGGTAGCACCAGCCCTGTTGACTTATTTATTTTGCAAATAACAATCCGGCAGAGAGATTTTCCTGAGTTTCTTTTTTTGTAAGATTATAGTTCTCAGCCAGGTAAATGCTGGTCTGACTTAGGTTATGATATTGATGGCTCAATTGATATTCATGAACCTTGATATTTATTAGCTCATCATTGGAATTCAAAGATGGATTTTTAAATTCATCCCAGAGGCCTTGGGAAGGTGGACAGTATTACTTCTTATGTGACTATTGTGCAAATGGATTTATTTCCTTTCCTATTGAAAGTGGGTCATACTCCCGAGAGTTCATGCAAATATGGAATTCAGGATTAGAGGTTTGATTGATTCTTCTTGTTTGCCTCTAGAAAGAATAAGATGAAACAGAATCAATCAATCCATTAGACTTCAATAACTGGCTCAAAATGTCCTGTCATGTATTTAAGTGGGGAAAAAAATCTGAAAGAAAAAAAAAAAAGAAAAAAAAGGGAAATGCATTAAAATTGTTTCATGTATGAGAAAGAACAATTTGAGTCAGTCATCATAGATAAGTGTGCTTTAGCAGTTAAAATGAATTCAGAGGTCCTGGAAGAGCTGAACAATTTAAGCAGACTTTATTTTTATTTGGGCATGTCTCTTCTAATAATGCAGCAATAGGGTACCTCTTTGGGTCTATACTAATTAGTTAGCAATAAAAAGAGAGATGGCGTCCTTCATTTATTTCGATTTTTCCCCTTAAAAATAGAGGCCCCAAAACTCTTGGCATCTCAGCCGATTTCACTAGATCTGAGAAAGGAAGCGTATGTATTCAAACCTGAAAGGTGTGCAAGGAACAAAGTCGTGTGGGGCACTGATGATATCCCGAGTAGGTTTTGCTAGCTCATATAGTTATGCAGGACACAGCCAGAATGAATCTTTAGATTTAAGGATGATTTGGACTGTTCAGTGTGGCACAAATATTCAGCAATTTGACACACTATTCATTAAGCAAATTAAGGCAGCTTTGAAAGGAAGCCTCAGTGGGTAGTTGAAGTAATATAGTAAGGAGAGTCAGATTAGGGCGATGTTGTAAAATCCACAGACGGAGGTGTAAATAAGGCTTGGCAATTTGAAGTGGAGCAGAGTATGTCTTATGTTTTCCTATCTTAATAGTTTTTCCACGAGAGTTTAACTAACTTCATGGTTTGCTGTTCACCTTTGTGGTGGAGGTGGGACGAGGGGTTTTGTTTCCAATTTTGTTAATCTCTGCCTAAATCACTTCATAGAATTTACATAGTTGGCTCTAGTATTCATATTTATGTTATATTTCTATTTTGCCTGATTTGCTCAAGTAGGGAATGTGAACCATAATGGGGAAGTTGAGCTTCATGCCAACATGTACCTCGTCTTGACAGTGCTCAACCCTTTCTTTACATTGGATACTTTTCAGATTAGGAACGTGGAGTGAGTGCTCCTATTTTATAGGTAGATCACTAACATGGCAAAGAAATATTCTGGCTTTATATTCAATATCAAGAACATTGAATCCTTTCATATTCCTCCAAAAACCTTCTCACTCTTTGTTTTGGGGATGTTGACAAATTGGAAAAAAAAATAGAATCAGGAAATATATCATTAATATTTCTATATCTTATTGTTTTATTTGTCCAAATCACTTATATTTCCCAAGGATTATATTGATGGGAATCAGAATTTTACAATGTATGTAAAATATATTCTTTTTACCACTTAAAAAAAAGCACTTTCTTTAACATAGCTATAAGCCTAATACAGTAGGTGATCAACAGACTTACAGTAAATGAAGCCATAGTTAAAAGAATCAGTAAACACAAGATAACCCCTTGATTCTTTCCAAAATGTAATTGGAAAAGCCAAGAATTAGAATGTCAGCCATTTGCAAAACCATGTTCATGGTAGCTACTTAAACAGTTTGCAGCATTAATTTTGTCATCTTTTAAAGAGATGCCGGAACTTGACATTCCAGTGTTTCTGAGACGTTGTCCCTCAGCTTCTGCCATCCACTTGAGTCACCTCACCTGATAGCATATTGGGAGGTGGATGGTAGAGTGAATTTCAGACTCAGTCTCTCCTCTGATTTCCCTCTTTCTCTCCTCTTTTAGAAATAAAAAGGTCCATAAGCTTCTTCTACATGTGGTTAAGTCGAAGGTTTATTTTCTACTCTTTCTCAGTTGCCAAATGGCAGGGCTCACGATAGCCATAGGCTCTTTCCTAAAACCCAGCATTTTTCCATGGAACATTCATCAGTTGGCATTGGAATTTGGGGAGACTCATATTATTATTGCATCATACAGAATAAGATATTATGAGATTCATAATTGTGCAGTTAAATGGTAACCAAATTTCCAGATATTTCATAAAGTTTTGAATGTTTCATCATGGTTTCAGATGTGAGATGTGTGCAGAGCAGACTTATGATCTGAGGGATTATAAATGCTTCATATTTTAGTTGGTTATCCCCACTATATTGATATAGGGAGGTGATTTTTCCAGGTGTGTAAATGGTTGCTCATAGATCTCTAAGTGGACTTGTTTCAAAGGACAATAACATGAGCTTGGAGTTCAGAGTTGATGTCAAGACTAAACACATAAATATGCAAGTCTTTGGGGGTACACAGAACTAATGCATTCACCTTGTAAGTGAGTAAAATAAGAAGAAAAAATAAGTCCCAGGAATGAGTCTTGAACATTCCAATGCATTAAGTTAGTTAAGAATCCTCAAAAGTCGGGGCACCTGGGTGGCTCAGTTGGTTAAGCGACTGCCTTTGGCTCAGGTCATGATCCCAGGGTCCTGGGATCAAGCCCCATGTCGGGCTCCCTGCTCCATGGGAAGCCTCCTCCCCCTCCTCCTGTCTGCTACTCCTCCTGCTTGTTCTCTCTCTCTCTCTGTCAAGTGAATAAATAAAATTAAAAAAAAAAAAATAGAGTCCTCAAAAGTAGCCTGAGAAGGAGGGGACAGTATGGAAAGAAAGAAAATCATATACTGTATTGAGCAAAGCAGTGTATTTTGTAGGCTAAAGAGAACATGTTTCAAACAGGAGGGAGTAATCCACCGTGTGAGGGATGTTGAGGCTTAACAAGAAGATGTCTGAGAATTGTCCACTGGCTTTGGCAATGTGGAGATTGTCAAAGACCCAGGGAGGAGCCGGGAAAGGACAAAAGCCTAGTAAGTGTAAATTCAAGAGAGGATGAAGGGTGCAGACAAGGGGAAGTTGAGATTATGGGCATAGACCAGGAGAGCTTACACATGATGGGTGAAGGAAAAGGTGTTGTTAATAGGCAGCTTTTGATTCTTTTTACAACTGAGTTTCATATTTGTTAAGATCAGCCTCATTACTACACGTTGGTTTGCTGATGTTAGTGATCTACTAATGGGGAGGGAGATGATGCAGAAGATAAGAAGAGAAAACTGCTGAAGCACATTGCTCAGGTACGCAAGGAGGAATCTGATCCAGCACATAAAGTGAGGTATTGATATTAGGTACAATGTATAGAGTAATATCCTTGATATGGGGGATTGAGTTGCTGTGCATTAGTGAATTTCCCCCAAGAAGTGAAGCCTGCCTATTATTTTTAGGATTTTTGGGACAAATCATCTGAAAGTGATTACATACCCTATGTTAAAAAAATATTTTTGCTCTCAAATCATTCTAAGTCTCTTGTATGAACTTAATATGCCATGCATTATGCAGGCAGTTGATTCATGGACTTTTTCTCTTCAAGTTGTCTTTCTAAGAATTGTTTGATCATCATAGATACTAGAGATTTTCTCATTGTAGGAAATGCATCAGTTAGGGTAGTCAGGAATAGAAGTACACACTGATTGGCACAGGGAAGTTTTAATATAAAGAATTATTAACTATTTATAGGAGATTAGATAGTAAGATGAGATAGGTGGAACACTAAAGAATGCCCTGGGACTGAGAGAGAATGCCCAAGGACAGGACAGGCTTGGAGGTGGTCAGCTTCCAGTCCTGGGATTCAGATCTCAATGGGGAATCTCTGTAGCCCGGTGGATGGAGGAAATTCACTGGGTTGCCTTAACCTAGTACCCACACGTTGGTCTGAGCTGGCAGGAAGGATTGGCAGGCTGGAAGCCTTCAACTGTAGTGCAGGTGGGCTGAGACTGTTGTGTTGCCAATGCGATAGGTGGGCAGGAGACTCTAGCCGGACAGTAGCAGGCCATATCTGGTGGGAAGAAACTATGGGACAGATCCGACATGTGGGAAACCCTCTGTCAGGAGACAGGCAGGCTGAAGGTGGCAGGCAAGCAACCAAAGATAGGAAAACTCATATTGTCTTAAGAAATCCAAAACATAGACCAGGCTTGGCAGGTTGGAAGATGGGTGCCACTGTGTGTCTCTTAGATGATAGAAGCAACGCAGCAAGCACAGGGATGCCTTCCTGCTGCAGGGCTCCTCCAGTGACGACCGATGGCAAAGGGGGGTGTGGGTTTATTTCATCCAACTTTCTCATCCCAAGCAGGACACTGCTCTATTTATCTCAATTTTCCTTATTGTTGTTAAACCTCTCTTATTATCCCATGTGTGGGTTATAGATGATCAGATTGCTCTTGAAGTTTTTCTGGTCAAAGACATTTTTTTAGAAACTTTTAACCACATTTTTAAGCAATGGGGAGTGGCAAAATTATACCATTCTAGAGGCACAAACAGGTACTTTAAATCACAGCCTATCATATTAAGCTACCTTAAATTATATAATGAGGTTTTAATAACTAGTGCATCCTATTCTACTTCTCTAATAAAGGAATTTTTCCATAAGGACTTTTTTACATGCAAAGTCATCAAATTTAACCAGCTCCCATGTGTAAACAAATAATATAAGCCACCTATTCTGAAATAGAATATATGACATGTATGTTATCTGTTCCATAATGGACCAGTCATTCTGATGGAAAAGAGACCAGACAAACTACTATGTAATCTGGTATATTCCCTATCAGACCATCTTCTGTCTGTCAACTCTATGATGATACAGCATCTGACTAGTACATTCAGTTGAGATTTCTGGATGATGTTTGTGAGACACTAACATCATTACAGAACGTATCAAGATTTCTTTACTAAAACTTCTTAGAAAATAGTTTTTCTATGAAATCTGATCCTGTAAGTGGAGACCACTCAAATCTGCCAGTAGTACATTCTCCTATGTTGGGAAAGGAAGTTAGCAGCAGGCCAAAATCTTTTCTCTACCTTTACTTGAGTAAGTAAAAAGGAAAGAAAGAAAAGCAATGTCATCAAATCTTGAAAATATACAAATAACATACCAAATAGCAAATACATGAATGCCGTTGGCTACCAGGAAAATCTCTATCTATAGAATGCTTTCTGCAAGAGGTACTTGGGCTTTCTAGGACTTCTTGGGTGAAGGAAACCTAAAATTCATTAACTTGTGGGGTGTGGTTCCATGGAAAATGTCAAGTAGCCACTAGAGTATAAAAGGGAGAATATAAAAGAATATTTCAAGATTGAAATGGCTTCCTTCCATTTAATATAAACCACACTCATCACTTAGAGATTTCCTTTGTTAAATCTGGACAAGAGCATATTTCATGTGGAGTATATGATGTGCAATAAGTGACTTGTTGATTTTAGACACTGATGGTTGGTATTTAACTAAGTGCCATCAGAATAATTTTGAAGTAATTGTAAAAATTGCACTAGCTTTAGAAGATAGCCTAATCCCAAGGCAATGGCAGGATGCATTTCCCAGTTCTTTGCTTGGCTATCCACAGTTACAAAATGGTGAATAAGCAGCACTCAACCAAAATTATGAACTAATTTCTTTGAAAGTAGACAAAAATTAACTCTAGACTCATCTAGGAGCAATGGAAATGTTTTATATATAGCTTTTTAAAAATTGAAGTATGATTGACATACAGTGTTAATTGGTTTCAGGTTCAGGTGCACAATGTAATGACGGGATAACAGTGTATGTTATGCTATATTCACCCAAGCGTAGCTACCACTTGTCAGTGTAACTGACTATTTTGTTGGTCTTGCTTTTCTTCCCTTTTGGTACTTCTTGTGGAAAATCTGAATGTCTATGGAGCTCCCAGATGGGCATAAGGAAGGCATCGCTACTGCAAGATTTTTGTCTTTTATGAAGAGACATACTGGAATGAGGGAAAGACTGGGCACAACAACACATTCCCCTCAGCTCCCATGCCTCCAGTGCACAAAACAATACATATTGGCCAAACGAAACCACCATTCAATGTAACAACTTGTGGTTGGGACTTAAAACTTTCAGTGCCTGGACGTTTTTGTTGACTTTGGTTTATAGAAAACAGCAAAGCTCTTTCAAAGGTATTCCTTTGCTCTAGTATTCCTTTCCAGTTTCTACTTTGTTATATCAATTCACTTTTGTAAAAAATCACAGTATTGTTTGACAACACTAAACTCTAAAAATAAGAGCATCATTGATTCTCTTCACCAAACCTCTGGGCATTTCACAGTTATGTAATTAAATATCTGCAGTAGAGTTAATGAACCAAAATATCAGCTACTCTCTATCATAACTTGATGAAAGATCTCTGTTTATTTGGCCTTCTGTGTTTTAAATTAAGATCTTAGTTTTAGTAAAGGTATTGAAACTTTTAAATTCTTTTATTCATTATTTATATTAATTTATTTAAATTTCTGATTTTTTAAATAAATAAATTGCATAAAGATCACATTTACTCTTATGTGTGTTTGAAATATCTTGTGATTAAACTATGTGTAAAATGAGCTAGAGTGACTTTGAAGGACAGATGATATTAAAGTGGGAATTAAGGAAGACCATGTATTTCCTACACACAAACATTCAAATTAGGTAAATTTACAGTTAGGAATAGCATCTTTTCCTGTAAACTACAAGATATGTAATATTTTCACTTGTGGTACTCTAGATGTTTTATTGCAGCCCTTTCCATGAATGATGAAATAAGACATACCAGGTTCTGATACGGTGCATCTGTTTTTCCCTTCTCCATGTTTGCTCTGTTTTTTGTTGCCTGTATTTGACCTCCAAGGGTTTTCAGAAGCTTGAATGGGGCTGAATAAAATCTATGATACATTCATGTCTGTGATGATCCCAGAACTATGTTCTTAGTTCAGCTCTGCCATATGCTGCGCACAAATGCACTTAGCAGCTCTTTTTAAGAGCTTTTAGCTATTATCACATGCAGAAAAATTTCTGAAAAAGTGGTATATCTAATTAAGTCCAATTCTTTAGATCTTAGAGTCACAGAAGCAAAATTTTTGATGCCTAATATTTTATTTTAGTATTGTCTAAGGCAAAATTCAGAGATATTTTGAAAGGAAAGGATGAATTCTAGATAACTATAAATTTAAACTCAAAATGATTGTTACTTATTTAGTCACATATTTACTTTTTTAAGCAACACAATTTTCCCAGATGCTACTATGTATTAAAATATGTTGCTATAATGTCAAAGAAACACATCATCATTCTTGCCATCATGAAATTGAGGTATCATGAGGAGAGATAGACATTAATCAGTTAATCACAATATCCAAAACAATGAAGAACTACAATGGTGCTAATTGATACGAAAAGATGATATATTAATTGATGAATATAGAATATAGCTAGATGACCTAACCTAAGAGTTAAATAAAGCGTCTTAAAAGTAGTACAACTGAGTTAAGATTTGTGGTAGGGAGAAGAAACTATTCATTCAAATGCTATAAAACAGAAGAGAGTGGGACCTGTTTTAAGTGATGAAACCAGGCAATGTGGCTTGGGGAGATATCATGAGGGAGAGCATGGTATAAAGGGAGGATGGACAAAACAATACAGAAGTACCTTGTAGGCTGGGGCATAAATCGATTTAGGGGTATGAATTAGGAGACTGTTGAACACTATAAGAAAGGAATTATGGTGTTTTCTGTAACATATTTGTGGCAGAGATGGGTGGGTGGTATAAATTTTGAAAGGCTTTATAGGTAAAATGTGAGATACCTTGAGATATCTACATAGAGAGATAAAGCAGGCAGACAGGGTATGTGGGTCTGGAGCTTAGAGGAGAAGTTGGAGATGCCTGTGTGAGGGCTGGGACCTCATGTAATTTGCTTTCTGACACTTGGGGCAATGTTTGGCACATAGCGAGTACTCAGTACATAATTCATGGATTAATAAATGATAAGTTAGTGAGGATTTTGCATCCAGGTGATAATTCTAGCCGTGGGTACTGATGAGTCTGTTAGGAGATATAGTCCGGAGTGAGGAGGTGGGCCAGGAAAGAGACATAGATGGCAAAATTATTGGATCACTGAGAGGGTGAACCTTAGATGAGATTGAGAACAAGGGACCAGACAAAGAGGCATTGCATGGTGGCGGTTACTGCTAAAAAATCACATGGATTAAAAATTGGGTGTTGTCCTCAGGATCTGTCTAGATGGTGCAAATGTATAATGATAAAAGAGAGCAAATGTAGGAACCAGGTGGGAAAGCCTGGAAATTGTGTTGGTGTGGAAGTGGGGAAAGTGAACCACATGGGAAGTGTTCACCGTGGAGAGAAGGCAGAAGGATGGTAGCCAAGACACACATGAGATCAGGAAAGAGTTGAGTTAAAAAAAAAAAAAAAAGTTAGAAATACTTGACCAGATTAGAAAGCTCATGGGAAGAGTAGAACTGATACTAAGGAGTTGAATATTCAAGAAAAAATGGGAAATTGATAGTATAATATTCCAAACTGATAGTATAAATAAGGTAGGAACCTTCAGTTGTTACTTGGAGATGTGTTCCTTTGTGATAATTGTGAGAATCTAGCAAGCAGGGTTATGAATCTGCATTTGCTGTTTCACTGTTTTAAACTTCATTGTGTGTGTGTGTGTGTGTGTGTGTGAGAGAGAGAGACAGAGACAGAGAGAAAGAACAGAGAGAAACAGAGAGTGTGCACAGATCATAAGTGCTCACACTGATGCACTGAGACCATCATAAAATTCCGTGCTGATGATAGTATTCTAGCACTTGCTATTTTCCCTCTGCTGTTTTCTTCCATATCTGCTGTGTTGCTTAAAATGCCTTGAGAAGTATATTATCTCTTTCTAAACAACATCAGCATCAAGACATAAAATTTCTGCATTTTCAATTCTGAAAAATCTGCTTAAGTTTGCCAAGCATTGAAACATTGTATAAACAGCTATTGGCTTACTCGGTTCTCAGATTTTCCCTGGAGGCTTCTTGGAACTTTTCTGTAATTACTTTTGGCTATCAAGGGACCCATAAAAACCACTGAGATGGTTGCTTGTTTCAGGCATTGTCTGGGTGCATTGACATTCTCTGTGGTGTTGAAAATATTCTCCATACTCTTTGCAGAAAAGAATAGCTTGGTTCACATAAGAACCAGACATAATGATTTTCCAGAGAATTTGTAGAATGCTAGAATTAAGCCTACGTTTGCATATGGATAACTGGAAGAGACAGGATGTAGAGTTACCCTGTGGCCCACCCACCGATCTTGCCTTTCATCCACTCAGTGTCATTAATTAGATTAGGGGATTCATTATGTTGAATTTATCATGAGCTAGATATACAGATTTTTCTTGATGAGAAAGAAGATGTCAATGATTAGAGTGTGAGTTAGCTGTGAGTTGAAAATTCTATCTAATTGGCAGAGTGAGAAGATACATATGTAAGCTTTTTCTCCTTTTGGGATACAGAAAAAATCTTGACTCTGATGCTTCTTCAAAAAATGTAGATTAAATAACAACTAACAGAATAAAAATCAATTTTCTGAGGCAAAAAATAAAAGATACCAACTATTTTTAATTGGAACTATGTCTGTCAGACAAAAAAATGAACTGCTTGATTTACATCATACATTTCTGAAATTGACTTTTTAAATAACTTTTATCTTGAAATGATTTTAGGCATATAGAAAATTATCAAAAATAATACAGAGTTCACATATACCCTTTATCTAGCTTTTGCTAATGTTAAAAATCTTACCATAACCAGTGATCATAACCACAACAGTGATCAAAAATCAAAAATTTCAGTTGGGATAATTCAGAGTTCCTCAGATTTCCCCAAGTGTCCTGTTTTTGTTCTGGGATTCAAGTGGGATGTCACATTATATTTGGTTGTCTATTATCATTTTAGTCTTCAATTCTTGACAGCCCCTCTTTTTTTTTTTTTTTTTGTGGTGATGGTGGTAGAGATGTCTCTTGTGCCCTTGACATTTTGAAGGGCACTGGTTATTCTATAGAAAGTTATTCTATAGAAAGTCCCTTAATTTCTATTTTCTGATTCAATTGAGGTTATATATTTTTGACAAGAGTGTTACAACAGTGATGTGCCTTTCTTGATGCATAAACTCAGGGTACACAATATAAATGTTTTATTACTGATAATAAAATTATTTCTTTAGTTAAAGTGATATTACTAAGTCTCTCTACTGTAAAGTTACTATGTTTTTCCTTTTTTAATTTAAATAACTTGGGAGATATCTTTACATTTTGTAATTATATTCTTTCTCTTCAAAATTTACCCAATAATTTTGGCATCCATTAATGGCTCTTGCTTGCAGTAGTTATTACTGCGCAATGCCAGTGGTGTTTTTTATTATTCTGACTCTTGAAAAAATTATTTTTTGTAATTATGAAATTATTTACTCATGTCAGTATGGATGCATGACTATTTTATTCTGTATATTATGATCTGGTACTTTTTAAAATTTAATCTGTTGCTCAGATTGTTCCAGTTTTGGCCACTGAAGCTCTTTACAGCTGTTTTCTTGATTTCATTTCAACATGCATCCACCCTCTTTTGAGTAATTCCTTATTTTATGACACTACATTGTGACACTACTATTATTCCAGGCTCATCTTGAGTTATAGTTGATTCTTGAGAAACTCCTGCTGTTCTTCTGTGTTTACATTAACATCCTGAACACATATTTTAATAGAAGTTGAGAAATGAAAGTTATATTGTTTTCAAATGTTTCTCTCTCCAAACCTTGTAATAAATAGAGAATTGGAAACTTACTTTGTCTTGATGATAACTATGGGACTATTACTCCAAGGCTATGGATGTATGTAGGTAAACGGGCCAGGTAGTGATACTTCTCTATCACACTTAATGAGGAGTAAACAAAATAAAGCTGTTAATTGTCCCAGATTTCAGAATGTCTAAAAATCCTTGTGCAGTGAAAGATCAAATAAATCATTCACCCATTCATTCACACAGCTGGTTGGCACATTAAACAGAGGAGGTCAGAGAAAGAAAACAGGTGCCTGATCTCAGTAAGATTGAAGTCTAAAGGCAGAACACATCAATCGAATTTTCATAAAATATAATTACAAGCTCCAAGGGCTAGCAATTAAAATCAGAGATGGAAATTTAAAAGCAATATAATTTATTATAGCATCAAAAACATAAAATACTTTGAGATAAAGTATTAGGAATTAAAATATTTCAAGGACTTGTAAAATGAAAACCATCAAACATTGCTTAAAGAAATCAAAGAAAACCTAAATAAGTGGAAAGATATACTGTGTTCATGTGTCAGAAGACTAAATCTAGTTAAGGAATCAATTTTTCCCAATTTGAGTTATAAATTCAATGCAATCCCAAGCAATATTCTGTCAGATTTTTGTACAAATTAACAAAATGATTCTAAAATTTATATGGAATTTCAGAGGACCTGGACTAGCCTATAGTTTAAAAAGAAGGGGAGGATGAACATTACCAGATTTTAAAAATATTATAAGGATAATTAATCAAGTCAGTGTGGTGTTCATGAAAAGATAATCAAAAGAGATCAATGAAGCAGAAGAAAAAGTCCATAAATAAACCTAAACATAAAGGGACAGCTGATTTTTGAAAAAAGATACAAAGACAGCTTCATGGAGAAAAGAGGGTCTTTTCCATAAATGATGCTGGGTATTCATCCATATGCAAAAATATGAACTCTGGTCCTTCATACCATATAAAAAATGTTAGCCCAAGTGGATCATAAATCTCAATGCAGAACTTAATACTATAAAAATTCTAGAAGAAAACATAGGAGAATACATTTGTGAACTCAATTTAGCAAGTATGAGATATAACACCAAAAGCAAGATCCATAAATCCACTATTTGTTAAGTTGGATTTCATAAGCATTAAGAACTCCTATTCTTCCAAAAACATTGTTCAGAGAATGATGGGAGAAGACTCAGACCTTGGAAAAACTATTTGAAAATCATGAATTTAATAATAGACTTATGTTGAGAAATTATAATGAATTATCAAAGTTCAGTAAGAAGAAAATGACCGATTAAAAATAGACAAATAACTTTAACAGGTACTTCACCAAAGAGTATATATGAGTGATGTAATTTTCAGGCACAATAACATCAATGTAATTTTAAATTTCACTTAAAAGTACATTAATAGGGGTGCCTGGGTGGCTCAGTCAGTTAAGCTCCTGACTCTTAATTCTGCTCAGGTCATAATCTCAGGGTGCTAAGATTGAGCCCCACATCCAGCTTCATGCTGAACATTGAGCCTACTTGAGATTCTCTTTCTCTCTCTCCCTCCGCCCCTCCCCTGCTCACTCATGTGCACATACATGCTCTCTCTCTCTCTCTCTCCCCCTGTCTTTAAAAAAAAAAAAAAAAAAAAAGTACATTAATAGACTTGTAGTTTCTGGTCCAATATCTAGAATGTGAAAGTTGTCACTCCTGTCCTCACAACAAGTAAAAAGTCAAACATACTGAAAATTAACAGCTCTTCTTAGATCCATTAAAGAATTGGGGTCACAGGACAAACTTCCTCCCTAAAAAATGACTAAGAGGACAGGTGAGCACAGAGAATCAAAACTTCTGTAGCAGAAGCCACTGGCGATGCGGCAACCAGTAGGGGACACTTACAGAATATTAACTAAGTGCTGAGAACTGCTTGAGAGACAACAACTCCGGGGGCCCGCCCTTACTGGGGACCCATATTTTCTTGAGTTTTGCCTCCAAGAGCCTCACCACATACTCAGGGTCAAGATTGGAGAAAACTCCTCTCATGCTCATGCCAGGGGCGGGGGGGGGGGGGGTTGGAGAAAACTAACCATTATGAAATACTATTTTGAGTTATTTTTCTCAGAGCCTAACTGACTGGGGAAGGGAAATATCCAACTCAAACTTGCCTCTAGCCTTTGACATACCCACTGCAGCCCCATCTAACCTGTTTGTCTCTCTAAGGGGAGACTAGAGGTGTTGGAGTGAATGGGGAGAACCCAAGAGCACTTGCACAGACCACAGTTCAGGGGCATATTTCATGAAAATACTGAGCCCTTATCACAGGACTATGAAATACTTTCCCACCCTTTATCCTCATTATAGCACTACTACATTAACAGGGCTCTTGTGTGCTAACAACAAAATACAATTAAAAGAACTTCAAAGCTCAGTTAAGGTATTAACTAAGAAGGAACAACTAGGAAAATGGATGTATAAAAAAGGAGGGAAGAAAAAGACACTATAATGTTAGTCTCTGAAACTCACAATTATAGTGAACAGTAAAAACAGCCTAACTCCTGGTTAGAAAAACAGAACTACACACTAAATGCCTACTTACCTCAGTTTATGAATAAATTATGTTTAGCTTTAAACAAAGAATTACAAGGGACTCAGAAAGGCAAAAGAAATGGAGTGTGATAAGACACAACAAGCATGAGAACCAAATTCAGAGATGACAGAGATTTTGGAATTATCTGACTTTGGATTTAAAACAACTATGATTAATATGCTAGGAGCTGTAATGGAAAATGTAGACAACATGCAAGAGCACATGACTAGAGTAAGGGGAGCAACGAAGACTCTAAGAATCTACAGAAAATGCTAGAATTCAAAAACACTGTAACAAACATAAATAACGTCTGTGATAGATTTATCGGCAGGTTTTACACATCTCAGGAAAAATCAGTGAGCCTGAAAATTAGTCCATAGAAATCAGTCCACACTTAAAACAACAGACAAGGGTGAATGGAAAACAGTAACACAGATGGTAGGTATAAATCCAGTTATATCAATAATCACTTTAATTGTGAAGAGTCTAAATATATTAACTAAAATACAGAGACTGTCAGAATAAATAAACTTAGACTCAAATATAATTCGAATATAACTTCCTCAACTTAGTTAAGGTCATCTACTTTCAGTTCTGCCCCCAGAAGCAGAAACCTTTCTCTTTTAATAGGATTTGTGTGACTCGATAATCCCCCTTTCTAATATTAAGGGATATAATTGCAGGAGTAACAGTAGGATGAAGGTTATGGGGCCATCTTAAAATCCTGTCTACTCCATTATATACAAAAGGAGACTTGCTTATTACATAGACATAGGTAGGGAGAGGGAAAGTGGCTATTATTCATATGAAGTTAAAATATTAATAATGGCTAATGCTTAATATGTAAAGTAACAATGATAGTCATATGAATGACTTTTGTGAATGGCTTCTCTAAAGTTTAAAATGTTCCTTTTGATTCAAAAAATCATGATTCGTGCGAAGAACTAAAGATACAATGACAACCATGACCCTGTATTTGCCTTTAAGTCACCAGGGGAGTCAAGCACATGAATGGGCATTATAATGTCTATGCCATCTGAGATCTGCTGCAGTAAAGCATAAGCTTAGGAGTTTATAGAGCAGTTTAGAAAGGGGAGGGGGTGCTGTAGAAACTTTCTTCAGGATGTGACATCAAATCTGAAATAAGTGGTGTTTATGACTTTCCTTAGAGAGCGTTTTAGAGAGCAATATGTATGCATATATTAATATATATGTATTTTTATATCTTTACATACACACACACACACACACACACACACACACATATATACACATACATACATAAAAGACCTAGAGGCAAAAGAGTTCGGGACATAATTCAAGAAACTCAAGGTAGAATGTTTGGCTCCATCAGGTGGGTCAATATTGGGGTCAAACTTGAAGTTAGGAACATAGAAGAGCAGTTTGGAGTGATATGTTGAATTCAAGGTCCTGGTAGAACCCTACAGGGAGGGTACCTGGCAGGTAGTTAGGTATGCATGTACAAAGGTCTGCAGTAAGGGTTAGGCTGGGAGGACAGATATGAGTGTAGCTGGCACAGGTATGGCAGTGGTGATGTTGACCAATCTTAGGGAGCAGAAAGAGAAGAGGAAAGCAGGGATTTTGCTGATTGAATATGGAGTTGCCTCTTCATTTTCTACAGTGTAACTAAATCCATGAGGCAACAAATCTTTGCAATCCGTGGTTCCACTTGAGGGAAGGAGAAGTTCTGTAGGAAAATATAACAAAACCTTTAGGAAGATTTCAATTAAAAATGTATATTCTATCCACAAAATAAAATAAGATGTTTCTCTGTTGCCACATCAAAGAACCCTGCTAGACAGTTTTTCCAGTTTTAAGGATCTAATCTAAAATGCATGCTATATGATGCATTCCAAATCACATCCGGGCCACCCTGGGAAACTTGATTGGAAAGAATGTGCCTGGAAGCTGTCACTGAGGAGCCATGGAGGCCAGTCAACTGGTGAGAGGAGAAGGCATGCCATGGGTATGAAATGGCTCTGGGCAAGGAAATGATCCTCTTATATTTTTTCACATCGGAATTTGTAAATATGAGCCATGGAAGTGTGCAGGTACACAGACTAGGAAGCATCCAGTGGCCAACAGTGCTTCTCACTTCGGTAAAACATATGCTCCAGCAAGCAGTAACAGAAATTAATGTCTTCAGTGAAAGTTAGTTATTCATCCAAGTGGTGCTGGATGGGCCAGCTAGTATTTCTATAACACAGAAATTCTGCCTGAGATCCAGCCTTTAGACTCAAGATTGCATATTAATTCTTCCCTACAGATTTGTCTGGCATTCTGGAGGTAGAATTCTGTTTCCCTTAGGGCAGTAGAATATAAATGTTAAAGTTAGTCATTATAAATGTTAATCATATCCACAGATACCTTCACAGCAACATCTAGATTAATATTTAACCTAACAACTGGGCACCATAGTCTAGCCAAGTTGACACATACATTTTATCATGACAAATACAACATACCAAGTAGAACTTAAAAAATTTTCCTGAGCTAGTAAATTGTTAGTTAAAAATTTAGTGTGAGAATGTGGATATAAATGGCTAGCATTGTTGAGAATTGCATACCAATACCCAGCCAGAAGTAAGTTTTGCCCATTCCAAAGAAGTTATAGAGATTTCAAAACTCTAATAATTATCATAGTATTAGTACAATTAAAATAACATTGATTCATCCTCCATGGGCATTTTGTGGTTGACACTCTGTTATTTACCCTGTTTTTATATGTAACTTACTGTCATACAACACAGTATCCACCTGACTAATACACATATTAATTTAATCAGAATTTCAGAAACTAATAAGATAGATACACAACAATGCTTTTCAAGCTAATTGATATTTTTCTGATGATTCTTAGTATATATTCATCTCAGTTCAGCATGAACCATGGCAGGTGTGTTTTTATACTCAAGATCTTTATTAGAAACCCATGTAGTTTCTCTTTCATGATAGAAAGTTGAATCCTATTTTCATTCTAAGGAATAGAAAATGGTATTGGATATTATAGTTACTGTTGTTATAAGTAATCCACATGTTTATGCATTTTTATTATACTATTTTATGTTTGACTCTTTAGTAAAACCAGTTAGAATAATTTAATTGTAAAATAAAAAGAGAAAACATAGGCATGGTCCAAACATATATGGACATAGTACTCCTTTCCTTCATTCCTTAGTCTAGTTAAGGATCTTAGAAACATTTGGCAGGTCTTTAGGGATAACCAGCCTGATTCCAAATGCTGCTTAGAGTGTTGTGTAGACACTTCATTTAAGTCCATGTTATGGGTTGCTATGTGTCCACCCCCAAATTCATATGTTGCAGTCCTAACCACAGTATCCTGGAATGTGACTTTATTTGGAAATAGGACCTTTTAAGAGGTGATTCAGGTAAAATGAGGTTCTTAGGTCGGGCCCTAATTCAAAAGGACCGGTGTTCTTATAAGAAGAGGAGATTATGATACAGATACATGCAGAGGGAAAACCATGTGAGGACACAGTTAAAAGGGACCTATTTACTAGTCAAAGAAAGGGACCTCACAAGGGACCAACCCTGCCAATGCCTTGACCTTGGACTTCTAGACTTCAGAATCATATATTGTTTATTTTGTTATTTCTGTTGTGGTACTTTGTTATGGTATAATCTAGTACAGTCTAATATCTGTGAGTAAGCATGGATTTATCATCTGTTAACTTTCTGAAATTCAACATATCTGTAATATGATCCTATAGTATTTGGATATTAAGTTTTCATCCATATGTTGAAGACAGATAAATCTAGGCAAGCCATAACAGAAGTATTTGTCACCCATACATACAGAATACACTGTTTCTGCAAGAACACTCTTTATTAGCAGGTGACCCCAGATATCATTGCTCAAAGGAAGCACATGAAATCTTTTTTTTTTTTTTTGCGTTATTTTATTTTGTTTCAAGTTTTTATTTAAATTCTAGTTAGTTAACATATAGTGTAATATTGGTTTCAGGAGAATTTAGTGATTCATCACTTATATATATCACACAGTGCTCATCACAACAAGTGCCCTCCTTAATGCCCATCCCCCAGCTAGCCCCACCTATCTCCCTCCCCCACCTATCTCCCTCCATCAGTGCTCAGTTTGTTCTCTATAGTTAAGGGTCTCTTACGGTTTGCTTCCCTCTCTCTTTTTTCCCTTCCCTATTTTCATTTGTTTCTTAAATTTCACCTATGGGTGAAATCATATGGCATTTGTCTTTCTCTGACTGACTTATTTCACTTAGCATAATATCCTCTAGCTCCATCTGTGTCATCGCAGATGGCAAGATTTCATTCTTTTTGATGGCTGAGTAGTATTCCATTGTGTATATGTACCACGACCTCTTTATCCATTCATCTGTCAATGGACATTGAAATCTTACAGACATGCCAATCAGTAATGCTGTGTTATAAGGAAAAGGACAATATTTTAGATTTTTACAATGCCTTCCATGAAACACATCCATTGAGGTAAAAATGGCAATAGTTCATATCATTTTAGAATTTTAGAATCATAAGGAAAATTGGCTACATTTTCCAGAATACTAAATATCACATATAAGCGCAGGGAAGAGGGTAAGTTGCTTCTCTGTGAATACATGGCTAGCTAGTGATAGATATAAGAGCAGAAAACAGATCTGGAATGGCAACCCATGACTCACATTCTCTTGAATCATGGCTTAGATCCCATGCAGGTGGATTTCATCACTATGCCAGTGAATCTCAAACATAGTATACACCATAATCACTTGCAGGGCTTGTTAAAGACTCAGATTTAGGGGCTGTACCCCCGGAGTTTCTGTTTTAGTATATCTGAGTTGAAACCTGATAATTTGTGTTGTTCCCAAATTCCCAGGTTGTGAGTTTTTCCACAGACTCTACTCGAGAACCACCATCCTCTGCTCTTTTCATTCTGTAATACATACCATCACTTCCTATTGCTTATTCACCAAGATCGTCCAACTTAATGATTCTCTTCTACCACCCTCACATCCGCTCACATTTGCAACTGCAAATAAACAGGTCTGGTTTTGAGGCAACAGGCAGCTGTCTGTCATAAGACAAACACTCTCAGGAATGGATACAGTGATTTCACTTTTACCCCCACTGTTCAAGATCTTTATGATGTGAGGTATGCTGTGCTACTCATCCATCTGCTGCACAACAATCTATTTGATTCATATTTTACTGTCTGTTGGAAGGGACATAGTTACAAGCAAATGATATACATAATACAGGATGATACTTTTGGTGACAGAGCCTTGTGGGTGATTTAATGGTCACCTAGTCAGGATTCTTTCAGAGCATTGTGGAAGAGTAACTAAATTGCCCTCAGAAAATCAGTAATTCTGACATGAAGGCAAAGTTAGGAAAGAAGAAAGAGTATACATACTATCCTAGTTTTCAAGTTATTAATCATATTTACAATGACAGTATAGTAACTAAGAGGGACTAAATTTTTGCAAAAACCAAAGATCCATACATTTATAAGGGCTCAAACACAAGCTCACATTCACCTGGCAGAATAAGAAATAACCCAACAGTGGCTGTTATTAAGTTCACAGGAGCCTGCCCAGAAATGGCACCAACACTTTTACTCACATTGCATTATCTAGAAATCAGCCCCCTGGCTACATCTGTCAGGAAGAGCAAAAGATGAAGTCTGGCTGGTCCAGGAAGAAGAACAAATGGACTTTGCTGAGCAGTTAACTATTTCCATCACAACAAATTTAAAAGACTTTAATTTGCCTAGTGAAGTGTGGGCATAAGGGTTGAAGGAGAGGGAAGAATACATCATATAATAGTATGTACAAATGCATGGAAATGGAAGGGAGAATCCAAAACAATATGTTTCTTAATTACAAGGCATCGGTTCATTGGGCAAGCTGTACAACAATTAAATCACCAAGAATTAGAGCTGCAGGTAAGTGGAGTGATTTAGGTTATGTGTTTCTGATTAATACTAAGCATAAAGAATAGTCAACACATTTTAGGCTAATGAGTTATTGTTGGCCTTAGTAGAAATCTGATGAATAAAGTTATACTTCATAATCAATTACAGGTTAGTTGACATCATTTTATAGAACAGAAACCTTGACCCAGAAAGTACATGTCATTCAGTCTTACCCACTTCATTGCATTCATGGGCAAACTGAAAGCAAACATGATAAGTGATGTCCCTAAAATCACATAGCTAGGTAGTGGCAGATGTGGTATTTAAACTCACATTTCTTGAGCTCTGATATTTTTCCTCCTAGCATATTAGAAGTTGCAGGATAATAGGCTTTAAGAACCTGAGAAAACTAGAAGCATAAGTGGGTACTAGCTCTTCATTTTTCCACAAGAATTAGCCTAGATGGTGCAGAGTTTCACTCAAGATTCAGTGGTGTCTGATGCTTGGGTAACTTCCCTTAAATAAAGATGCATAGATTGTTGGTGGAAATTGTTCTGGCAAAGTGACAGAATAACCCCCTGTATAAAAGGCTCTGGGGTAGAAATAAGTTTTTCCAGATCTAGTAAGGCTCTGCCACCAAAAACATCCTTGGCAGCTGCAGACCCATTTGGGTCTCGGGGGACCCAGGCATAGCCATGGACTGGACCAGCTCTCATCCTGAAGTAGTTGAGTATTCTGATTCAATTTTTGATTTTTTGACCAATTAACAAAGAAACCTAGATTTAATTTGTTAGGGGCACATGGAATCTTTATCATAACATATAGCCCATTAGAAATGCTCTATAAGCATAATATACATGACTGTTTATTTTTCTAAATATTTTCTCTGTGGTAAATGCACATGGATAAGTGGTGGTAGACAGTGTTAATTGTCAATCAACATTTACTTCCCCTACCATTACTAACAGAACCTAGAGTTTACTCAGAGAGGTGATTGGCTAGCTTAGAAACATGATTTCGGGATCATACTTCATATAGATGATTTTTTTAAGTTTTTATTTTAATTCTAGTTAGTTATGTCAGTATTACACAGGTCATTGCCAAAAAAAAAAAAAAAAAAAAAAAAATCTGTTCATTGTAATGGATGGTGGCTCTACCGAGTAGGTCTTCAGGGAATGCATCTGTTTACCTGAATATGAACAATATGCTCATCTGGTGTGTGGTTCCTGCCTTTTAATACTTATTCCTTTTTGGATTTTAGGTGAGATGACTGTAGAAAGTAATTCAATCTTGTGACCTTGAGGATATGAACGTCAGGTTGAGGATGATAGAATGATTTCTAATTTATTGATAATGTCATTAAGCCACTGTGCTGTTCCTTACCGCTCTCCTAGTAACATCATATTACTTGGTGAAAGTAAACCCCTGTTTGTTTAAATCATACTAGGAGAATATCTGTTACACATTGCAGTCATCACCTGGATAATGTGATATTTTCTTTTGTCCTGTGGAAAAAAAGTTTTTTTTCTCTTCTATGAATGAAGTTAATTAAGGAATTCTGGCACTTTACTTCTAGATAATTTTGCTTTGTTATAAATAGTATTTTTTATTTTAGAATAGTTACAGATTCACAGAAAAATTGTGAAGGTACTTCAAAGAGTTCCCATATATTCTGCACTCAGTTTCTTTTAATGTAACACCCCTAATATAACACTTTATATTAGTATCATACATTTGTCACAATTAATAAACTATTAACACATTATTATTAGCTAAATAAAGTCCATGATTTATTCAGATTCCCTTTTATTTCTACTTTTACCTAATATCTATGATCTGTTTCAAGATCTCATACAGTATTCTACATCACATTACATGCATGGTCATCATGCCTCCTCAGTCTCTTGGCTCTGAAAGTTTTTGAAATTTCCTTGTTTTTGATGACCTTGACAGATTTGAGGAGTGCAGCTCATGTATTTTTTAGAATGTCTTGTGAATGAGATGTGTCTGCTATTTGTCTCATGATTAGGCCTGGGGCTCTGGGTTCTCTGAGAAGATCACAGAGGTAAGATATGTATGATGTATGACTGTTGACGTTGACCTTGATCACCTGGCTGAGGTAGTGTTTGTCAATTTCTCCAATATAAAGTGACCCCCCCCCCCCAGTTTTTCATACTGTTCTCTTTAGAAGGAAGTCACTATACATAGTCCACACTGAAGGGGTAAAAAGTTATGTTCCATTTATTTGATGATGAATTCTCTATATAAATTATGGAATTCTTCCACGTGGGAGATTTTTCTATTCTCCTCTATTTAAGAAAGTATTCAGTAATTTATTTATATCACTGTGGTTTTATGGATATTTATCTAATAATTTGGATTATAATGCAGTACTACTTTATTAATTTTGTGGCTGAAACTATTTCAGTTATGGCTACTGGGAATGTGTTTAATTGGGTGCAGTGTCTCTTTGACATGCTCTCATTTCTTTGTGTGTGTGTGTCTGTGTGTGTCTATGAGAGAGAGAGAGATTTTTGAGTGCTTCCCCACTTTCTGGCACTATAAGATGCTCTAGGCTCACTTGTATATTTTCTGTCTGAGTCCCAGCATCAGTCATTACTCCAAGGATCCTTGGTTCTTTGTTGGAGAAAGGTATTAGCAAACAAGTTCTGTGAAGTAGGTGTGCTTGTTGCTACCAGGGTTTTATTATTTTGAGTCCCTCTCATCTGACAGAGCAAGGGAAAGTAATTTTGTGTACTAAGTCTGGCATATGCACATATCAAGACATATTTCTTTAATATGGCCATCTCTGTCTATGTTAATCTGTGTATGAGTCCATACTGATGTCTATCCTACTCCCATATGCATTGTTGCAACTTTCTCTCATTGATTTTCTATAACTTTCCACTCAACAAAAGGATCTAGCCTCCCAACATCCACCACCAGTTAATTGTTCAATCCAATAGAGAGAAAGAGAGAGAGAGAGTTTTAGAATTAACCCACACCCCAATTGGGGAAAACTGACTTTTTAAAATTTGCATACTTTAAGTTTCATTGTTTATGCTATAAAGTTCTATGAGTTTTGACAAATGCATAATGTCATGCATTCACTGTTAGAGTATCATATAGAATACTCTATACAAAAAAATAGAACCTTGGCAACTTCTGATCTCTTTACCATGCCGATAGTTTGCCTTTTCTAGAATGTTATTGTCATGGACAAATGTTTGTGTCCCTCAAATTGCATATGCTGAAATCCTAACCCTCAAGGATGATAGTAATAGGAATTGGGGAATTTTGGAAATGATTAAGTCATGAAGGTGGAGCCTTCATGATGGGATTAGTTCCTTTATTAGAAGAGACATAAGAGTTTGCTTGCTCTCTACTCTCAGTCATGTGAGGACACAGTTAGAAAATGTCCATCAGCATACCAGGAAGTGAGTTTTCATTAGACACCAGGTCTGCCAGCACCTTCATCTTGGACTTCATAGTCTCTAGAACACTGAGAAATAAATGCTTATTGCTTAAGGCACCCATTCTATGGTATTTTTGTTATAGGAACACAAATGTAAATAGAGTATTTCAGACTATGTTAGTAATATGTATGTGAGATTCGTCCATGTCTTGTCATACTAGACAGCCCATTCTTTTTCATTATTCAATAATATTTCACTATATGAGTACGTCACTTTGTTTATTCTTTTACCTATTGAAGGGCATCTTGGTTGCTTTCAGTTCTGTCAATTAAGATAAAACTACTAGAAACATTCATTTTTAAAAAGATTTTATATATTTATTTTAGGGAGAGAGAGAGAGAAGAGTACATGAGTGGGGAGAGGGGCAGAGCGTAAGGGAGATTCAGATTCCCAGCTGAGTGAAGAGCCCAACACAGGGCTCCATACCAAGACCCTGAGATCATGACCTGAGCCAAAATCAAGATTTGGACACTTAACTGACTGAGCCACCCAGGTGCCCCTAGAAACATTCATTTGTATGTGGACATAAGTTTTCAAATCAATTGAAATATACCACATAATGTGCTTATTGTATGATAAGGTTCTTGGTTTGTGAAAAATCATCAAATTGTCTTCCAACGTGGCTGTGCCATTTTGCATCCCTACCAGGAGTGAATGAGTTCTGTTGCTGTGTATTTTCGCCAGCACTGGATATTGTCAGATTTTTCATTCTAACGTTCTAAGGGGTGTGTTATAGAACTTCATTTCATTGATTTGCATTTCCCCAGTGACAAATGATGTCAAGCTCCTTATCATATGTTTATTTGCTATCTCTTTGTACTCTTCAGAGAGTTATCCATTTATATGACTCATCTACTTTTTAGTTGAGTCTGTTGTTCTGTAAATTTTAAGTTATTTGTGTATTTTACATACAAGTCCTTTTAATGGATATTCATTTTGTATATGTTTATCTGAGTTTGCAGTTTGTCTCTCGATTCTTTGACACTGTCTTTTGCAGAGCAGAACTTTTTATTGTAATAAAGTCTAACGTGGGGCACCTGGCTGGCTCAGTCAGTAGAGCATGTGACTCTTGATCTTAGGATTGTGAGTTCAAGCCTCACATTGCATGTAGAGCCTACTTAAAAAAAAAAGTAAAAAAAAATAATAATTTAATAAAATCCAACTCATCAGATTTTCCTTTCATTGATTGTGGTTTTTTTTTTTTAATTTTTTTTTAAAGATTTTATTTATTTATTTGACAGAGAGATAGAGAGAGAGAACAAGTAGGCAGAGAGGCAGGCGGAGGGAGAGGGAGAAGCAGGCTCCCTGGCGAGCAGGGAGCCCGATGCGGGGCTCGATCCCAGGACCCTGGGATCATGACCTGAGCCGAAGGCAGCTGCTTAACCAACTGAGCCACCCAGGCGCCCCTCATTGATTGTGTTTTAATTATTGTATCTAAAAACTCATCACCAAATCCAAGGATACTTATATTTTTTCCTATAATTTCTCCTGTAAGTTTTATAAAATTGCATTTTATATTTATGTCCATGAGAATTTGGGTTAATTTTTGTGAAAGATATCAGTTCTCTGTATGACTTCATTTTTTTTCCCCATAGACATCCAATTTTTCCAGCACTCTTTGCTGAAAAGATTTTCCTTTCCTTTCTTCTTTGAATTGCTTTTGGATCAGTTGACTGTATTTTGTGGGTCTATTTTTGGACTGCCTTTTGTGTTCAATCGATCTATGTGTCTATTCTTTCACCGATGCCATATTGTCTTGATTACTATAGTTTTAGAGTAAGTCTTCAAATTTAATAGTGTCACCCTCCAACTTTGTTCTTCTTCAGTATTGTGTCTGTAATTCTAGAGTTCTGCCTTTCCACATAAACTTTAGTGTCAGTTTGTCAATATCTACAAAATAGCTTTCTGGGGTTTTGATCAAGGTTGTGTTGAATCTATAGATGAATTTAGGAAAAAAAATGACATTTTAACAATATTGAATCTTCCAATTCATGACTATGGAATATCTCTCCATTATTTAGATATTCTTTGATTTTTTTCATTGATGTTTGATATCATTTACTTATTGATATTACAATTCTTAATGACCCAAACTTTAGTTTTAAGGGTTTTCTTTTCATGTGCTTTCCTAAAATAGATGAAGAAACATTCTGGGTAATAATAAAATAAATGTCCCATTAAGAATGATATAGTGTCCTTCTGTATCTCTAACTACAGTCTTTAGCTTAAAATCTAATTTGTCTGATATGAGAATTGCTACCCTGTCTTTCTTTTGAGGTCTGTTGGCATGGAAGATGGATCTCCATCCCTTCACTTTCAGTCTGGATGTATCTTTAGGTTCAAAATGAATCTCTTGTAGACCGCATATGGATGGGTCTTGTATTTTTATCCAATCTGCAACCCTGTTCCATTTCATGGGGAGCATTTAGGCCATTCACGTTGAGAGTGATTATTGAAAGATATGAATTTATTGTCATCATGTTGCCTCTAAAGTCCTTGTTTCTATAGATTGTCTCTGTAAATTTCTGTGCTATATCACTCTTGGGGTCTTTCTCCTTTTATAGAACCCCCCCTTAATATTTCTTGCAGGGCCGGCTTAGTGGTCACATATTCTTTCAGATTCTGCCAGTCTTGGAAGCTTTGCATCTCTCCATCCATTCTAAATGACAGCCTTGCCAAATAAAGTATTCTTGGCTGCATGTTCTCCTCATTTAGTACCCTGAATATGTCTTGCCAGCCCTTTCTGGCATGCCAGGCCTCTGTGGATAGGTATGATGTTATTCTGATGTTCTTCCCTCTGTACATAAGGAATCTCTACCCCCTAACTGCCCTAAGATGCCCCAATAATTCTGGCATTGGAATGTTTCACAGCATCATTTATTTCTCCAATTCTGCTTTCATGGATTTTAAGCTGTTTCTCCCAGGCCTCCTCTTTTTTCTTCTTTTCTATCAATTTGTCTTCTAGATCACTAATTCGTTATTCTGCCTCATTTACCTTAACTGTTAGAGTATCTAGATTAGATTGGATCTCATTGAAAACATTTTTATGTTCTCCCAGTTCAACTTTCGTTTCTGCCCTTAGAAACTCTTTGTTGCCATTAATTGATATAAACCTAACAAAAGAGGTAAAGGATCTATACTCTAGGAACTACAGAACACTCATGAAAGAAATTGAAGAAGACACAAAAGATGGAAAAACATTCCATGCTCATGCATCGGAAGAATAAACATTGTTAAAATGTCTGTGTTGCCCAGAGCAATCTATACCTTTAATGCCATCCTGATCAAAATTCCAATGACAATTTTCAAAGTGCTGGAACAAACAATCCTAAAATTTGTATGGAATCAGAAAAGACCCAGAATCGCCAAGCCAATGTTGAAAAAGAAAAACAAAGCTGGGGGCATCACGTTGCCTGATTTCAAGCTATATTACAAAGCAGTGATCCCAAGACAGCATGGTACTGGCACAAAAACAGACATATAGATCAATGGAACAGATTAGAGAGCCCAGATATGGGCCCTCAACTCTGTGGTCAAATAATCTTTGACAAAGCAGTAAAAAATATGCAATGGAAAAAAGACACTCTCTTCAATAAATGGTGCGGAAAGTTGGACCGCTATATACAGAAGAATGAAACTCAACCATTCCCTAACTCCATACACAAAGATAAACACAAAATGGATCAAAGACCTCAATGTGAGACAGGAATCCATCAAAATACTAGACGAGAACATAGGCAGTAACCTCTTTGACATCGGGCACAGCAACTTCTTTCAAGATACATCTCCAACAGCAAGGGAAACAAAAACGAAAATGAACTTTTGGGACTTCATCAAGATAAAAAGCTTCTGCACAGCAAAGGAAACAGTCAACAAAACAAAAAGGAAACCCACAGAATGGGAGAAGATATTTGCAAATGACACTACAGACAAAGGGCTGATATCCAAGATCTATAAAGACCTTCTCAAATTCAACACCCAAAAAACAAATAATCAAGTCAAACAATGGGCAGAAGACATGAACAAACACTTGTCAAAAGAAGACATACAAATGGCTGACACATGAAAAAATGCTCATCATTGTTAGCCATCAAGGAAATTCAAATCAAACCACATTGAGATACCACCTTACACCAGTTAGAATGGCAAAAATTGACAAGGCTAAAAACAACAAATGGAGAGGTTGTAGAGAAAGGGGAACACTCCTGCATTGTTGTGGGAATGCAAGTTGGTACAGCCACTTTGGAAAACAGTGTGGAGGTGCCTCAAAAAATTACAAATAGAGGTACCCTATGGCCCAGCAATTGCACTACTGGGTATTAACCAAAGACACAGATGTAGTGAAAAGAAGGTCCATATGTACCACAATGTTCATAGCAGCAATGTCCACAATAGCCAAACTATAGAAAGACCCAAGATGCCCTTCAACAGATGAATGAATAAAGAAGATATGGTCCATTTATACAGTGGAATATTACTCAGCCATCAGAAAGTGAGGCCAACATAGGCATGTGAGCCCTCTGTGGCCGGAATTGTTTGTGTGCTGTGGCGCACGCAGGGTAAGGTCGGGAACGCCCAGGCCTGAGAGGGGGAAAAGTCTCCCTCGCCTTGTTGTGTGCCTATGCCTCAGGCATCCGGTCAGCTGAGAAATGGCTCATGATGTTTTGAGTAATCTTGGGCACATTGTTCCTTGTGACGCCCACCGAGGAGAGTGGCTTCGTGTGCGGGGATGTGATGATCAGATAACATCCTGCTTCAAATGTATATGCGGGGTGTTGTCTGATCTCAGCATTCCTGCATAGGGTTTGATTTTATGTAGTTTCGGGGAATGGGTCATAAGGTACCTTTGCATAAGAACTGATCAGAGAATGAGATTTACTTAAGATATGTAATTATTCCGGTGCAACCGAATTTGATTTTGTCCTCTCTTGCGTAAAGAAGTATCGGGATATCTTAATGCTTACATTGTTAATCAGTAACAATATATTTTGATTGTAAAGAGCATAAAAGATGTCAAGAAATAAACGGCAGTATGCAGTTGCAAGTGCTGCCTTTGCTCTGCATCCCCTGTGTCCCGGTGATTTCGCGACCCTTACCCAGGGACCCCAACGCACTAGACGTTGACAATTGGCGCCCGAACAGGGACCCTGAAGGACGTTCAGGAAGGGTGAGTAATTTAATACAATACAGGGTCATGGGACAAGAAACCTCTACTCCTTATGTTCGAATGCTGAAGCATTCACTTGCTGTCTATGGCATTACTGTCGCTTCTACTGATATTGAGATGTGTTTGAAAGTGGTTCGAGACTGGAATCCTTGGTTTCCCGAGGAGGGCTCCCTGGAGGTGGATAATTGGCGGCGGGTCCGCCATAATGTAGAAAAGGCCATGAGGCAGGGGGAAAAGATTCCTGTACGATTTTGGTCCATCTGGTCGATTATATTTACAGTGTTAAGAGCAATGGAGGATGATCGCACGGTTGAGAATTTTCAGAGGGAAGTGGCTCCTTCGATACAGGACCTTCCCCTTGATACAGATGAGAAAAAGGCAATAGAAAAGGATGCCTTTAAGCTTGCACTGCCTCGCGAACCTAATGAGTGCGATAGCGATGAATCGAAACTGAAAGTAACGTCGGATCCCGAGACCGAGCACTTATGGAAGGTTTTTCAGCGGGTCATGACCATGGCGGGGGAATCTAAGAAAAGGCCTTCCGCTCCGCCTTTGCCGCCCGCGCTAGCCTTTTCTCCCAAAAATCCTTTTCTTTCTGCTGCTTTAGCTGAGCTTGATGCGTTAAAGGATAATGACGATGAGAGTGAGGATGACAGACCTATCTTTGCCTTTCCGGTTATTAGGCCTCCCCCGGTCCAGGGAGTAGCACAAGCACCATATTATGAAGGTATTTCAATAGATGATATTGGTCGCTTGAAAAAGGCAGTGACTCTATATGGACCGCAATCACATTATGTCAAAGAGCTACTTCTAGGTATAGCTCGACATTATAATAATTTTGCTCCAGAAGATTGGAGAGTCCTTTGTAGAGCTCTCTTAAAGGAGCCTGAATATCTGCAATGGCAGATGTGGTTCTCCGAGCTCTGTATGGATCAGGCTCGTCAGAACGCTTTAAGTAACAATCCTCGGGTCCAGGCTATAACTTATCAAATGTTGGCGGGAATAGGTCAATATTCTGATATTGCTGCTCAAGTTATTACCCCTGAAGAAATCCATGATCAATTACGGGAAATTAGTTTAGAAGCTTGGGATCGTATTCACCCAAAAGGAGAACATTATGGATCTTGGACTAAGGTTATTCAAAAGACTAACGAGCCTTATGTCGAGTTTTTATCACGATTAAAATTAACCTTGGAGAGAACTGTCATAGGGGAAGAAGCTAGACAGCAGCTGTTAAAACTGCTGGCATATGAAAATGCTAATGAGGATTGTAAGAGAATTATATTGCCTATTAAAGATACAGGAGATATTAATGCTTTCATGAAGGCCTGTAAGGATGTTACATCAGAGAGTAGAAAGATGCAGCTGTTTGCTGAAACAATGGCCACTACCTGGCATTCCTTGCAATCTAAGCAACTCGAGAACATGAAATGTTTTGGTTGCGGTCAATTAGGGCATTTGAAAAGGAACTGTAAAGAAAAGAAACCTGACAAAGGGCGCGGACCTGGAATTTGTCCACGATGTAAGAAGGGAAAACATTGGGCTCGAGAATGTCGCACTAAATTAAATACAAGTTTTGCAGAAAAGCCGCAGGGAAACTCGATTTCGGGCCCTACCCCGGGCCCAGGACAAATGAACAGGGGAAACCAACCATATTCTCCCTTAGCCCAGCTACCCAACACAGTGCCGCAGTGGACATACCAGCCATAAGGCCATTTACTTTAAAAGGAGGGGATAGACCTCAGAAAATTCCTACTGGAATTTATGGACCCTTACCAATTGGCACTTTTGCTCTATTAACAGGTCGCTCTTGTTTGACATCAAAAGGAGTGACTGTTCACTTAGGTATAATTGATGCTGATTACAGAGGAGAAATTCAAGTTCTTATGTCTTCCCTAGTTGATGTGTCCTTTGAAGCAGGAGAACGAATTGCCCAGTTATTGTTATTACCCTATCTCCCCATAGGTCAGACTACCGCTGTCAGGCATGGAGGGTTTGGCAGTACGGATCAAAAATGTGTTTTTTGGGCTACACAAATAACTCGTATGCAGCCCTTGATGACAGTTAAATTGAATACGAAAGATATTACTGTCTTGTTGGATACAGGGTCAGATATCACTATTATCAAAACTGTTGATTGGCCTGAAAATATCCCCTATAATGAGATTCCTTGTCAGATAAAAGGAGTTGGCAAGGCACCTGTCCGAAGTATTGGCTTAGCCACTCAATTTGTAACATTTACCTCCCAGGATGGGCAACTGGCCGTGTTAAAACCATATATTTTAGATGTTCCTTTAAATATTTTAGGCCGTGATGTTTTAGAACAGTGGGGAGCTCACCTGGAATTTTGATTATAGATGGAACCTATTAAAATATTATGGAAATCCGAAGATCCCTTGTGGATTGAACAATGGCCATTAACTAAGGAAAAATTGGCTGCTGCACACCAATTGGTAAGAGAGCAATTACAAAAACAACATATTGAACATTCCACTTCTCCGTGGAACTCTCCAATTTTTGTCATAAAGAAAACTTCAGGTAAATGGCGTTTACTTACAGATTTACGTGGAGTTAATAACTCCATGTTCCCCATGGGGGCTCTCCAGCCTGGGGTACCTTCACCGGCTGCCTTGCCGAGGGATTGGCATACAATGGTAATTGATCTACAGGATTGTTTTTTCACTATCCCTGTACATAAAGATGATAGGAAGCGTTTTGCCTTTTCACTTCCTTCTATAAATAGGCAGGGACCTCACCAAAGGTTTCAATGGAAGGTTTTGCCTCAAGGCATGATGAATTCCCCTACGATGTGTCAACTTTATGTTGACGCTGCCTTGCGTCCCGTGCGTCAAAAGTGGCCTCAGGTGTATATAGCTCATTATATGGATGATATTTTGTTTGCTAGCCCCCATCAAAATGAGTTAGAAGAAATCTTAAAATTATTGCCAGAGTATTTTATTCCTTTTGGATTGGTAATTGCTCCAGAAAAAAATCAAAAAGGAAGTATTATAAATTATTTAGGATATGTGATAGAAAGAAATACTGTTAGACCACAAAAAATAGCTATACGAAGGGATAATTTGAAGACTTTGAATGATTTTCAAAAATTATTAGGAGATATTAATTGGTTACGGCCATCTTTAGGTATCCCTACTTATCAATTACATAATTTATTTGATACATTACAAGGAAATTCTGATATTCATAGTCCCCGACAGCTTACTGCGGAAGCAGAAAAGGAATTACAATTTGTGGAAGAAAAAATTAAATCCGCTTTTCTTACTCGCATTGATCCTTCTTTACCCTTGACAATGTATATTTTAAATACATGGCAATATCCCACAGCTATTATTGGACAAAAAGAGTTGCCTGCTGAATGGATTTATACTAGACATCATTTTTCAAAAAATATCACTCCTTATGGTATTCAGATTGCATATTTGATAGAACAGGCTCGAGATAGAGCTATAATTATGACCGGATGTGATATTATGGATATAATTATTCCTCTTTCTAAAGATCAATTTTCATTTTTGTTACGGAATATAGAGGAATTACAGATTGCCCTTGCAGGGTATGTGGGACAAATTAATTACCATTTTCCTAAAGGAAAATTATGGGATTGTTTTCGTAAACAAGAATTTATTATTCAGGATATAATTAGTGAACAACCTTTGGTTAATGCACCCACTGTGTTTACAGATGGGTCAAAAACTAAAAGTGCATATTGGACAACTAAAAGGTATTGGGTTCAAAATACAGATTTTAATTCAGTCCAACAAAATGAATTATTTGCCATCGCCCAAGTATTAAAAGATTTTCCCTCTGCTGTGAATATTCTTGCTGATTCAGCATATGCTGTTGGGGTCGTTAAAAATGTATATACTGCCGTGGTATGTTCTAATAAGTCCAACCTACTTAGTTTATTTTTACTCTTACAAACTTTGTTAAGAAATCGTAATACTCGTATTTATGTAACTCATATTCGCTCTCATACTAATCTTCCTGGTTCCTTGGCTTATGGCAATGCTCAAGTAGACGCTTTGGTGTCATTTGCATCTGCAGACGAGGAACATAATTTATTGCATACCAATGCTGGTAGATTACATGTTCAGTATAAAATTCCTTATCGTCAAGCAAAACAAATTATAAAACAGTGTCCTATTTGCAGACCTTTACACTTACGTGCTGTAAAAGCTGGGGTTAATCCTCGAGGAACTTATGCCAACGAACTTTGGCAAATGGATGTTACTCATGTGGCACAATTTGGTCGCTTATCTTATGTACATGTTGTAATAGATACTTATTCTCAATTTATATGGGCCACAGCACAAATGGGTGAAACTACACAACATGTTATTACTCATTTATTAGAAACGTTTGCTGTGATGGGTTTACCTTCCAGTATCAAGACAGATAATGGGCCAGCATATAAAAGTAAAAAATTTCAAGCTTTCTGTTTGCAATATGGTATAATGCATAAAACAGGCATTGAATATAATCCCCAAGGACAGGCCATTGTGGAGCGTGCACACAATACTTTAAAATTGCAAATTAAAAAATTAAAAAGGAGGAAAACAGATCATATATTATCATTTACTCAATCTAATGCACGTTCCATTTTGTCACAAGTATTGTTTACATTGAATTTCTTGAATCTTCCGCAGGGAGATATTCTCTCGAGAGCAGAAAAACAGTTCATAGAGGGAGAGACGGCTCCTCTTCCCTTGAATGAACATATATGGTTTAAGCCCGCTGCGGATGCAGAATGGCAGCCAGGAGTGTTGCTTTATAGAGGGAAAGGTTATGCTTATGTTTCCACAGAAGATGGACAAACCTGTTCCTGGCTCCCGGCAAGGTGGATCCGGTCACGAACCAATTCGGACGGCTGTCAGGCGACGCATGAAGGCCCCGAGAGTGCATGAATCGTTGTTACAAGCTGATGAATCTCTCCTGCAAGCTATGGCTCACTTACATTTGGATAGGCGTCATCATTGGCGGCCTCCGCCTCTTGCTTTACCCACTTGGGGGCATATTAAAAAGCTTGCTGGGGAGGGACAGAAAATCTTGAAGCAAACAAGGAAGCCTTGTACACCTGAGCATTTGTTCTTGGCCCTGTGCGCTTTGCTTACCTAACCCACCTATGATGGAACCTGCACCTTGGGGAAGTGCAAATATTCCCATTTATACCTCCCCGATGATACTTTCACCTCCTTGGAAGAATCTGACTTATCTTAATCAGGATGACGGTACCTTTTTTAATTTCCTGCATAGAGGGGATGGTCCATATATTTGCTTGGGTCCCTCGCCATGTGTAAATATGAATTGGCAGAATTGGATTTTACCTGGACCAATGGTTAATTCCTCTCGCACTCAATTACAGAGGCTTGAGGCATGGTCTCTTAATATGACCTGGGGAAATGTCACCTTTGATGAATTTCCCTCGTTCCCTGCTTGTCCTGATTTTACTTATATTGGAATGGCCTATAAGCCATTTAAATGGCAGGAATGTGTTGGTAGGTTTGCAAAATATTATAAGGATCTGCTTATGTGGGGACCATATGGTCAATTTTTACAAAATTGTTCAGAGTGGGATGTCTTGCGCTGTAATTTATCCTTGTCTTATAGGATGCCCCCACGGAACCGATGGAATGAATCTGTAGTAAATCATCGATTGATGGCTTGGGGAGATGGCGGCATCGCAGACCCTCGCATATCACATCAAAAATTTCCAGATCATATTCAAACACACTTATGGAAAGTTGCAGCTGCGCTTAAGACTGTCAGACTTTATAATGGAACCTTTTCCGGCACAGCAAAGACTGCGTCGGCTTATAATTTCACCATTTTTAAAGAAATTAATGTAACCGCATGTGTACCTTTACCATATCTAATTTTGATAGGAAATTTTAGTTTTAATGATGGAATTAGCTGTATTAAATGTCGATTGTATTCTTGTATTAATAGTTCTATAGAATTTAAACCAGGATATTCTCTTATGATTTTGCAACAACGCTCTCATATTTGGCTTCCGGTAAATTTAGAACGTCTATGGGCTCAAAATCCAGTGGATGCTCTGGTATTGGAATTTTTCAGGAAAGTTTTAAAACGAACTAAACGATTGATTGGTATTGTTGTAGCGGTCATTCTAAGTTTAATTACGGTAACCACATTAGCCACTGTTTCTGGAATTGCGTTACATACATCTTTGCAAACTAAACATTTTGTAGAAAATTGGCACCGTGATTCACGGGATCTTTGGCTTTCCCAAACTATGATTGATACTCGTTTGCAAACGCAGATAGATGTTCTTAGACAAACTGTTAGTTGGTTAGGGAAGAAGGTTTTAACAATTGAAAGACAAATTTGGTTGCGTTGTGATTGGAATTCCACATCCTTTTGTATTACTAATTTAAGATATAATGAATCTCAACATGATTGGAGTATTATCCAGAAATATTTAGAGGGCAATTCATCGGTGACAGATATGATTAATAATTTGCATACTAATATTCAGGAGATATTTGGAAAACCCTTTGAGAATGAGGATGCTGCTACATTGGCTCAGTCGTTTTTGAAGCAATTTGAAGGACTAGACCCGAAGGGAATTATTCAGAGCTTAGGGCATACCGCTGGAGGAATCGGAATTTCATTAATTTTTGTTATATGCTGTTTTCTGTGCATGTATGTATGTTTTGTTCGACCTTCCCGGAAGTCTATTGCCACCCTTTGGTGGGCGTTTCTTTCTAAACAAAAGAAAAAAGAAGGAATTGAGGCCAACATAGGCATGTGAGCCCTCTGTGGCCGGAATTGTTTGTGTGCTGTGGCGCACGCAGGGTAAGGTCGGGAACGCCCAGGCCTGAGAGGGGGAAAAGTCTCCCTCGCCTTGTTGTGTGCCTATGCCTCAGGCATCCGGTCAGCTGAGAAATGGCTCATGATGTTTTGAGTAATCTTGGGCACATTGTTCCTTGTGACGCCCACCGAGGAGAGTGGCTTCGTGTGCGGGGATGTGATGATCAGATAACATCCTGCTTCAAATGTATATGCGGGGTGTTGTCTGATCTCAGCATTCCTGCATAGGGTTTGATTTTATGTAGTTTCGGGGAATGGGTCATAAGGTACCTTTGCATAAGAACTGATCAGAGAATGAGATTTACTTAAGATATGTAATTATTCCGGTGCAACCGAATTTGATTTTGTCCTCTCTTGCGTAAAGAAGTATCGGGATATCTTAATGCTTACATTGTTAATCAGTAACAATATATTTTGATTGTAAAGAGCATAAAAGATGTCAAGAAATAAACGGCAGTATGCAGTTGCAAGTGCTGCCTTTGCTCTGCATCCCCTGTGTCCCGGTGATTTCGCGACCCTTACCCAGGGACCCCAACGCACTAGACGTTGACAAGAAAGGATGAATACCCAACTTTTACATCAACATGGATGGGCCTGGAGGAGATTATGTTAAGTGAAATAAGTCAAGCAGAGAAAGTCAGTTATCATATGGTTTCACTTATTTGTGGAACATAAGGAATAGCATGGAGGACTTTAGGAGAAGGAAGGGAAAAATGAAAGGGGGGAAATTGGAGGGGGAGATGAACCATGAGAGACCATGGATTCCAACAAACAAACTGAGGGTTTTAGAGGGGAGCGTGTTGGAAGGATGGGGTAACTGGGTGATGGGTATTAAGGAGTGCACGTACTGCATGGATCACTGGGTGTTATACGCAAACAATGAATCATGGATCACTACATCAAAAATTAATGATATATTGTATGGTGATTAATATAATAAAATAAAAAAAATAGGTTAAAATTAAATGCATTTAAAAAACCTAATGAAGTACTGTATGGTGACTAACATAACATAATAAAATAAAATAAAATTTAAAAAAATAAAAATAAATAAAATAAACGTCCCAATCTTATGACTGTTGAGTGCCTTATTTATAAGTCTTCAAATATCATCCAAAATTTCTATCCCAGTGTGTCACCTCAGAGACAGACGTACTTGAGGTGTACTTCGGAGATTAAGGATAACTCCATCCAAGTCCTGGAAAATAGTGTTTCTTATTCACCAGTGTGTTCCCTCCACCTAACCAGATGAGTGCTCTTTTTTCTTCCTGTTTCCCCTCTCCCATTGGACCCATTGGCCCCCTTTGTGCTCTTGTCCTTCTGATGCCCTGCCTCTATTACCATGGACAGTGTTGCCTCATATTGTCCTTTACCTATAAACAGGAAGTAATTTTACATTGTACTCTTACATGTAAACCTTCTTTTCTAAATGGATTTTAGGTTAAATAGATGAGAGGATTTTATTCCTTCTAAAAGTTTAATAGTTACAAACATAATTTTAATTGTCACAGCATACCATCCTTTGCAAAAATAGGTAAATTATTTTAGAAGAAATGTGGAATGGTTTTTCCAGTATTATAAGTTGTTGTGCTATTTTCCATTCATTGTATAAGTAAAACTGCATCATGAGGGGAATAAAAGTAAAATTAGAAGCTTAGAAAAGAAGATAGATGTCGGCAACCTGAGATTGTGGGGAGGAAAGAAACTGCAGGTAATTTTTTTTTTTAATTAACATACAGTGTATTATTAGTTTCAGAGGTAGAATTTAGAGATTCATCAGTTGCATATAATACCCAGTGCTCATTCCATCAAGTGCCCTCCTTAATGCCCATCAGTCAGTTACCAAATCCTCCTACCCACTTCCCCTCCAGAAACCCTGTTTGTTTTTTCCTATAGCTAAGAATCTTTTCTTTTATTGTTATGTTAATCCCCATACATTACATCATTAGTTTTATTTATTTATTTTTTAAGATTTTATTTATTTATTTGAGAGAGAGAGAATGAGAGACAGAGAGCATGAGAGGGAGGAGGGTCAGAGGGAGAAGCAGACTCCCTGCCGAGCAGGGAGCCTGATGCGGGACTCGATCCCGGGACTCCAGGATCATGACCTGAGCCGAAGGCAGTCGCTTAACCAACTGAGCCACCCAGGCATCCCTACATCATTAGTTTTAGATGTAGTGTTCCATGATTCATTGTTCATAACACCCAGTGGCTCCATGCAGAACGTGCCCTCCTCAATACCCATCACTAGGCTAACACATCCTCCCACCCCCTCCCCTCTACAACCCTCAGTTTGTTTTTCAGAGTCCATCATCTCTCATAGTTCGTCTACCCCTCTGATTTCCCCCCCTTCATTCTTCCCCTCCTGCTATCTTCTTCTTCTTCTTTTTTTTTTCTTAACATCTATTGCATTATTTGTTTCAGAGGTACAGATCTGAGATTCAACAGTCTTGCACAATTCACAGCGCTTACAAAAGCACATACCATCCCCAGTGTCTATCACCCAGTCACCCCATCCCTCCCACCCGACCCCCCACTCCAGCAACCCTCAGTTTGTTTCCTGAGATTAAGAATTCCTCATATCAGTGAGGTCATATGATACATGTCTTTCTCTGTTTGACTTATTTCGCTCAGCATAATACCCTCCAGTTCCATCCATGTCGTTGCAAATGGCAAGATCTCATTCCTTTTGATGGCTGCATAATATTCCATTGTATATATATACCACCTCTTCTTTATCCATTCATCTGTCAAAGGACATCTTGGCTCTTTCCACAGTTTGGCTATTGTGGACATTGCTGCTATAAACATCGGGGTGCATGTACCCTTTCGGGTCCCTACTTTTGTATTTTGGGGTAAATACCCAGTAGTGCAATTGCTGGATCATATGGTAGCTCTATTTTCAACTTTTTGAGGAACATCCATACTGTTTTCCAGAGTGGCTGCACCAGCTTGCATTCCCACCAACAGTGTAGGAGGGTTCCCCTTTCTCCACATCCCTGCCAACATCTGTCATTTCCTGACTTGTTAATTTTAGCCATTCTGACTGGTGTGAGGTGGTATCTCATTGAGGTTTTGATTGGGATTTCCCTGATGCCGAGCAATATTGAGCTCTTTTTCATGTGTCTGTTGGCCATTTGGATGTCTTCTTTGGAAAAATGTCTGTTCATGTCTTCTGCCCATTTCTTGATTGGATTCTTTGTTCTTTGGGTGTTGAGTTTGATAAGTTCTTTATAGATTTTGGATACTAGCCCTTTATCTGATAGGTCATTTGCAAATATCTTCTCCCATTCTGTCGGTTGTCTTTTGGTTTTGTTGACTGTTTCCTTTGCTTTGCAAAAGCTTTTTATCTTGATGAAGTCCCAACAGTTCCTTTTTGCCCTTGCTTCCCTTGCCTTTGGCGATGTTTCTAGGAAGAAGTTGCTGCGGCTGAGGTCGAAGAGGTTGCTGCCTGTGTTCTCCTTTAGGATGTTGATGGACTCCTGTCTCACATTGAGGTCTTTCAACCATTTTGAGTCTATTTTTGTGTGTGGTGTAAGGAAATGGTCCAGTTTCATTCTTCTGCATGTGGCTGTCCAATTTTCCCAACACCATTTGTTGAAGAGACTGTCTTTTTTCCATTGGACATTCTTTCCTGCTTTGTCAAAGATTAGTTGACCATAGAGTTGAGGGTCCATTTCTGGGCTCTCGATTCTGTTCCATTGATCTATGTGTCTGTTTTTGTGCTAGTACCATACTGTCTTGATGATGACAGCTTTGTAATAGAGCTGGAAGTCCGGAATTGTGATGCCGCCAGCTTTGCTTTTCTTGTTTAACATTCCTCTGGCTATTCAGGGTCTTTTCTGGTTCCATACAAATTTTAGGATTATTTGTTGCATTTCTTTGAAAAAAGTGGATGGTATTTTGATGGGGATTGCATTGAATGTGTAGATTGCTCTAGGTAGCATTGACATCTTCACAATATTTGTTCTTCCAATCCATGAGCATGGAACGTTTTTCCATTTCTTTGTGTCTTCCTCAATTTCATTCATGAGTATTTTATAGTTTTCTGAGTACAGATCCTTTGCCTCTTTGGTTAGATTTATGCCTAGGTATCTGATAGTTTTGGGTGCAATTGTAAATGGGATCGACTCCTTAATTTCTCTTTCTTCTGTCTTGTTGTTGGTGTATAGGAATGCCACTGACCTCTGTGCATTGATTTTATATCCTGCCACTTTACTGAATTCCTGTATGATTTCTAGCAGTTTTGGGGTGGAGTCTTTGGGATTTTCCACATAAAGTATCATATCATCTGCAAAGAGTGAGAGTTTGACTTCTTCTTTGCCAATTTGGATGCTTTTTATTTCTTTTTGTTGTCTGATTGCTGTGGCTAGGACTTCCAATACTATGTTGAATAGCAGTGGTGATAGTGGACATCCCTGCCACGTTCCTGACCTTACGGGGAAACTCTCAGTTTTTCCCCATTTAGAATGATATTCGCTGTAGGTTTTTCATAGATGGCTTTTATGATATTGAGGTATGTACCCTCTATGCCTATACTCTGAAGAGTTTTGATCAAGAAAGGATGCTGTACTTTGTCAAATGCTTTTTCTGCATCTATTGAGAGGATCGTATGATTCTTGTTCTTTCTTTTGTTAATGTATTGTATCATGTTGATTGATTTGCGGATGTTGAACCAACCTTGCAGCCCAGGGATAAATCCCACTTGGTCGTGGTGAATAATCCTTTTAATGTACTGTTGGATCCTATTGGCTAGTATTTTGGTGAGAATTTTTGCATCCATGTTCATCAGGGATATTGGTCTATAGTTCTCCTTTTTGATGGGGTCTTTGTCTGGTGTTGGGATCAAGGTAATGCTGGCCTCATAAAATGAGTTTGGAAGTTTTCCTTCCATTTCTATTTTTTGGAACTGTTTCAGAAGAATAGGTATTAATTCTTCTTTAAATGTTTGGTAGAATTCCCCTGGGAAGCCATCTGGCCTGGGCTTTTGTGTGCTGGGAGATTTTTGATGACTGCTTCAATTTCCTTAGTGGTTATAGGTCTGTTCAGGTGTTCTATTTCTTCCTGGTTCAGTTTTGGTAGTCGATACATCTCTAGGAATGCATCCATTTCTTCCAGGTTATCTAACTTGCTGGCATAGAGTTGCTCATAATATGTTCTTATAATTGTTTGTATTTCTTTGGTGTTGGTTGTGATTTCTCATCTTTCATTCATGATTTTGTTGATTTGGGACATTTCTCTTCTCTTTTTGATAAGTCTGGCCAGGGGTTAATCAATCTTGTTAATTCTTTCAAAGAACCAGCTCCTAGTTTCTTTGATCTGTTCTACTGTTCTTTTGGTTTCTATTTCATTGATTTCTGCTCTGATCTTAATTATTTCTCTTCTCCTGCTGGGTTTAGGCTTTATTTGCTGTTCTTTCTCCAGCTCCTTTACGTGTAGGGTTAGGTTGTGTACTTGAGACCTTTCTTGTTATTTGAGAGAGGCTTGTATTGCCATATACTTTCCTCTTAGGACTGCCTTTGCTACATCCCAAAGATTTTGAATAGTTGTGGTTTCATTTTCATTGGTTTCCATGAATTTTTTAAATTCTTCTTTAATTTCCTGGTTGACCCATTCATTCCTTAGTAGGATGATCTTTAGCCTCCATGTATTTCTTTCCGACTATCCTCTTGTGATTGAGTTCTAGTTTCAAAGCATTGTGGTCTGAAAATAGGCAGGGAATGATCCCAATCTTTTGGTACCAGTTGAGACCTGATTTATGACCTAGGATGTGATCTATTCTGGAGAATGTTCCATAGGCACTAGAGAAGAATGTGTACTCTGTTGCTTTGGGACGGAATGTTCTGAATATGTCTGTGAAGTCCATTTGGTCCAGTGTGTCATTTAAAGTCTTTATTTCCTTGTTGATCTTTTGCTTAGATGATCTGTCCATTTCAGTGTGGGAGGTGTTAAAGTCCCCCACTATTATTGTATTGTTGTCGATGTGTTTCTTTGCTTTTGGTATTAATTGCCTTATATAATTGGCGGCTCCCATGTTAGGGGCATAGATTTTTACAATTGTTAGATCTTCTTGTTGGATAGACCCTTTAAGTAGGATATAGTGTCCTTCCTCATCTCTTATTACAGTCTTTGGTCTAAAATCTAATTTGTCTGATATAAGGATTGCCACCCCAGCTTTCTTTTGGTGTCCATTTGCATGGTAAATGGTTTTCCACCCCCTCACTTTCAATCTGGGGATGTCTTTTGGTCGAAACTGAGTCTCTTGCAGACAGCATATCGATGGGTCTTGTTTTTTAATCCAATCTGATAGCCTGTGTCTTTTGATTGATGCATTTAGCCCATTTACATTCAGGGTAACTATTGAAAGATAGGAATTTAGTGCCATTGTATTGCCTGTAAGGTGACGGTTACTGTATATTGTCTGTGTTCCTTTTTGGCCTATGTTGCTTTCAGGCTCTCTCTTTGCTTAGAGGACCCCTTTCAAGATTTCTTGTAGGGCTGGTTTCGTGTTTGCAAATTCCTTTAGTTTTTGTTTGTCCTGAAAGCTTTTTATCTCTCCTTCTATTTTCAATGACAGCCTAGCTGGATATAGTATTCTTGGCTGCATATTTTTCTCATTTAGTGCTCTGAATATATCCTGCCAGTCCTTTCTGGCCTGCCAGGTCTCTGTGGATAGGTCTGTTGCCAATCTAATGTTTCTACCATTGTAGGTTACATATCTCTTCTCCTGAGCTGCTTTCAGGATTTTGCCTTTGTCTCTGAGACTCATAAGTTTTACTATTAGATGTCGGGGTGTTGACCTATTTTTATTGATTTTGAGAGGGGTTCTCTGTGCTTCCTGGATTTTGATGCCTGTTTCCTTCCCCAAATTAGGGAAGTTCTCTGCTATAATTTGCTCCATTATACCTTCTGCCCCTCTCTCTCTTTCTTCTTCTTCTGGGATCCCAATTATTCTAATATTGTTTCATCTTATGGTATCGCTTATCTCTCGAATTCTGCCCTCATGATCCAGTAGTTGTTTATCTCTCTTTTTCTCGGCTTCTTTATTTTCCATCATTTGGTCTTCTATCTCACTGATTCTTTCTTCTGCCTCATTTATCCTAGCAGTTAGCACCCCTGTATTTGATTGCACCTCATTAATAGCCTTTTTGATTTCTACTTGGTTAGATTTTAGTTCTTTTACTTCTCCAGAAAGGGTTTCTCTAATAACTTCCATGTTTTTTCAAGCCCAGCTAGTATCTTTAAAGTGATGATTCTGAACTCTAGATCTGACATCGTACTAATGTCCGTATTGATTAGGTCCCTGGCAGTCGGTACTACCTCTTGTTCTTTTTGTTGCGGTGATTTTTTCCATCTTGTCATTTTGTCCAGAGGAGAATAGATTAATGAGAGAACAAAATGCTAGCAGGGTAACAACGTTCCCAGAAAATATACTCTAAACAAATCAGAAAAGACCTGAAGCAGTGGGAAAAGAAAGGGAAAGAGAGAAAAAAGAAAAAGAAAAAAAAAGGAAAAGAAAAAGATAAAGATAAAAACAAACAAAAACAGAAAAAAAAACAAAAAAAACAATGTGATCAAATATGATCAGGCTGGTATATAGATCAGTGCCACACACTAGATTTTGGGTGTATTTGGTCTGTTAGAAGAAAGTGCCTCCCAAAATTTTAAGGAAAGAAAAGCTTATATATGTACAAAAATAAGGGTTGATATTATGAAGGGATGGAATATGACTATAAGGATGGAAATTATAAAAAATTTTATAAAAGGAATTGATAAGAAGTTGTTTGAAAAAAGAAAGAAGAGGATGTAAAAAAAAAAAAAAAGGGAGAGAATGTGATCAGGCAGGGGAGTAGAAAAAACCATACAATAGAGATTTAGGGTATATTTTGATCTGTTAGAAGAAACTATCTCAAAATTTTAAAGAGAGAACAACTTATATATATATGCCAAATATATGGGTAACTACTATGAAGGGATAGAATATGACTCTAAAAATGAAAACTAAAAATGAAAACTAAAAATGTTTTTTTTTAAAAAAGGGATTGATCGGGGCGCCTGGGTGGCTCAGTCGTTAGGCGTCTGCCTTCGGCTCAGGTCATGGTCCCAGGGTCCTGGGATCGAGCCCCGCATCGGGCTCCCTGCTCGGCAGGAAGCCTGCTTCTCCCTCTGACCCTACCCCTGCTTGTGTCCCTTTCTCGCTGTATCTCTCTGTCAAATAAATAAATAAAATCTTTAAAAATAAATAAATAAATAAATAAAAAATAAATAAATAAAAAAGGGATTGATAAGATGTTGGTTGAAAAAGGGAAAAAGAAAAATTTAAAAAAAAAGCTAAAAAAAAATTAAATTTGATAGACTAAAGAATCATGGTAAAAAAGCCATGGATTCTATGTGCATTATTCCCCTAGCGCTGGAGTTCTGCGGTTCTCATTGATCGGTATACTTGAACTTGGCTGGCTGTTCTCGCTGATCTTCTGGGGGAGGGGCCTGTTGCCGTGGTTCCCAAATGTCTTTGCCGGAGGCGGAATTGCCCCACCCTTGCCGGTCCGGACTAAGTAATCTGTTCGGGTTTGCTCTCCGGAGCTTTTGTTCCCTGCAAGCTTTCCGTACAGCTTTGGAGGCGGAGAGTGAAAATGGCGGCCTCCCAATCTCCACCCCGGAGGAGCTGAGAACTCGGGGTCCCGCTCCTCAGCGAGCCCCCAGAGAAAAGCCGTCAGTCCCTCCCGTCTCCCCGGTCTCCGGCCGCACTCCGTGCTCACCCGGCCTGTGACCGCGCCTTTCTATCTGGCACCCGACCCCGGGTGGAGTCTCCAAACCCAGCAGATCCCTGCGGTGCGCTCCCGCACCTCTCCTCCCGGGAGAGGAAGGGGAGTCTCCCCGGATCTGCCGCTTGTTGGGTCCCTGCTGGAGGAGCAGTGGCCCGACTGTGCCGCGGATCACGGTCTATGACAACCCCGAGCTGAGAGCCCGCGCCTGGGCTCCGTCTCTGCAGCCGGCTTCCCCGCTCCGATCCCTGGGAGCTCTGCCGCACTCAGGCACCCCCGGTCTTTCTGTGACCCCGAGGGTCCTGAGACCACACTGTCCCGCGAGGGTTCCACCCCCTACTTAGCCACCGGAGCGACGTCCCTCAGCGGAGCCGACTTCTAAAAGTTCCGATTTTGTGCTCCGCGGCTCTATCACTTGCCAGAAGCGGCCGACGGAGGCCCCTCCCCCGCCGTTTATCCTCCCAAATATCACCTTGGAGTCACTTCTCCGCACGTCCTACCTTCCAGAAAGTGGTCGCTTTTCTGTTCAGAGAGTTGCTGCTATTCTTTTCTTCGATCTCCTGTTGAGTTTGTAGGTGTTCAGAATGGTTTGATCCCTATCCAGCTGAATTCCTGAGAGGAGACGAAATCCAGGTCTCCTACTCCTCCGCCATCTTGCTCCTACTGCAGGTAATTTTGAGCAAATACATGATGTATTGGTTGGGGCCATGGTTTTTGTTTTCTTGTTTGTTTTTTTAAGTTCTGGATCTTTCATTTTGTTTAACCTGGAAATGTAAGAATTATTTTGTGTGAAATGAGTCTAAGAACAAAGATCTCTGAGGAATTTAAATGATTACAAATGGTTCCCTGCATGCTTAGCAAAATTAGTATTCTTGCTAGATACTGGAATTCACAAAGGATCATTATTATAGACATGTACCAATGTAATTTGTGCAGAAAAGTTGTTTGTAAAGTTAACTCAGATCAATACACATGCATTTTTATTATCCTTTTGCAGAAATCCCTACTTGGGGCATCTTTTTGCTTTGCTTAAAAATCACATAGAGCCTATGGACTCTATTATGGCATTTATACAAACCATGCAGTTGCATAATGAATAATCCTATCTTAAAAATGGATAACGTTTTTACTGTTTTCAAAGTATTACTAGTTGAAGAACTTCACTTGTGTCTCATACATAATGCCTTGTGAATTTAGTAAGGAAATTATAGAATTTGATATACTGGATGAAGAAATTCATATTTAAAGATATTGAGAGAATTGCTGGTTAGTAGTGATTCTGAAACCATCATACTAGTCTTAAAATACCTATTTCAAAACTTTATATAAACATCCCATATTTTTGTTCCATATAACTATAACGTGGCTTAAAATCATTGCATTTATTTCATCATTATTTAAATTAAATTTACTACTATAATTTGTTATTGTAATATTCTTTACTGTGGTAAAATATATAAAACAAAAATTTCCATCTTAACCATTTTAAGGGTATAATTCTGTGGCACTAATTACATTCCGAATATTGTACAACTATTACCACTATCTATTTCCAAAGGTTGTATTAACCCAAATAGAAACTCTATCCAATAAGGAATAACTTCTCATTCTGCCCTGTCCCCAGGCCCTAGTAACATTTAGTTTCTAAATGCATGAATTTGCCTAGATATTTTGTAAAAATGTAATCATGCAATATTTGTTCTGTTGTGTCTGGCTCATTTCATTTAGCATAATGTTTCAAGGAGCATCCTTATTGTAGCAAAAATCAGAATTTCATTCCTTTTGTGGCTGAATAATATTCTGTTGTACATATATACTACATTTTGTTTATCTATTCATCAGTTGATGGACTTTTAGTTGTTTCCACCTTTTGGCTACTGTGAATAATGCTGCAATAAATGTTGGTGTACATAAATCTGTTGGAGAACTTGTTTTCTCTTATTTGGGGTATATACATAGGAGTTGAATTTTTGGGTCTGATCGTAATTCTGTGTTTCACTTTCTGAGGAAGTGCCCAACTGTTTTCCATAGTGGCTGCACCATTTTACATTCTCATCAGCAGTGAGTGATGCTTCCAGTTTCCTCACATTGTTACCAAACTGATTATTTTCTTTTTAATTTTCTTTTTAAAAATTATATCCATCCTTTTTGATGTGATGTAATATCTCATTATGGCTTTATTTGCATTTCCCTCATGACTAACGATCTTGAGTATCTTTCTTGTGCTTCTTGGCCCATTGCATATCTTCTTTGGAAAAAAGGTCTATTCTAATCATTTGCCCATTTTTAAAATCTGTTTGCTTGTGTTTGTTCTTGAGCTACAGCAATTCTTTATATAAACAGTAATCAGATATATGATTTGCAAACATTTTCCTCTTATGATAGTGTTTTTTGATGTGCAAAAGTTTTAAATTTTAATGATGTCCAATTTACTTTTTTATTTTGTTGCTCATGCTTTTGCATCGTATCTAAGAATGTGTTGCCAAAATTGAGGTCATGAAGATTTATCCTTATATTTTCTCCTAAGAACTTTATGATTTTAGCTCTTATATTTAAGCTGTTGACCCGTTTTGAGTTAATTCCTGAATATGGTTTGAATTGGAGTCCAACTTCATTCTTCTGCACATGGAAATCTGGTTGCCCAATACCATCTGTTGAAAAGCCAAATTTTTCCCCATTGAATGGCCTAGGCACTCTTGTCAAAATCACATGGCCATTGATACATGGGTATGTTAGTATACTCTCCGTTCTATTGTATTGTTCTACCATCTATCCATGTCAGTACCTCACTGTTCTAATTATTGTAGCTTTGTATTAAGTTTTGAAATGAGGAAGTGTGAGTCTTCTGTTCTTTTTTTTTTAATATTTCTTTTGATTATTTTGGGTCTTTGCAATTCCATATGAATTTAGGGATCATTTTTTCCATTTCTGGGGAAAAAAAAGGCTGTTGCAATTTTGATAGGGATTGTGTTCAATCTGTGGATTATTTTTCAATTGATATCTAAAAATATGAAGTCTTCCAAATCCATGAACATGGGATCCTGTCTTTTATTTAGGTCTTAATTATTTTCTTTCAGTGATGTTTTATAGTTTCCATGGGGATTAATATTTAATCTCCGAAATTTGTAACAATCTAGTTTAAACTGTTATGGACTTATCTCCAGTAACATGAAAACTCTACTCCCACTCAACTCTGTCCTTCCCATTAATGTTGTTGTCATTTCAAATAAGATCTTTATACATTGCATGCCCAATACATATGCATTTTTGATTTTTATAATGTTTTATGTACCTTTTTATTTGAAAGAAACAAAAATTGGAGTTGCAGACCCCAACTACAATAATACCAGTTTTACCTGGGACCATTTTTCTTTCTTTTTCTGTGTTTTCCATCAGCTTTTTGAGCATAAGACAGTGGTTTAATTCTTTGTCTAGTAAACCCAACATCTGGACTTCACCAAGGGTGTTGTTTGTCAACTGATTTTGTTCCTTTACATCAGGCATACTTTCCTAGTTCTTTTTATGCCACATAATTTATTTGTTGTTGAAAACTGGGAATTTGGACATTATAATGTGGCAGTGGTAAAATCAGATCATTTTCATTCCCCAAGGTTTGCTATTTTGTCTTGTTTTTTGAAGGTTTACTATTCTGTGTAGTGAGTTGATGTTGTCACAACTATTTTTGCAGAGATTGCCTTCCTTTTCATGTTTGATTATTGAGGCTCTCCTCCTTAGCTTGCATTCTGCTAGTGCTTTTCATGAATGCCAGGAGAGGGGAAAAAAAAAAAAAAAAAAAAAAAAAACCTCTCTTGGCTCTGTGCTGGGGCTGCCCTTCACCACTCAGCCAGATTTGTACTGAGCCTAAGATCAGCCCAAGGGGAAAGCACAAGGACTTCTAAGACCTTTTTGGAGCCTACATCTTGCCCTGGGACATGAATGTGGCTTTTTAAATCCCTTCTTAGTGTGTAGTGCTTCTGATGCTCTGACCAAAGTGACTCTCTCCAGCCTCTTTCTCCCAGGACTCAGTCTGTTGTGGGTCTCAACTGTAATCTTTTGTCTAGGTGCCTGTAGCTTGTTCATCTAGTTTACAACAATTTCAGTTAATGCCCTATGCTTTCCCAGCCTGGGTGAGTGCCGAGGTAGGCAAAACAGAGAAGAGCACCTTGCGTTAGACCCCTAGAAGCCCCCAGACAGATGGAAATGGCCCTGCACAATAATTTGTGACTGGGTTCTGCTCTGCTGCTTTGGAGTCAGGGACCAGGGTCCCTCACTGGGAATATGATCCATGGCCTTCAAGACTATAGTGGAACCACGAGGGGCTGGGACTCGGTTACCATTGCCTTTCTTTTGATGTAAGGTTTGCTTGGTTGCTGTGAGCCTTTGACTTTTTTTCAGAGTTCTGACAAAGTATGTTCTGGCCATTTCTGCTTGTTGTGAAGTGTTTTGTGAGGGATGGGAGCTTGCAGCTGCCTACTCTACCATGGAGCTTATCTCACTCATATGCTAGAGTTCACTTCTTAATTCTCTCAACCCTAATGGCAACTAAAGTCTTCATGTTATATGGGTTTTATGTAGATATAAGACAGGATTATGAACAAAAAATTTGATTTTTCCCTGGACTGAAATCAAAATTGAACTACTGGGAATTCATCCAGAAATTCATCAGCATTATACTCATTTCCATTATTGGCTTTTGAGCCATTTTGACTAATTTCCTTCTAGATAGCTTCTGTGATTTTTATTATTTATTTATTTTTTTAAAGTTTTTATTTAAATTCCACTAAGTTAACATACAGTGTAATATTAGTTTTAGGTGTACAATATGTGATATTTTTCATGTCTCATTTCTGGTAAGGTTTACAATTTAAAACTATAATAATTTTATTCTATAATTTTAAATTTATAACTATTGTATTTTATATAATATTGTATAATGAACATTATTTTTCTTACTGTTAACATTTTCTTACAATTTAAAATTAGTATTTTTTTCAAAGTATTTCAGATATACAAGTTTTAGTGGTCTTTACTGGTCAAAAGCTACTAATAAATATAAGATATTAGGCATAAGGGAAATATCTTAAAGATGCTAGTACATAAAGGATATGATAAATACACCACTGGGAAGTTCTTCCCCTTAAACCCAACTTCCAACCTCAGACTATTTATTGTACTTTTCTTATAACAAGGTAATGGCCTGTTTTATAGAAAACTTTCTAAAATATGAAAAAGTACAAAAAATAAAAAGAAAAAGCACTCTTATTTTGTCTCAAAAAATAATAAAAAATAATTAGAGAAACCATCCCACTCAGGGCAGGCTGAGTTTGTGTTTCTCAGCTCTATTCCAGGAAGGGATGCTAAAAGAACAAAAACCACATCAGCAGACAGGAAGCAGATAACCATGGCCCCTGGTGACAGCCCAGCAAAATCCAGCAAAGGATATTTCAAAGCAGCTGATGAACCAGAATGTGTAGCCCTCCTTCACAATGGACTAGCACAGGAAATTTCCTTAGACTTTGTTGACCATTCATTCTAGAACACCTGGCACATCTCCACATTTTCAAGGAGGGCAGGGGGAAGGAGCTTCTGCCTTGTGAGCAAGCCAGCAGTGTATTTCTACTGTAAGGAAAAATAAAGTTTAAAATATCCCATACCTACCAAACTTCGAGGTGAAAAAAGATTTCTCTAGCCAGGCACACAACTCTATTCCCTCATCCATATCTGTTTTGTTTTTTGTTTTTGTTTTTGTTTTTGTTTGTTTGTTTTGTAAATGACTCATTCAATAAATACTAGGAAAGAAATGAAAAAAGAGCTAGCTTCTGATCACTGTATAGAAAGACCCATGCCAAAGGGGATGGAGATAGGAAAAATGGCAACAAAGAAGAACACTCAGCTGCCAGTTCTTGCCAGAGAGCAAATGACAATCAGGCCCAAATATATTGCCATGAATTAAGAGAATGAAATTTTAATGAAGCAATTGCTTTTATAAAATAGGAGAAAGATCCTCAGTGCAAAAGCTTAGGGACGACATGGTGCAACACAGAAGCTGAAATGTGAACTGGCAGAGCTCAGCAAGAAGGGGAAGGAATACAACTCTCATTGAAATGGGAGTCTCAGCAAAAGCTAAAAAAAGCAAATGAAACAACACCGCTGAGAACACAGTGTGTGAGAAAAAGGAAAGGACTCAGAAACACGAGTATAACAAATTAAAAATAAATATATAGTTAATAAATATTGTGGATAAATTGCACAGGGAGAAGACGGGCCGGGGATATTCATCATATAGCTACTATTTGATGTCCACTGAATAGAAGCCATAGCAAAGAAAAAAATAACTACAATTATAATTTAAAGATTATTTTTAAGAAATATGAGAATCTTTACAGCATACATTGAGAAAAGAACAGGGCACAGATATTCTGGTATAGTTGCTGCTTGCCAGAGTTAAGGAAAGAAGCTCTTCAGGCATCAAGTCATACTATTCAACTTATAAGAAGGAAAATACCGAGCTGACAGTAACCTTCAGGGCTTGAAGAGTCAGGGTGATAACCAGGACATCAAGTCAAATATCACTCAGTTGTCTGACAGCTAACCCAACTGTCATTCATGTGCAAAGAATGACTCAAAAATATTGGAAGAATTCTGGGAGTAGAGTTGCAAGAAGCTTTTCTGGTAGAAAATATCAGGCAGAAAATCTTGCTGACAAAGAACTGAAAAAAAATTCAGGGGGGCATTAAAATATTTAACTGTGGGGTTAAGACTACTTGAAATGGACATTCATGTTACATGTGAAATACAAATGTTGGCAAGAACTGAAAACATAAATAACAAAAGTTGAGAGGTTGAAAAGAAGCCGAGAGAAAGCCAGGATCATATAAATCTATTTATCTTTAAAAGGAAAGCACGAAAAAAAAGGAGAAGAAAATCTTACACACCTGACAGTGGAGGGTGGGAAAAAAAGACCTAGAAACACATGAATGTCCTCATTCCTCACCAAAGTGGATCAATAGATATTATGTGAGAAAATAATTAGTATAATTATAGAGAATTAATATGATAGAAATAATTACTTTAACAAAAATAAAATTTCTATAATTAGAACAACAGAACAGAAAACAAAACTAATATGAAAGCAAAATAAACAAAAACACAATAAACAAAAGAGTTTTCATGCAGTGAAAACTCTTAAAAGGAAAAACAGAAAAAATATGAGAAAGTATAAAATTAATACTGGCTATATGTGTCCAATCTATAAAAATAAACTACCTAGATTTACCTATTAGGAGTCAGAATTCCAAGGTAATATACCTTAGTAAAATTCATCCATCCTCACTGAAAAGTGATTTATGAGGGTTGAAAGTAAACAGAAAGAAAACAGAGAACCGCAATCTTAATCCCACAAGAGGTTGAATTTGGGAGAAAAGACCATCAAGAGATCAAGACAGAGCAATTAATGAAAAAATCTAAAATCTGTATTGAAAGTAAAAAGGTAATATTTTGGGGTAGCTAAGTACCAAATAATATGACATTGTCATAATGCAAAAACAGGAGGAAATATAAGGATAAATATATGGAAAAACAGTAGTTTACAGTGGGGATTGGCAAATCACCACTCATAGGCCAGCATGTTCTGCCATCTGATTTTGTAAAGAGAGTCTCATTGGCACACAATGGTGTCCTTTTGTTTGTTTCCCAGGGGCCATTTTGGGCTGCGAAGGAGCTAAATCATTGCAACAGAGCCTGGATGACACACAAAGCCTAAAGTAGTTACTGTCTGATCCTTTATAGAAACAGGTTGCCAGCTCCGGTCTAGGCGACTTCACCCATGGTAGTTATAGATAGGGCGAAAAGGACAACCCCCAAACAAAAAACACTAAATAACAGGATAGCGTAAATTCTTACTATATTATGTATATGTTTACACATGAACCCTCTAAATTCAGAAAATACACACCAAAAAAAAGGGGGGGTCAGGGTGGCTCCATTGGTTAAGCGACCAACTCTTGGATTAGGCTCAGGTCATGATGATCTCATGGCTCCTGAGATCCGGCTGCATTTAGGTCCCTTAGGCTCCACGCTTAGAGAAGTCCGCTTAGATATCCTCTCCCTCTGCCCCATCCCCCGATCGTGCATGCTCTCTCTCTCAAATAAATAAATCTTTAAAAAAAATCAGAAAATACACTCTCTCAGAGTGACAATAACCATTTTAAAAAACAAGAAACTGTAATAAGGCTAAAAGTAAGCAATCTATTTTGCAAAGTAGAAAAAGACATTGACAAATGCTCCCATTACAGTTCAATACCTTAAAAAAATCACAACATAATCAGAAAACAAAATGATTCCACTACTTGGGAATTCAAAATATTTTCCTTAAATAGCACTTGGGTCAAGTAGAAAACCAAAATAGAATATTATTGGGAATCTACAGAATAACAAAAAACCAACCATATGTTAAAACCTGTGGGAGAAAGCTACAGCAGAGCCAAGAGAAAGACATTCCTTATATCCTTAAAGTACTAAGTCTTGTATACTTAAAGTACTAAGAAAGAAAGTAAAAATAAAATGTATGGGGTGAAGGAGTGAATGGTGAGTGAAGTTAAAAAGTAATGCTAGGGGCACCTGGGTGGCTTAGTCGGTTAAGTGTCTGCCTTCGGCTCAGGTCATAATCCCGGGGTCCTGGGATCGAGCCCCGCATTGGGCTCACTGCTCGGCGGGAAGCCGGCTTCTCCCTCTCCACCACTTGTGCTCTCTCACATGCTCTCTCTCAAATAAATAAAATCTTTTTTTAAAAAAGAAGTAATTCTATAAAATATAGACCTTACTACTCTAGTTACTTTTTTTTTAAAAAAGTAAGTTTTTAAATTTAAATTCCAGTTAGTTAACATACAATATGATATTAGTTTCAGGTGTACAATATAGTGATTCAACACTTCCATCAATACCCAGGGATCATCAGACAAGTGCACTCCTATTTCCCCCACCCCCCCATCTCCTGGACTTCCAGTCCTTTGTGTTTGTGTTTTGTTCAGGTTTAGGAGAGGACAGAGATAAAAGTGCTTGGCTCACCCTGGAGGGTTTGGGGTTGTCAATAAGCAGATAATGTGGGGGGTGGTCTTTGAGGAAGTGATATTGGTGGGGCTGTTGGAATATGAAGAGAGTTGTATTAGGTAGAAAAGGAGGAGGAGGGCAGTATGGAAGACATGGGAAAGAATCTTCTAATATACTTTTCTCAATTGCATCAGAAGCATCTTAAGGACCAATGACAGAGCTAACGTGGATTTATCTCCTACAGACAGCACTAAGCATATAGGTTTTTCTCCTAGGAAAATGAAGAGCCAGGATGCTTAACACAGATGTAAGCTGTTATTACAGATGGATTAATGTTGCCTTTCATATATATATATATATATAAACACACATATATATGTATTATATTATATATATATTTTAGATATATTGTATCTTTTATATATACATGCATATATGTATATATATCTTGTATATGTGGGTACTTATATTTTATCTTTTTCTGACAATAGTGTAACTCAGTAATTCCCATTCCTAACTTTGTGTTAAAATTAGTGAAAGAGCTTCAAAAAGTACAGATTTTCAGGACCAACTCTTGATGTATCAAATCAAAATTTCAGAGCCAAGATATCCGGGATTTTATATATTAAAAAGGATGCTGGGCACCTGGGTGGCTCAGTCCAATAAGCATCTACCTTCGGCTCAGGTCATGATCCTGGAGTCTCAGGATCGAGTCCCGCATCGGGCTCCCTGCTCAGGAGGGGGTCTGCTTCTCTCTCTGTCCCTCACCCCTCTCATGCTCTCTCTCTCAAATAAATAGAAAAAATCTTTTTTTTTTTTTTTTTTTAAGATGCTTTCCTGGGATTCTGATATGTAGGTATCTTTGGGATCCACTGGCTTCTGCAACTAGTTAGAGCTAGAAATTTGGCTATATAATTTGATACTGGGTTTAGATAGATTAATTTGTATGGGTCATCTTTGACAAAGTTAATGCAATCATCCCTAGTAACTTTGTTGCCTCCAGATATTAGCAAAAATGCAATATTCACTGGTATAGTTTCTCTTAGTTATGTTATTTGAAACATCTTTTGAGTTTTAATGTCACTACTTTAGTGATTTTACCTGAAGTATTTGGGAAGGCATGACAAAATTTATGTATACTCCAGAAATTACTGTATGTGTTTTCTAGGACTTGCAATGAAGTCTGTTCATAATGAACATGTAATTTTTGCAGTTGTTCTCATTGAACTAACACTTATTATGTTAAAACTCATGCTAACACTTTGGAGCAATGGATTATATATGCACACACACATATACATGCATATCTAGGACTGGATAGCTATAGCATGGATAAATATCAAAATATATCTGCAGTGTGCATCTCCAAACATCTTGGGACTTGATTTATTTCTAGTTTTGGGAATGATGTCGAAGCTTATCAAAACTTTGCCATTCCATGAACTAGTACCAGCTCAGGGCTACGGGCCCAGTTACATGCGAACATGAATCAACAGCTAAATATAAAACATTCAAATAGCCTGCATTTTGCATTCGGATAATAATTATTTTTAAAAAAAGGAATAAAGTACCTATAAATGCCAAATCTGAGTGATTTATTATTCATATTGTAGTTGTTGTAGTAAAAAAAAAAAATGAATCTTGAATTAAAGAACACCATAATGCTGTTAAATGTTAATGAGGTATAATACATTCTCCGAGCTGGTATTAAACATTTATAAACCACTTTATATCTACGCAAGGACTTGCACACACAACATCACATCTTCTGGAAGTAACTACACAATGAAATTTTTGAATGAACGAATGGTAAAGTGTGTGATCAAATTTGTATTTTGAGTTTCCTAATTGCGTTATCTAGTTTAGACTCCTTAAAACACTAGGAAATATTGGCCATTTCTGGCACCTACTTTCACAATAGTAGAATTGACAAGATACATTCAGTTTCCTACATTATTTCAGGCTGTGGATCTTGAGAACAGCGTTAAAGCAAGAGTCTAAAGCTTTTGTGACTGGAGTTTGGTAAGAGATATGTGATTTTCTAACAGGAACTAAAATGTCCCCGGGCCATAAATGACATGAAGAAAAGTCATCCATTGGTGGAGAAGGCCCCCAGAGCACCTTGCTGATACAGGAGGCAATATCCAGTTTTTTATTTTTCAATCATTTAAAAACTTACTGTCTTCGTTTATTTTCCTAACACATTTTGAAGAAAGTAAGGCTCTATTTCCTTCATTAATTTAAGTTTGTGAACAAGAAACCCTGCCTATTTTAAATGACTCACCCAATTTCATAAAGGATATTAGAAAACTCTAGAATCCAAGATTCCTCAAAATTAAACTAAATGCTTTCCAAATGACTTTATTTTCTCCTTTGGGAGAAGAGCAGGAGACTGAGATCAAGATGGGCAATACAGGGCATGTCTTTCTCAGGCTTTATAATGCTTGGGCTTATTGGAGATGCATGTGTCTGGAAATAGGTCAGCCGCAAGCTGAGATTCCCACAGGCAGAAGCTTGGGATGGTGGAGAACTTCACATACTCTGTGTGAAAAACAAACGATTGGGCCAAAAGCAGGAAAGAAATACTCAAAATGGACAACAGTGGTCCTTTCCTACTACAACCTGTTGTTTTTTTACAACTTTAAAATAATTAATTATATTTAAAAATAACTGTATGTTTAGGGGCACCTGGGTGGCTCAGTTGGTTAAGCGGCTGACTCTTGATTTTGGCTCAGGTCATGATCTCATGTTCATGGATCAAGCCCCAAGTCCGGCCTCATACTCTTTAGGGAGTCTGCTTGTCCCTCTCCCACTGCACCTCCCTTTGCTCTTTCTTTCTCTCTCTCTCAAATAAATAAATAAAATCTTTATAAAAATAAAAAATAACTATATGTTTATATTTTTAAGTAATGTAGGAAAAGATTTTAGAAAGATGGACTCAAAGACTTCTTACAACCTCTCTCTCCCTACCCTAAATATGTCTCCTCTTTCCCACTTAGGGAATCATTGATCCTAGGCTTCTCTCCTCTCTCTCTTTTCCTTCTGCTATTTGGTTTCTATTCTTACCTCACATAGCACAAGGTAGCACCTATAAAGTTAGTTTAGAAAGTATTAATGCAATATATCAGGAAAATTTTCAAGGCTGAAAACATTCTGTACCTGCCTGCTTGGGCCAAATAATCGAGAATTTTAAAACCAGGTGGATTCTTTATATATAGGGTAAAAGAAAAAATATTAAAAAAATTAAAAGCAAAATATTTTGTCCCTCAGTGAACACAAATGCTAAATTTATAGTTTTATCTTTTGCACATGAACAGAGTGACAGAAACCTGGTCCTCACAAAGTGACACATTCCTTATATTCATTATATTTGATGACTGAGTGATTGATTTTCTTAAGCACTCTCATTTAAATATGCTCTGCACATGTCTCTTTGTCTCCCTCATCACCTAATTCTCCATCCTCAAGCCTCTTTTCTTTTTGCTTTATGAACTCTCTTGAGATTGGGTCCTTATGCACAATACTTAATAACCATTGCTTTCAGGGGCACCTGGTGGCTCAGTCATTAAGCGTCTGCCTTCAGCTCAGGTCATGATCCCAGGGTCCTGGGATCGAGTCCCACATCGGGCTCCCTGCTCTGCAGGAAGCCTGCTTCTCCCTCTCCCACTCCCCCTGCTTGTGTTCCCTCTCTCGCTGTGTCTCTCTCTGTCAAATAAATAAATAAGATCTTTAAAAAAAAAAATAACCATTGCTTTCAGGGTTCATCTGACTTATAGGCTAGAATTTCCAGTTGCCCAAAGGATAGATCCATATGGATTCATGCAATATCTAACTCAGACTCAGTTTCTCTCTCCTGAATCTGCCACTCATTGCTATCCACCTCAGGTAATGGCCCATATTCTTCTTCACATTAGTTAAGACACCAGAAACCTCCCAAATCCTTTCTCCCTTTTCCCCAAAACTGATAGATGAACTCCATTTACCCAGTTCTTTGACAATAATCGAAGGGCTTAAAATCAAAATGCTGGCCATAACATGGAAGTGTTTAGTGGGGGTGTGAGTAGCAGAAGTGACTGGAAAGTGGTGACTGATATACTACTATGGTGCTCAGGGACAAAAGGGAGGGGTGAGGACTCCGGCAAACGGTACACATCTGATTTTTTCCCATGGGGAAAGGAGAGTTTAATTTCCTTTATTCATATATCTCTGCAATCCTTGCTAACACCTTTTTCAAAAAAATTAATCTGGAAATCCAGTTTTTTTTTTAAGTGGAGTTTCTTAATATTGAAGTTATAACAACTAATTAAGAAAATACCTTTCTGTGGACCAAAGAACATCTGAGGCAGACAGATTGATAGTCACTTGGGAGTCACAGTGTTTGTTGTCCACTCCTTCCTCTTCTGTGGCTCTTATTTCACACTTGGATCATTACTTTCTGCAGGCCTTCCTTCATTCCTTCTTTCTCCATTCAAATTTCTTCCTCATTTTGCTTCTTATTATTTTCTTAACAGGTTTGTCATGCTTGTCTTTGGTCAGATATCTCTGACCAGAGATATCTGTGGCTTCCAATTGCCTACAAAAGAATTCCAACTACATTTCTCACAGTTAAAATCTAGAGCTAAGCCTCATCTTTGCAGGGCAGGACCATCCCCATATCATTTCTTTGTTGACAGCCCAATGCAGTCCTGCCTGTCTTGGTTCTTGTCATTCTCTTGGTTCGAAATGTTCTTCTTTCTTTCACAAACAAATCTCTACTCATTTCCATGTGGTTCCTCCTCCTCAAAGTCTTCTTTGATAACCCACACCTAGGAAGACTTTAAAAAAATTAGTAAGACACCTGTACCTCTGGAAAATGAAGGGGGAGACGAACCATGAGAGACTATGGACTCTGAGAAACAAACTGAGGGTTCTAGAGGGGAGGGAGGGGAGGATGGGTTAGCCTGGTGATGGGTATTGAGGAGGGCACATACTGCATGGAGCACTGGGTGTTATACGCAAACAATGAATCATGGAACACTACATCAAAAACTAATGATGCAATGTATGGTGACTAACATAACATAATAAAAAAAATTAGTAAGATGCCTATCTACTTGGCTCAGCAATCATAATGTGTACTGATATATCATTCTACATGTAGAGTTAGTTGATTAATCCAATTCCATCTTCTAATTTTATTGTGGCTTATAATTTGCACGATGCACTTTCATGTGTAAAGACCCCCCTCCCCCAAAGTAAGCAGACCCACTGTGACAAGTAGAGGTCACTAAACTGCCTTGTCCATGGCGCTCAGTGTGAGAATGAGGATTACACCCCAATCTGCGGACTGCCAGGGTCATATGAGAAATGAGATTCGGAAACTGAGTCCGCACTCTAGGAGTGTTGCTACCATCAAATTGGATATATGAAAATTCAATTTGTAGCATGAAATTTGGAAAATAAGCATGGCAGTGATGGGAGACACACTGTCAGCAAGTGCTGGGGTTGGAAGAGAGGCAGAGATGCCTGGGGGTGAGGTAGGGGATTGATTACAGGAAGTTCTCAGAAGAGGTTAATTTGAAATGCAGTCACCTTGTGCATGATTCATCCCTGCATTTAACAAATATTTATTAAAACCCTGCCATATTCAAGGCTCTGGGCTAGGCACTGTGTGTGCTAATGGGGTGAAGCACATGCTTGAATTATTGAAACTGACATTTCATCAAAACATCAATTAGAAATGAAAAGGAAATCTATGAACTGAAGATACACTCACGCATTATGTCATAATTGAGAGGAATACTCTATGGTAAAGAATTGAGTCCAGGATTACTAAAGGTTTTCGGGGATCACATCCATGCTGTTGCCTCCTTCTGTGGGGTACAGAGGGCTCATCTGTGTGAACACCATCTATCAGGACTCTCTTGTGGGAAGAAATAATGCATTGAGACAAGAGACTCAAGTGAACCCAGATTTTCAAACACATCCATTAAAAAGCATGAGCAAACCAAGTCTTTGAATACGATGTGATTAAGGCAGTTCTGAGGTCCTCAGTCTTTTCCCCACCTTCCTGACTTTACCGTGGGGTTCCCAGCTTGCATTGTCATCCTCCTTCTGCCCTGCCCACCTACCCAGGCCTCAGGGTCCTGCTTGAGTTTCCCCTCTTCCGAGAACTCCCCAGTTAAGTTGGCCCACAGAGTTGTCTCCACCTCAGGCTTTCCCAATTCTTGCTGTGCTAGGGATATTGCTCTCAGAGAGGGGTTCATTATTATGCTAATAGTGCATTGGAAACAGCACATCATCAATCCATGAATTACAATAATAATAGCAAGTATTTCTAAGATCATTCAATCTTATATAAATATATAAATAGTATATAAAATATTTGTAATTATTTCACATTTAACCTATTCCTCGATGGAAAACTAGAAACTTTCTGTAGATATGTCCCATAGTGCCTGGTCTGTGGGGAAGGAAAATATTCCATAGCAGACACTCAGTGTTTGGGAGAGATCAAATACACCATATCTATAAGATGACACAATAAAGTATGAGCATTAGACAGGCTCAATAATCTGCACAAAATACCATAGATACTACATCACATAGCTGGGATTCAGTCTATATTTATCCAACTGTCTCCTTAATAAATATTTGAACTGAACCTGTTATTACCACATTTGCTGTGGCTATGTACTAACCATATTCATAATTTTTATTAATTTCAGGTGTCTTGTATATTCATCTCTTTCACTTTATTTAATAATCGACAGATTATTAAGTTTCTATGAATCCTACCAGAAAAAGAAAGTAAAAAAAAAAAAATCTCATTCCAAATATTGCATATGTGATATTCTTGAATCCACTTATCTCACTCTTTCATTTTCTGAACGATAATCTTTTGAGAAGAGCCAACTGAGTAAAATGTATCCTTAAACATAATGATATCTTTGTGGAGTACTGTAGAAAAGAGCTCAAGGAAAGGAAATTAGACTTAAAATATAAAACAGGGCTTACCATTCACAGGATGCCTAAGAAATTTGAGTGTCTTATCAATTATGCCCACAATTGCATTTTCATAGCATAAAAGCTATGCAAATGTTCGATTAATCATGTCACTGATTGCTATTGATGTTGCTAATGATTTGTTCCAGTCAAACATCAATTTCAGAGGATTGTTTTTGTAAACACAACTAGTTATTAGATTTATTTACTACCATATTCCAGTTACAATTGAAACAAAATCAAAATAATTAGAATGTTTCATGTCTCCCACTTCACACTTTTCTTCCCTGTTTAGTTGACTTTCATATTTCCTTTAGTTGCTATGGGTTTTGTCACCAGAGCCTGATTTTATCTTTATCAAATTATAAACTCAGTAGTTATTTCCCTGATGTTTCACATGCTAAACATTTTCTTAAATTGACCTTTAATACTTCTTTCATTTCAAGTATATCAGTGTACAAATGAGTCATTCTCTCCTATTATGGTCTCTACATTTTAACCACTTTGTATTCCCAGAGATAAGGAATGGGAGTTGAGTGATAAATAGTAAGTATCATTATGGTATAACAATGTGAAAATCAAAGGAACAGCTTTACTTCCAAATGTATTAATGCAGATTATGAGTGAAATTCATGTACTCAATGTTGAGTGGATACTATAAAACATTGCAGATAGATTTTTAGATATATGGAACACATTTATAGCTTTTTTTTAAAAAAAAAATCTCATTTGATGCTTACAACTGCCTCATAAAATCATGGAAAAATTTTTTCATTATATCATTATTTTGAGTAAGAAGCTGAGACATCTAGTCTAAAAATGTTGTCCAGGTAATTTTGTGCAATTAATTTATAAAGTGAGTTTAGAATGAGATGTTCTGTCTCCGAGTCATAGGTCATTTGGTGAGTCGTTTACTCCCCCCTTTCTAATAGGATTTTGTTAACATCATTAGAAACTCATGCAAAAAGTATTTATCCTCTCTGAGTGGGCCTAAGTTTCAACATCTGTGAAAAGGGGATAATGTTAGCATCTGCGTGAAAGATTATTGTAAGGATTTATTATGGAACACACACAGAACATTGGATGAACACTTCACACACAGTGAGCACTCCATGAATGTAAGGCATTTTTAGGAGCAGCACTAACTTTCTGTAAGAATGGAAGCAGCTCTGCAAGTAGGAAATGAAGTTATGGATACCATTATTTTTGTGACATAACACCTGGCACACATTTTATCCAAATTCACTTTCCAAAAAAAGAACATCAATTTGGGATAAGGTTGGTTTTCAGATTAGGAAAAAAAATGTATTTATTGGTGTGAATTGCATTAGCTATTTTGAGGAGCACATGAAGACATCTATGTCCTCACTAAACTTAGCCCAGACTCTGGGAAGTAAGAAAGTTTCCTCGTATACAAGAAACCAATAGAATGGGTTTCTCTCTGAAATGCAGAGAGATTAAAAAACGTTCTCAGGGTGGCAGAACTATTAAGAGGCTGAATGGAATGGGAACTGTGACATTGTCTTTTTTTCCATCTCTCAAAACTGCTAAGAAGGAGCCCTCTGACTCTTTGCATGAGTGGATATATTGTGTCAAGTGATTGTATATTCACTTGGGATGATGTAGAGTGTGAGTGAACACAGGGAAGGCTGGATATGAAGTCACTCCTTGGACCATGACTCTCTGGTATGGATACATCACGTCTCTGCTTTTGCCCGGCAGTGTTTCTAAATCAGGACTTGAAATTCTCCCTGCTGTTCATGAACACGAAATGATGCCATCACATCTTGTTTATATCACCTATCAACTCAGCCCACACAGAGAGATGTGACTCACCAACACAAATACTGCAGAGGATAAAAGGTAGAAAGATCTGGATGAACACTTGCAGAAAAAAAAAAAAAAAAATATATATATATATATATATATATATATGTATATATATATTTGGAGCTCTTCGTGGACCATATTAATTCCACCAAGTGGAGAAGGAAGGAAGAAAAGGCCAGGCATACTGAGCAAAGAGAGAACCCTTGATGGTGACAAGAACAGGGATTCAGTCTAGGGAGAAGCTTGTTCTGAACACCAGAGGACCACAAGGACTAGAACAGAGATCACCTGCGCATGTGGAGTATGTTTTGAACTGATTCTGAGTATACGCGTAATCCGACCCTCCTGAGCACTCATACACCCTTAACACACAGGGTGGGGAATTTGAACATTGTGGAGATAACATTGGAAAGGCGAAATAATTATTCCTGAGTGAACTGGGACACAATGGGACCAGTTTGGATCAACCATGAGACAGATAAGGATGAAATGTGTGGCTTGATATATGTGGTTTTTGGTTTTCAGTTTTTACTAAGCAAGCCTGTTTTTTATTTCCCTTGACTTATTCTCTAGGGCTTATTTCTGCCTCTGTTCTGCCCAGAAGTCTTTTCCTGGTATTTCACAAAGGCCACTCATTTTGTCTTTTTCAAGATTTCACTCTTTATCTGCTCTTATCCTGTTTCATTAATCAGGCCCTCCATACTGGATTTCTGTTAGCCTCCAAATAGACAATCACAACCAAACAAGAAATATTCCTAAAGACTGACCCCATGAACACCTTCCCAGCCAATCATCCCTTTATCTTTTCCATTTCATTGCAAACTTCTCAGTTCCTTAATTTAATTATCTTACTTTTATTTGCTCCATAGTCCATTGCAATCTTTTTTTTTCTTTCTTTCTTTTTTTTTTTTAAAGATTTTATTTATTTATTTGATAGAGACACAGCGAGAGAGGGAACACAATCAGGGGGAGTGGGAGAGAGAGAAGCAGGCTTCCCGCGGAGCAGGGAGCCCGATGTGGGGCTCGATCCCAGGACCCTGGGACCATGACCTGAGCCGAAGGCAGACGCTTAACGACTGAGCCACCCAGGCGCCCCTTTTTTTTCTTTCTTGAAAACATCCCTAAAATGCACTTGACAAAGTAAAAACAAAACAAAACACTATGTTGCTGACTCTGATGGAACCAGCATCACTTGCCCATTCCCTTTTTTTCTTTTTAAGATTTTATTTATTTTTGAGAGAGAAAAAGAGTGCACGAGTGAGCATGAGGCAGAAGGAGAAGCAGGCTCACCACTGAACAGGGAGCCCGATGTGGGGCTCGATCCCAGGACCCTGAGACCATGACATGAGCTGAAGGCAAACCTTAATGCCTGAGCCACTCAGGCGCCCTCCCTCTTTTTTTAAAAAAACTATTTTGTCTTGGCTTATTCGTTGTCTCAACTGTATGTTTATCCCCCTGGAATACTGGCTATTTCTTGTCCATAAGTTTTCTATAGTTTGTCTTCAAATGCCTTGCTTCCAAGTGGTTAAGAGCCTTGGGTGTGAGTTCTCACTTTTCTTTTGTTTCTAGTTTTCTCTCTTTTTAAGATAGTCTGTGTATTCCATAGCTGTTGTGTCCATTTACTATTGACTTTCACATATGCATTTCAGGCCTAGATTTTATAGCATTTCAACATTTACACATCTACCCCTCATCCACATTTCATTTGTTTATATCATGAGAAGATATCTCAGGCAATGTTAGAGGCAAGCCATTAAATGAGTAGTTCTGTCTTCTAGTTGGAATAAAATCCCATTTCAGGGGCGCCTGGGTGGCTCAGTAGTTGTGTCTGCCTTCCTCTCAGGTCATGATCCCAGCATCCTGGGATCGAGCCCCACATCGGGCTCCCTGCTCCGCGGGAGGCCTGCTTCTCCCTCACCCACTCCCCCTGCTTGTGTTCCTGCTCTCGCTGTGTCTCTCTCTGTCAAATAAATAAATAAAATCTTAAAAAAAAATCCCATTTCAGTCTGTACTTTAGTTTAAGAATTGGATGATTGTAACCGACATACCCTTCCAATGGGATAAGATATCCCAATCTTCTAGAACACTAAAACAAGATATTTTAGCATCCTGACAATATGCAAGATAACAGAAAAAGGGGAAAATGCAGTTATCAAGGAGAGAGGTAGGTCAACTTGGGGAATCACCAAATATTAAATTAAATGATTTCTGTCTACCAACTATGATTCAGATAATCCTAAAAAAGGAAAAGAAATAATGTTACCAAAAAAGATCAGTTTTTTTTTTTTTTTTTACAAGCCCAATTAGATATTCTGTATTGGAATTCTTCCCATTCTGCCACGAAATTCATTTTTATATTTTCTCTTTAGATTATGGTTGAGTCTCTGTGCATGTCCATAGCTTAGTATGGATCGATCGATGGGAGCAAATATCTATCCATCATATGTCTATAATCAGGACTTCTATCTAGAATATATAAAGAACTCTAGCAATCTTAAGGGTAAAAAAAAAAAAAATAACCCAATTAAAAATGACCAAAGGAATGAACAGTTATTTCTCCACAGAAGATATACAAATGGCCAGTAAGTACATGAAAAGATGCTCAACATCATTAGTCGTTATGGAATGAAAACCAAAAGCACAGTAAGATATCATCTTATACCCACAAGGATGGCCAGATTAAATAACATCATACAATAACAAATAATGATGAGGACATGGAGAAATCAAAACTCTCACATACGACTGGTAGGAATGTAATAGCCATTTGGAAAAGTCTTACGAGAGTTACCATATGACCTAGTAACTCTACCACTAGGTTGAATAAAAACATATGTCCACATGTAAACTTGTATACAATTATTCATAATAACCATTAACTGATCAATGGGAAACCAAAATGTGGTATAACTTCATAATTGAATATTACTTGTCCATAAAACAAATGAAGTAATGACTCATTCTCAACGTGAATAAACCTTGAAAACTATGCTAAGTGAAAGTAGCCAGACGCAAAGGTCACAGATATGATTCCATTGTTATGACATGTCCAGAGTAGGCAAAACAGAAAGTAGATCAGTGGTTTCCTGGGGCAGAGGGATTACAGGGCAATCCCTAAAATACAAGTTTTCTTGTGGGGATGATGGAAGTACTCTGAAATAGATGGTGGTGTTGGTTGCACAACACTGTGACTATATTAAAACCTTTATAAGGTGAAGCAGAGAAATATTAAATCAGGTCCAGATCCTCCTTCTAAAGAAGTAGATATAAAACACCAATTCCTCTTCTACAACAAAAGCTGTGCCCACTACTCTGCCACACACCACCATGGCCTCACCCCGGCTGGCACAATACCTCCTTCCTTCTGCGCCCTCCTCATCCCATTTATCTGCATCATTGTTACTATTTCTCCAGTCACTGTTTCTACCAACTGTTTGGTTCGTAGCTTCATGTCTTCAGACCTATGGAAAGCCCCCTGGAAGCTGCATCCCCTGCCCTCACTGACTAGTACCAAGTTGCAAGATAATTATGTGTCAAATAGTGTCCGCTGTATAATATATTCATATTCTCAAAAACACACATACACACATTGAAGGCTCAGCAAAATTCACTGGAAGGGAGATTTAGTCCCAGAAGTTTTAACTGTTGTTAGGGAGCAAAGTAACTAAATTTATTTCTACTGTAGGTTGGACTTAGGCTTCTGTTGTTTTGTTTTATTTTGGTTTTGATTCTGCCAAACCTCAGTGCATGTTGATGCTGTATTCAGTTTTCTCTGATTTTCTTGTCTATGATTAGTCTTATTTTCTTGACAAACATAATGCACAAATCAGCACTCTATTAGAAATTCAGGGTCAGAGTGACTATTAGTAGGGAAACATCACCACCACTCAGAAATTATTGTCATTTTAAAAACAAGCATAAAACCCTAAATTAGCAAGGGGTGTCTTCATTGGTGTATCACTGCTTTTTGAATGTGGAATAATTCATCAAAGTGCCTAAAATCTGGTTTCTGGAATATTGATTTTCACTGTGAGCAGAAAGGTCTATGTTCTCAGGTAAAGAAAGGCTGGGCTCAGTTTTTTGACAATAGAAAAAATTGTTTATGTGAGCCTGTGGGAGGCCCCAGGCCCTGAGACCCCAACCTAGCCTACCCCAAAGATATCACCAAAAGGTTCTTGGTCTCATCACAAGAAAGAATTCAAGGACAGACACACAACACAGCTGACAAGCGACACAAGTGGCAAAGTTTATTAAAGCAGAAGTATACTGTCCCTGTATGCCCTGGGGGTTGATTTTCTCGCTTTACCCACAGTTGTTAACAAGGGGGTGGAATATTCATTATTTCCAGGTGGGGATTTCTTAGAAGTCAGGTTTCTTACCTTTTCTCCCTTATTTGGTCAGGGATTTCTTGTCATGGTACTGACACTCACTACCAAGTGTTTGCCAGGATCACGTTGTTTGAGTGTGCTGTTCCCTGTGCTTGGCACATTCTTTCCTTTCCACTTCTCATAGATAATTCCTATGTATTCTGTACATCTCAGATCACATATTCCTTCCTCTGCCTCAATGAATGTCGATTTTCCACACTGTCTGATAATACCTGATTTGCAAAACCCTTCTGTAAACTGTGATGAATATATACAAGGATCTCAACCATAACCTTGAAAAATACAGAAGATGGTATGCCTACATCCATATGTTATAAGGCGAAAGTGAAATAATGCATTATAATAACAAATCAAGTGCTGAAGAAATGACAGCATTCAGTTTAAAAATGGCGTGGCCAGTCATGAATGGATCTCACACCACAACAACCATATTGTTTGTTAGAAGAAATCTATTGCTGCTCAGCAGACAGAAGTGGAACGCTATGGCTCACACATTAACAAAGAAACAAATTCTGCTGGATGTAATTATCAACGTGAAAGTGAACTGTTCACAAGTACACAGTCTCCTAAGACAAAGCAGAGATATCAGTCACACTGTTAATGGTAGCTCAGTCATGTGTGAAGAAGAAAATAAGCAATTTTCTAGCATTTCTGGAGAGCTTCATGAGATTAACTGTTCAATTTCCTTTTCCTGCCTATTAAAAACACAAACCCACATATTATGCAGGTCATCTTATAAGAGAAAAGGTCTTTATTAAACAGAATTATTTAAAATAGTCTCAATATCTTGTCCACATATTTGGGAGAGTGATATCTTTTCCGCATGATACAGGTTAATGTAATGAACCAAACTGGCAGGGATGGGTCATTCTCTCCCCCAAACTCATAGACATTCTTGATAAAATATAAAATAGCTGAGTTCAAAAGAAATAAAATATTTTTTCAAGTGTGTATTCAAAACAAACAAAGAATTTGCAGAAAGAGGTTTTGGTCTCACATGTAGGAACTAAGGGGAGTGTGATTAATACAGAAGTGGGTCCGGGAATGAGACCTCAGGCAGTGAGGCATGGAGTAGGAATGGATGCCTGGTACAAAGCTTCCCACCCCTAAGATCTGCGTTGTCCATGATGCTAGGAGTAGAAGAAAAACATGCTCACCATCCTCCTGAAGGTGAAAGAAGATTCCAAGCAAATGAGAGCCACAGCTAGCTGTGGAGTAAGTAGTGAGAAATAAAAAATCCTAGATTGCTATTAGCTTACAGGGGTCAGAATTTAGAGCATCTGCATGGTGCAATCACCTTTTTAAAAAAAAAGCATAAAAACGTATCTAGAACTGGAAAAATTCTTACTGCTTTAGCAGAAGCAAACTAAAAATGCATCTGTAGTGTATTTTTCACAGTGAAACTTGATAGAAAGTAACTTTTATGGATGATGAAGAAGATAATAATGACAGAGAGAGAGAGAGAGAGAGAGAGAGGAGGCAAGGACAGAGAAATTGAGATCCAGAGTCAAGGAAACAGCACCTTTTTGTGTGTCTGTTGGCCATCTGTGTGTTTTCTTTGGAAAAATGTTTATTCCGGTCCTCTACCTTTTTTTTTTTAATCAGATTGGATTTTTTTTTTTTTTTTTTGGTATTGAGTTTTATAAATTCTTCATATATTTTGGTTATTAACCCCTTATTGTTATTTATCATGTACAAATATTTTCTCTAATTTAGTAGGCTGTCTTTCTGTTTGGTTGATAATTTCCATTGCTGTGCATAAGCTCTTCATGGCAGAGGACCCGAATAGACATTTTTCCAAAGAAGACATACAAATATCCAAAAGACACATGAAAAAATGTTCAACATCCCTAATTGTCAGGGAAATGAAAGCCAAAACCACAATGAGATGTCATCTTACACTTGTTAGAATGGCTAAAATAAAGAAGACAAGAAATCACAAGTGTTAGCAAGGATGTGTGGAGAAGGGAACCCTTGTGCACTGTTGGTGGGAATGTGCATTGGTGCAGCCACTGTGGAAACTGTATGGGGGTTCCTCAAAAAATTAAAACAGAAATAGCATATTATCCAGTAATTCCACTAGTGGGCATTTACCCAAAGAAAATGAAAACACTAACTTGATATAAGATATGTGCACCCCTAGGTTTATTGCAGCATTATTTACAATAGCCAAGATGTGGAAGCAATTGAAGTGTCTATCAATAGACAAATGGATAAGGGAGATGTGGGGTGTGTATGTGTATAATGAAATATTATACAGCCATCAAATGGATGATATCATGCCATTTATGACAACATGGATGGACCTAGAGGGTATTATTCTAAGTGAAATGAGTTGGATTGAGAAAGACAAATACCATATGATTTCACTTGTAGGTGGAATTTAAAATAAATACCAAAAAAGCAGAACCATACATAAACACAGAGAACAAACTGATGGTTGCCAGATGAGTAGGGCGTTTGGGGAATGGGAAAAATAGGTGAAGGGGAGAAGGAGATACAGGCTTCCAGTTATGGAATGAGTAAGTCACTTCAGAAATAACAGGTACTTACAAAAATACTTACAAAAGGACTCTGGGGGAGGGACCTCAGTTTGGAACCATATGTTTAACAGAAATATTGCTCATAAGTAAGGGAAAATAAAGAAAGAATTAATATTTTCCAAACCAATAAATTGGCTAGGTAGGATAATATTTTGTAAGTGTAGGAAGGTGTCTGGAGAATGAAATGCTGAAGAACCACTGCATTAGGACATTAGTCCTGCACAATATTGTTCCAAGGGACAGGAACCAGAGCTTTTTAGTGTGATTTGCTTCTGTTGTTGCTTCGTCTTTTACCCCCAGTCTAAAATACCTCCTCGTGGTATCATGTTGATCCGGCCCCCATTTAAGCCTAAGATAAGTTCTTATCACAGTTGGTTTTTTTTGTTTTGTTTTTTTCTTCTCTGGAAGTTTGCCATTGAGACCAGATAAAAACTACTATCTAATTTGGGTTGGAATATTGGACTAGAGGCAAGAGATAGGGTCTTAATCTAAACCCTGCCTTTAATTCAAGACACCCAAAGCATTTCTTGAATACTGCCCCCTACCATATTTAAGGTAAAATACTTGGTACCAAAAGGATTTTTTTTTTTAAATAAATGGGGAAATTTGGGGAAGGAGTGAAAATGAATAATCCAGTTTGATTGTGGCATACAGTGGTGTTTCTTAAACTAGCTGTGGTGTAATGAGCTATGTTTTGTTTTAATTTTGATGAATTTCAACTGATATTTTATAAAATACAATTAAAATTAATTACTGGAAGGTTAAATAAAAACATGAAATATAAACCCATTTTTTTAAAAAGGTCTTATTTATTTATTTGAGAGAGAGAGAGCACACAGAGGGAGAGTGAGAGGGAGAAGCAGACTCCCTGCTGAGCAGAGAGCCGGATGTAGGACTTGATCCCAGGCCCCCGGGATCGTGACCTGAGCCAAAGGCAGATGCTTAACTGACTGAGCCACCCAGGTGCCCCTAAACCCAAGTTTTATCATAAGATTCACTAGCCATAAAATTACCTTTCAATGAATTTAATAAAAACATATAGAATATAGAAAAATAATTACAAAAAACATACATCATTCATTGAATATTACTGAATATGGCATGATTAAACAAAACACCAACTGCTTGTACCTAAAGAACTAAGTCAGTTTACCTCAAATTCTTATCAATGGAAGATTTGGCTAAGACTAACATCTAGGAGTGTCTGAACCATTAGTACATGCTAAGTGTAAAACAAAGGCCCCAGACAGACACAATTATAAAGAAACACTCGAAGCAAAGCAGAACTTCAGGACCACATAATCTCAACTAGAAGGAACTTCTGTGACAAGCAAATAGCACACATGATTTTGCTGCCTGAATCGAAGAACATTATTTGAAGCAAATAATCCCCACCCAGCAACACAATTTATAAACTCTCTTGGTGCAATTTTTCAAAAATCTTTATTAGTAAAAAAAAAAAAAAAAATCAATGAGAACTGAGTGAAAATATAATTAAAGTCCTCAATAAATTAAGCACCCAACCTGAAACAGGCAGTAGAGAATACAGTGTAATCACTCAGAAAATGATCAGCCAAATTTGCCAAGACAAAGACAAATCTCAAGTGTACAATATCAAGAATCATTTCATAGCTCAACAAAGCTCAGTCTTTCAAGGGTCCTAGAGAGGAGAAAGTACATTAACATCAGAACTCGATGGTAGGATGGTGATGAGTGTTATGTGACCATGTGGAAGACAGCTTTCTGATCAGCTGGGTCATGGTGCATTTCAGTGTAAGAGGTCAGACATTTTCATAGAACCTCTCCTCATCCCCAAACTTTTAAGTTACCACCCTCTCTGCCTAAACCAGGTATTATTAGTTTTAAAGAGAGACTCATCAGAAGAAGAAATCTCTCTCAGACTGAGATGCTCAGAATGGACATATTAGATGAGATTGATCTTTCGTCTGCTGGTGCTTTACCACAGTGCGCCTCTGAGCAGGGTGCTTCATTCCATTTCCAGCCTATCTGCACTAATATAGCTATGGACATTCTGACTTGTATGTATTTGTACAATTCAACCCATGGCTACTGAATAGCCGTCTATGTCCCTATAAGTCTAGAAAAGAAAGGAATTGTGAGAATAGGAAAAGAGAAGTAATTATTCGTATTTGTGTTTAATTCAATGAAAGCCTTAGTACCCCTTTAATTTAGAGATAATCTTTAGTTTCTAACACAGACCAGTTCAGTATTATCCTTTCAGCCTTACTAGTGACTTGCTTGGGAGTAACTGGTTTTCTTAATATATGATTAATTAACCTGTACTTCAAATACAGAAGACAGTTTTCTCTACAGAATGTGAAAGTCAGAATGACTATGGTAATATGCAAAACAGGGCAAAGAAAAGTACATTTGTTCTCATGAAAACATGAATGCCTAGGAAATCAATTTTTATGCTTTAAATTATAAGCCTGTCTGTGCATTTGTTTTTAGAGACAGATAGATGGTAAATAGGTAGATGATAGATAGCTAGATAGATACAGACAGACAGACAGATAAGGAGAGACAGAGAAAGTGGTTAATTTATTTTTTCAGTGGAAACACTTTCTAAAAGACATTCACTTTCAAAAATATGTTTTTTCTCATTACAACAGCCGTCCTCTTTATTATAAAATGTTTGGAAAAATGAGAGTTAAAGGAAAAGAATAAAATTACCAATCATCTAAGCAGTCTGAGATGTTCACCCTATTTTTATATATTTCTTTTGCTTTTTTCTTTTCAAATTCATCTTTTAAAGATTTTATTTATTTATTTGACAGCGAGAGAATGACAGCAAGAGAGGGAACACAAGCAGGGGGAGTGGGAGAGGGAGAAGCAGGCTTCCTGCTGAGCAGGGAGCCCGATGTGGGGCTCGATCCCAGGACCCTGGGATCATGACCTGAGCCGAAGGCAGATGCTTAACGACTGAGCCACCCAGGCGCCCTTCAAATTCATTTTTAAAAATCATTAAATTATTTCAAGTATTCTGAGAAAAATATAGACTAAAAAAGCACTTATTCTCCCCTCCCCCACAATTCACTGCCTTTCTCTCTATTGGCTTCAAATAACCTTTACCAAATAAAATGTCAAATACGTTATTGAAATGTCCTTTGCCACCCTCCAAAATTCCATCACAGTGCTCTCTGTCTCTGAGATCAGTGTGTATCCTTCCCTACCATGCCTTTAAACACTTACCATACATGTACTTCTTTTCCAACAATGGGTTTATTATTCTTTTGAGATGTACAATAAACGACAACTCATTATACCCACTTTTTGTGATACTTTGCTTTTTAACATAAAAATGCATAAAATAGATACATCTAATATATTTGTCTAATAATTCTTTGTTCACTTACACTACTAATACATTGTTGACTTATACATTTCAGATAACTTCTAATGTATTTATTTTCCCAAAATGTTTAAGTTTTAATGTATAATGTTATCCATGTTTTTATTATACTTTGTGCTTTTTTTCTATTTTGCTCAAGAAATTCTTCTATATTCTGAGTGTATTCATTATAATATTCTACATTGTTTCCTGTAATTTTTTTAAGGTTTTACATTGATCATTTAGATCTTTAATACATTAGACATGCAATTTTCTGTGTCAAGTGATGTAGGAATATAATTTTATATTTGCCAATTAACAAACCCTAAGTAATTCAGTCCATTCCCCTTGGTAATACCACATCCATTCCTACAAGCTCCCATTTATGGAAGGATGTATTAGAATTTGTCTAGTCTATTTCAGTGGCCTGTGTACCTAGTCTTAACCAATAGTCTTTTAATTACCAGAGCTTTATAACAGTGTTGATATCTGATGATGCATATTCTCTCTCTTTATTCTTCTAGATAAATTTATTTAGGACTTAAGGAGAGGGAGCAGAACAGTGCAGAAAAGCCCCAGCAGAAGGCAGCAGGTCTTAGTGAGCATGCAGAGCTGAGGCAAGGATTCAATTTTAACCAGCAGATGAACAAGTACCCTACAGAACAGACATGACTGCCTCAAATTGCAGGTTATTGCTGTTCAATTTTTTCATAATAGGGTGTCAAAAGCAGGCAGGGATAAGACAAAAATTTCATTATAGAGCAAACCACAGAGCAGCTAAGTTCTGATGTGGTGCAGACCATGAATATGGGTTCTTGTTGGTCCTTGAAGGCCAGTGTTAGGTCAACTGCCCGAAATACCATTCTCCATGCAAGGTTGAGTAGGTAAACCTGGGGATTAATCCTGCACTCATGTAGGTGGTCTCAGCATTTAGAGTAGTGGTTCTCAATACTGGCTGCACATAGGAATCACTTAAAGAGCTTTTAAAAATACTACTGTCCAAGCCACACCCTCCTCCAATTAAATCAGAATCTCTGAGGGTGGAATCTCAGAATGAGTATATATTTTTTGAAGCCTCTGATGATTTTAATATTCAGACAACTTTGACAATAGCTTTAGTGTCAATTCAACTATGGGGTCTCAATCCGATTTGGAATAATTAACTAGATTAGAAGGAGAAAGTTCTAGGAGGCATTCAGAAGCCTAAACATATCCATGGCAAAAGTTGGAGGCAGGGCTACCGGGCATGGGACTAAAAATGGCTGCCAGAAGGACACTGTCTAGGTCATACTGTAGGTAGAGCTACTGTTAATGTAGCATTGAAGTTCCATGAACTCAGGGAAATTAGTTAAGGTCATGCATCAGCTGCTGTAACATATAAAAGAGAGTTTTGGTTTTTTGTTTTGTTTTGTTTTTTTCTTCTTTTTTTTTTTAGAAAGAGAGTGAGCAAGAGAGAGCATGAGCAGGAGAAGGGGCACAAGTCAGAGAAGGGGCATGAGTGGGAGAAGGGGCAGAGGGAGAGGGAGAAGCAGACTCCCCACTGAGCAGGGAGCCTGATGTGGGGCTCGATTCCAGGACCCTGAGATATGACCTGAGCTGAAGGTAGACGCTTAACTGACTGAGCCACCCAGGTGCCCATAAAAGAAAATTATAAAAACACAGGGCAAATTTGGCAACTTTTGTGTAGTCAGGGACCAGTGCTGCTTCTACTCTCTTGCCCTGCCCCTGCTGAGATGCCAGATAATCCAGGATAGTTCTCTACCTCTCCTACAATCTGGCCAAAAGAAGTAGGACAGGGACGTGGAGGCGAATATCTTCCCTAAAATTAATAAAACAGATCACTTCTGCTCTTGTCCTCTTAGCCAGAAATCAGTCACATGATCTGGCTCACATAGAAGAGTCTGGGAAATATATTCAGAGTGGGCTTGTGTGTAGCTAAAAGGAAGAGCATACAGCAGACATTAGAAGTCGATAATCAACCTTTCGTAACAGAGGTGATTGGGAAAATAATACATTTCAAATATGCATTTGAATGCTTGATTCCGTGGTTGGCACCATTGCAGATTTCTGATTGTAGAGGGAACCATAGGGAGGACACAAGGAGGGAACGATGTCTTAAATGCCACTCTAAGAGGCAGTATTTTAGGTCAGTTTTTACCTTGAACTTGGTAAATACATAGTGTCAAAATATATCTCTGGCTGAGCAGGTCTCTCATTTGAGTTTCTCCTTGGAGATGTGCCTGATTCTATGCCTAGAGCATCATATAGTGACTGAAAGTGAGAGCTAACACACACACACACACACACACACACACACACACACACGCTCATGCATACACACTAATGATGGGGATATGTCAAAGGGGCATGAGAGACAACTGAAAGAGTTGGCTAATGGTCAAACCCAGACAATTTGAACAACAAAATAAATAATATAATAATCTGTAACTATAAATATCTGTGACTCCATACTGATATAACTAAGTAATTGAATAAGCCAGGTAATGGGGGAGGACAGACAAATATTGTATGCAGAAGAGTTCAGAATAATTTCTGTAGATACTTTACCCTAAGGGAGGTGTGCTGTAACTCTCTTTTCCTTAAGTTTGGGGCACACAAAGTGACTTATTTCCAAAGACCACAGCGTGGAAAAGGAGGGGATATAAGTTCAGAGTGGAGAAAACTGAAAGCAGTATCTCAGCCAGTTGTCAGAGTAAATATCAATAGTAATGAATTGTGTTGATAGTGATAAATCATGTTGACCCTTTTTCGACATGAAAGCATAAGCTTTGTGTTCACATGATTCTCATTAGCTAATTAAATTATATGAATTTTTATTATTTATTTATTTATTTATTTATTTGAGAGAGAGAGCATGCATGAGCAGGGGGAGGGGCAGAGGGAGAGAGAGAAGCTGACTCCTTGCTGAGCAGGGAACCTCATGCTGGGCTTGATCCCAGGACCCAGGGATCATGCCTGAGCAGAAGGCAGATACTTAACTGATTGAGCCACCTAGATGCTCCTCGATTGTATGAATTTTAATGAAGAGTTCTACTGGATCATGTCTGGGTAGGATGTCGTGAAAAAGGTACTCTACCTCAATGGTCTTCCTCTTGAAAACCCTTAACTCCCATGAAATCATGGGAAGAATAACATCAGATAAATCCAGAATTCTTCAATTTGCCTGGCCACTTCTCTTTGAACCTGCCAAGGTCAATTAAACTGAAAAGCTGCCAACTGCCAAGAGAGGCTGTGATATGTCTTCTTGAATGAGACTATGCAACAGAAAAAGGACATTAGTTAAAAACTAAGAAAATCTGAACAAAGTATTGACTTTTGCCAATAATAATGAAAATGATGACAAACAGCTGACTAGAAACATCATGCATGCTAGAATAATAGAGAATTACAAGGAAGGAAAAGGAATATTTCATTTGTTTTGGTTTATCATCACCTGACAAGAGATAAAGTGAGGTTGCAATAATACTTGTTTATCCTTTGGAAGATAGAGAACTTAGAAATGTTTAACTTATCTTCCATCATCCCAGTGAGTAGATCATCTCATATGTGACATGTATAAATTGCTTAGAAAGTGAAAAGGGCTCCATGGAAAATACGAGGATTTGTAGTTTTTGTAGTATTTGTAGTTTTCACGTAACTTTTAGCAACTTTTAGCTCTTTGCTTTATGCTTAAACACTATCATAGGGTGTCTATGGAAGTAAACATCTTTTCCATGATTTGAAGCATATTGATGGTTATTGTCATACCTGGTAAGATAAATACTGTTCCAAATGAAAAAAAAAAAAAAAATGGTTGTCCAGCAGGCACTCCCTTATCATTCTGTCAAGAGGCAGAGTTAACTTATGCCACTTTACCAAGCAGTGGGTTCCTTTCTCCACAGCCTGGGCTTAATGATGGCATTGATCAAAATGTAAATTTATGTTGATTTATCAAGACATGATGATTGTAGTGATAAGCCTTCATGATTGGTACTTCCAAACTAAATGTACTGAAATGATAAATGTGTGTTTCCCTGGCCACAGAAATGGATTTTGCTCTGCAGTTAATGTTTCATATAACCCAAGTTCATTAGGCAGAATTCAGCTAATGACATCATGAATTTGTTTCATTTTATCAAATTGCATTAATTAGGGAAATGTGCTGGATGTTGATTGTAAAGAAATGTACTCTTTTTCCTTGGAATAAGGAAAGAAAAAACAAGGTAATTGGATTAATTTGTCCTTCTTCTTCTTCTTTTTTTTTTTAACCTCCATTAACTAGGATTGTGAAGATCCTTTCTTAACATGAAAGCATGAGCAATTTTGTGTTAACATGATTCTCATTAGCCAATTTAATTGTAGGAATTTTAAGTGAGAGTTCTACTGGACCAGTGCCATATTCTGAAAACTATATTAAACACTGTATCTCCAGGGGATTCCACATTTGATAATGAAAGCCTGAGGTTTCCTATAATGGTAAAAAAAAAAAAAAAAGGAAAAAAGGAAGAAAAAAAGAAAAAAAAGCACTGAGTTACTTTTCATGGCTCTATAAATTATATATGTTTGGTCTGTTATATCCCCCTTCTGCCCCTAAAGCTTAGAATAATATTGCATCCTTGGAGTTCTGTTTTTGATAACAGTGCACTATAGGGTCCATATAATTCATGGTGATTTGTGAGAGCTGTTTAAAATTTTGTTGTACTGTGCTTAATTATAAGAATAGATTATCCCAGAAGTTTAAGATCATATCATTTGCATGTAATTGTGTGTGTTCTCTCTAGGTTGGAGGGAGGGAGTTTTCTTTAATGAGAAAACATGAATCTCTTTTGTTGCCTTTATTCCCTCAAGGACCTTAGTTCCTGTTTGTGTTGGAAAGCACGTTTCATGAATACTGCCTCATGCAGTCCAACAGTTGCTCTGTATGCAAGCCCAGAGAGTGCTTCCCCAGTGGGGCATTAAATGGACCACACCCTTTAGAAGCAAGTGACTTCTGGGGTCAAAGCTGAAGTCATGTTCATGCTTCATCTCTGAGCAACCAAGAAGGAGCTGGTGATTTTTGCATGCACATGAATGCCATGATCAGAAGTAAGATAAGAAATTAAACAGGTGTTTCCATAGAAAACTATTAAAAAGTATATATAGGTACATATATGTATGTATATGTGTATGTATACACATACGGACTTAACTGTCAAAGAATGTCTCAGTCTCTTTGCTATTTTAGGGGGAAGGATTTAATAAGCATATGATGAAGTATTTATTTATTTATTTATATTTTTTTTGATTTTTTTTTAAATTTATTTATTTGAGAGAGAGAGAATGAGAGACAGAGAGCATGAGAGGGAGGAGGGTCAGAGGGAGAAGCAGACTCCCTGCCGAGCAGGGAGCCCGATGCGGGACTCGATCCCGGGACACCAGGATCATGACCTGAGCCGAAGGCAGTCGCTTAACCAACTGAGCCACCCAGGTGCCCATGATGAAGTATTTAAAAAATGCGTGGATGATTTTCGATTTAAAATTTGGTCAATGCATTGGATGCCTAAAGATTTATACCACTAACTAAAGACATTGGCAGTCTCCTCTCTTTTTAGGACTCAGTCAACTTATCTATAAAACAGCTTATTTTCACCCTGATAGTCTATGACTCTATGATTTAAAAATTAATCACATTCCACCATTTTGATCATCCTGAATCAGCTGTATAAACAACCTTTTATTATTATATCAATAATGTCAATTCATCAGTCTTCATGAGAAATAAAAGACAATTATAGCATTCAGCTGATGAATATTTACTATTTATCCAAATGAAAGTAGTACTCTTCTAGTAATTTTAGGGAATGAAGTTAGAAGTTATAGCTGCCAGTGATAGAAGGAAAGCTAGATAGGATCTAAACACTTCATCACTTCATCTTCACGAGGTAGAAAATGAAGAGACAGGGATTTGCATGTAATGACACAGGTGAAGAGTGGTGGGGATAGAATTTAAACCTACTGAATATAGAACTTTTTCTATGTCTCCCTAAAACTTTAAGATATTTAAAGTAGTGTGAGTTTATCTGACATTAGACACAAATATAGTAAGCATATTTGAATCATTTATTTGTTTCAAAAATTATTTTAGAATAGTTTTATATTTATAGAAATTCAAGAAGCTAGGGCATAGAGAGGCTCAATGTACCCCACACTCATTTTTTCCCATTATTAACATCTCATATTAGTATGGTACATAATTTTTATGACTAATGATCCAGTATTAATGTGTTGGTATTAATTAAAGTCCAGTCTTTGTTCTGATATTTTTAAGTTTTAACTATTTCTGTTCTAAGATCCCAGCCAGGAAACCACATCACATTTAACTGTAACATCTCCTTAGCTTATTGTATGACAGTTTCCCAGACTTTCCTTGTTTTTGACATCTTGGAGTTTTGAGGTGTACCAATGAGCATTTTGCAGATTGCCCTTCGGTTGGATTTGTCTGATGTTTTTCTCATAATTAAGACAGGGGTGGTGGGCTTGGGGGAGGAAGACCATCATAGGTAAAGAGCCATGTTTATCACATCTGATCAGGAGTGTGTGCTATCAGTGTGACTTCTCACCAATGTTGACCTTCATCACCTGGCTCGGGTAGTGTTTGTCCTGTTTGACCACTATAATGTTATTCTCTTTTATTTTTTCCATTTTCCATACTGTTTATTTTGGAAGGAAGCCAGTCTGTGTTGCCCACATGTAAGGGATGGTAAGATATGCTCTACCTCCTTGATGGCAAAATATATTTTTATATCATTTGGAATTCTGCAGAGGAGCCTTGTCTGTTCTGCGCTATTTGTTTTTATTTAGAAAATCATTCATTTGTTATCGGTGTTAACTCATGGTTATGTAGTTTATAATTTGGGGTACAGTTCAATACTATATTATGTAATTTGTTTTTAACTTAATCACTTACTTGTTGCTCTAATTATTCCATGATTGGCCATTAGGATTTTGTTCTGTTGTTTCCTGTGTCCCTTTGACACACTCTCAACAATCTAGAATTTTTTTTTTGAGACTTTCTTATTTTCTGTACTATAAGATGGTCCAGGTTCATCTTATTCAAGTCCTGCCCCAGCCCTAGAATCACCCATTTGTCCCAGGAACCTAGGTTCCTTTTATGGGATGATGGCAATATAAACCAGTTTCTGAGCACTAGCTGTTCTTGCTGCTAGTGAGGTTGCATTGCTTCTCTCCATTCTTTCACCAATACCGTGCTGTCTTGCATAAAGCTGTCTGGAAAAAGGTAGCTTTATAGTAGGTCTTGAATTTAAGTAGTTTCTTTCAACTATTGTGCTTTCATAATATAATGGCTCTTCTGGAGGCTTTGCTTTTCCATATAAACTTTAGAATAAGTTTGCCAATATCTACAGAATAGCTTGCTGGGATTTTGAGTGAGATTGCATTGAAGCTCTAGATCAAATTGGGGATAACTGACATCTTAAAAATATTGACTCTTCTGGGGCACCTGGGTGGCTCATTTGGGTGAACATCTGACTTGATTTTGGCTCAGGTCATGATTTCAGGGTCCTGAGATTGGCTCCATGCTCAGCTCAGCAGGGAGGCTGTTTGAGATTCTCTCTTTCCCTCTCCTCTGCCCTCCCTGCCACACTTTCTCTCTCTCTCTAAAATAATTAAATAAATCTTAAAAAATACTGACTCTTCTAATACATGAACATGGAAACCTGGAATATCTCTCCATTTATTTAGATTGTCTTTGATTTCTTTAATGAGAAGTTTGCAGTTTTCTATAGAGAGATCTTATATGTATTTTGTTATATTTATACCTGAGTATTTCATTTTATTTGGTATGATTGTAAATGTTTTATTTTTTAATATTAAATTCCAATAGTTCATTGTTGGCAAATAGGAAAGAGATTGATTTTTGTTTTTGTTTTTGTTTTTTTTAAGATTTTATTTATTTATTTGTCAGAGAGAATGAGAGAGACAGAGCATGAACAGGGGGAGCGGCAGAGGCAGAGAGAGAAGCAGGCGCCCCGCTGAGCAAGGAGCCCAACGTGGGACTCTATCACAGGACCCTGGGATCATGACCTGAGCTGAGGGCAGACATTTAACCGACAGAGCCACCCAGGTGTCCCGTGATTGATATTTGTATATTAACTTTTTATCTTGTAACCTTGCTTTTCTTGCTTATTAATTCCAGGAGTTATTTTGTCAGCTGTTTGGGATTTTTTACACAGACAAGCATGTCATCTACAAATAAAGACTTTTTTTTTTCTTACTTTATTTCCTTTTATTTTTTATTGTGCTAGGTGGGACTTCCAGTGGATGTTGAAGTATGAGAGGGGACATCCTTGCCATGTTCCCCAGAATGGGAAAGTGTCCAGTTTCTTGCTGGTGTTAGCTGAAAGTATATTATGGTGTGGTGTTAGCTAAAGCTATATTATGTTCTTTAACAACTTGGAGAAGTTCTCCATTATTTTTAATTTGCTGAGAGTATTTATTATTAATGGCTATTGAATTTTGTGAAATACTTTTTCTGAAGAAATTGATGCGATCATATAATTTTTGTTCTCTAGCCTGTTGAGGTAGTAGAACATCATTTTTGATTAATGAACCAGTATTGGATACCTTGTCATGGTGTATAATTAGGTTTTATACATTTTTGGATTTTATTTCCTGATATGTTTTTGCATCAGTATTAATGAAAGATATTAGTCTGTATTTTTCCTGTCTTAGAAACTGTGTTTGATATCAGTGTAAATGTCTTTCAAAATTAGAATGTGTTATTTCTGCTTCTAATTTCTGTAAGATATGGTGGAGAATTGGTCTCCTTTCTTTTTTAAATATTTGGTGAAACTCACAAATGAAGTTTTCTGACCCTAATGCTTTATTTTGTTGAAAGGTTTAATTAGTGAATTTGATTTCTTTAACAGATATAGACCTATTAAGATTATTCATTTCTCTTTGTGTGAGTTATGATAGTCTGTGCCTTTTAAAAAAAGGTCCTCATCTAGGGCGCCTGGGTGGCTCAGTCCTTAGGCATCTGCCTTTGGCTCAGGTCATGATCCCGGGGTCCTGGGAATGGCCTGGCATCGGGCTCCCTGCTCAGCGGGGGAGCCTGCTTCTCCCTCTCCCACTCCCCCTGCTTGTGTTCCCTCTCTCGCTGTGTCTCTTACTGTCAAATAAATAAATAAAATCTTTAAAAAAATCTTTAAAAAAATGAAAAAAAAATTAAAAAGTCCTCATCTAAATTATCAAATCTGTGGGTATGGTTTTCTTCATATATTCTTTTGTTTTTTTAAATTTTATTATGTTACGTTAGTCACCATACAATACATCATTAGTTTTTGATGCGGTGATCCACGATCCATTGTTTTCATATAACACCCAGTGCTCCATGCAGTATGTGCCCTCCTTAATACCCATCACTGGGCTAACAAATACCCCCTACCCCCTCCCCTCTAAAACCCTGTTTGTTTCTCAGAGTCCATAGTCTCTCATGGTTCATCTTTCCCTCCAATTCCCCCCACCCCGCATTTTTCCCTTCCTTCTCCTAATGTCCTCCATGCTATTCCTTATGTTCCACAAATAAGTGAAACCATATGATAATTGACTTTCTCTGCTTGACTTATTTCACTTAGCATAATCTCCTCCAGTCCCATCCATGTTGACGTAAAAGTTGGGTATTCATCCTTTCTGATAGCTGAGCAATATTCCATTGTATATATGGACCACATCTTCTTTATCCATTCATCTATTGAAGGGCATCTCCGCTCTTTCCACAGTTTGGCTATTGCGGACATTGCTGCTATGAACATTGGGGCACATATGGCCCTTCTTTTCACTACATCTGTGTCTTTGGGGTAAATACCCAGTAGTGCAATTGCTGGGTCATAGGGTAGCTCTATTTTTAAATTTTTGAGGAACCTCCACACTGTTTTCCAAAGTGGCTGTACCAACTTGCATTCCCACCAACAGTGTAAGAGGGTTCCCCTTTCTCCACAACCTCTCCAACATTTGTTGTTTCTTTCCCTGTCCATTTTTGTCATTCTAAAAATAACCAGTAACGAGATTGAAGCAGTGATCAAAAACCTCCCAAAAAACAAGAGTCCAGGGCCTGATGGATTCCCTGGGGAATTCTACCAAACATTCAAAGAAGAAATAATACCTATTCTCCTGAAGCTGTTTCAAAAAATAGGAACAGAAGGAAAACTTCTAAACTCATTCTATGAGGCCAGCATTACCTTAATCCCCAAACCAGGCAAAGACCCCATCAAAAAGGAGAATTTCAGACTGATATCCCTGATGAATATGGATTCTAAAATCCTCAACAAAATCCTAGCTAACGGGATCCAACAATACATTAAAAGGATCATGCACCACGACCAAGTGGGATTTATCCCCGGGATGCAAGGGTGGTTCAACATTTCCAAATCAATCAATGTGATAGAACACATTAATAAGAGGAGGGAGAAGAACCATATGGTCCTCTCAATTGATGCAGAAAAAGCATTTGACAAAATACAACATCCTTTCCTGATTAAAGCTCTTCAGAGTATAGGGATAGAGGCAACATTCCTCAAGTTTATAAAATCCATCTATGAAAAACCCAAAGTGAATATCATCCTCAATGGGGAAAAGTTGAGAGCCTTTCCCTTAAGATCAGGAACACGTCAAGGATGCCCACTCTCACCCCTATTGTTCAAGATAGTACTAGAAGTCCTAGCAACAGCAATCAGACAACAAAAAGAAATAAAAGGTATTCAAATTGGCAAAGAAGTCAAACTCTCTATTTTCGCAGACGACATGATACTTTATGTAGAAAACCCAAAAGACTCCACCCCCAAATTACTAGAACTCATACAGCAATTCAGTAATGTGGCAGGATACAAAATCAATGCACAGAAATAATTACTTTCTTATACACTAACAATGCAACTGTAGAAAGAGAAATTAGAGAAACAATTCCATTTACAATAGCACCAAAAACCATAAGATACCTCGGAATAAACCTAACCAAAGAGGTAAAGGATTTATACTCTAGGAACTACAAAACACTCATGAAAGAAATTGAAGAAGACACAAAAAGATGGAAAAATATTCCATGCTCATGGATCGGAAGAATAAACATTGTTAAAATGTCTATGCTACCCAGAGCAATCTATACCTTCAATGCCATCCCGATCAAAATTCCAATGACATTTTTCAAAGTGCTGGAACAAACAATTCTTCATATATTCTTCATGATGCTTTCAAGGTACATGGGATCAGTAGAGATCAGCAGAATTATCTCTTTCATTTCTGGCATTGGTAACTTTTGTCTTGTCTTTTTCTTGGTTAGCATGGCTAAGAGGTTTGTCAATTTAATTGCTCTTTCCAATGTGCAACTTTATTACACATTGATATTCTCTGTTGCCTTCGATTTCATTTATATCTGCTTTGATTTTGTTTTTTTTTCCTGCTACCTTTTAAGCATAAATTGCTCTTCTTTCTCTAGTTTCCAAAAAAGAAGTTCATATTGTTAATTTTAGATATATATATATTTATTTATTTAAGAAAAAGTGAGTGTGGGGGGGGGGAGGGGCAGAGGAGAGAGAGAATTTTAAGCAAGCTCCATGCCCAGCATGGAGCATGACATTGGGGCTTGATCTCACAGCCCTGAGATCATGACCTGAGCAGAAATCTAGCATTGGGCCCTTAACTGACTGAGCCACCCAGGTGGCTCTAGACATTTTTGTTTTTTATTTTTATTTTTTTAAAGATTTTATTTATTTATTTGCTAGAGAGAGAGAGCATAGGTGAGAGAGAATGAGCGAGAGCACAAGCAGGGGGAGCGGCAGGCAGAGGGAGAAGCAGGCTCCCTGCTGAGCAAGGAGCCCAATGTAGGGCTCGATACCAGGACCCTGGGATCATGACCTGAGCTGAAGGCAGCTGCTTAACGACTGAGCCACCCAGGCGCCCCTTGTTTTTTAATATCTACATTTAGTACTACGAATTTCCCTGTGCACACTGTTTTCAATGTACATATTTTGATAATTTTTATTTTCATTTAGTACCAAATATTTGAATAGACCTTGGGACTTTTTCTTTGACCAATGTCATTTAGAAGTCTTGTTTAATGGGGTGCTTGGGTGGTACAGTTGGTTAAGCATCCAACTCTTGATCTCAACTTAGGTCTTGATCTCAGGGTCATGAGTTCAAGCCTTGTGTTGGGCTCTGTGCTGGGCACAGAGCCTAGTTAGAAAAAGAAAAAAGAAAAAGAAAAAGAAGTGTGTTCCTTAATATCTAGATATTTCAGGATTGTCCAGTTCTCTCTATGCTATTATTTTTTAGATTAGTTCCCCTATTGTATAAGAAGATACTTTTTATGATTTATATTCTTTTAATTTAAGGTGTACTTTATAGCCCTTACTTATATCTATTTTGGTGAATGTTCCAGATGATCTTAAGAAACATGTATTCTTTTGTTGGAGAATAGAGTGTTCTGTAAATACCATTCAGAAGAAGTTCAATGATACCTGTCTTCAGGTTATCTATTTCCTTATTGATCTTTTTGGCTGCTTGATCTATCATTTCTTAAAAGAAGACTGTTGATGTCTCCTACTATAATAGTTTCTATTTCTCCTTTTAATTCTGTAAAGTTTTGCTTTACCTACTAAACAGTGTATTGTCAGGTGTATATATGTTTAGGATTGTTATGTATTCTTGGATAATTGATCCTCTATGTAATATGTAATGTCTTTCTTTATTCCACAAGTCTACTTTTGTGAGATTAATGTAACTATTTCATTTCATTTTTGATTAATGTTAGCATGATATATCCTTTTACTATTTACCTATTTTTACTATTCACCTATTGAGTATTTATTTATATTTGAAGTGAATTTCTTATAGACAACATTTAGTTGGGCTTAGTTTTTTTAATTTTTTCTTTTGTTTTGGTTTTCTTCTTTAAATCCCTCCTGACAATCTCTGTTTTCTCATTGCTATATTTAGAACATTTACATTTAAAGTAATTATTCATATATTTGGATTAATAACTACCATGTTTGAACTGTTTTCTGTCCATTGTTTTTTTTTTTCCTTTGTTTCTTTTCCCCTTCATTTTCTGTCTTCTCTGAGTTTAATTGGGCATTTTATATGATTTTACCTTTTTCTCTTAGCTTATCAAGTATACTTCATTAAAAATAATTTTATTGGTTTTCAACATACATTTGTAAGTAATTTAAGTCTACCTCCAAATAACACTATACTGCTTCACGTATAAGGTGGGTATCTTACAACATATTATTGCCAATCTCTCTCTCTGGTATTTAATGACATCGTTTCATTCATTTCACTTATTCATATGCTATAATTATCCAATATGTGTTTACTATTATTATCTTAAACAGTTATCTTTTAGAACGATTAAGAATAAGAAAAATAAAAGTTTGTGTATTACTTTCATTGATTTATTCTCTATTGGGCTTCCTTGACTTATGTAGATTCAAGTTTCTTGCTTTCCTCATTTTTCCTCTCCTTGTGAATTTCTTTTAATATTTCTCATAGGGCAGATCTACAATTATGAATTCCTTCAGTTTTTGTTGAAAGGAGAGTCATTAATTAATTAATTAATTTATTTATTTATTTATTTTGTTTTCTGAAGAATAATTTCACTGAGTATAGAATTCTAGTTTGGGAGTATTTATTTTTTTTTAATTTTTGCTTTCAATATTTTAAGTATTTTTATTCCACTCTCCTCTTCCTTGCACAGTGTTTGATGAGAAATACTCTAACTTTTACCCTTCCTTTAGAGATTAGATTGTTATTTTTTGTCTGTTTTCAAGGTTTTTTCTTTGTTTTCAGTTTCTTGCATTTTAAATAAAATATGCCTAAGTGTGTGTTTTGGTGTTTATCCTGTTTGGAAGTCACTAAGTTTCTTGTATGTGTTTGTTTGGTATCATTAATTTAGGAAAGTTCTTGGCCATTACGTCAAATATCCTCCCACTCTATTGTTTTTCTTCTTTTTTCTATTCCAATAAATGAAATGTGACATTACACGTTTTGAAATTGTCACACTTTTCTTGGACATTCTATTTTTTATTTATTTATTTTTCTCTTTGCATTCAAGTGTGGGGATTTCTATTGACATTATCTTTAAGTTCATGGGCTCTTGTCTTGACCATGCCCAGTCTCCAGACGTGCCCAGTCTCTGGATGGGACATTCTTCATTTTTGTTAGAGTTTTTGATTTCTAATATATCCTTTTGATTCTTTTTAGAGTCTCCATTTCTCTTACATTTCTTGTAATGTTGTTTGTTGCTCTTGCATATTGTCCACTTTTCCCATCAGCACCCTTAGCATATTAATCGTAGTTATTTTAAATTTTGTCTAATAAACCTGAAATCTCTCCCACATCTGAGTCTGTCTGATGCTTTCCTTGTCTCTTCAGCCTCTTAGCCTATCTTGTAATTTTGGTCAAAGACTAAACATAATGTATGGGGTAGTAAGAACTGAGGTCCCGTAGGCCTTCAGTGTGAGGTTCTGTGTTTATCTGGCTGGGAGTTGGTCCATATTTAATGTCTGCCATTTCCATAGCTCCCAGAAATTCTTATTTTTCCAGTGACCTTGTCTTTGTGTTCACTGTTGAACTTGAGATTCCCTAAGAACTCCTGCTCAGATAGCATTTGTATTTTGTAGCTTTCCAACTTCAGTCTACTGTTACACTGGATCCCTGTTGGTGCGACAGTGAGATATGGGGGAGGGAAACATTTTGAAATCTTATGATTATAACTTAGTCCTTTAGTGGGTCGGTGTCTTGAGGCTGTGATCTTTACAAGTGTTTCTTCCATAGGATAACTTTTATCTTTAACCCCTTCAGTGAGATAGGAAGAGGGTGCTTCGGAGCAGTGCCCTTTGCCCACCTGGTATAAAGCTCTTGTAAAGTCATTTCCCTGCTGAGTAGGCCTGTTTGTGAGGAATGCTCTGGATGAATTTCATAAGGATTTCCCCTCCCTCATGCTGATAGAATCAGGAGAGGATATTTCTCTGATTTCCACAAGAACATGTTAGGTTTTCTGGACATTATACCCACAGCAATTTGTTTTTAAGTCTGTAGCCCCTATAAGTTTCTCTCTCTCATGCTAGTATAAACTTAGCCTGGAGAAATTGATCAAAATTATTTAACACTTTCTTCCAGTTTATGCCTTCACAAGCATTTGCTCCAGTGGAGCATATATTTCCTGCGACTCTCTAGATTCAACTGCCCTTCCAGATTTTGGGGGGTGGAGTGCTATTCAATTCAGTGATGTATCCAAGGATAGGTCATTGATTAACAGTTTATTTAGACTTTTCCTGTTGTAAGAATGAGAATGACAAATTCCAAGTTATTTTACATATCAGAGCTGAAATGAGAAATCTGAATAGTTTAAAATATTTTTTTCATCATTCTTTTCTGGATTTTCCTCTGTAAGGACTTCCTTATTATATATTATGATATGAGGGTATGTATGTATATGCATTTCTTCAAAGATGCTTTCTGAAGATTCTGTTAGAGTCTTGAAGTGAAGACAATAAATAGCATCAGGGGAAATTTATAAAAAAAAATGATACCTGGCAGTTTTGTATCATGTTACTATTTATAAATCACTCTCATGAATATTTACACTGTTCTGCCCTTGGGGGCAGAGCAACTATTTAGCTTGGATGCCTGGACCCTTCTCTTTGACTGCTGTTTTTTGTCCTGATTTTCTGACTCCTTGTGCCATTTCTGGACTTGGGAGAAACACTGTACCAGATGATATAAAATCTGGCTCCCATGCAGTGCCAAAGAGCCAGAAGATGTCACCTGGAAATGCATCAAAACTTCGAATATCAGCAAATATGCAAAAAGGGCACATCTGACAGACAAGCTTCCTTTCCCTCCTCCCTTCTGTAGACTGCTCCAAGGCATGGTTCCTCCTCCCTCCCTTGGACTGCCCCCAGGCAAACTTCCTGTGTGCAGTTTATTTGGAGACATCAGGTGGCCGAGCAGAAAGCACCTGCTGGCTGATAAACAGTGTCTCTTTCAGATTGCTGTGGGGCTATAGCCAACAGGTTTGTGCCTTGAGTTGTTTCATAACTGTGCCCACCTCATCTCCCCTTTCCTCATTAACACTGCCCCAGAATCCTATCTCCAAAACACAGTATCCATAATTACTACCTTTTTGCCTCAGTCTTCCTGGGGAAACTGAGTTAAAATAACCATCACTGAGTTAATAATGGCAGGTTTTGCTGGATCTTCAAAGAAGCCAAGTGATAGTGGGGAAGGGAGCTTCCTTAATATTTTGACTTTTATACCTCATTATTTTGTATATTCAAGCCTTAAGCAATCATTTCCCCTTGTTCTTGAAATTTTTCAATCCTGGCCTATGTTTTCTTTCTCCATTAATAATCCTCCAATATTATTTTGAATATTTAATATCCATTAAAATATTTTTTTTCTCAAAACCTAACCTTTGAATTCCTTGATCTTTCTGTCAATGATTGTGTTCTCTATGCTTCTTCAGCCATTCTTTCCCATGGTCATAACATAGCATAAGTTTTGTAAGCATAAATTTAATATCTTCTATAATATTCATTTAAAATATTTTAGACTCCATGCAGCACTACATATTTCCAGCTTCATTCCTTTGATTCCAACATTTTTTTCAGTTTCTTCTGTACCAGTATCTATTGATTCTCCCAATTCCTCATTGTTCCCCACTATTATCTTTCTGTGGTTCTCACCTCTCTACTAAATGCCACAGTTGACCCTTATTATCACCTTCTTACACTTAATTTTGATCCCTTTTCCTGCCTGTGCGTCAAATGCAACCTTGGTACCAACCTTGGTTACATCCAAATATCTGCCTTCTCCGTACATACGTGCACATAACTGGGGAGAAATGTACCACCATGCTAATTAGAATGACTCTAAATCATGACCATTAACCACAGTGGACTCTTAAAGATTGACTTGTGGCCCCTTTCCCTCATACTATCATTTTCCTGTGCTAGATGACTGTTTCCTCTATGTATCCTTTCCTTTTTGTATCCATCCTGCTATCTCACAATCCCCTCCACCTCCCACCTAGAGTCTCTGCTCTCTCACCAACAGCAAGAAACAATACTAATTTTTCCCTAATTCCTTTTTATCATTTTTTCCCCTTCTGTCAAAGCAGAAGTTGCTCCAGACAAACTTATATGGGCAAAGAAGTGTTTATTCCAGACTATTGCAATAGGGGGAAGAGACCAGAACTCAGCCTGAACTCAACTCTACCTGAACAAGGATGGAAGGGCTTTATTTTTTCCATTTTATATTATTGATATACAATTTGCTGTGTGTATAATTAATGTATACAACTTCATGAGTTTAGAGATAAGTATATACCTGCTGTTGACTGAATGTTTGTTTCCTCCCAAAATTCATATGTTGAACCTAACTGTCAGTGTGATGGTATTTGAAACTGGGGCATTTGGGAGGGGATGAGGTCTTTTTTTTTTTTTTTTAAAGATTTTTTATTTATTTATTTGAGAGAGAGAATGAGACAGAGAGAGCATGAGAGGGTCAGAGGGAGAAGCAGACTCCCTGCCGAGCAGGGAGCCCGATGGGGGACTCGATCCCGGGACTCCAGGATCATGACCTGAGCCGAAGGCAGTCGCTTAACCAACTGAGCCACCCAGGCACCCAGGAGGGGATGAGGTCTTGAGGGTAGAGCTCCCATGAGTGGCATTAGTGCCCTTATCAGAGAGACCCCTAGAGAGCTCCCTCCCTGCTATGGCACATGAGGACACAGGGAACCATAAAGTGGGCCCTCACTAGTCACTGGATCTGCTGAAGCCTTGATTTTGGATTTCACAGCTTCCAGAATTGTGAAAAATAATGTTGTTTAAGCCACCCAAACTAAGACAACACCCATGAAACTATTACCTCTATCCATGCCATAAACCTATCCATCATCTCAAAAGTTTCCAGTGGCTCTCTTGTTATTATTGTTTTGTAAGGAGGGTTTTTAAGAGCTGGTGTTGGGAGTTCATAGGCTATATTTACTTATTGGCCTTATTTAAAGGAAAAGTAAACTTTGTGACTAGAGATAGTTTTGAAACTTGGAGCAGGTGGACCCTGAGTTTAGGCTCCTATCCCCCCACAGGACCTGGGAGATAGGGGTGCTGTGTTCCTAATGATTACATTTCAAATAGTGGCCCTCAGGTCCTTGAGAGATATATTACTGGGTTGTAAATCTGACAAGTGTCTATTAAAAAGATTTACATAAATCTCAAGAGAGCAGAAAGCAGGTAAACAATTTATAATTATAGGTTTTCTAAAGTAAATGCTGTAAGAAAAGGGGCATCAGGTCATAGAGCCAGGAAGAAACCTGCGTAAAGTTAACTCATGATGAGGGGAATGCTAAGTCCATCTTACTCAGTTCCTGATGGAGTGATTCACTTCGGCATATAAACACATTGCTCTTTCTACCATCTTAAAACAAAACCAAAAACAAAACAATAGTCTCTCTCTAGGTTCTACATCTTTCTCTGTCTACTGTGCCATTTCTCTACTACTTGGAAAGTTGCATTCTTTCTGGTTTTAATTCCTCTCCTTTTATTCCCTCTTGAATCTAAATCAACATCTTCTCCTCCTTTAGTTAAATTGATCTTGTAAAGATCATCATTCTAAGAGAACTAGAAACTTATCATTTAAATCTTGACACTTAAAATATATGAGTTGCTAAAGTAATTAATTGGCTTTAATAGATCTTCTACAAACACAGACCAGATCTATTCCAGCAAACTGGTATGTGTGGTGAGCCAAAAATAATTTCCATGTGACTAAATCCAGTAGTCAATTGTTAGCTCTCATCTTCATTGACCTAATAGCAGAGTTTGACCCATTTATTTATTTTTTTCTTTAAACAGGTTTTTCACTTGCCTTCCGAGATGCCCACATTATCTGGGACTTCATTCTCCTTTTCTGGACTGACTTATCTTCCTTTGTCTCCTTTGCTATTTCTCCTTATCTCTTTATTCTCCAAAGTGACATTAACCAAAATAAATGTTACAATATTGGAATTGCTCATATCCTGTGCGGCCCCATTCAGTAGCCATGCATGACTAGTGAGCAGTTGAAAAGTGGCCAATGTGACTGAGGAACTAAATTTTTAATTGTATCTAATTTTACTTAATTTAAATTTAAAGAGCCCCAAGCTTAAGGGCTAGCATGTTGGACAGGGAGGCTCTAAGATGCCTGGCATCTCCTCTTCTCTCTTTTCACTCCCTAGGTTTTCCTTTCTCAGGTCTTGAAACATCACCAGGACACTCCCTACCACCACTTTGTCTTAAGCGTCAGTGAAAATTTCCCCCCTAAATTCCAGATTTGTATAGGTTATCACCTATCTCCACTTGGAAGTCTAATAAAAGTCTCAAACTTGGCATGACACAAATTGTGCCCTTCCCCCTGCCCCCAGTTTACCCCTCTCTCATCTATTTTCTTAAAGGAAGTAGTAACTCAGTCTTACTAGATACACAGGGGAAAAGCCTTGGGGTAATCTTGGATTTAATGTTTCTCTCATACCCACATCCAGTGTATTGGGGAATCCTGAGGACTCTATTTTCTTGTTTAACTTCCTCATGATCTATCCTGCTGCAACCCTAGTCCAAGCCACTATCAACTCTTGCCTTCTGTCCCCCACATTTCCCTGTAGAACTTTCTACTTCTGCTCTTGGTGCCATCATACCATCCCCAAAACAGAAGTCAGTGAGTTCTTTTCATAACACACATCAGATAATGTCAGTCCTCTGCTTAAATCCCCCAGTGCCTCTTTCCCTTGGGTCCACAGTCCCGCTCTTGACTCACATCTAACACTTTCAGTGGGACCTTCCCTGACCATCCTGTTTAAAATTGTAACTTGTTTCTGATCCTCTCTGCTTTATTTCTATCGAACTTAGTAGTACTTTCTATGTAGGTTCTGTTTATACTCTGTCACTGACTTGAACATTAGCACCATGAGAACAGCATCTGTTGGTCTGTTACATTCATTGGTGCAGCTCTGTGCAATTACGGAATGTATCAATGAAATAAGCATTCATTCATTGGTGCATCTTGTGTGCAGTTACGGAATGTATCAATGAAATTTTCACCCCCAAGGGAGATAGGAGTTGCTTGAATACATTAAATGAATGATTGCTTTTCAAACTATGAATCAACTTCGCCTACAATTCATGTGCCCAGTAAATATTGTTATTTTTATGCCATAGGCCCATATAACCAAAAAAAGAAAGGAAAAAAGGAAGGAAGCAGGGAGGGAGGGAAGGAAGGAAGGAAGGAAGGAAAGAAAGAAAGAAGGAAGAAAATAAATGTCCTCTTAATTAAATACTTTCTGTAAAAAGTTTACCTTTTTCTTATTTACCCAAGAGGCAGGTGAATTGGGGCAGCAGAAAGACCACTGGTACCTGACCACTTTGCTTTACAGGTGATAAGTTATTGGACATCTTCCAACTCAACTTCATCATCTACAGAGTGAGGATGATAATCCTTATTCTGCGTACCTTGTAAAAGCGTTGCCAAGTTCAAATGAAAGAATGGGATGAAAGAGCACTCTGTACCATGTCCCATGTAACACAAATGTGAGAGTTTATTCTACAGGTCTAATTCTAGTTAGAAATCAACTTTATAATTATATATATTTCCATGGAATGAGAAGGTGAAAGTAAGGGAAAATGTGCAACATGATTTCTAAATATCCTCTCCCTTCCAACTGTATCTCTCCTCACATCCTTATTTAACTCACTGCTGGAGAAATTCAAATCCCAGAGTTGTAACGTTCACCTATAAAGAAATTCTTTGAATTTTCACCGTTTATTCCCTGGAAAAAATACATGCATTTAATTTTAATTTTATAAAAAAATTCAAGAATCTGTGTTGGGAGGAGTTTCAAGGAAGATCATGTTTGGAAGAATCCTATAAAAATGAGAAATACTGTTGAGGAGAATGATCAGCGGTGCTGAGAGGCAGTGTACCTTTGGAGGGTTATGTGTTGTAAGATATGATTGCAGACGGAGCCCTTTGACTCTGTCGTGGGTCATTAGTATTGCATTTTCTTAGGTGTTCCATAATGGAATTGTGGAATTTGTCTGTTTAAGGGATGCCACACTTAGGGGTGGAAGACTCTGAGATCAGCCTCATAATACCTGTGTCTGAAATCCTGCACTGCTACTTGCTGGCCATCTTAGGATCCCAGTTCCTCACATGTTAACGAAAGACGATACCAGTCTGCTTTGCAGAGTTGTAGTGAGGATAAAATTTCATAAGTGCAGCCTGGAGCCTTGCCCCCTTGGCCAGACCCTGGCCTGCCATTTACTATGGGGACAGCATTGGGCAGGACACAGGAACTCTCTGTTCCTCCAGTGAAAACCCCCCAAAAATTTGTTATGGAATTTACATAAGCCAATGGATGCCAAGGGCTAAGAACAGTGCCTGGCACACAGTAAATACCATGCAACTATTACATATCATTATTATTAACACCTACTAGATTATCATATGTGTTGTATAAGTTGGTTTAAACCAGTCCACTTGGGGGCGCCTGGGGGGCTCAGTCGTTAAGTGTCTGCCTTCTGCTCAGGTCATGATCCCAGGGTCCTGGGATCGAGCCCCACATCGGGCTCCTTGCTCAGCGGGAAGCCTGCTTCTCCCTCTCCCGCTCCCTTTGCTTGTGTTTCTTCTCTTGCTTTGTCTCTCTCTCTGTCAAATACAAATAAAATCTTTAAAAAAATAAACCAATCCACTGAATCTTTAGAAATTCATGTAAAATAGTTTACTTTATGATTTTTTTTTAAAGCCAGGTTTTCAGTCACATAGCTTTTGTCTAAATATTTTAATCACAGGTATGACATTCTCTAATTTGCTGCAGAGACACTCTTCAATTTTATCACATTATCCTCCATAGAGAGCACACAGTAAGTGCTCACTCTGTGCCTAACTTAGTGCCATTTGAGACACTGGCTTGCAGGACCATTAAATGAGCCACTTGAAATGAACAACGGAATTTTGTGATGTCGGACAAGTAAAATTCATGTGACAAGCTTTGAGAATTAACAGCCAATAGTGGATAGAATAATCGTCCCTAATGTTTTCATTTTCTTAAGGGGCAAAGTGAATGGACAGCCCCATTTCCATAACCATAGGTGATAGAGCCTAGGTGCTGTCACAAAAACAGAATTCAGGGAAACAAAGCTTTTTTAAAAATGTGTCAGCATTCACATGTTCCAGTAAACGCAGTGCGTGCCGTCGCTGACAGCCTGATTGTGTTCAGTGAGTCGTGGAACTTCCAAGGGGAAGCCATATGATGGGCAGCGAAAAGTGCCATCTGACTGGCGGCTGACTTGTTTGGTGTTGGCTGGTGCATATCTACATATTGCCCTCACCTGTCTGCTAGATAGGCGATGACCCTGGGAAAGGGTTAGCTTTATAATAGAAGGTTATCTGAGAGGCAGCACATCCCCGAACTGAATACCAAATATTATTTTTAAAATACTTGGAGGTAGATTCTACTCAGTCTCTTCATGCTTATTGTAATACCATTTCTCAGATGCATCAGCACCCTCTCTGTCCTGCAAGAAAAACAACAGAGCTAGCTCTAGAGATGGTATTAAATGATTTCCACCGTCTCCTTTGACTTCTCTTCCACCCCACGCATGTTTCTTGTTCTAGCCAAGACCTTCCTGAGATCCTTTTCAGATCTATGTGGGCAGCACATTCTATTCTGAAAGCACCATGGGATCGGAGCTAGATTACCTGGGCAGATCGATTCTCATCCTGCCTCTGCCAGTTAGTGGCCAATTAGTGACTCTGGAGAATTGCAATTTCTCTGAACACCCTATCAATAAAATAAATATATTGTTATTGCATTCTTAGTTTCTGTAGGGATTAAATGCAACAAATACTGTGGTAGTGCTATAGAAATATGAGTTATACGTAAGCAATGAATCATGGAACACTACATCAAAAACTAATGATGTAATGTATGGTAATTAACATAACATAATAAAATGAAAAAAATAAAAGAAATATGAGTTATCATCAGCATTCATTTGCAAATGATAATAACACAAAACATTTTTTTCTAATGGAAAGGATTTTCACTTTATATGAAATCAAGTGTTTAGGTTGAAGGTATGAGGCACTAAACTTGGAGGTGAGTGGGTAATAAATATCATAGGGTAGGGACGCTGAAGTTTCTCTAGCACCTTTTATATCATGCATGTCTGGAGAGAAAGAAACAGCCTTATGTAGAACTCATGTGTAAGACCTAGAAGTGAATACAGTCAAAAAAACTCAGCTCAACGACACAAGGAGAATTCATCTTAGGCACTCAGTCTTTTATTGTGTTGTGAAATCATCTTATCTGGACTCTTTTTGTACCTGGCATTTTCTATCTCACTGTACCCTCATTTAAAGAGAATACCTGGTTTTGATGTTCTCCAACGGACAAAGAGAGCTGGTGTGTTGCCTGTGCATTTTTCTTCCCTTCACCACTATTGTAGGACATTCATGTTTAGTATGAAAGGCATAAAACGCCCTGTGGAGCACACAGAGGGTAAATTTAAGTGGTTTTCCAGGCATTTTTGTTGTTGTTGTTATGCCTTTGTGACATAAAATGACTCCCTATAATGATATTTGTTTGCCTTTGAACCAGAATTTCAGTACAGTAGAAAAAATGATAGTCTCCTGACATGCTCATTCACATAGCTCTGTGCAGTTGGTAGGGACATGCACAATTGTGTCCACAGCTTCAGAAATGTTATGTAACAACTAGAGAAAGGCCTGCCCCCGAGCCACAGTGCACATGCATGCTGAGGCTAAGCTCTGCTTCCTGGGCTGTCCCATGTCTAAGGAAGAAGCCTTCTGTTTCTCCAAAAATTTCAACCACCGTAGAAAAGAACAGCCCCGCAATTTTCCAGGAGTTACATCGTTGTTTAAACATACTGTATCTATCCGTTAAAGCAGGACTGAAGAGTGTTCTTCTAGGCACAGCCTCCCTTTCCTATGTAAATTAATTGTGAGCCTAGACAGTGGTTTAGGCAATGGGATGACAGTGCTTATTTTTGCTACATTACAGGTGATGACTGAGCTGACACTCAATGCTTTAACAGATTAAAAATAGGTATCATTGCTTAATATAACATATCATTTTTTGGAAGCCTTCACATAGTCTTTTTATAGTTGAGAGGAAATTCTCAGTCTGAGGATCTCAGGGGCTGAGAAAAACCTATGACTCACATTTCCCAACCACTGGCATCCAGTGGACAACAGAGCAGCCAACACAGGCAGGTGATGTCGGCAAAGGCTTCAGGTAATTAGGGAGAATAGTAGAAGTGGGAAGTAGGTGGCTGCTACTTGAGTAGACTCTTTTCTCTGAGAGTGTATGTGAGCACTGGAGGAGGAGGGGAAAAGCAAGGTATAAAAAGGATGTCTCCTAATTGCTTCTGAAATCAGAAGATAATGTCAGTCCCTCAAAAGTTGTATGAACAGGAAGCCACAGAGCCAAGAGGTGAGAGCATGAGTGCAGCTCACACAGCGTTATCATCTGCTGCCCCATGATAAAATGTGGCATCGTGATCTCTGACTTTGAATTTCAGCATGCATTTTCTCGTCTACTCTAAAAGTCGTGAGATATCCCATCATCTTCTCTGCGGGTATTTAGATGTATGAGTATACATGTGACTCTGTGCTTGGGGCAGGAGGGACATTCTGGGACAAGCCCTGAGCTGGCTTCTCAGAATGCAAACATGAAAAGTATGCTTCTTGCCCTCCAGAAGCGCTGATTGGAGAACAAAATTTATATGTCAAGCTTAGTTCTCCAAAATTACCTAGGAGTATGTGATGGGGCCATGGATGAGTAGGTTTACAAGTTTTCTTTGAGGTGTTAGAGATGGTGGTACCAGGAAGGTGACCACGTCCTCAGGACTTAGTATGGGTCAGCTGGGGATAGGGCCCATCTTATTAAACAGCTCAAAACTTTGGTGGCATGAACAAAAAGGAAGTACATTTGATTCTTTCTACTTTTGTAACTTTCCAAGAGCAAAACATTCAACTTTTTTTTTTCTCAGTCTTTGTAGTTGTTCTTTTGAGTCAAATTATTTTAAAGATGGGAGTTAGTTGCTTACTTTTCCCCTCTGATGTCAGTCCCCATCAGCATAAATACAGACACTTCAGATAGGCAGGAGCTCTTATTTACCCTGTTGTAACATGGATCTCTCCTACTGTAATATGAATCTCAGGTTTCATTAATTGATCTTGTGATCATGCTTTCCTTGATTCCTGCATTTCAAGAAAAAGAAAATAATAAAAAGTAGAGTTTGTAAAATTCCTATTTAATCTATATTTTTTAAAAGTAGAGACATTTTCTATGAAAAATTTAACTGTAAAGAATGCCTTTATCTCTTGCTCTTATTCTTCCTCTTAGTCTTTGTCTTTCTCTCTCTGCTCCTTCCCTTCCCCCTCCTGTTCATCTCCTCTTTCCCCTCTTCCCTCTCTTCCTCTCTCCTGTCTTCTCCTGAACAATTCAGTCAGAAACCATTAGATGGAGCAGAGCAAGGCACATGTTCGTTTCATAGGAAAGACACACAGAAATATTAGGGGTTGATGGAACAGAGTCTGTGATCTCAGGAAGGAAAAAAAGAAAAAAAAAAAAAAAAAGGTAGATTGAGCCAAAAGAAATGGCTGCATACTTTCAACCTAAAAGTGCTACAGTACTAAGGGAAATATAGAAAATAAAAATTTCAGAAGAGCAATGAATGTGGGGGAGGAGATCTTCATGTCACTATAGAGGCTTATGTCTAGTAACTTAAGCCAGCCTAAGAAAGTCAGACAGGGCTTCTCTAGAGAAGATATTCTAAGCTAACGGAGGAGTTGTGACTATCAACTGGTCAAACAGCGGCTGGGCATGTTTGTTGCAGGCATACGGAGAACAAGTGCACAGACTCTAAGGCTATAAACATGGTAAACAGTTGTATTTAAAATATGCAGTGAGGTGTATTATTGCTGCAGTGAATGGAGTGAGGAAGAGAACAGCATGAAATAAGGTTGAAGGGGGGTCAGAAGCTCAATCTTGCTAATCAAGAACTTGCACATTAAGACAATTGGGCTTCATTATATGATAATTTTGGAAGCCTATTATTCTTTAGTCTTCAGTTTAACTGTGATGCCTCCAGCTTTTGTGTAGCTGAAAACTATTTTCCTTTTAGCCACATTTTTATCTTAGCCACCAGACCCTGATGATCCTTTCCTCCTCTTTGGGAAATTTCATGACTGTTCCCCTAGTTCTTCTTCTCTACAGAATGCTGAAAAAATTCAGTTTGTGCCTTTTCATAGCTGTAGTTCTCATCTCCATGTTTATGTGTCTATAAAAAGCATCACCCCTGATCAGATACTCCCTGTCTCCCTTACACCAACCTACTTTTATTACATAATGCATATCATCTTCTAGCACACCATATAGTTTACTTATTTAATACGTCCAATTGTTATTTCACCAAGTCAAATGTAAAATCTGTCATTTCCCCCCACAAATGTATACCTCTAGAGCCTACAAATTTGCCTGCTATACAGTAATTAGGTAGTAGATACTCAACAAATAATTTTTGAATGAGTGAATGGATGCCAAAGGGCACCTAGATATAGTTCCATTTCAGCTTTCTGTTTTGATCTCCAATCACGTATATCCAACTAGATATTTGCCATTCCAGTGGTGAAAATCTACATGTCTAAAGCTTCATCCCTATGAAACCTACTTTTCTTCCATGGTGCAGTATCTTAGTAAGGACCACTACCATTTACCAACTTGTTCAGTCTAAATATCTGGTATAGGATCTTGACTCCATTGTCTCTCTGGCTGGCAACACCTAATCACATCCTGCTCATTCTCTCTCTCTCATACACCTCTCATACCTACACCACCACATTCATTCCACCACCACCATTCAGACTGAGAGGACACCATTACTCCTTGACTGATCAACTACAATAACGACCTTCATCATCTGGATCAAGATGATACAAAGCTTCAATGCTAAGTAATCTCATTTTACACCCCATCCGAAGTTAATTTTTAAAATATAAAGTTGAGGGGCGCCTGGGTGGCTCAGTCGTTAAGCGTCTGCCTTCGGCTCAGGTCATGGTCCCAGGGTCCTGGGATCGAGCCCCACATCGGGCTCCCCACTCAGCGGGAAGCCTGCTTCTCTCTCTCCCACTCCCCCTGATTGTGTTCCCTCTCTCGCTGTGTCTCTATCAAATAAATAAATAAAATCTTTAAAAAAAAATAAAAAAATAAAATATAAAGTTGAATGAGTTATTCCAGTACTGTGCCCTTCTGTATGTTTCTTAAGGATTGTAAGATGGATATCACTATTGACTAAGGAAGAGTAGCTTGCACAGGATGGTAGAAACAGAATTTAGACTATACTGGATGGAGCTATAGTAGGTAAAGAACCATTTGGTCAGTAAGCATAGATAACATTTCAAGAGCTTTTGCTCAAAAAGGGAATAGTGAAATAGGGTGACAGATGGACAAGGAGAGGGGTTCAAGTGATGGTGACTCTTGAAAAGTTTGTGAGACTGATTTGTATATTGAGGAAGCCTAGGATACTGCTGAAGAATCAAGTACAATGAGGACTTTAATTTTGGCATTGGTTTATCAGGATATAACCCCACTGAAGTCAAGGAAGATCTGTACTTATAGTTAATATTTTACTGGCGTTGTTTCAGGCAAGGCACTTTCACAGACATTCCATCTTCTCGCATAAAATGAGAGCATTTGATTATATGATCTCTGTGATCCTTTACATTTCTAAAATTAACTTCAGGATTCACATTTAAACTAGAGAGACTTCCAACTTCAAAGTAATTCAGCTCAGTTCATTAAATACAAGACAGTTATTTTATAACAGCTTTGACATGTACACATTAGCCAGGGGTATGGCATACTTATGGTGATATATGATATGTACCTGTTCAGATATGAGGGCCATCAGCAAGCCTGTATTGCTCTAAATTATTGCTGTCATCACCCATCATGAGTACCTGAAGCTAAAATATAAGAATTCAGTGTATGCACATGCACATACAAAATCAACTCTAGATAGTAAGTCGAAATAAAGTCTGTAACTAAGTGGTGTATGACTTTTGCATGCTTGGTAGCTACTGGCTTTTTATTTTTATTTTTATCATTCACATTTTCTTTTAACCTATGGCTAACTCAGTTTCCTTGTTTCTTTGTCTTCCCTCCTTATATACTGTTTCACAATTATTTACTTATATTTAATTTAGAGATTTGTTGGGAAGTTAAGACTGTGCCCTTTCTCCTCCCTTCAGGGGTTAACTAGTGAACATAAAGAATTTAACCAATTTGGAGGTCTTTACTGAGTAACAAAGGTATCAGTCATTGAAGATTAATACAGTATAATGTTTGTAATTGTTGCCCTATGGGACAGTATTTAACCAGATACTTCTTCATAAAATGATGGGGATTGGGACCACTGAATCTATTGGCAGGTGCTCTACCAAAAGGAAAATGATATCTTGTTGCAAAATAAATATAAATGACAATATTCCTGAAAGAGTTCTGTCTTTTTGAGATACTGACAGTGAAAAGTCTATGCTGGTGAGACATGAACTGGCAGATCCATGTCTTTATTCAGCCTAGGGGGTTAGGGTTCAATTCTTCTTTACTTTCTGTGGATGTGGACAGTGGTGGCATCTCAGTCTGTCTGCCTGAAGCCTTTGGGTTCTACTCCAAATAGCCTGGCTCCAACAGGGAGCCTTACCTGAGGAGAAGAACCACAGAGCTGCCTCTCACCAATCCACATAGTGCATAGTTGTTTCTGGAGTAGCAAGACAATAACTCAGTGACTGTGTTTCCAAGATCTAAACCTCAGAACAACCTGTGCAGCCCTTCAAAGAGCCTCACAGAAAGATTTGCTGCCATGATGTCAGGGTTCCGACAGTGCAATTTAGAATAGTTTAAATGTACAGCTCTGCTAATCAGAGTTTATCATGAAAACACCACGGCAGTCTTTGCAATAGGCAGGCTATTAGCACCACTCTAATTCTCTGGATTCTGTAGTGCCTGGCCATATTTTATTGAGTTGTCCAGTTAATCCTCCCACAAGGTAGTGAGACTGTCAGGCTGGGAGGAAGCTGTTCTGTTAGAGGCTATAAAACTATATGAAGAACTAGTTGTAAATGGTTTGAGTGTATAAATTATGTATGCTAGTAATTAAATTAAAACTTACAAAAGAAGAGGATTTGGCTCAGTGTTTTCAATAATGGAGAATCTTAACTGAGTGAGTGTTTTGGAAAACCTTTCCAGGATTTTGGATTTTCATGAATCTAATACTATTCTGAGAATCTTGGGTGACACAAAGTTTTATTTCTCTGTGCAGAAAATAATACACAAAGGTAAAATGAATCACACCAAAACATAATTTATGGAAACAAATCCATTATAAATATTATGATGGATTACAAAGCAGCCCCTGATGAATACAAAAGCAGTGTGTGCTGTGAGCTATTTGTTTTACACTAGTTAGAAGACTTTTTAAAAGGCCTTTACAAAACTTCCCAAGTTCTTGGTCCTTAAAAAAAACTCAGACAGGGGCTCCTGGGTGGCTTAGTCGTTAAGTGTCTGCCTTCGGCTCAGGTCATGGTCCCAGGGTCCTGGGATTGAGCCCCACATCGGGCTCCCTGCTCCGCGGGAAGCCTGCTTCTCCCTCTCCCACTCCCCCTGCTTGTATTCCCTCTCTTGCTGTGTCTCTCTCTGTCAAATAAATAAATAAAATCTTAAAAAAAAAAACCTCAGACATGTTTCAATATAGCCTGTATCTATTAGAATAATTATAAATGTTGGTACCAAAATATACCACTAATTTGAGAATCATGACACATAGGTTACAATTAAAATTCTGTTATGAACTAGCTGAGTGACCTTAAACATGGCATTTCACCTCTATAGAAACTAAATTAACAGATCCTTATTTCATTTTTTTTTTATTAAAACAGATCTTTAAAATGAGAGAGGGGACTATTTACATAAAATCTCACTGTTTTGTTTCTATACCCATTCTCTTCTTGTAGCTCATTGATACACAGACAAAACAAATTGTGTTTTTTTTTTAACCTAGATTAACATACATTTCATAGTCAGAGTGCTTGAATGGGTTTGAATGACATATATTTGAAACATGTAATCAGCCAAACTTACTGTTTTATTGAGGTACACATTTAAAGTTCTACCTGTGGTGGCACCTGGCTGGCTCAGTCAGTAGAGCATGGGACTCGATCTCAGGGCCATAAGTTCGAGCTCCACATTGGGTGTACAGTTTACTTAAAAAATAAATAAAATCTTAAAAAGAAATAAAGTCTTACATGTAGTTTGTAGTATATCTATATTCATTATTGCAACACCTGCTAATATTGATAAGAGCTCGCATTCCTTGAGTTCGTAAATATACTCATGGTTTTGTATACATAATCTCAATTTAATCATTGAAATAACTATATAATGTAGATCTCTATTATTATACTCATTTTCCACCAAGAATACTGGAACTTAGGTAGAGTACACCTTTGCAAATCTTGAAAGTTATTAAATAGATAAAAATAAGTGTAAAGAATCATCCCAGAACCAGAATATCCAACATTTGTTTAGTGGTACCTAATTCTATTCTATTCCGTAAGCTTAAAAATAGAGAATATATTATGCATATAGGAAAATGTGGTTTGCATTTAATAACTTTATAAACTCATACAATTGAACCCACAGCTTGGGATTTTTTTTTTTTTTTTTTGCTTGGACATTGAATCCGAATTTTAGTTTGGAAAATACAAGCACCTTCTGAAGTCCCTATCACACACAGCATAAAATAAAATAGAAAATGGTAATTTTCATAGTAGAGGCTGAGTTCAGTTGTAACTCATGTGACATGGGACTTGGCAGCCCTTCCCTAGGTGGGATGAAAAGTGAATTGACCCACCAAGGAGCATTTGTTAGGGGGCCATGTCACAGTGTTGGAGTAGAGGGCATAGTGTGTGAGAAGACAGGACAGAGTAGCCCAGCAATAGGGGCAGTGATAGGAAGTGGGGCAGGGGAATGTGGTGTTCCTGCAACAACCATCAGAAAGAAGGGGAAGGGTGTGGCGGGGATGAGCTCTCCTAGGTGCTGAAAGTAACTACACCGGTGGAAGGAGACAGGAGGAGAGTGCTTCTGGGGGCAGATATTTCCACTTCTCCTAATATTTACATTCTACCCAAAAGCCTCTTCAGTGTTGTAAGAAGTACCGATACCAAGAGCTTCTCCCTCTAAGCCCCAAATTTAGCCCTGGGGTTTTTGCATACCTTGGTTACTACTCCAGTAGCCTTTTCCTTTTAAATAGAGGAGTAATTTTGTTTGTTTGTTTGTTTGTTTGTTTGTTTAAGTACAAGTAGTCTATGCATGTAGCATTTAGCATGGCACAGGGTAAAATGGATTTGAATCCTGGGAGTTGGTTCCAGGTAACTGCAGGATCACAAAGCTGAATAAGTAGCTATGAACACTTCCAGTTTTCTAAAGTGTGAATCATTAGGAAATTTAGCCTGATTAATTTTTCCCACTTCTTAAAAATACATTCATAATATTGTGTTTGCATTTTATTGTGTCATATGTATAACAAGCAAATACTGGCAAGATCAGGAGTGATAGATTCAAAACAGATCCCAGAACTCCCTTCTACTAACTCTCATTATTGAGGAGACATTGCATTTTATTATGTCTTTTACATCCATTCTTCTCTTCTGCAATATGAGAACAAAACCAAAATAGCACAGTGGTGTTGCCAAGGTTAATGTGAAGGACAAATGGTATAAGTAATGGGGAAAAAAGTCTCAAAGTGTAGTATTTGGTGGCCACTGTATATAATTTCATAACATTTTCTCCTTTCCTGTGTCAGTCCCATTTTTTTTATGGTGTTGCTTTGGTTAACTTTTGATTGAGAACTAAAATGGTCAGTTTCACCCATTAAAATGGGACTTTATGTTCAAAGTGCTATTTACTGATTGATAAAAGATTATAAATCTCCAGAAAATTTTAATCATACTTGAAAATTGTGGTATAACTTTTAAGTAAATGAAGACTGAGGTCCTCTGCTTCATTAGAGAATTAAGAATTACTTGGAATTTTTGTAGACTGCACTTAGATGTCAGCATCAAAGAACAGTGGCATCCTATGAAGGCTGTGTGCCTCTTTCATTTACATGAGAAGGCTTGAATATTACTAAGGTTGCTTAAAAGATGTTTTATTTGGTCTGCTGGTAACTGTCACACTTTGTGCAAACAGGAACCAACTCTTGGGGTGGCATGACAGCTAAAGTGTGGAATTAATCAACAGGTGAGGAAGGCTAAGGTGGCAGAAAAATTGAGTGACATGAGGATTTCTATATAGTTTTTAACTTTTTTCCCATTTACTAAATGACTTCTAAATCGGATATCTGTAAGTTTTTGCTGTACTTTGTTAAATTAACCTATTCATTTCCTAATATGGACATTACAATATATACTAATTTCCAAAAAAAGAAACATTAATTTTCTGATTATTTGTCATCCAGTTAGTCTGGCCTTCAATTTCAAACAGAATTTTATTGTTAAGTTGTTTCTTTGCTCGAGCAAATATTGGCTACACATACAATGCCTAATGTTCTATGATTCATCATTAGTGATTCAACTTTTCCCTTGATGGTTGTAGCCAAATCTACTCATTAGCCCTCAAATCTGCTTGGGAATCAAGAAGCTGACACAACAGAAAGACATTGTGTGCATGCAAGAAAAGCCTATTTCTGTTTCTTGTGTCCTCCTTATCTGAGATGCCTTCCCTAAGAATGCACTGTTCTAGAGTTTCTCCCTTGTTGGTCAAGGCAAGGGACCTCATGCAAGGGCCAAGCTCTGTCAGCTATTTGTGGTTTATGCTAGTGCAGGGAGTGAATGGACTTGGCTGGTCTGAATCTGAATCTTAATCCCAGCTCTGCTGCCTTATTATGTTTTGACCTCAGGTAAGTGACATGTGTCTGACCCTCATGTGGAAGAAAATAATAATAATAATACCACCTAGTTAGAGCATAAATGCAATAAAACTATATGTAAGTAAGGTAATATACATGAAGTGTCAAATCATGAGGCATACAGGAAAAAGGGGGAAAAACACATTTTAGCACCTATCATCTTTGTCCCTTAGAATTTTTTAATTATATTTGAGATACTCTGCAAGTTACTGGAGGGAATAAAACAAAATGGAGAGCTGTTTCTGCCACATCTATTTCCATAAATGGGAATTGCTCTAAGCTACATGAAAAATGTTAGAAATATGACATGCAGATTTTTTGGAGGGAAAATATCACAGTGAGGGATCAGGGATAACTTCATAAATGAGCTGGTATTTGGTCAGGGCATGGAGTAAGTTGTTGAAAAACAGGAGGGGTTTTATCTATGACAGACAAACTAATTATGTTTGCTAAAATACAGAAATAAGAATGAGGGGAGATGAGGGTAATTCATGGCTGAAGGATGGGGTGCATGGAAAGGTAGGTGGAGGCAAGGAATAAAATATCTCCATGAAATGTGACCAGTTACTCTGGGGAGGGGGAATCCAGTAGAAATGGGGTAGATTTCCCCAGTACTGTTCCAGCTCTGAAGCCTTGTGTCTGCTATTTCTACTACTTTTCATGCCCGTTCTTCCCATCTGTCCAGCATCTGCATGCTCTAACCCCGCCTGTCTTGAAGCTTTCCTGAATGTTCCTTGCTGCAAACCTCCTTCTTTTCAGTGCCTATTTTGACATGTGTGTGCCTCAGGACACGACTAGGTTGAAAATAAAACTGTATTCCAACCTCATTGTTAACTCTTGGGCATTATCACCATGATAGCCCTATCTGGTAAAGTGACATGCACACACTAGATTCTCAATAAATACTTAAGAAGCTGGTTGTTGACTGTAGTAAAGGATGCATTTTTTTTTTCAATCTACCTGTACATCCTACCCAAGCTTATTTATCTCTGATCCTGTCACAGATATTGTCACATAGAACACAGGAGGGTTAATATGGCCTCATGATCAACTACCACTCTAAAAACAGTACTCACTAATTAAGAGAGAGCTAGATTATTCAATTTCCAAGTTCCTTTCATTTCTAGGAGTTACATGTTTATTATATGCAGAGATATAAGACAGACTTGTGCATTTTGAAAAATAACTGTTTTAGTGTTTTTTTTTTAATTTCAGAGAGTCTTGATCATTCTGTTTCTTTTCTGTTTAATAATAATAGTTATCAATTTTCCTTTTATATCAGTCCAATGAAATATTTAAGCTTTCTAAAATACCAATATCCCAACAACCGAGTGTGCATTATGATAAATTCTTGGCAAAATCCTGTATGATAGTAGTTCTCTAAATAATAAAACTTATTTCACAGTTCTCATATTCCAAGTTGACTGTTAAAACCCATGATTAAGCAAATCACTTAACCCACCAACAAAAAGCCTGTCCTGAGCTTATGAAAATAAAGAAATTGATAGAAACATATTTGTTACATAGATTTATGAAAGAATCAGTTTCTAATTAATACTGCAAGTGTGTTTAGAATGTTAGATATCTGTCATTTATTTTCTTTAAATATTAATTTCATATACATTCTTTGAATCTGACTGTTAGATAACATGGTTTGGTTTGTAGTTTGAAATAAAGGTTTAGACATCTGTTTCCAGCAGTATGATTAATTCAATAGCTAAACAAATTCCCCACTTTAAAACAATATGATAAAAGTCTTTAAAAATCTTTTAAGGGCTCCATTTAACTGGAAAGAAAATGGAAAGTCTTTGGCGGGGGGGGGGGGGGAGAAGTAGAAGCTAAAGTGGAAATCCAGAGTGTTCAGGAGAGCCTGGAGCTACTTTCACATTGAAACATCCATATCTGCTAAAGCTAAGGGAATTAAGGCTTGTATTTTTTTTTACTCAGACAAGTGCCTCCCTATGGTAGGAGCCTCACATGAGATCCCCACAATAAAGACCCCAAGGAGCTGCACCCTCATGCATAGGATTAACTAATCAAACAAATGAACACAGACACAAATATGCAGAAAGATGTATTAAGTTATTCAATGAAGCATTTGTGTAATGGCAAAACACTGAGAACACCCTAGATACCCATCGGTAGGGACTAGATCAATGAATGTTGTGTATCCATACAGTAGAATACTATGCAGCTGTATGAAATGAACAAGGAAACTCTTTTTTTACAATAGAAGATCTCCAAGTTATAGTGAGTGAAAAAGATGGATCATGTATGGTGGAATTTGTGTAAAAGGCATTAGGTGGATAATCTTTTAAAGTATTTGCTTACATGTGCAGAAAATGTGTACAAAAGGACACACACAAGTTGAATCTAGGGTTTGCCTGCAAGGAGGTGTTGTTGGGAGGCTGAAGGACAGGAGTGGGAAATAGCTTTCCAGAGCATGTAGTTCTGCACCTTGATGAATTCTGAACCATCTAAATGTGATACTCATTCAAAAACTGGATTAAAAAACAAATCAAAGGTTTACTAAGTTGCCATATAGCCCATTCACCATAATGTGTCGACGAGGATGTCTGTCTGTCTCATCCATTGAGTGAAGGGGGAAAATATCCCCCCTAGAAATTTGTCACCACAGCCAACCTTCACATGGATTTTCATTCCTCATTTGTATAACCTGTGTTACCTTAGAGGCTAAAGCCCAGATCTATGTTCAGGTAACCTTTGTTGGTTATGATGTGGATGTTTAAACTAAGTTTCTTTCAACTCTTTCCTCAAATAATGCCTAGAGATAAAGTTTCAAAAAAGACTAGTTCACAGTAATAACTACAAAACAAACAACAACAACAAAAATAAAACACAGCGCATGCCAAGAATCACCCAAAGTAGAGATAGCAGATTAAATTTACAGTGGTGTTAAATGCTTAAACTTTAGTCATACATCTGAAATAAGTACTTTGAAAAGATAAAGATAAGGTTATAAAAATTAACAATGGTATTTTAAATGAGGAAATAAAACTTCTAGGATTAAACAGTAGAATACCCTAAATTAAAATATGGGGCTGGGTTAAAGAGATGATTAGACACAATGAGAGAGAATGTGTGGACTGGGGAGATATCCGGAGAAAGCATCTCAGTGCATAAGCATTGAAAGCCAAAGAGTGGAAACATATGAAAGAGAAGTAGAGTTCTGATAGATAATGTGAAATATTGTCATAGATAACTATCTGAATTTCCAAAAGGAGAGAGAATGGAGATAAGCAATATCAAAAGGCATTTTGGCTAAGAATTTTGAAACTGATTGAAAATACCAATTAAATGATCTGACAAGCCCAGTGAATATCAACACAGAGGAAGGCAAAGAAGTTCCACATGTAGACACATAGTAGTAAAACTCAAGAATGCGGGGAAGGCTGAAAACATATAGAATGAACAATTTCTATAAAGAAAAAGTAATTAAACTGATACCTGGCTTTTCCAATGTAATTATATTTACATGAAAATTATATTTTAACAGTCCAATTATATTATAATTGTGTTGAAAATGATGCCTTCACTGTGCTGACAGAAACAATAACAACAAAGCAACAACAAAAACTAATAAGCAAAGGCCCAGGGTAGCCTGGATGGCTCAGTTGGTTAAGTGTCTGCCTTCGGCTCAAGTCATGATCCCGGGGTCCTGGGATTGAGCCCTGCATTGAGCTCCCTGCTCAGCAGGGAGTCTGCTCCTCCCTCTGCCCCTCAGAGCTGGTCCCTTTCTCTCTCTCTCCCTCTCAAATAAATAAATAAAATCTTAATAAAAAAGACCCAGAATAAACAACACAATATTGAAGGAGAATGAAGTTAGAGGATGGACACTACTTGACTTCAAGACTTATTGTAAGGCTACAGTAATCAAAACCATGAGTCATTGGTAAAAGAACAGGCAAATAGATCAGTGAAACAGAATACTGAGCCCAAGAATAGACCTCCATAAATATAGTCCACTGATCATTGGCCAAGTAGCACAATGAAGCACAGATTTTCTTCAACCAGTGGTGTTAAAACAACTGGGCATCCACATGCAAAGAAAGGAAGAAAGAAAGAAAGAAAGAAAGAAAAGAAAGAAAGAAAGAAAGAAAGAAAGAAAGAAAGAAAGAAAGAAAGAAAGAAAGAGAAAGAAAGAAAGAAAGAAAGAAAGAAAGAAAGAAAGAAAGAAAGAGAAAAGAAGAGAAAAGCAAAGAAAAGAGAAAAGAAAAGAATGAAGATGTAGACCTTGAAGACTACAAAAATTAACTCCAAATGGATCACAGACCTAAAAGTAAAACACAAAACTATGAAACACCTAGGAAAGGACATAGGAGAAAATCTAGATGACCTTGAATATGGTGATGACTTTTAGATACAACACCAAAGACATAATCCTTGAAAGAAATAGCAGATAAGCTGGACTTCACTAAAATTAAAGATTTCTGCTACACGAAAGACAGTGTCAAGAGAATAAGAAGGTAAACCACAGAATGGAAGAAAATATTTGCAAAAGACACATCTGATAAAGGACTGTTATTCAAAATATACAAAGAATTCTTAAAACTCTACAATAAAAAAAAATTGAAAAATGGACCAAAGGCCTTAACAGATACCTCACCAATGAAGATATGCAGAAGGCAAATAAGCATATAGAAAAAAAAGTTGGCATCTATAAGCCAAGGATCACCAAAGATTGGTGGCAAATAACCGAGCCTAGAATGAGGGAAGAAAGGATCCTCCTCTAGAACCATTAAAGGGAGCATCACCCTACTGACACCTTAATTTCAGACTTCTGGCCTCCAGAAATGTGAGAGGAATACATTTCCATTGTCTTAAGCCACCCAGTTTGTGGTACTTTGTTATGGCAGCCCTAGGAAACTAATATAGCTTATAATTCTTCCCATATTGATTTTTAGATTTAGTAAATTTCCAATTAAAATGCCAATAGTGTGTGTGTGTGTGTGTGTGTGTGTGTGTGTTTAACTACCCACACTGACTCTAAAATTTACGTGGTTGCTCAAAGTTCCAATAATAGACAAGACACTAGGATCATGTTGAGGGCACTTGCCTTGCCACATATCAAGACTTGTAATAAAAATGTCTTCTTATAACTGCATGTCTATATTATAGAAATAGAAAAATAGACCAGTGAAAGCAATAGATAACCCTCAAATAGACAATGAATATAGGTAACCTGGATGGACAAGGGTATATTTTGCCTAGCAGTGAAAAGAGAAGGCGGTATTTAATATATTATCTCATCACAAAGAGTGATCCATTTGGAAAGAAAATAACAGGAATTGGATTCTTCCTACACAACATATAAAGCAGTTACTGTGGGCTCAATTAAAATTTTCAAGGTTAAAAAAAGCAAAATTATAAAATTTTAGAATACAAAATAGAATATGTTTATGATATCATGATTGGAAAATATATTTTTAAGTCAGACATAAAAATTCAAAACCATGAATGGACAACAGTTGTAAATTCAACCACATTAAAATTAAGAACTTCTTTTCATCAAAAACTTCCATAGAGTAAAAAGTAAAGTCACATACAGGGAGACTTTCCCATCAAACATGATTTAAAAATGGATTTATATATAAGATATTAAAAAGAAAAGTCTTACAAATCAGTGAGAATGTCAACAATCCACTAGAAAAAAATGGGCAGAAGGCCTGAAGAAAAATCACATGAAAAGATTTGCAACTTAATTAGTTATCTAGGGAACTGTAAATTAAATCTGCACTAAAAACATGGACCAAATTTGTAAAGATTTAAAAGCTGGACAGTGTCAGGTATTGGCAAGGATTTAGGATTCTTGGATAGTTATATACTTCTGGTGGTTTAAAAAAATGGTTTCATCACCAAGAAAAAAAAAAAAAAAAACTGTCATTGTCTGGTAAAATTGAAGGTTTTCCCATGCTATACCTCACAGCTTAGAGAGACACGAGAGCCAGAGGACCTGTGCAAGCATCACCATAGCTGAAAAATGGGTAACAGCAAAATGATGGAAGCAATACAGATGTTCATCCACAGTATAAAGGACACATGATATATGGTATATAGGAAAAAACTGAAGAAATGCAGTAGTGAAAATGTCCGATAGGCAGGAAACTCTGGAATATAAACTCCAGTGGAAAAAGTCAAGTTTCAGAAGAATACATATAGTATGAATCTACTTATGAAAAGTTAAAAACATGAAAAAAGATTCCATAGCAATGTCACAATATTAATATCATACTGAAATGTAAGGAGTGAACAGACAATAAATTGAGGATCGTGATTTCCTCTGGTAAGTGAGGGAGGAGGATGGGGCTGGGGCAGTGTGTTTTAAAGGTAAATTATATACCTTTAGCAGAGGGGGGTCCATTGTATCGATGATTTCTTGATGTGAGACAGGTCTCTTTCCCACTGGGAGAATTTAGAAAGTTTGTTTGTGAGTGAAGTATTTAGAATGGCATGAGCATGGAGAAACCATGAGACACAGTGCAGATAGCCCAGTGCTAGCTCAGCTGTTGCCATCCCTAAAGGACAGCGGGGAAAGATCAGTAGCTGGAATCTGGAAGCAGGGACAAATAAAAGAGCTGCCATGAGAAGTTCAAGTCAAAGGACACAAGCAACATCATGCAGAAGAAGCTTGCAGAATAAGCAACCTGTCTTAAATGTCCTCCTCCCTCTCTCCAATCTCTTCATGAGGCTCCCAGTTAGTGGAATACAACTAGAAGCCAAGGGGCAGGGGGCCTGTCTATGAATTCCATAAAGGACCTGGGGCATAGATTAGGTGGGGGATAGGACAATGTGAAGGGCAAATGGGAGAAATCTGGCATGCTCATAAATATCCATTGTATATATTCAAAATGCAATAAATGTCCCAAAGTAATTATACTCTGCAAAGGAAGGAGAAAGAAAGCCTGGGTGAGCATTTGAATATTAAGAAGGCGAACCCAGTGAATAAAGAACGAGAAGAAAAGACAAGAACATGGGGGCAGGAGGAGGTCAAGGAGTAAGAAGATGAACATGGAGGGTGTTAACTGAAGAGCTAATTACAGCCATTTAGCCTCCACTTTCCCTTGGCCATTTCCAGTAAGGGTTCTCACACTTTAAGAACTCTTATTTCTCATGTGGTAATTTTCCTGTCAAACTGTTTTCTCTGAACAAATCTGCTCCTCCTAGAATTATACCTCATAGATTTTGTCATACTTGTCCATACAGATCATCAGAATCAGGGTTGATATTATATTTCTACGTAGCAGCAGCTCAGGATGGTTTTACTCTGAACAGCTGAACCATCTTATAGAAGTCTTGAACATATTCAACTTCATCCTCATATACACCGACAAGTCTACATGAAGTTGGATGGATAACATGGAGGATACACATTTCCAAGTTTACAGTCTACACCTCCATTTAAAATGGCCGCCTTTGGTTCATATTCAATTAGGAGCAGGAGATGGGGAAATTGTTTTCTTCCCTTTTAAAATTCAAACATATCCCAATTAGTAGATTTTTGAAAATAAAATTTAGTAGCACTGAAAATGTATTAAGCTGTTATGCCAGATTCTTATGTGAATGAGTATAACAGTTTTTGCTTGCACATGTAAAAATTGTATGATTTTAAAGATGTTTTACATTCAAGAGTTAATTCTGAGACCTGTTCCAGTGTGAAAGAGTGGATATGCGGTGTGAGTTGCCTTTACCACCTCATTGGCTGATGTGGATGGCCAGACAGTTTATCCCTTCAGGGAAAGCCCAGGAAGTAGAGGTCCTGAGCACCTGGTGCCCTGTAGGAGACCCTATCCTATTATCACTTCAGTAGACTCTCCAGAAATTTAAGTTGCCCACTTCCTGTAGATTGCCTGATAGGAGAGATTACACATTTATAGAAAGCTAGGGATGAAGGAAGGGAAGAAATGAAAGATGGGAGGGAAAAATGTAGAAGAAAAATACAAATACATAAAAAAGATAAGAATTATAAGCAGAAATGTGTATTCATACAAACTCTAGTTCACATCTCTTGCTTAATCTTAATTTCTTCTTCATTTCAGTTTAAGAAATATTAAGAAGTGACAACTCTGTTTCTGGGGTAGTACGAGGCACTGCGAGTCTAAGTCTGTAAGTTCCCATCATTAGAGACACTACGTTAAGATTCCAAATTTATTATCAGGGATTTAAAATAAATTTTACATTTTACCATATGGAAAAGAGGAGAAATATTTAGAAGCATATATCAATAAGAAAGGAAAATGATGATGTAATGATTTATTTTCATCTCAGTTTTTGTGTTCTGCCTTTTGAGAGAGATCTCTTAAAATTACTTATATATGTTATTATCTGTCTCTCATGTGCTTCATCAAAAAGAACACACGAGTGATATAAGCACTTACTTCTTATGTGTTTTTCCATTCATTATGCAACTCTCTCAACACAAATCCAATTATCCTTTAACTGAGAGTCATCAACTTCTTTTTCATAGTATACCAACCTTTGCTATATTGAGGCATCCTTTGCTATGTTGAAAGCATTCATAATGAGGTAGCATTTCTTCTTTTTTTTAATTATGTTAATCACCATACATTAGTTTTTGATGTAGTGTTCCATGATTCATTGTTTGCATATAACACCCAGTGCTCCATGCAGAACGTGTCCTCTTTAATACCCATCACCAGGCTAACCCATCCTCCCACCGCCCTCCCCTTTAGAATCCTCAGTTTGTTTTTCAGAGTCCATAGTCTCTCATGGTTTGTCTCCCCCTCCGATGTCCCCCCTTCATTCTTCCCCTCCTGCGATCTTCTTCTTTTTTTTTTTTTTAAACATATAATGCATTATTTGTTTCAGAGGTACATATCTGTGATTCAACAGTCTTGCACACTTCACAGCGCTCACCATAGCACATACTCTCCCCAATGTCTATGACCCAGCCACCCCATCCCTCCCACCCCCACCACTCCAGCAACCCTCAGTTTGTTTCCTAAGATTAAGAATTCCTCATATCAGTGAGGTCATATGATACATGCCTTTCTCTGTTTGACTTATTTTGCTCAGCATAATACCCTCCAGTTCCATCCACGTCATTGCAAATGACAAGATTTCATTCCTTTTGATGGCTGCATAATATTCCATTGTATATATATACCACCTCTTCTTTATCCATTCATCTGTCGATGGACATCTTGGCTCTTTCCACAGTTTGGCTATTGTGGACATTGCTGCTATAAACTTCGGGGTGCACGCACGCCTTCAGATCCCTACATTTGTATCTTTAGGGTAAATACCCAGTACTGCAATTGCTGGATTGTATGGTAGCTCTATTTTCAACTTTTTGAAGAACCTCCATACTGTTTTCCAGAGTGGCTGCACCAGCTTGCATTCCCACCAACAGTGTAGGAGGGTTCCCCTTTCTCCGCATCCCCGCCAACACCTGTCATTTCCTGACTTGTTAATTTTAGCCATTCTGACTGGTGTGAGGTGATATCTCATTGAATTTTTGATTTGGATTTCACTGATGTCGAGCGATGCTGAGCACTTTTTCATGTGTCTGTTGGCCATTTGGATGTCTTCTTTGAAAAAATGTCTGTTCATGTCTTCTGCCCATTTCTTGATTGGATCATTTGTTCTTTGGGTGTTGAGTTTAAGAAGTTATTTACAGACTTTGGATACTAGCCTTTTATCTGATATGTCATTTGCAAATATCTTCTCCCATTCTGTCGGTTGTCTTTTAGTTTTGTTGACTGTTTCTTTTGCTGTGCAAAAGCTTTTTATCTTGATGAGGTCCCAATAGTTCATTTTTGCCCTTACTTCCCTTGCCTTTGGTGATGTTTCTAGGAAGAAGTTGCTGTGGCTGCGGTGGAAGAGGTTGCTGCCTGTGTTCTCCTTTAGGATGTTGATAGACTCCTGTCTCACATTGAGGTCTTTCAACCATTTGGAGTCTATTTTTGTGTGGTGTAAGGAAATGGTCCAATTTCATTCTTCTGTATGTGGCTGTCCAAGTTTCCCAACACCATTTGTTGAAGAGACTGTCTTTTTTCCATTGCATATTTTTTACTGCTTTGTCAAAGATTAGTTGACCATAGAGTTGAGGGTCCATTTCTGGGCTCTCGATTCTGTTCCATTGATCTATGTGTCTGTTTTTGTGCCAATACCATACTGTCTTGATGATGACAGCTTTGTAATACAGCTTGAAGTCCGGAATTGTGATGCCACCAGCTTTGCTTTTCTTTTTCAACATTCCTTTGGCTATTTGAGGTCTTTTCTGATTCCATACAAATTTTAGGATTATTTGTTCCATTTCTTTGAAAAAAGTGGATGGTATTTTGATGGGGATTGCATTGAATGTGTAGATTGTTCTAGGTAGCATTGACATCTTCACACTATTTGTTCTTCCAATCTATGAGCGTGGAAAGTTTTTCCATTTCTTTGTTCTTCCCAAATTTCTTTCAAGAGTATTTTATAGTTTTCTGAGTACAGATTCTTTGCCTCTTCAGTTATTCCTAGGTATCTTACGGTTTTGGAGCACTTGTAAATGGGATCGACTCCTTAATTTCTCTTTCTTCTGTCTTGTTGTTGTTGTGTAGGAATGCCACTGATTTCTGTGCATTGATTTTATATCCTGCCACTTTACTGAATTCCTGTATGAGTTCTAGCAGTTTTGGGGTGCAGTCTTTTGGGTTTTCCACATAAAGTATCATATCATCTGCAACGAGTGAGAGTTTGACTTCTTCTTTGCCAATTTGGATGCCTTTATTTCTTTTTGTTGTCTCATTGCTGTGGCTAGGACTTTTTTTTTTTTTTTTTTTAAAGATTTTATTTATTTGAGAGAGAGAGAGAATGAGCAGTGGGGGAGAGGCAGAGGGAGAGGGAGAAGCAGACTCCCCACTGAGCAGGGAGCCTGATATGGGACTCGATCCCAGAACCCTGGAATCATGACCTGAGCTGAAGGCAGCCACTTAACTGACTGAGCTACCCAGGTGCCCCTGTGGCTAGGACTTCTAATACTATGTTGAATAGCAGTGGTGATAGGGGACATCCCTGCTGTGTTCCTGACCTTAGGGGGAAAGCTCTCAGTTTTTCCCCATTGAGAATGATATTCGCTGTGGGTTTTTCATAGATGGCTTTTATGATATTGAGGTATGTACCCTCTATCCCTATACTCTGAAGAGTTTTGATCAAGAAAGGATGCTGTACTTTGTCAAATGCTTTTTCTGCACCTATTGAGAGGATTATATGGTTCTTGTTCTTTCTTTTGTTAACGTATTGTATCACGTTGATTGATTTGAGGATGTTGAACCAACCTTGCAGCCCAGGGATAAATCCCACTTGGTCGTGGTGAATAATCCTTTTAGTGTACTGTTGGATCCTATTGGCTAGTATTTTGGTAAGAATTTTTGCATCCGTGTTCATCAAGGATATTGGTCTGTAATTCTCCTTTTTGATGGGGTCTTCGTCCGGTTTTGGGATCAAGGTAATGGTGGCCTCATAAAATGAGTTTGGAAGTTTTCCTTCCATTTCTATTTTTTGGAATAGTTTCAGAAGAATAGGTGTTAATTCTTCTTTAAATGTTTGGTAGAATTCCCCTGGGAAGCCATCTGGCCCTGGGCTTTTGTGTGCTGGGAGATTTTTGATGACTGCTTCTATTTCCTTAGTGGTTATAGGTCTGTTCAGGTTTTCTATTTCTTCCTGGTTCAGTTTTGGTAGTTGATACATCTCTAGGAATGCATCCATTTCTTCCAGATTATCTAATTTGCTGGCATAGAGTTGCTCATAATATGTTCTTATAATTGTTTGTATTTCTTTGGTGTTGGTTGTGATCTCTCTTCTTTCATTCATGATTTTGTTGATTTCAGTCATTTCTCTTTTCTTTTTGATAAGTCTGGCCAGGGGTTTATCAATCTTGTTAATTCTTTCAAAGAACCAGCTCCTAGTTTCTTTGATCTGTTCTACTGTTCTTTTGGTTTCGATTTCATTGATTTCTGCTCTGATCTTTATTATTTCTCTTCTCCTGCTGGGTTTAGGCTTTATTTGCTGTTCTTTCTCCAGCTCCTTTAGGTGTAGGGTTAGGTTGTGTATTTGAGAACTTTCTTGTTTCTTGAGAAAGGCTTGTATTGCTATATACTTTCCTCTCAGGACTGCCTTTGCTGCATCCCAAAGATTTTAAATAGTTGTGTTTTCATTTTCATTGGTTTCCATGAATTTTTTAAATTCTTCTTTAATTTCCTGGTTGACCCATTCATTCTTTAGTAGGATGCTCTTTATCCTCCATGTATTTGAGTTCTTTCTGCCTTTAATCTTGTGATTGAGTTCTAGTTTCTTAATTTTTTTTTTAAAGATTTTTTATTTATTTATTTGAGAGAGAGAATGAGATAGAGACAGAGAGAGCATGGTGGGGGGAGCGTCAGAGGGAGAAGCAGACTTCCTGCTGAGCAGGGAGCCCCATGTCGGACTCGATCCCAGGACTCCAGGATCATGACCTGAGCTGAAGGCAGTCGCTTAACCAACTGAGCCACCCAGGCGCCCTGAGTTCTAGTTTCAAAGCATTGTGGTCTGAAAATATGCAGGGAATGATCCCAATCTTTTGGTACCGGTTGAGACCTGATTTGTGACCTAGGATGTGATCTATTCTGGAAATGTACCATGGGCACTAGAGAAGAATGTGTATTGAATTGCTTTGGGATGGAATGTGCTGAATATATATGTGAAGTCTATCTGGTCCAGTGTGTCATTTAAAGTCTTTATTTCCTTGTTGATCTTTTGCTTAGATGATGTGTCCATTTCAGTGAGGGAGGTGTTAAAGTCCCCCACTATTATTGTATTGTTGTCGATGTTTCTTTGCTTTTGTTATTAATTGGCTTATATAAGTGGCTGCTCCCATGTTAGGGGCATAGATATTTACAATGTTAGATCTTCTTGTTGGATAGACCCTTTAAGTAGGATATAGTGTCCTTCTTCATCTCTTATTACAGTCTTTGGTCTAAAATCTAATTTTTCTGATATAAGGATTACCACCCCAGCTTTCTTTTGGTGTCCATTAGCATGGTAAATGTTTTCCACCCCCTCACTTTCAATCTGGGGGTGTCTTTGGGTCTAAAATGTGTCTCTTGCAGATAGCATATTGATGAGTCATGTTTTTTTTATCCAATCTGATAGCCTGTGTCTTTTGATTTGGTCATTTAGTCCATTTACATTCAAGGTAACTATTGAAAGATATGAATTTAGTGCCATTGTATTGCCTGTAAGGTGACTGTTACTGTATTGTCTGTGTTCCTTTCTGGTCTATGTTGCTTTCAGGCTCTCTCTTTGCTTAGAGGACCCCTTTCAAGATTTCTTGCAGGGCTGGTTTCGTGTTTGCAAATTCCTTTAGTTTTTGTTTGTCCTGGAAGCTTTATTTCTCTCCTTCTATTTTCAATGACAGCCTAGCTGGATCTAATATTCTTGGCTGCATATTTTTCTCATTTAGTGCTCTGAATATATCCTGCCAGTCCTTTCTGGCCTGCCAGGTCTCTGTGGATAGGTCTGTTGCCAATCTAATGTTTCTACCATTGTAGGTTACATATCTCTTCTCCCGAGCTGCTTTCAGGATTTTCTCTTTGTCTCTGAGACTCGTAAGTTTTACTATTAGATGTCGGGGTGTTGACCTATTTCTATTGATTTTGAGGGGTGTTCTCTGTGCTTCCTGGATTTTGATGCCTGTTTCCTTCCCCAAATTAGGGAAGTTCTCTGATATAATTTGCTCCAATATACCTTCTGCCCCTCTCTCTCTTTCTTCTTCTTCTGGGATCCCAATTATTCTAATGTTGTTTTGTTTTATGGTATAGCTTATCTCTCAAATTCTGCCATGAGGTAGCGGTTCTTGAGTCCTGTTTTCAACTCCAAGATTCCTCACCAGTAGTCAATCCTTGCATTTACTTGATACTTCCCAGACAATGTTATTGGAACAAATGTAAGCAATCCAGTTTTTTTTTTTTTTTTCTCTTCCAAACTTCATGTCATTTCTTTCTTTCTTTCTTTCTTTCTTTCTTTCTTTCTTTCTTTCTTTCTTTCTTTCTTTCTTTCTTTCTTTTTTTCTTTTTTTTGGAATTTTTTTATTATTATTATGTTATGTTAATCACCATACATTACATCATTATTTTTTGATGTAGTGTTCCATGATTCATTGTTTGCATATAACACCCAGTGCTCCATGCAGAATGTGCCCTCTTTAATACCCATCACCAGGCTAACCCATCTCCCCACCCCCCTCCCCTCTAGAACCCTCAGTTTGTTACTCAGAGTTCATAGTCTCTCATCTGAGGGTTGCTGGAGTGGTGGGGGGTGGGAGGGATGGGGTGGCTGGGTGATAGCAATCCAGTTTTTACAGCTCTTCCTAAAATGATATTAAATTGTCGACTCCATCATGTAGCTTTCCAGTCATAAAGCTGTTTCCCTCCTATGTGCACAATAATTATGCTACTATTGCAGCTAACCTGAGCAGTTAGTAAGACACAATATAGATTTCAGAGACTGATAAGGAAGAAAAGGACATCTTACAGTTGTGTTAGTATGGTAATTTAATTGACAAAGCTAGTCTAATTGTGAAATTTGCCAGGCAAGTAAGACTTATTTTCTGGCAGTAATACAATCTGACTTAAAAAAAATTATCAAACATTTACATAATGCTTATCATGGCAGAGCAGTATTACAAAGTCTTTACCTAGGTTGGTCATATTACCTGGTTTAAACCATTGTCCTTGTACCCAGCCAGGTAAGAAATTTCTAGGATTTCCCAATTTTTAATGAAATATGTTATTAATAACTGCAAGATAATAATTTGGTGTGGCTTTAGTAAGATTCCATTTTCTATTCCACCTTTAGAGGTTGGTAATTATTAAGAAGTCTGGGCCCAAAGATTATACAGCCCATGCAGCTGCATAAAATGTGTTTGCCCAGTGCTCTGGAAAGCATATTTCATTTAGATCAAAAGATTGTTCTAAATTAATGTTCCTCATTTTGGAGTTGATGCTTTCCTGTGCATGTACAAAAAAGTATTAAAGCCACAGCTGCTAATATGTTGACTCCATTAGCTGAATAACTTCACACTTAAGTGATGCCAGTTTTGTATCCATTAATTCCAATAATTTTCCTTTTTCATTCAATTCACTGAATAAAATAATGCTTTTGTAGTTCATTCTCTTCAATGTTAAAACATTCTAAGTGCTATCACAAATTAAGTTAAAAGTTTGGCAATGAAATGGAATTGTTTTTGCAGCGATAGCAAAAATATAATTTTTAATGGAGCACAACCTTGTGGCAAAATCCTTATGCTTCCTAAAATCAGATGCTTATGGAATAGAAATGTGTTTGAATTCGTTGTGAGGCACAAGCAATTCAGACCTCCCTCCAAATAATTGAAATGTATTTACTGAGAGATCAGAAACCTTGGGTCTAAACATAGGAAGGAAGGAAGGAAGGAAGGGAGGGAGGGAGGGAGGGAAGGAGGGAGAGAGGAGGGAGAGGGGTAGGGAGGGAAGCAGGGAGGGAGGGAGAGAGGGAGGGAGGGAAGGAGGAAGGAAGGAAGGAAAAGAAAACCCTGCCTAGAATTGAGACAGGCTCATGGTAACCACATGATATTTGTTGAATGAGTGAATGTACGAGTGAACGAAAGAACTCCAAGCCCCCATTGCCTACATAAAACAAAATACTTTCCGTTTCTTTTTTTTAATTTTAATTCCAGTATAGTTAATATACAGTGTTACATTAGTTTCACGTTATAATGTAATGATTCAACAATTCTATATATTATTAGTGCTCATCATGATAAGTGTACTCTTAATCCCCTTCACCTATTTCACCCATTCCCCCACTCACCTCCCCTCTGGTTACCATCAGTTTGTTCTCTAGAGTTAAGAGTCCATTTTTCGGTTTGTCTCTTTTTCCCCCCTTTGTTTGTTTGTTTTGTTTCTTAAATTCCACATATAAGTGAGATCATATGGTGTTTGTCTTTCTCTGACTAATTTATTTCACTTAGCATTATACTCTCTAGCTCCATCCATGTCATTGCAAATGGCAAGATTTCATTCTCTTTGATGGCTGAATAATATTCCTTGTGTATATATACCACCTCTTCTTTATTCACTCATCAGTCAATGGACACTTGAGCTGCTTCTGTAATTTGGCTATTGTAAATAATGCTTCAGTAAACATAAGGGTGCATATATCCTTTTGAATTAGTGTTTTCATATTTTTGGGGTAAATACCCAGTAGTGGAATTACTGGATCATAAGGTAGTTCTATTTTTAACTTTTTGAGGAACCTCCATATTTTTTTCCACAGTGGCTGCACCAGTTTGTGTTCCTAACAATGGTGCAAGAGGGTTCCTTTTTCTCCACATCCTCACCAATACATGTTGTTTCTTGTGTTGTTGATTTTAGCCATTCTGACAGGTGTGAGGTGGTATCTCACTGTAGTTTTGATTTGTATTTCCATGATGATGAGTGATGTTGAGCATCTTTTCATGTATCTGTTGGTCATCTGTATGTCTCCTTTGAGAAATGTCTGCTCATGTTTTCTGCCCATTTTTAGTTGGATTATTCATTTTTATGTGTGTGTTGAGTTGTGCAAATTCTTTATATATTTTGCCTACTAACCCTTTATGGGATATGCCATTTGGAAGTATCTTCTCTCATGCTGTAAGTTGCATTTTAGTTTTGTTGATTGTTTCCTTTGCTGTGCAAAGCTTTTGATTTTGATGTAGTCCCAATAGTTTATTTTTGTTTTTGTTTTCCTTGCCTCAGGAGACATACCTAGAAAAATGTTGCTGTAGCTGATGTTAGAGAAGTACCTTCATGTGCTTTCTTCTAGGATTTTTATGGTCTCAGATCTCACGTTTAGGTCCTTAATCCATTTGGAGTTTACTTTTGTGAATGGTGTAAGAAAGTGGTCCAGTTTCTTTCTTTTACATGTAGCTGTCCAGTCTTCCCAACACCATTTGTTGAAGAGACTTTTTCCCATTGCATATTCTTGCTTCCTTTGTTGAAGATTAATTGACCATGTAATCATGGGTTTGTTTCTGGGATCTCTATTCTTTTCCATTGATCTATGTGTCTATTTTTGTGCCAGTACCATACTAAGCTACTTTCCATTTCTATGTTTTACATGAATCTTTCTTTGTTTTGCTCTCAATGGGCTCTCCCTCAGGAACAATGATTTCTGAAAGGTCTCCCTCTTTGGTTTCCATCTGTATTATTCCACTCTAGGCAAGGAACCATAATAAGATTCCAGGTGGGTGAGAGGCATGCCTTTCTTTTGGAAAGTGGGAGTGTGAAGGGGAGGTTGGGGGTGGAAGGAAGAACTGCAAACTGAAAGTTCAGTCTCAGAACAGGTTAGGAAAGACCAAATGTGGGAAGGGGAATGTGGAAACGGAGTCCCTTAAGCTCCCACAGCCACATAGCCAAGAGAGGATTTATGTTCCCCTGCATGAATGAGCACTCTGCTTTAATGACTGCACTTTGAAATGAAACAAAGTTGAACTTAGTGGGGACAGAGCAGTGTTACCCCAACAGGTTCCCTTAGGTGGCATTATCCTAATGTAGTAACTGTATCCCAAGGAATTTTCTTGATAATTTAAGGATTTTCCAAAGACTACTCTTCAGCATTTAGGTTTGGAAATTTAATTATCCATGATCTCACAAATCATCTGGTCCTAGAGTTTAATTTGGCATAACCAAATAAACAAACCTTGGTACTAATATGTGAACATTGTTCCTTAATTGATACTGAAAATGGTAACTATCAAATGTGACTTCTGTTCACCAATGGGCATATTGTCTGTCTTTACAGATGCCTAGTAAATAATGTCAATTATGAAAAAGATTGGTTGGTGACCACAAAATCATATCAGAGTAGTAGTGGTATGATCCTATTAGCCAACGTCATCAAACCATTATACACAAATACAACCCTCTTTAATAAAGATATTTGTATATCTGCCACACAAAATTGCTAGCATATTTGCTCTTGGCCACTTCTAGGACACACTCATCATACTTACTTCTCTGACTTCCCTTTTGTAGGTTTCTTGAGACCATATCTTTTACTAATGCATTGTTTACTAATATAGATTATATTGTAAATATATATGAACATTGCTAGTAAAAATTACAACCTAGATTCCCTAAATTGGACTTAAATATATATAAAAAATACCTGGGTAATTTTTAAAGATGTTTGATCTCATCCTTTATATTTGATTATACCTAATTTCATCCAGACAAACAGTTTACTTTTAGCCATGGTAACATTTACTGCCTTTTTTAGTTTCAAGTACAAGCTGTAACACCATCTAAATTAGATAGCCCTTAACTAGGGAGTATGTAGCATGAATGTAAGAACATAGTAAATTGCTTTAAACTTTGTGATGTCCTCAAGTGGATTGATTGGGCTGCCTTTTGTCTGTTCCCATGGAGGTTAGCACTAGAGACTTTCATGTGAAAATGTATGTGAGTGTGACTTTTGGGTTACTAAGGAAGCAGGGTTGGGAGCCTGAGAACCTGACCAACTAGATCCCATTTTTCAAGACATAGCAGGGAAATTTATAGATTGAGACTAAAGTCTAACTGAATATTCTTCCATGTCATTGATCTGTCTGTGGTCAGAATCTGTGTCCAATCTTTTTATTTGAAATATGTTAGAAATCATGAGCATTCGGTTTTTGTTTTTGTTATCAAAATATATTACTAGGGGCTGAATGTCTGTGTCTCTCCCTGAAAATTTCTATATGGAAATCCAAACCTCCAAGGTGACGGGATTGAGAGGGGTCCTTCAGGAGGTGATTAGGTGATAAGGGTGGGACCCTCATGAATGGGATTAGTGCCCTTATAAAAGAGATCCCACAAATTTCTAGTCTTCTCTGCCATGTGAGGCTACAAGAAGTCTGCAACCCCAGAAGAAAGACTTTGCAGAACCCAATCATGCTGGCACCTTGATTTTAGACTTCCAGCCTCCAAAACTCTGAGTAAAAATTTCAGCTGTTTATAAACCGCCCAACCTATGGTATTTTGTGATGGCTCTCCAGATGGACTAAGACACATATGCTTTATGGGACACTTTTATAGAAGTGAAAATTGCTTTATTTTTTTTAAAGATTTATTTATTTATTTTGAGAGAGAGAAAGAGAGCATGCAGAACCAGGGGGAGTGGCAGAGGCAGAGAATCTCAAGCAGACTCCCAGATGAGTGGGGAGCCAGATTCAGGGCTCAGTTTCACAACCCTGAGATCATGACCTGAGCCAAAATCAGGAATCTAATGCTTAAATGACGGTGCAACCCAGGAGCCCCCAGAGTTGTTTTACTTTTATAACAAAATATATTCAGCATCATACAAGCTAAATTAATGTGTTGGATAGCTCCAAATTTTCCCCTAGATGACATGGTTTTAGAAAGAAATCATCACACAATGAGGACCATATAAAACAGACTACAAACTACATAAAATAGATATCTTTGAAGTGATGGAAGTGTTCTAGATTGTGGTAATGATCTCACAAATATCCTAAAAATCATTGAATCACACACTTACAGCATGTGAATTTTATAGTTTGTGAATTATATCTTTGACAAATGGTTAAACATACACACACACTCATACACAAGAAATAGCAACAAAGTTTCAGAACTCAGGTAATCCTAAGAATGAGTACTAGTGGGTGATGCTAGTCTAGAGAATTCTTTTTAGTCATGAAGGGCAGGAGATACATAAGAGACACTCCATGCATTACTACTGAATATGAGTGCATGAGAGAAATAGATTACTAATAAGTTTAACTTAACCACAATCTAGATTTTAATAAATAATAAAAATCATTAATTTTTAATAGTTACATGTTCCCATATGAGAAAACTGAAAAGAAATGCATTAATTCACTGTAATTAGTTAATTTCAGAAATGCTAAGTGTACATCTGAAAATATAATGCAATATTTCCTAGGAAGATGGAGATTCTTCCTTTTCTTATTTTGCTTGGCTCCTTCCCCCTCCTCACACATACAGAGGCAGGTTTTCTATTTACATGTACAGAAAACAGTGAATATGCATGTCAGTATATTTGTACATGTTCCAGCCAAGCACTTAATATGTAGGATCTGAAAAATTAAAAAAAATACATAAATAACTGGATCCTAACAAACAACAAAGTAAAGCAAATCCACTTCTGTGACATTTCATACATCAGAAGGAAATTATTTCAAAAAATAAGTAATACTAGTTACAACTCAAAGGAATTAAAGCGAAGAATAGAATAGAATAAAAGCTCTTTGTTGATGTTTCTATCACCTACCCTTTAAATATTATGGAATATAAGCTGTGTATCTATATTAGTCACATATGGAATTGAGTGAGGGTGGGAAGGTGAGCAAGGAAGCCTTACAGGAATGGAGGTAAGGAGCTCAAGTTTGTTCCTGCTGAGAGACTGAAAGCAGAGATTGGTTTAAGTTACTGCAGAGGGGATTTAGATTACACATTAAAAAAGAACATTCTTTTATCAGGACTCTGAGCCACCTGACTGCATTGCCAAGAAAGCTAAAAAAATTGCATGGTTTATAGGAAAGCAGGGGCGTGGAATAAATGGTTTCTTAGACTCATGGTAACACTTGAAATTTTCAGAGTTGATATTTTCATATACGCATGCATGAATTCAACAAGGACTTTTTTTTTTTTTTCTTTTTTCACTTGCCATCCTTACTGTATGCTGATAGCTTTGACTGGTGCTAATTTGCCAGTCATTTCTGATTGTGTGGATTGCATTCTAAATGCAGTTAAGTGCAATTTATTTCTAGTAAACCACTCATTAGCATTAGCAAGATCAGCATTTACAACTTAATTACCTTTACTGGAGGCATAAACTACAGCTCTATTTGGGGTTTCAGTATTTTAAACCCACTGGAGGGGGAAAAAAAAAAATATATATATATATATATAATATATTTGTTTGACATGGTGCCAGATATCCTTTAAATATATATATGTATATTTGTTAAATAACAATTGAAATACCAAAAAGGTTTACCTATCATTTACTCATAATAATACTGCAATGATGTTTTATGAAGCAAAAATACACCTCCCTGGTGAATTAACTGTGATGTTGATGGCTGGCTTTCACCACCAGGATGCCAGATTATTGTCCCATAAAACAGTTCAACAGGATGGTTATTGGCAATATGTGGTGTCCTTGGAATCCATTTTAGCTTGAGTGTATAAAAGTAAGTTACAAGGGAAAGTGATTACGTACCAGAAAAAGAAATGTACAGAAATACTGCATTCACTGTGTCCTGAGGTGGAAATCACGTTCCTAAAATTTTAAGTGGATATTTGCAATCTTAAACTCCCCTGGTTTCACAGAGCCTTAGCAGATAATATTCTACCAGTAAATCTCAGTACCCCGTGCCACCTTGTCCATCCATTTTCTTTACCTCCAGCCACACAGGCTCAGGCTTTACTATTATATTCTATCATATTTAGTGGAGTTCCCTTGCCGATGGAACCTAACGGGCCACAGCCTGTTTCCCGTTCGGAGAACCCACACTGGTATTGCTATTCCCCTCCTCCACCTGCAGCAGCTCTGTCCCTCTCTCCCTCGGGTACATTTTTCTCCAGAGCACTCTCAGCAAGTCAGCGGAGTAAATCTGGCCCACAGTACTTGAGGGCTTACCATGGGACAGTCCTTGTGCTAGGTACTGTACCTAAATTGCCTTATTTAGTCCTCATTGCCACCCTGTGAGAGATACTCCCATGATCATCACCTTTACCTTTAGGAAAGCAGAAGTGGGGAGTAAGGAGCAAATTAACCTGCAGGAGATCCCACCTGTAGTAAACATCACAGGTGACAGTGCAGATTTCAGAAGCTTGCACATTAAGCACAAGGGGGCTCCCAGGTGGCTCATCTTTGGTTTCCCCAGAGTTTAGCCCAGTATTTGACAAACAGCTACCTGGAACTGCAGAAACTTGGTGGTTGCTGCTCGGATGGATGATCTATTGTCAGTGTTGATCTCGTTCTTCATTGAACAGCTTGTAGAACTAGACAAGGTTGTTGTCGGAGAGTGCACAGGTGTAAAATAAAGTCCCAGAATGCAAAATTCCCTCAGGACCATGCCTCACCCCCAAGAGCAGAGACAAGAAATCCCAGGCTTCAGAGGGCACTTGTCTTTACAGGAAACCAAACTGCCCTAAGTCTGTAAGTCTTTATAACTCATTCCTCATTCCCAAGTTTCCAGTGGCATCTTGCCCTTGTCAAATCTTTCATATGTTTCCCTTCATATTTGCTTAATTCATGTGTGTTTCTTTTATTTTTTTCACTGTTTAGGCATTTTAACTCTGTTTAACATCAATAACATACTAAGATGTTGTACATTATTTTACTACTTAACTTTTATCAAACTGATGCTATAAGTCAGTCACTGAGTTAAGTAGGAACTTTCTGTGCATTATCATGTTAATCACACCTTTTTTTCTATAAATCACCTGTTTGTATAATGACTTCGCAATCAGCAAGTTTGGATAATGAACATGATGAACAGAGGCTCACACCTGGCCCTCTGGTTTTTCATCAATAAGACCCTATTTCAGGATGAAGATGTGTCTTATAAGAACCCCACCCCTTGGTAGATGGATGAAAGATGGGCATAGATCTTCCTATGATCCCTTGCAATCAACGGTCAGAATTCCATTGGTCAAAATTCGTAAATCTCCAAGAACCCCGAAAAGTTCCATCATCTCTTTGCAGGTCATTACTGAAAAAATGTAAATAAAAAAGCCCTTTTGTTTTCATAATTTAGCCCATTCACTGTAAATCATCCAGGGTAAGATTTCAGAGCCATCAACTCATTGTGCACAATGAAGCACAAATAAAAGAGTTGTATTTAGGGAACTATTATTTAAAAAGGGCCAGTGGCAGCATCTTTATTGTAGAAAGATTCCCTATTACTCTAGTGCTGGACTCAGTGGAACTATGGATGAAATAAGTGGTGACAAAGCAATTCTACAATTGGGCCGATGTAAGCAAAAGTACTGCCACTAACAAATGGGCAAGGATTGCATATGTGGAAGTTCAAAATATACTCCAGATACCAATTTGTGGATGAGATGTTCTCAATGAAGTTGCCTAACCCGCCTAGCTTTGTGTACGTACTGTCTGCCCTTGAGTATCGCTGATCTCCTGGTGACAGTGAAGCCCCCTTCCCATCTCCAGGACCCTACTGCCCACTAGCTGTCAGTGCATGTCTTCTAAAATATCGCTTTTCACTGGAATATTTGCAATTTGATGTAAGGATTCAAAAGACCCCAGACTCTCAGTATATAAACCTTAACTCATGTTGAATTTTCTGACATCCTATAGGCTTAAAATTTCCCTGGAAATAGTTTCTCATTACATCCAAAAAACCCTCTCTTTTTGTTCTAATCCGAATCCTGAATTGAAGGAAATTCAAATTAATGAACTTAGTTTCTTGTAAAATTAACACCATGGGCCAAACATAGTCTAAGTACTTTACATTTAACCCACACAACTGACCTTTTTTTTTTTTTATAAAGATTTTATTTATTTATTTGACAGAGAGAGACACAGCGAGAGAGGGAACACAAGCAGGGGGAGTGGGAGAGGGAGAAGCAGGCTTCCCGCGAAGCAGGGAGCCCGACGCAGGGCTCGATCCCAGGACCCTGGGATCATGACCTGAGCCGAAGGCAGACGCTTAACCAACTGAGCCACCCAGGCGCCCCTGCACAACTGACCTTTTTGGTAGGTGATGTTTTATACCATTTGCAGTTGGTAAAACCTAGCACAGTTGCTCAAGGTCAATCACCTAGTACGGTGCTAGGCTGAGATTCATTTCTAGGCATTCTGACTTTGATTGATGGTTTCAGGGGTGGAAAAGACCTCCTTTGCTAAATTAAGGGGAGTTGTTCAAGAGGGGCCTGGAAGCCATGCTAGGCTGCAACTTCAAGCAAATTTCCTGAGGGTTATTTCAGCGTGGTCCCAACCCAGCCCATGTCAAGGGAGTTGGGCCTTTCATCCGCTATTGAAAAAACTGCAAATCATGTTCATCCATTAAGAAAAACACAAAAAAATGTCCTGAAGTTCTCTGTTTCCATCAGCATGGTATCAATGAGAGATTGCATTCACTTGCGTGGAAATAGAATGGTCCACAACTTTAAAAAAGAGTCATATTTCTGACTGAGGCTCTGTCAGTTAAGCGTCTGCCTTTGGCTCAGGTCATGATCTCAGGGTCCTGGGATCAAATCCCAAGTCTGGCTCCCTGCTCAGGTGTCTGGATGTTGGCTGTCTAGATGTGAGGCAGTGGCCGTCCAGAGTCCTCAGTGGCACTGAACACTGGCCCGTGTTCCTCTTGCCTTCTGCTCTGTGATCCTCTACGGGTTCCTTTGGTCTTCACGATCACCTCTTAGCTGTTCTGCCTCTGGCCCCTGCAAATACACCAGGCAGGAAAAAAAGGATGCTTTATGGAGAAAGGAACAATCAATATATTGGGAAACTAGGCCTTTCCCTCAAATATCCACCAGGGTATCATGTACTGGAACCTTGTCACCTGGCCACATCCAGCTAACAGGAGCAGTCAATTATAGTTTTCAGTTGTGCATGTTCTCCCCTGTTCTTCTCCCCCTAAAAAAATGGATATTGTGAAGGTATCATAGGTTTGGGTCCCCAGAAGGAAACCCTAAGACAAAATTTCTTGTGAAAGTAAATTATTAGGAAGATTTCCCAGGTAAAACCAGTAGGGATGTGAGGAAGTGGGTCAGAGAAGCAGTGACACCCAAATAAGGATATAATATTATACACTGTGCACAGAGAATAATTGGCTTAATCCTGGTGAGAACTCCTAACAATGTAGGTGATACTTCCCAGTTGTTCAAATCATTAGGAAGGCAAATGGAATGTGATGTCTCTGCATCTATAAAGCATTAGTAAAGCCTACGAGAGGGAGCACCCCCAGCTCCCCTGTGTCCAGGCAGGTGGGATCCAGCAGTTTGAGTTGAGTGTCCATCAAAGACTTGGTTTCTGGCTGCTTGGGGAGGAACACACCTGGAGCCAACAAGGGGACCCGTGCAGAGCACTGATTGTCCACTTCCTAAGGCCACCACCATTGTCTGTGGCCTGTGGGCCATATTCCCTCTCTCCAAAAGGCCATGTAAGCACTTAACATGAAGTTCAAGAAGTCAGTACCAAAAGGTCCCATGATGTCTTTACTATTATTTACTTTTATTATTATTATTTTTAGATTTTATTATTTTAATTTAAAACATGTACCTTATGTTTCCCATTAGAATGGGCTTCCTTGAAGGTTGGTAATTTTGTATAAATTTCAATGAGCTCTGTGACCATATACTTAATCTAGGTTGGTATAATTCTTGTTCTAGGTATTTAAATGTTTGAGTTGATTGAACAATAAATTCACCAATCCAAGTGGGTACATGCAAACCCTGTCTAACTGCTACATGATTTATATATTTATTTTTGTGTGTTTTTTAAAATCTTGAAATATGTCTACTTGTTTTATAATCAAGTGGTCTTTAGACTCACTTCTAGTATAATCACACTATAGGTGGCACTTCCAACAATATTGTTTCAATGTCAGATGCATGTCTTTTGTCAAAAATGATTTAAACTGTTCTCGGGGTGCCTGGGTGGCTCAGTCAGTTAAGTGTCTGCCTCCCCCTCAGGTCATGATCTCAGGGTCCTGGGATCGAGTTTCAAGTCCAGCTCCCTGCTCAGCAGGGAGTCTGCTTCTCCCTCTGCCCCTCCCCCCACTAAAAAAAATTGTTGTTCTCTCATGATGCCATACTAAATTCACCTAGGCTCTCCTCTGGTCTGTATATTTCAAGGGAAGCACATTGTGTCCTTATTGTAATATCTCTCTCTCTTGGTTTTTCCAACCAAAACTTCTAAATTGTCACTAAGACAAATTAGCATTCCAAATTATCTGTTTTAATTATAATGATTCTGACATTTGTGTGGCCATTACACATTCTAACTTTGCCTTTCCGACCCTTTTTGACCTCATATTAAATATGAAAAATCCAGTGTTGCTAGAGGCTTTTCAGGTCACCTAAATCAATCTCCCACTTTTCAAATAAGAAGTTAACACTAGAATGTGGCTTGACCAGTGTTATAGAACTGGGAAGTGACTTAGGTTCTGGGTTAATGCAAGTGTGCTTACCTCTATACAACTACACCTTGTATAACTGAATAGTCCAATCACTGTTTTCTCCAAAATCTCCTCAAAGTGTTTGATTTGGTTGGTCCTTTTTTTTTTTTTTTTAATATTTTATTTATTTATTTATTTGACAGAGAGAAAGTGAGAGCACAAGCCAGGAGACAGAGGGAGAAGCAGGTTCCTCGCTGAGCGGGGAGCCTGACATGGGACCCGGGGATCATGACCTGAGCCGAAGGCAGCCGCTTAACCAACTGAGCCACTCAGGCGCCCCTGGTTGGTCCTTTCTAATCTGAAACCGAAACCCTTCCATAGCTCATTATGTTGGTTTTTGCTTAAAACCAGCCCTAATATTTTTATCTTATAAAACCCTCTAGGCTGTCTCTCATTTCTTTTGACAGGGGAAGCCATGGATTGTGTTGCACAGAGTGGAACTTAGGTTCATGATGAAATTCTGATTGCAATCATATTAGAAGTGTTAAGATGAAGATTTAAGGGGGACGCGTGGCTGGCTCAGTTTGTAGAGCATGTGGCTCTTGATCTCAGGGTTGTAAGTTCGAGCCCCATGTTGGGTGTAGAGATTACTTAAAAAAGATAAAGATTTAAGGCAATTGCTGAAAAGTCACCTTAGCTCATAGGTGTTCCTCTTGCTGCCATAGACCTGCAAACTTGTGTGGGCCATGAGACACTTGTATCTCTGTGTTTAGAAATCAACAATTTTAGAATTCAGCCTCTCATGCTTTTTCTTTCTACATCTCATGGTCTTCTTACCTCCTCCTACTTGGAATGAGTCAGTACTGCTGTGTATATATTTATCTGCAGTAAGCTAGAAATTTGAAATTTAAGTGGAGTAATATGGCATTGGTATGGTGGGGATGTGTGGGTCCAAGTGGGGTGTACAATCCAATGGTAGAGGCTCCAACTGTTGGATAAATACATAACTTCTTGTTTTCTTGGCAATTTGAAGTTTTCACAGCTTACGGATTATGAAGGTTATCATCAAAAATGCAAAGAAGTCTTGAAAGTTAAAAAATAAATTTTCATAATCCCTTTGTCTATTTATTGATGTAAATAATGTAGTAGATGAGAAAGAATATGCTCTCCTCTATCAAAAAGATCTAGTTGAAAAGTTTACACCATCATTTTGTAGTTTTTTTTGATTACAAAAAATTGCATATGTTTGTGTGTCTGTCTGTCTATATATTTTGTTTCTGTCCCAATTTACCTAGCATTTAAATTTTTAAAATGATGGCTATTATGTGTTAAAAGACAATTTTGGATGAAATATGTAAAACAATGTGTGCATAATAATTTGTTATCAAATATTATCTTCTTTCTAAAATAATTTCTCTTCTTGATTTTATTAGTTTGTTTTTCTTTGTTGAAAAACAATTCACTGCTGTAAGCTTTGACTAGGGGCTGGGTATACAAAGATAAAACACTTTTCTCATTTATCTACTTCTCGCTATTTTGCCATAATTATATTTTTAATGCCTCATTCACACCAACAACTCCATATTTTTAAAATGATGTTTTGTGGGTCTAATCACTGTAAGAAGTAGTCCTGAAGTAGGACAGTCGAGCAGTACAAGCAGCTTCTCCGTGCTCTGTCTTAAGGAGCCAGAGCCGTAAGGGAAGACTGTTTTTCTGAAGGTGGGCCAGGGCCATCTCCCGGAACAGAGAACAGCACACCTCTCCTAATGGCTGTTTCTCGGGATAAGATGCTTCCAGGAGAAATAAGGTCTCTGAGAGGACACCATGAGTCAGTTTTAGGGCCAAGAATAAAAGTCTGGACTCTTTTCTCATTGTTTACTTTATAAAATTATATGACCTAGCCTCTCAAAAGGAAAAAAAAAAAAAAAGAGTATTCTAAAACAAGTCTGGTGAGAAGGTGGGAAAGCATGTTTTTCTTGTATCTGCCTAAAAACAAAGACTATATGCAAATTAGCATTTGGAACCAAGATAGAAAATAAAATTGTATTTAAAATTGTATTTAAATAAAATTGTATTTAAAATAAAATAAACTGGACGGTATAAGCTTTTTTTTTTTTTTTTTTAACAGCTTCAGGAAATGAAAACATTCTCATCAGCCTTCTTTTGAGAGTCAGATTCTTTGTTATTTCATTACGGACTGCATATGAGCTGTCAGAACATGCCAGGCTTGGTAAGCCTCAGCTTAACACTAAGCCTAGAGCTTTTAAAAATACAAACAAACAGGTTTTAGAATTCTAAAAACTTATGTCAGTGTTTAATAAGCCCATTCTGCTGCCTTTGAACAGAGTTGAAATTTGTGCAGCACTCACTTCTTCTGGGTAAATATAATAAAGATGAGTCAACAGAAAATGAAAAATTCTGCAACAACCCTTCACAGATTCTGCATGTGGCTTGAGGAGTTCAGCAGAAAGTAAATTATTAATATATTGATATAATTAATATTAAATAAATATTTATTAGTTCCATTTATATTGGTTTATTTAATAAACACTTTCAACCAGAGGATTTGAAACAAAATTAGTTTTATAGTTGACTCTTTACAGAAAATTAATTTAACTCTAACTCTTTATTATAATTATGATAAATAGAAATTTTATATGTAGATGGGTGTGTGTGTGTATGTGTGAGAGAAGATGGTCATTCTTTTGCTTTTACTACAGATGTTTTTATTCCAGGTGAAAAAAAGGTGAAAATTTGAGATTGAGGTTTTTGTAGAAAATAAAAAAAAAGTCTCATTATGAGATTCAAGCAGATAATTATTAATCTTTGGTTTTGACTCTACATGGTATGATGTTGTGCATATAAAGCTATTTGATTAATATTTGAAATGGAAGTAGAATAATTTAGTGATTTTTCTGTAAGTTTTTCCATGATAAGGAGATTTTTTCCTAGATTAGATCTTTAGATAGAATTTCTGTGGGATTCTGAAATTATTCATTGCCCATATTATCCTAGGTATGTGTTTGGCAATTGTGTTAGTGTGTTTTTAAGAACTTATTTCAAAAATATAACAGTCCAGAAATACATACAATTGAAATGTAAAACCTGAGGTAGTGGCCAGTTCTTTCTTATTCACAATATTGTCTCCATCCTGTGAGTCTGACACACAGTAAATATTCAGTAAATGAATTCTCTTCGAAATAGAGATGCAATTCAGGGTTAATCTCACCAAGTGAATGAAGAGCGTTGATGGTCAAGCAATAAAGCTATTTTCAGAAAGAGTCTGTGAAAAGGTCATCTAGATTAAAATACGATTCAGTGACATGTGAAACATATCTCTATTAGTGTAAAAAGAAATCTGTAAATGTTTCAGTTGTGTGAATGGAAAAGGAGAATTAATTGTGACATACCAAAGCAAAATTATATTTTCTTTCCTTTTTGTCACTTTTCAGTTAATTCAAATGTATGATGAATAATTGCTTAATAAATATTCCTTTATTGGGTCCCATGGAATGCCTGTTATATGTTCTTATACTGTGATTCAGAGTATTCCACAGGTCCTGCCCAAAGCCAGGTGTGAAATGCATGCAGCTAATTTAGAATTTTTGAGACACCCACTTGAAAGATCCTGGTATCACATGCCAAAGAACTAAAACATTACATTCTCAGTGTGCTAGACATAGGACAACTAGTATCCTCAGCCTCAGTTTTAACATGGAAGTGGAAGTGACCTCCAAAGAGGCTGGTAAAAGTGAAGCAAACAGAGGATGAGACATGATTGGAGGATGCCATTGCTAGAAGATAAAGCAGAGGAAGAGAAGCTGGGGAAAGAGACCAAGGTGGAATCTTCATAGGGCTGGGAAGACATTGTAGAGCTAAGAAGCCAAGTGACCCCACATCACTCCTACAGTCCAGCCTAGGGGGCGTTGCCAGGGAAAATAGAGGAATTTCAGTTAAAGCACAAATACTACTTCTGAGTGTTTATTTTTCTTAATATAACTAAGTAGGGTCTATATCATTTAGTTTATCATTTAAAATTTCACAAATCTGTGCTTGAACATGCTTTTATTCATAAATATTTTGATATCATAAACGTAATAAATGCTTATTAACAATGAAAACATATTAAAATATAGAAAAAAATTTATAGAAAAAGGAATTCCTAAGTTCTCTTCACCAAATAGCATCATAATAAACATGTTGGTGACTTTATTTCCATTTTATATAGTTTGTGTTGGTTTATTTTGGGTTAAGTACTGATGACTTAGTAAGGACAATTTTTCAGCCTGTTTTTTTGTCTTTTTTATTGTGATAAGAATACTTAACATAAGATCTACCCTCAAAATGAACATTCAATATTTATAAATGAATATTAAATAAATATTTAAATATTTAATGTTTAATAGTAAGAATGAACTGTAGGTGCTCTATAATGCAGTAGTGCTCTGGAACTTGCATAACTGAAACTTGATACCAGTTGAACAGCAGATCCCCATCCCCAGCCCCTGGCAACCACCATTCCACTCTGTTTGATGAATCTGACTGTCCTAGATAGCTCATGTAAGTGAAATCATGCAGCATCCATCTTCCTGTAACTGGCTATTTCACTCAGCATAATGTCCTCCCTGTCCATCCATGCTGTTGCAAATGATAGAGTTACCACCTTTTTAAGGCCGAATAATATTCCACTGTATGTAGCTTCTTATGTTCCTGTTTGCCATCTTGTGTCTTCTTTGGAGAAATGTCTATTCAAGTCCTTTGTCCATTTTTTAATTAGTCTGTTTGTTTTTTTGCTATTGAGTTGTAAGGGTTTTATATATACATCAAATATTAACCCCTTATCAGATATGTGGTTTGCCAATATTTTCTTTTTCCTATTCCACAGGTTGCTTTTTAATTTTGTTGATTGTTTCCTTTGATGTGCAGAACAATTCTAATAGTACAGTATATGTTAACTTAATTGAATTTAAATAAAGAGTAATAATAAATAAATACATACATACATAAATAAACAAAATCTGACATTCAAATTTAATTGAGTATCCTATGGAGAAAATAGGGGAGTAAATTGTATGTAAATTATTTTCTAACTCCTAAGGCAGTTTTTATAGGTAAATTTGCTCTTTGAGCTAGAAAATGTATTAGAGGCATGCAGTCTATTCTCAAAATCTTTCTCCAGGAGCAGGGAGAGCATCTTCTGTTCTCAGAGCTGCCTTCTTCTGAGTAGTATAGAATATCCTACTGAAGTCTATGTTTGTGTCTGAACTGTACATGAAGTTTTTTTTCCTGCAAAAGTAATTGAAACAGCACTCCTGACAGTGTGTTTTCTCAATTACAAATGACAAGATATTTGCTTATAGCACATTAAGTATGAAACCCTGTCTCTACTAGGGCTTCTATATTCATCATAGGGACCAATTCTCTGGATGGAAAATGCAGATACACGTTGAAAAGGTCAAGTGCAGGTAGGGAAGGTGGTGGATGCAGCTTTCACTTTTGAATTATTTTTTTCTTTTTCCCAAAGGCTAGACTATCAAGTTTTAGCAGATGACAATGGTTTTGAATATCTAAAAGTTTCTACTGTTTTGTTTTTGTTTTTGTTTTTGCTTTTTTTTAGTATACCAGATGGCTGTTCAGCAGTTATATAATAGCCACCAGTAAACACATAGAGAAGAATGGTCTCCATTGAATCATAGATGTGAACTTGTATATAGTATGATAGTGTGATTCCTTTACACATGGAGCAAACTTGAACTCAGGCTCAGCCATGTTTAGTTAAACCTTTGTCACTTCGCCAAACATTTGTGAATGAGGAATAACAGTGTTGTAGCCATGAAGATTATGGAGTTGTTGGTAAATACAGCATTATCACAGCAAAAACCTAATTCACATAACTCATACTAATATTGATGACTTAGGAGTGGAGGCAGTATACTTTAGCTAAAGAATTGTAGTTATCAATCCTGTTCTGGATATGCCCCATTAGAAAATGGGATTAAAGCAAAATTCTCAATTAGTAACTAATATTTCCAAACATTTAGTTTCAGAAATCATGTATGCAAATATGAGTTAGCATTAACTTGAGGATAGTTTTGGAAACCAATTTATAATACACCTTATTTTATACATTATATTTTTCCTGATTCACAGATCACAATAACATAATATCCATCAGCAATTTATATATGTGTATTCAATATATCTATATTTAATACATATATCTAAATGAATACACATAGATATTTTATTATACTATAATGTGGTATTCAGCACCTCACAGATATGAATTTTTTCATGTACATCTTGAAATGCACACTAAGGTTTAACAAAGATCTTTGCACAGAATAACAAACTTACATATCTATGTTTATATATATATATACATATATAAAAATTTAACTTAGCATATGTATATGTTATATGTTATATATATTTATAAGTACTTATATAACACATATGAATATATACTTAACATTAAACCAGAGAATATAATAATCTTTCCATTAGTGCTTTAAGGAACAGAAAAAAATTATTCCCAAGTCAACATTCCCAGTCTCCTTGATTTGCAAATTTTTTGTTTTATGTTTTGATAAAAATATATTGGACCAAACATATTTTTTCAATTGCAGTTTTGAAAATACTTTATTTATGAACAATAAAAACATACTTGGAAGGAATTTTGTTAGGTTTCTGACAATGTTGATTCATAGTTATCTTTTCAGTTTTTGAAGAAACCAAACTCTACCTTCAGATCAGATTTAGTAATAAAATGCTTCATGTTATTATTTATGAATAATCCAGTCCTTCTAATTCTATGGTAGGAAAACTGTCAAATCTTGGATTCCTGACAAATTAACAACAATTTATTTCTCTCTCTTTGTGTTAAAGATACATGAATGTGATTTTTATGAAAGTCAGTTATTTCTTGCAAACCCTTGCAGTGATTGTAAAGAAGTAGATCCAGTCAAGAACTTTCTTCCTTCAAGCTTTTTTTTTTTTTTTTAATAACAACTGACCAGGAAGCAATTATATTGGTTGACCTACATGTCTTCATGGTTAAAGCTCTGGGCTCTTCTTTCTCTTGCGTAGGTGTCCTTAGTGACAACATAATCCTCACCTATGTTCTGGTCAGACAGAGACACTTTACTTTGTCTTGTAATTCTGGCTGGCTGTAATATAAAAATCTAAGATATGCCCAACATATCATATGATGGAAATGATAAGGATAAAATTATGTTTAAACATTTCATGTAGTGACTCAAAATGACAAGTGCTAAAATTGTCCACGCATAATGTTCATATTACTAGGTGAGTAATTCTTTCACTTTTCATTCATTCATTCATTCATTCATTCATTCATTCAGTGGGTTAGTGAGTCAATCATACATTAACCTTAAAGTCAATGGGATACAGTGGAAAATGTGACTTTGAAATAAGACTGAGTTTGAAACCCACTTTTACAACTTCTTGGTTTTCTAACCTTAGGCACATATTTAACAGTTTTAGACCCCGGGGTTCTCTTCCCAATAGGGGAAATAATGCACATTTTATCATATTTAAAAAAAGCAAAATAAACCATCTAACAGGTATTTTATGTTGTGAGTAGTCTCTAATACATTTGATTGCTTTGCTCTAGTTTAGTAGGATATTGTATCTTCCCTGTTCTCTTTACTACCCGATACACGTTTGCTGAATTCTTTCTTTTCTTCAAAATAAAAAGAAAACACATGATAAAAATTATTAGATTTAATTCAATACAGAAAGCTCACTATCATCAAGGGGCACCAAGTTCAATCACCCAGAATACATGTGCATTAAAAATGAAATATTATTTTTTTCTCTATCCCTTTGTTCTCCAAGTATTCAAAGCCCTGCGGAGTGACAATACCAGATGGTGCATAAGTGGAAGGGAACCTCTTGCGTGGCACATGGAGGAAGACAAGGGTCTCTACTGTTCTTCAGTTCCATAGAGACATCAGGAAAAGATGCAGGCAGCCATACGTTCCTCATAATGTGAAGCAAACTGCATTTCCATGCCATGGTTTCAGTCTTACATTTTCCTCACCACCATCTGCTTTTTTTCTCATTCAAATTGTGGGTGGGTGAAAATTTCCTTTGTTTATAATTTTTTTAAGAAATGTAGTCATTGTAGAAGGAAATAAAACATTCATATACAAACATCCAGCTGTTTTCAAGATGACACTTCTGATAATACTCTTTTTTTTTAAATTAAATTAAATTTTATTATGTTATGTTAGTCACCATAAAGTACATCGTTAGTTTTTGATGTAGTGTTCCATGATTCATTGTTTTTGTATAACACCCAGGGCTCCATGCAATACGTGCCCTCCTTAATACCCATCACCGGGCTAATCCATCCCACCACCCCCCTCCCCTCTAAACCCTCAGTTTGTTTCTCGGAGTCAATAGTCTCTCATGGTTCATCTCGCCCTCTGAATTCCCCCACTTCATTTGTCCCCCCTTCTTTATCCATTCATCTGTTGAAAGGCATCTCAGCTCTTTCCACAGTTTGGCTATTACAGACATTGCTGCTATGAACATTGGGGTGCATATGGCCCTTCTTTTCATTACATCTGTGTCTTTGGGGTAAATACCCAGGAGTGCAATTGCTGGGTCATAGGGTAGTTCTATTTTTAATTTTTTGAGACACCTCCACACTGTTTTCCAAAGTGGCTGCACCAACTTGCATTCCCACCAACAGTATAAGAGAGTTCCCCTTTCTCTACAACCTCTCTACCATTTGTTGTTTCTTGCCTTGTCAATTTTTGCCATTCTAACTGGTATAAGATGGTATCTCAGTGTGGTTTTGATTTGAATTTCCCTGATAGCTAATGATGATGGACATTTTTTCATTTGTATGTTTTCTTTGGAGAAGTGTCTGTTTATGTCTTCTGCCCATTTTTTGACTTGATTATTTGTTTTTTGGGTGTTGAGTTTGAGAAGGTCTTTATAGATCTTGGGTATCAGCCCTTTGTTTGTAGTGTCATTTGCAAATATCTTCTCCCATTCTGTGGGTTGCCTCTTTGTTTTGTTGACTGTTTCCTTTGCTGTGCAGAAGCTTTTTATCTTGATGAAGTCCCAAAAGTTCATTTTTGCTTTTGTTTCACTTGCCTTTGGAGATGTATCTTGAAAGAAGTTGCTGTGGCCGATGTCAAAGAGGTTATTGCTTATGTTCTCCTCTACGATTTTGATGGATTCCTGTCTCACATTGAGATCTTTCATCCATTTTGAGTTTATCTTTCTATAGGGTGTTAGAGAATGGTCAAGTTTCATTCTTCTGTATATAGCTGTCTAATTTTCCCAGAACCATTTATTGAAGAGACTGTCTTTTTTCCATTGTATATTTTTTCCTGCTTTGTTGAAGATTATTTGACCATAGAGTTGAGGGTCCATATCTGGGTTCTCTAATCTGTTCCATTGGTCTATATGTCTGTTTTTGTGCCAGCACCATGCTGTCTTGGTGATCACGGCTTTGTAATAGAGCTTGAAATCAGGCAGCGTGATACGCCCAGCTTTGTTTTTCTTTTTAAACATTTCCTTGGTGATTCGTGGTCTTTTCTGATTCCATACAAATTTTAGGATTGTTTGTTCTAGCACTTTGAAAAATGTCATTGGAATTTTGATCAGGATGGCGTTGAAGGTAGAGATTGCTCTGAGTAGCATAGACATTTTAACAATGTTTATTCTTCTGATCCATGAGCATGGAATGTTTTTTCATCTTTTTGTGTCTTCTTCAATTTCTTTCATGAGTGTTCTGGTGTTCCTAGAGTATAGATCCTTTACCTCTTTGGTTAGGTTTATTCCGAGGTATCTTATGGTTTTTGGTGCTATTGTAAATGGAATCGATTCTCTAATTTCTCTTTCTACATTGCATAGTATATGAGAATATAATGTATAAGAAAGCAACTGATTTCTGCACATTGATTTTGTATCCTGCCACATTACTGAACTGCTGTATGAGTTCTAGTAATTTGGGGATGGAGTCGTTTGGATTTTCCACATTAAGTATTATGTCATCTGCAAAGAGAGAGAGTTTGACTTCTTTTTCAATTTGAATATATTTTATTTCTTTTTGTTGTCTGATTGCTGTTGCTAGGACTTCTAGTACTATGTTGAACAACAGTGGCGAGAGTGGCCATCCTTGTTGTGTTCCTGATCTTAAGGGAAAGGCACTCAGCTTTTCCCCATTGAAGATGATATTCACTGTGGGTTTTTCACAGATGGATTTTATGAACTTGAGGAATGTTCCCTCTATCCCTATCCCTGTTCCCAGACTATCCCTATAGTCTGAAGAGTTTTAATCAGGAAAGGATGCTGTATTTTGTCAAATGCTTTTTCTGCATCAATTGAGAGGACCATATGGTTCTTCTCTCTCCTCTTATTGATGTGTTCTATCACATTGATTGATTTGCGAGTGTTGAACCACCCTTGTATCCCCGGGATAAATCCCATTTGGTCATGGTGGATGATCCTTTTAATGTATTGTTGAATCCTATTAGCTAGGATTTTGTTGAGAATTTTGGAATCCATATTCATCAGGGATATTGGTCTGAAATTCTCCTTTTTGATGGGGTCTTTGCCTGGATTGGGGATTAAGGTAATGCTGGCCTCATAGAATGAGTCTGGAACCTTTCCTTCTGTTTCTATTGTTTGAAACAGCTTCAGGAGAATAGGTATTATTTCTTCTTTGAATGTTTGGTACAATTCCCCAGGGAATTCATTAGGCCCTGGACTCTTGTTTTTTGGGAGGTTTTCGATCACTGCTTCAATCTCATTATTTGTTATTGGCCTATTCAGGTTGTCAATTTCTTCCTGTTTCAGTCTTGTCAGTTTATAGGCTTCCAGGAGCCTTCTTCCATTTCTTCCAGGTTGCTCAATTTATTGGCATATAGTTGTTGATAATAATTTCTAATAATTGTTTCTATTTCCTTGGTGTTAGTCATGATCTCTCCCCTTTTATTCATAATTTTATTTATTTGGGTCCTTTCTCTCTCCTTTTGGATAAGTCTGGCCAGTGGTTTATAGATCTTATTAATTCTTTCAAAGAACCAGCTTCTAGTTTCATTGGTCTGATCTACTGTTTCTGGTTTCTAAATCATTGATCTCTGCTCTAATCTTAATTATTTTTCTTTTAATGTGTAGCTTAGGCATCATTTATTGCTTTTCTAAACGTTTTGGGAGAAAGTCATAGGGTGGGAAAAACTCAAAGCTGCCATGTTATTTCTTCCCACAAAACAACAAAACAAATAAAGATTATTTGATAGATACATATACACACATATACCCATATACATATGCCTATACATATATATTTGTTCAAATGTTATTTGAATTTATAGCCCATTTAAATAATAGATTGTTCATTCTTGAGCATCAAACTATGCTCGTAATGAGCACAGGCTATCTCTTTGTTGTGAAGTTTTTTTGTTTGCATCAATGATACATTGCCACATTGGTTCTCATAAATCTCACCTTAAAATTATAGAGAAGGGATGCATTTAGGGGAAATATATCTATGGGATTCATATAAAGCATGAGAAAAGTGTTTTGTAGATGGCCTTGTTGAAAGATTTTTACTTTATGTATATGAAAAGGAACAGAGAAAACTTTTTTGGCTTCTACCTTCTCAATGCTTATGTTCTTGTGTTAATGGCATATAATTAAATACATGCACACATATACATGTGAAATATATGCTTCTGTGGAAATATGTAGAGAAAAGTTCATAAATTATAAATGCATGTCTTATGAATTTTCATGAAAGGAACACACCCATATGACCGACACCCAGATTGTAAGATAAATTACCAGAACATTACCTTGCAAATACCAGTTGCATCTCCTCTCTGCCATGACCCCATCCACCTTCCAAAGGGTAACCAGGCAATTGATTTCTAACCTCATCCATTTGTTTTGTTATATCTTTCTTTTTTGTTCTGGCTTCTTCTATGAACAGTGTATTTGTGAAAGCCATTACACTTTTGCATGGATAATCCCCGATTATTTACTGCCAGTATAATGATGATGAACATTCAATTTGGTTATAGTTCATGGTTATTTTGAACGACATTATCAACATTTCTTTTGGGCATTTATGAGTGGAATGGCCGTCATCTGATCAAATATTCAGAATGAGGACATACTGTCTAAAATTTCCCTGCATAGTTTTACCAGTTTACACCTCCACTGACATTCTCTGACTCTGCTGGTTGCTCCACATCCTGACCAAGATTTGTTTCCAATTTCTTTTCTTAAATGTCACAGTTCTGGTGAGTTTGTAGTGATATCTAATTTGGATTTTAATTTAATTTCCCAGATGATTAATGATTTGAAGCACTTTTTCATGTCTTCATGATCATTGGGATGTTGTGTGTATACCTACACACATGGATGTGTACATGTCATATCTGCATAAGTTTCTAGGAGATTAACTTTTTCTATTATTGTTATTGTTTTACAAGAGTAATGTATATATTTCAAATACTACTCTTTTCCCTTATGTGTATTAGACATATTTTCTCTTTTTAGTGGCCTTTTCATTCTTTCAATAGTGTCCTCTGTTCTGTGACTGAAACCCACCTGGTATTAATGAATTATTTGTTATATGTGGTTGAAATGTTTTGCTAATATTTGTTCATGCTTTTCATACTGATGTTCATCAGCAACTTGGCCTATAGTTTTCATTTCTACAATGTAATTGTTAGATTTCAGCAGCAGGATTGGTTCATTCTCATAAAGTAGTTTGAAAAATAATTACTCTTCTATTTTCCAGAAAAGTTTGTGTAAAAGGGGTATTATGTCTTCCTTAAATAGTTTGAAGAATTTACCAGTGAAGTCACAAGGCCTGTAGAAGTTAAAGTGCTTTGTCCATTTCAAAGATTATTGGGATACTTAGTTCTTATATTTGTTACTATGTCTGTTTTCTTTGTTTTGTTTTGTTTTTTCCTCTAGGAATATGTCTACAACTAAATTTGAAAATCTTGTAACATAAATATAATTGATAACCTCATCTTGTTTTATATTTATTTATTTATTTATTTATTTATTTATTTATTTTTAAGATTTTACTTATTTATTTGACAGAGAGAGAGCATGAGCATGCAGAGGGAGAAGGAGAAGCAGTTTCCCCGCTGAGCAGGGAGTCTGATGTGGGACTCGATCCCAGGACCCTGGGATCATGACCTGAGCTGAAGGCAGATGCTTAACCGACTGAGCCACCCAGGTGCCCCTCTCCTCTTATTTAAATGTCTATAAGATACACTATATTAACAGAATTTTGATGAGTTTTCTTATTTTTTATTGATCATTATAGACTTTATTACTTATTTTTAAGAAATTATCTTTTACTGTTACCTTTCTTTTTTACATTTGTTTTCTGTTTAATAAATTTATTCTTATATATGTTATTTACCTCCTTCTACTGTTTTTGAATTTAAGTTACTATTTTTCCCAAATTCCTGGGAAAAAACTTTAGTGGTCTAAAATACTTTCAAGACTAAATCTATTCTTTCACAAAATTTTAGCTACATTCCACCAGTAAATTTAGGCCAAATCCTAATAATCATTTTAGTTAAAATGCTCTCCATATATATTTTGAGTTATTTGTTAACCACTGTGTTATTTAGCGGTTTGTGTCTTAATTTCTAAATGATGATTTACTAATTACATTTTTATTACTGATTTCTAGTTTATTTGCACTGTGGTCAAATAGCATGCTGTTTTCATCCAATATTGGAAATTTTCTGGGACTTGATTTATTCCCCAAGATATGGTTCATTTTGGAAAATGATTCATTTCATATCAAAACAAGTTATACTTATGTCGAGTGCAGTGGTATCTTTAAGTTAATCAAGTCATGTGTATTTTTCAATTGTCAAAATTCTTGCTCCACTTATTTTTCCCCTATTTTTTCTTTCTATTACAAAGAAAAAGATGTGAACTCCTTCCCATCTCATTGTGACTTTCTGTATTTTTCTTTTTAGTTTGTCTTATTTTGCTTTATGTAATACTATATCACAGTTGCACACAAATATGGAAATATTATGTCTAGTGTATTACTTTTGTATTATTATAAAATGTCCCTGTTTATTTCTGTTAATACTTTGTGTTTTACAGTCTAATTTGCATAACATTATTATAGCCAGACCAGCTTTATTTTCATTAGAGATTACAATGATTTTATTTTATTTTCAACATTTCTGTCTCTCTATATTTAAGATGTGTCATTTTAAAAAAGCATAAAGTGGAGCATGTTTTTTAAATTAAATCATTATTAAAGGCTTTATCATATAGTATATTGAGTTAATTTACTTTTAATGTAATTATTGATATATTTGGGTTTAAATACATCATCAAATGGATAAAGTAGGTATGGTATATAAATACAATGGAATACTACTCAGCCATCAAAAATAATGAAATCTTGCCATTTGCAACAATGTGGATAGAACTAGAGTGTATTATGCTAAGCAAAACAAGTCAGTCAGAGAAAGGCAAATGCTTCTTGATTTCACTCACATGTGGAATTTAAGGAGCAAAACATGAATATAGGGGAAAGGGGAAAAAAAGAAATGGAGGCAAACCGTAAGAGACTATTAACTATAGAGAACAAACTGATGGTTGCTGAAGGGAGGAGAATGGGTATGGGCTAGATCGGGGATGGGCATTTAGGAGGGCACTTGTTGTGATGAGTACTGGGTGTTGTATGTAAGTGATGAATCACTAAATTCTAGTTCTGAAACTAATATTACCCTATATGTTAACTAACTGGAGTTTAAATATAAACTTGAAATAACAACAAAAAATAAAAATAAATAAAAACAAATACGTCATCAAAATTTTGTTTTGTATATGTTCTACCCATATTTTTTGCATTATTGATTCCTTCTGCATTTGTCAATTATTTTCTCTCTTTCTTATGTATCACATTTTTATGATTCTTTTTGTCATTGTCCTTGACAGTAATCATTGACTTATTATATCCAGCATAAGTTAGTACTTTTTCACACCTTGATCACTAGAATTAGTTTACCGAGCTCTAGAAAGGATCTAATTATAAAATATAGGCTTTTCTATGATTCACCTTCAGACAATCATATTTCCCATAAATCTCAACAGTAATATTTCATGTATTTTTGTGGAATGAAGTTCATAAAAGAAAGACATGCAAACACAAAGCAGAAAAACATAAATAAAACAGCATGTTGTGATCTTAATTTCAGTGTATTTAAGCACTATATCAAGCCAGATGATTAAATATAAACCCCTATTAAGAATAATCAGGAGGTAGTGGGAGGAGAAAGATGGCAGAGGAGTAGGAGACCTGGATTTCGTCTGGTCCCAGGAATTCAGCTGGATAGGGATCAAACCATTCTGAACACCTATGAACTCAACAGGAGGTCAAAGAAAAGAATAGCAGCAACTCTCTGCACAGAAAAGTGGCCACTTTCTGGAAGATAGGATGTGCGGAGAAGTGAATCTGAGGCGATATTCGGGAGGATAGACGGCGGGGGAAGGGGCCTCCGACGGCTGCTTCTGGCAAGTGATAGAGCCCCGGAGCACAAAATTGGAACTTTTAGAAGTCGGGTCCGCTGAGAGACATCACTCCAGTGGTTAAGCAGGGGGTGGAACCCTCATGGGACAGTGTGGTGTCAGGACCCTCGGGGTCCCAGAAAGACCAGGGGTGCCTGAGTGTGGCAGAGCTCCCAGGTATCAGAGCGGGGAAACTTGCTGCAGAGACGGATCTGAGGTGCAGGCTCTCAGCTCGGGGTTGCCATAAACTGTGATCCACAGCACAGTCGGGCCACTGCTCCCCCAGCAGGAATCCAACAAGCGGCAGATCCGGGGAGACTCACCTTCCTCCCCCGGGAGGAGTGGCAAGGGAGTGCACCACAGGGATCTGTTGGGTTTGGAGACTCCACACGGGGTCAGGTGCCAGAGATAGAAATGCTCGGTCACAGGCCGGGTGAGCATGGAGTGCCGCCTGAGACCAGGGAGATGGGAGTGATTGACTGCTTTTCTCTGGGGGTGCACTGAGGAGTGGGGCCCTGAGTTCTTGGCTCCTCTGGGGCGGATAATGGGAGGCCACCATTTTCACTCTCGTCCTCCAAAGTCCTGAAGCCGAACGGAAAGCTTGCAGGGAACAAAAGCTCCCGAGAGCAAACCCGAGCAGATTATTTAGCCTGGCCCCAGGCAAGGGCGGGGCAATTCCGCCTCTGGCAAAGACATTTGAGAACCACGGCAACAGGTCCCTTCCCCAGAAGATCAGCAAGAACAGCCAACCAAGACCAAGTTTACCGATCAATGAGAATGGCAGAACTCCAGCATTAGGAGAATACAGCACATAGAATTCATGGCTTTTTTCCCATGATTCTTTAGTCTTTCAAAGTTAATTTTTTTAATTTTCTTTTTTCTTTTTCTATTTTTTTTAATTTTTCTTTTTCCCTTTTTCAACCAACATCTTATCAATCCTCCTTTAAAAAAAAATTATTTTTCATTTGTAGAGTCATATTCTATCCCTTCATAGTAGTTACCCTTACTTTTGGTATATATATATATATATATATATATATATATATATATATATATATATATAAGTTGTTCTCTCTTTAAAATTTTGGGATACAGTTTCTTCTAACAGACCAAAATATACCCTAAATCTCTAGTGTATGGCTTTGTTCTAGTCTCCTGCCTGATCACATTCTCTCCATTTTATTTTTTATAAATCATCTTTCTTTTTTCAACCAACTTCTTACCTTACCAATTCCTTTTATAAAATCTTTTATAATTTTCATCTTTACAGTCATATTCCATCCCTTCCTCATATTTACCCTTATTTTTATAAATATATAAGTTTTTCTCTCTTTAAAATTTTGTGAGGCACTTTCTTCTAACAGACCAAAATGTGCCCAAAATCTAGTGTGTGGCACTGATCTATGCACCAGCCTGATCATATTTGATCGTATTCTGTTTTTTTGTTTGTTTGTTTGTTTTGTTTTGTTTCGTTTTGTTTTATCTTTTTCTTTTTCTTTTGTTTCCTTTTTTCTTTCTTTCCCTTTCTTTTCCCCCAGATTCAGCTCTCTTCTGATTTGTTTAGTGTATATTGTTCTGGGGTCATTGTTACCCTGTTAGTATTTTGTTCTCACAGTCATCTATTCTCCTCTGGACAAAATGACAAGACGGAAAAAATCACCTCAACAAAAAGAACAAGAGGCAGTATGACTGCCAGGGACCTAATCAATATGGACATTAGTAAGATGTCGGAACTAGAGTTCAGAATGATGACTTTAAAGATATTAGCGGGGCTTGAAAAAAGCATGGAAGATATTAGAGAAGCCCTTTCTGGAGAAATAAAAGAACTAAAATCTAACCATGTCGAAATCAAAAAGGCTACTAATAAGGTGCAATCAAAAATGGAGGCTCTAATTGCTAGGATAAATGAGGCAGAAGAGAGAATTAGTGATACAGAAGACCAAATGATGGAAAATAAAGAAGGTGAGAAAAAAGAGAGAAACAACTACTGGATCATGAGGGCAGAATTTGAGAGATAAACAATACCATAAAACAAAACAACATTAGAATAATTGGGATCCCAGAGGAAGAAGAAAGAGAGAGAGGGGCAGAAGGTCTATTGGAGCAAATTAGAGAACTTGCCTAATTTGGGGAAGGAAACAGGCATCAAAATCCAGGAGGCACAGAGAACACCCCTCAAAATCAATAAAAATAGGTCAATACCCCGACATCTAATAGTAAAACTTACGAGTCTCAGAGACAAAGACAAAATCCTGAAAGCAGCTCGGGAGAAGAGATTTGTAACCTACAATGGTAAAAACATTAGACTGCCAACAGACTTATCCATAGAGACATGGCAGGCCAGAAAGGACTGGCATGATATATTCAGAGCACTGAATGAGAAAAATATGCAGCCAAGAATACAATATCCAGCTAGGATGTAACTGAAAATAGGAGAGATAAAAAGCTTCCAGGAAAAACAAAAACTAAAGGAATTTGCAAACACAAAAGCAGCCCTACAAGATATCTTGAAAGGGGTCCTCTAAGCAAAGAGAGAGCCTAAAAGCAACATAGGCCATAAAGGAACACAGACAATATACAGTAACAGTCACCTTACAGGCAATACAATAGCACTAAATTCATATCTTTCAACAGTTACCCTGAATGTAAATGGGCTAAATACCCCAATCAAAAGACACAGGCTATCTGATTGTATAAAAAAAAAAAAAAAAAAAAAAACAAGACCCATTGATATGCTGTCTGCAAGAGACTCATTTTAGACCCAAAGAGACCCCTAGATTGAAAGTGAGGGGGTGGGAAACAATTTACCATGCTTATGGACACCAAAAGAAAGCTGGGGTGGCAATCCTTATATCAGACAAATTAGATTTTAAACCAAAGACTATAATAAGAGATGAGGACGGACACTATATCTTACTTAAAGGGTCTATCCAATGAGAAGATCTTACAATTGTAAATATCTATGCCCCTAACATGAGAGCAGCCAATTATATAAGGCAATTAAGCAAAAGCAAAGAAACACATCAACAACAATACAATAATAGTGGGGGACTTTAACACCCCCCTCACTGAAATGGACAGATCATCTAAGCAAAAGATCAACAAGGAACTAAAGACTTTAAATGACACACTGGACCAGATAGACTTCACAGATATATTCAGCACATTCCATCCCAAAGCAATGGAATACACATTCTTCTCTAGTGCCCATGGTACATTTCCAGAATAGATCACATCCTGGGTCACAAATCAGGTCTCAACCAGTACCAAAAGATTGGGATCATTCCTTGCATGTTTTCAGACCACAATGCTTTGAAACTAGAACTCAATCACAAGAGTAAAGGCAGAAAGAACTCAAGTACATGGAGGCTAAAGAGCATCCTACTAAAGAATGAATGGCAACCAGGAAATTAAAGAAGAATTAAAAAAATTCATCAAAACCAATGAAAATGAAAACACAACTGTTCGAAATCTTTGGGATGCAGTAAAGACAGTCCTAAGGGGAAAGTATATAGCAATACAAGCCTTTCTCAAGAAACAAGAAAGGTCTCAAATACACAACCTAACCCTACACCTAAAGGAGCTGGAGAAAGAAGAGCAAATAAAGCCTAAACCCAACAGGAGAAGTGAAATAATAAAGATCAGAGCAGAAATCAATGAAATAGAAACCAAATGAACAGTAGAACAGATCAATGAAACTAGGAGCTGGTTCTTTGAAAGAATTAACAAGATTGATAAACCCCTGGCCAGACTTATCAAGAAGAAAAGAGAAATGGCCCAAATAAATAAAATCATGAATGAAAGAAGAGAGATCACAACCAACACCAAAGAAATGCAAACAATTATAAGAACATATTATGAGCAACTATATGCCAGCAAATTAGGTAACTGGAAGAAATGGATGCATTCCTAGAGATGTATCAACTACCAAAACTGAACCAGGAAGAAATAGACAACCTGACAGACGTATGACCACTAAGGAAATTGAAGCAGTCATCAAAAATCTCCCAACACACAAAAGCCCAGGGCCAGATGGCTTCCCAGGGGAATTCTACCAAACATTTAAAGAAGAATGAATACCTATTCTTCTGAAACTGTTCCAAAAAATAGAAATGGAAGGAAAACTTCCAAACTCATTTTATGAGGCCACCATTACCTTGATCCCCAAAGCAGACAAAGACCCCATCAAAAAGGAGAATTACAGACCAACATCCTTGATGAAAATGGATGCAAAAATTCTCACCAAAATACTAGCCAATAGGATCCAACAGTACATTAAAAGGATTATTCACCATGACCAAGTGGGTTTTATCCCTGGGCTGTAAGGTTGGTTCAACATACGCAAATCAATCAATGTGACACAATACATTAATAAAAGAAAGAAACATATGATCCTCTCAATAGATGCAGAAAAAGCATTTGACAAAGTACAGCATCCTTTCTTGATCAAAACTCTTCAGAGTATAGGGATAGAGGGTACATACCTCAATATCATAAAGCCCTCTATGAAAAACCCACAGCGAATATCATTCTCAATGGGGAAAAACTGAGAACTTTCCCCCTAAGGTCAGGAACACAGCAGGGATGTCCAGTATCACCACTGCTATTTAACATAGTATTAGAAGTCCTAGCCACAGCAATCAGACAACAAGAAGAAGTAAAAGACATCCAAATCAGTAAAAAAGAAGTCAAACTCTCACTGTTTGCAGATGATATGATACTTTATGTGGAAAACCCAAAAGACTCCACCCCAAAACTGCTAGAACTCATACAGGAATTCAGTAAAGTGACAGGATATAAAATCAATGCACAGAAATCAGTGGCATTCCTATACACCAACAACAAGACAGAAGAAAGAGAAATTAAAGAGTCTATCCCATTTACAATTGCACCCAAAACCATAAGATACCTAGGAATAAATCTAACCAAAGGGCGCCTGGGTGGTTCAGTTGGTTGAGCGACTGCCTTCGGCTCGGGTCATGATCCTGGAGTCCCTGGATCGAGTCCCGCATCGGGCTCCCTGCTCAGCGGGGAGCCTGCTTCTCCCTCTGACCCTCCCCCCCGTGTGCTCTCTCTCTCATTCTGTCTCAAATAAATAAATAAAATCTTTGAAAAAAAAAAAAAAATCTAACCAAAGAGACAAAGTATCTGTACTCAGAAAACTATAAAATACTCATGAAAGAATTTGAGGGAGACACAAAGAAATGGAAAAATGTTCCATGCTCATGGATTGGAAGTACAAATATTGTGAAGATGGCAATGCTACCTAGAGCAATCTACACATTCAATGCAATCCCCATCAAAATACCATCCACTTTTTTTCAAAGAAATGGAAGAAATAATCCTAAAATTTGTATGGAATGAGAAAAGACCCCGAATAGCCAGAGGAATGTTGAAAAAGAAAAGCAAAGCTGGTGGCATCACAATTCCGGACTTCCAGCTCTACTACAAAGCTGTCATCATCAAGACAGTACGGTACTGGCACAAAAACAGACACATAGATCAATGGAATGGAATAGAGAGCCCTGAAATGGACCCTCAACTCTATGGTCAACTAATCTTTGACAAAGCAGGAAAGAATGTCCAATGGCAAAAAGACAGTCTCTTCAACAAATGGTGTTGGGAAAATTGGACAGCCACATGCAGAAGAATAAAACTGGACCATTTCCTTACACCACACACAAAAATAGGCTCAAAATGGTTGAAAGACCTAAATGTGAGAGAGAAGTCCACCAAAATCCTAAAGGAGAACACAGGCAGCAACCTCTTCAACCACAGCCGCAGCAACTTCTTCCTAGAAACATCGCCAAAGGCAAGGGAAGCAAGGGCAAAAATGAACTATTGGACCTCATCAGTTTAAAAAGCTTTTGCACAAAAAAGAAACAGTCAACAAAACCAAAAGACAACCGACAGAATGGGAGAAGATATTTGCAAATGACATATCATATAAAGGGCTTGTATCCAAAATCTGTAAAGAACTTATCAAACTCAACATCCAAAGAACAAGTGATCCAATCAAGAAATGGGCAGAAGACATGAACAGACATTTTTCCAAAGAAGACATCCAAATGGCCAACAGACACATGAAAAAGTGCTCAGCATCACTCGACATCAGGGAAATCCAAATCAAAACCTCAATGAGCTATTACCTCACACCAGTCAGAATGGCTAAAATTAACAAGTCAGGAAACGACAGATGTTGGCAGGGATGAGGAGAAAGGGGAACCCTCCTACACTGTTGGTGGGAATGCAAGATGGTGCAGCCACTCTGGAAAACAGCATGGAGGTTCCTCAGAAAGTTGAAAATAGAGCTACCATACGACCCAGCAATTGCACTACTGGGTATTTACCCTAAAGATACAAATATAGGGATCTGAAGGAGTACGTGCACCACGATGTTTATAGCAGCAATGTCCACAATAGCCAAAGTATGGAAAGAGCCAACAGATGAATGGATGAAGAAGATGTGGTATATATATATATATATATATATATATATATATATAGAATGGAATATTATGCAGCCATCAAATGGAATGAAATTTTGCCATTTGCAACGACGTGGCTGGAACTGGAGGGTATTATGCTGAGTGAAATAAGTCAATCAGAGAAAGACATGTATCATATGACCTCACTGATATGAGGAATTCTTAATCTCAGGATACCAACTGAGGGTTGCTGGGGTGGTGGGGTGTGGGATGGATGGGGTGGCTGGGTGATAGACATTGGTGAGGGTATGTGCTATGGTGAACATTGTGAATTGTGTAAGACTGTTGAATCACAGACCTGTGCCTCTGAAACAAATAATACATTGTATGTTTAAAAAAAAAAAAAGAAGAAAGCAGGAAGGGAAAAATGAAGGGGGGAAATCGGAGGGGAGATGATTGGACTATGAGACTATGCACTCTGAGAGACTATGGACTCTGAGAAACAAACTGAGGGTTCTAGAGGGGAGGGGGGTGGGGGGTGGGTTAGCCTGGTGATGGGTATTAAAGAGGTCAGGTACTGAATGGAGCACCGGGTGTTATACGCAAACAATGAATCATGGAACGCTACATCAAAAGCTGATGATATGATGTATGGTGATTAAGATAACATAATAAAATTAAGTTAAGAAAAATAATAATCAGAAGGACATAGTTGATCTCTAAAGACATTTAATGCTAAACTGTTCCTAATTCTTTTCAGACTTTTGAAAAGGTATATGTTTTATGTGACTGTTTTTCTGCTACGTAGATCTAAAATACGTTTAAGAAATCCTTTTTTAATTTCCTTTATAAATTTTGTTTTAAGATCAAGTCTGAATTCTTTTCAGGTTTCATCCTTTAACACAAAATCCCCAGCATCACACTTTTCTTCTGGTCTTTTTTCCTTTACTATGATTCCCATTGCACAAAATGGATGTTGTGTCTGCCATTATTTCCCTTAGGCTGCTGTTGGATTTATAAACATTCTGATAATTGTGTTCAGTAATCATTTGCAATGCCTGATCAGTTGTATTGATTTTCTCCTTGTGTACAGATTCCCCATCAGCAGTGCATTTGTGAATCCCAGTTTAATGTGCTCTTACTGCTTATCACTGATTTCAAAAGCATCATGGTCAGTACTGAATTTATCTTTTTTTTTTTCAATTTCATCAAGCTGGTTGGTATTTTTGTATAAAAATATTTAGAAATTATGAATTTTTTAGGAAGGAAAATAAATGAGCATTTAGATATAGGGTATATGGTTTTCAGTGAGGCTTCAAGTGAGTTCCTACCTAAGAGTAATTAACCTATTTTGATGAAATTTAGGGAAGCTGGAGAGAGACTAACCCTTACAGAAACGTTTTAAAGGAACATACTATGGACCATATGTGTATTTATTTATTAACATAAGAATCTATTGGACAATTATAAGTATCCAAAGAAGAACAGCAGAATGTCTTAGCCAATGTGGGTCTTATTTCTCTGGGCAGGCAAGCAAACAATGAATGTAATATGACAAAGTTCTCTAATTATGCATGAATGAATTGAAGAATTGAAGAGGTCTTTACTACATGGCTGCTCATGGATGACATAAGATATGAGATATCATAATTATTGGTTTTAAGTTGAATATTTAAATGACTACAATCTCATTTCATCTCAATCCTGGTAGTATTTTTTAAACAACAATATTTCAATACATAGTGTTTTTGATTGGATCAAGGGCAAAACTTTTAAGAACTTTTATGACTCCGATCTTGCATGGAGTTTTATCTCTTAGTTTGTCATTGTTTCCCCAAAAGTGCTCTATACATCAGTCACATACTGTCTCTGCATCCTGTAGATTCACTGAAATCTTTGCATGGAGCACTGGGTGTTATGCACAAACAATGAATCATGGAACACTATATCTAAAACTAATGATGTAATGTATGGGGATTAACATAACAATAAAAAATTAAAAAAAAAAAAGAACATACAGGGGCACCTGGGTGGCTCAGTCGTTGAGCGTCTGCCTTCAGCTCGGGTCATGGTCCCAGGGTCCTGGGATCGAGCCCCGCATCGGGCTCCCTGCTCATTGGGAAGCCTGCTTCTCCCTCTCCCACTCCCCCTGATTAAAAAAAAAAAAAAAAAAAGAACATACAAGTCAATAACAGATAAAATCTGATTTAAAAATGAAAAAAAAAATGAAATCTTTGTAATATTGTGGTTTTCTTGAATCATTCTATTTCTTGGATATTTCTCACATCTCTTTAGATACGTGTTGGGCTTTCTTTAACGCCCTAATCCAGCCAGCAGCTAACCCAGCGGACCAGAGTGTCACTGTGTAGATTCAATTCTAGATTTATAAGCAGAACCACAAAATGCAGTCCAACACAATCAAATACTTAAATGTGGTTTTATATTATCTGAAACCTGTGTTATATTAAAAAAGTATGTCTCCTCAGTACATGTAAGCTCATGATGGACGGAGAGCCATTTTTTGCGCTCATGCATTATTACTACAAGAACCAAGATCTTAAGAAAACCGCTAAGTATTTTTAAGTGATGGCTGTCTAAGGAATTCAAAATCCCTGCAACTTTGGGAGTTAGGAACTATGAAGGGTCTGATTGTTCACCATTCTTACGAAGTAAGAACTTAGTCTGCCTGAATTCCATGGGTCTGGGAAGAAGACAGGAGACTTCTGAGTCAGAAGCAAGGGACTATTAGTCCCAGAAGAACAGTGGACACATGGTGTCTATTCACAGACTTCTGGGTTCCTTATGGTCCAGTCTTTTTTTTTCTCTCCCACTGTGTCCAGTATCAGAGCTCCCCACTATGTCTCAGCACTGCTGTCCACATCTGTCTTCTCAAAATTAAAAATAAAATCCAGGTCTTCATTATTTGTGGCCCCAAATATCACACAAGCCTCTCTAGCTGATCTCTCTGAATTAAGTCCTTCTTCTTTAATTCTATATATGCCTGGCAATAAACTTTCTAGAGCACTGAAGTTATAATGAAGCTTCCTTATTTAAGTAAAAAAAAAAAAAGAAAGAAAGAAAGAAAGAAAAAGGCAAAACAAACTTTCGTTTCCCATTAAAGAAAACCCAAACTCCTATAGTGCCTTTTAAGGTGTCCTGTAGATGGGTTCAATGAATTTTTCTAGTTTCAATCAGGAATTGCTTCGCTTTACTACCTGTATACCTTTACTATTCATTGGTTTTTGCCCCAATTTGCTATTTTCTGTTATAGTTGCTACCAGTATTTGGTAAATATTCAGGATGCCTAGTGTTTCCATCATGTTTTCATCAGAAAAATGTCATAATTTTGTTTGGATCAAAATTCAAATTTGGTCATGGATTTAAAATTATTAAGGTGTGAATTTTCTTTTAGTGCTTTCTTATTTTTGAAGGTAATACTACCTTATTTTTTTTTGTAACAGACTCTGTATTTAAGCAATAGTCTATCCATGTTTCTCCTTTCTTTGAATTGTCTGTTTTATCATATTTAACAATAAGAAAATATTTAAGATTTTTATACATTAAGTTCAATAAATACTTGCTACTAAACAATATTTTTTCAGTTGAAAATACACTGATTTTAGTATCTATAGTATAGTATTCTACTATTTATAGTAGAAAACACTTTTATCAGTTAACTCCAAAGTATTATTTATGCCACGTATTTTTATCTTCCTTTATAAATTCATTCTGATACAGTTATATCCCAATCCTGATATATTTATTGAAATTTTATGGAGATCTGAGGACTCTCCATGGTGTATTTTTAACGTTTTGTGAGATCCAGTTAATGATGAGTGGTGTGGGCAATGTCTGTTGAATGAAAATCTTCTTGAATGTTAACACTACACAATGGCATTCTCTAGAATACAACAAGGCTATATGATTCTTTGGGGGCTATAATGATTTAGAAGAGCCACTTACTATAATTCCCTAATGTGTTATATCCAAGCTACTGAAAATGGTGAAGAACTGACATTTGTCTGCAAGACCTTGCCATAATGAACATATTCCAAAAGCCTCAGGTGAAGAATGTGGGACAGAAAGAGTCTGCTTATGGCTGTCTATATAATTTAATACAGCCACATGAATGAGTAGCAAAATTAGCATTTATGAAAGCTTTATTAGTTATGGAATTCTTAAAATATTGTACAAATATAATAACATTTCAAATGGTGGTAAAATATGTTTTATTTTAATATATTAGAAAAATGCTTCTCAGATATATATGTTGAAAAAAATGCCATGCATGCAATTAAATAACATGCCATTAGTTAATCTAGCTGCTTATAATTACAGCTATTTCTCCCAAAAGAAAAATATGTCAGCACTTTATTTTCACTACAAATGAATACAATAAAGTGAAAGTTAAATCAATATGTATTCTTTGTAAACAGTAAAATGAAGATCATTTTGTAATATCTTAAATGTGAGTTTTTTAAGACAACTAGTAACAGTTAAATCTAAATATATTTTTGAATAGAGGATTTTTGGTGTGAAAGTAAACATAATAATCTATACAGAAAAAAATTAATCTGTGCAGTTCTCCGTATTTCCTCAACCCATATTGCCATAAAATTAGAAATCGGTTTTGTTAAAACTTAAGCAATTTTCAGAATATTTTAAAGTATTAGTATCTGCAGTCCTAATCTCTGAATCTATACTTTGGAATTACATTGGTGCGCTGACCCAATCAGCCTAGAGCCTGAAATGTATTTGATCTGATGTAAAATGATGGAGGTTTTCTGTGTGAGGTGGGAAATTGGCTCCAATGTTCTCATCTCACGTATAAGTTAAAGAGAATTGGAAAGAGCTTTAATATAATTCAAATTGGTTACATAAGTGATGTGTATTTTCTTTTTCTTGACTTTTTATAAAAGTCACATTTAAATTCACCTTACTCCTACTCTCTCATCAGGCTAAATGATACTTGAGCTCGAGATCTTCACATCACCAGGAAGTATGTGGAGGGTTCAAGGATTTCAGGGCTGATGGAGGAAAACTTCATGACCACTAGGTGGCAGTAGCTCATGCGAGCTGTATTGACGCAGCTTTGACAGGTTTGCAGGGAGGGGGGTGTCTCTCACAGCCGGTGGTGCCTGTCCTGTGGCTACTCTCGGAGAACAACATCCAAAAAAGAAGGAGGGTAGGGGAGCTCCTGGGGAAGAGGGGTATTGGAGATGTCCTTCAGCATCATGCCAGAGCTCAGGGTCACAGGTCTGAAGGACAACAGTGGCTTGCGGTCTGCATAACCACAGAACCTAGTAGGTGCGCAGGAAGTTTTGCAAAGTATACAGAATAGACAGTTCTAAGTGGCTAAATATCTGCTTCCCTGGGCTATGTTTCACACAGTTGGGCAGGTAAAAATTTAAGTTTGGTGTGATCAGGATTTTGAGCTAAAGGGTTTTTGCCTGTTGTGCAGAAGCAGGTATAATGTAGGGACCAGTATGCAGAGACCATCTCTGGCGCGTTTACGCAAGACTGCCTGGCTCAAAGCATGGCACGGGGGGCAGGTAGGTGTCTGCTGGAAATACACGGTCAGGTCATTTTGCACAATGAAATAATTGTGTATGCCTGTAATGACAAGCCAACTTTATTTCATTTATGGAAGGTAAGACAAACCAAGATTAAATCTCGTCAGATTGATCTTCATAAAGGCTCCCTTAGAGCAGGATTATGCACTGGAAACAAGCATCTCTTCCTATCACTCCTTCAGAAATCACATGTATTTATTTCTGTTTGTTCAGTAGTATTGAAATTTCTTTATATAAGGGATTTGTATTTCCTCTCTATTTTATCAAAAGAGATTATAGATGTACCAGAATATCCATTTTACTTTTATACTTGTTTCAAATGCATTAGTTCAGTTGACCCTTAACAGCCATAAAGAAACATTGCATTGAATGCTGCCTAGTGTGGTGTCTTTAGCACCAAGGATGGCTTCCTGTCTGGGAGGGTAATTACTGAAGCAATTGGCAAGGAAAGGAGTCAGAATATGAACGACAGTGTTGAGACTGAATGCTATAGCAAGTATTTGGTAAAATTGCAGTCCCAGTAAATTCCAAGGCCCTCTCCTTATCACCTAAGTTTTTGGCTTTGGGATAGAAATCAGAAAACAAAAAGTGTAGGACATTGTGGTAAGCGGACTGCTTTTGGATGCTTTCAGCCAGGAACTAAAAGAAAATTAAGGTTAGACAAATATTACCAAGTTTGTAGACTTTAGGCAGAGGAAATTTTTTAATAGAGCTGTATTCTATTTCATCTTTGCTTTCGATGTAAGATATTAAGTGTGCAGCAATTTAGGGGCTGCCAGGCTTAGAAAAATCAACTACTTCTGTACGTCAAACAACGGGGAGACCTATGTCAATCCGATTCCTCCCCAGCCTTGGGCTGTGAATCTAAATGAGAAGATGGGAGTGAGCCCAGCAGCACAGAGGTCTATTTCGTTCTCTCCTCCACATCTGTCCTCACGCTTTCTCTGCCCGGCTCTGTGCCCTGCAACTGTCACCCCCACGGATGGCATCACCACCATCACCTTGCCCTCTGGCCTCCACGTAACCAGTGTGAAGAAACAGGAGAATGCAGGGCAAGAGAAGAGAGAGGCAGGGGTGTTTCCTCTCCATCCCTGTCCACATCTTCCTAAGTCTCTTAGAACCTCTTCTGTTGACTTGCTGAGTTTGCCAACAGTTTCCAACTGCAGCCCTAGCACCAGGCATCCTCCTGGATCGCCAGAGGACATGTGCCATCACGTTGAGGGCAAATAGAACATGCCGGTCACATAGGCCTGTGTGGAAAGATAGCAGGCAGAAATACTGCCACCAAACACATCGTGGTCCCTTGTCCCTTCTGTCCCTGCCTTCCTGACTTTTAAAAATTATTTTAGGGGTACCTGGCTGGCTCAGTGGGTGGAGCATGTGACTTTTGATCTCAGGGCTGTGATTTCCAGCCCCACATTGGGTGTGAAGATTACTTAAAAAAATAAAATCTCTAAAAACAGTTATTTTACTGTCTTTTTAGATATCTATTTTATCTATTAACTTTCTAACTAGAACTCTGTATATTTTTGGTAGTCACTCTACGGATAATGATATGGATTCTTAATTTTCAGAGTCTACTGAGAGTTACTATTTCACTGCTACACATAAAGTAGGAGGATTTTCAACACTAAAGGTTTGTGTCCTCCCTGTTGTGGCCAAGCTATATTAGTTACACATGGCACATCTATATACATTATAATCTCCATAATGCAGTGTCAGAATGTCTGCTTAAATCATGGTGTATACGCTAAAGAACTTAAGAGAAAAAATGATCTGATGTATTTGCCTTTATATTTATATACCCAGTTCTCGTCCCTTCTGGTGCATCCAACATTCTTTCCCTTCAGTCAGAAGAACAGCCTTTAGAGCTTCTTACATCAAAGGGTTGCTGGAAGTAAATTCTCTGTTTCTCAGTTTTCATTTACTGAATGTGCTTTATTTTGCCTTCATTCTGGAATGATATTTTTCTATGTAAATAGAATTCTGTGTTGGCAGCTTTTATTTTGTATTTCTTTCAGGACTTTAAAGTTAATGTTCTATTGTTTCTGATGAGAAATCAGCACTCATTCAAATAGTTCCCCTCTATGTAACATGTTGTTTGTTTCCAGCAAGAGCCATGATTTTCATTTCATGCTTGGTTTTCAGCATTCTGACTATGAGATGCCTGAGTCAGGTTTTCTATTTATCCTACTTGCAGTTTAGTTATTGTCTTGAACCTTACAATTTATGTCACTCCCCAAATTTGGGTGATAGTTAGACATTATTTCTTCCATACTGTTGCCACTTCTTCATTCTTCTCTCCTTCTGGGGCCCTAATAGTCATTTTAGACCTTTGGATATTGTCACAGATGTCCTTGAGACTCTGTTACGTTTTAAAATCATTTTTCTTTATGTTCTTCAAAGGATTTTTTTTTTGTTAAGCTATTTTCAAATATGTCCCATTTGCTATTAAGCACATACAGCATAATTTTTTAATTTAATTTAATTTAATTTAATTTTAAAGATTTTATTTATTTATTTGAGAGAGAGAGAGAGAGCATGCACAGGGGAGGGGCAAAGGGAGAGAGAGAGAAACCCAAGCAGACTCCACGCATGTGACTTTGGTAATAATAACTACTGAAAAATCCTTTTCTGCTTATTCCAATAACTGAGCTATCTTGGGGTTGTTCTGAAAATGGATCAGATTTTCCCATTATTTCCTGTCTTGTGTAATTTTGGATTATATTCTTCATATTGTGAGTGATACATTGTAAAGACTTTTAATTATATCGTGTGTTTCTTGGGAGTACTGGTATTTTATTGTAGCTTGTGGTTAACTTGATACTTGATTACACTCAGATAGCAAATTCTGGATCTTCTGTGCTGCATGGCAGCTGAAATTTCCATTAAGTTACCTTACCTTTAGCAGAGCACTCATGTAGGTCTGTTTATTAGTATATTAGTTATCCCTTGCTGTATAACACATAATCTCAGTTTGGCAGCTAGAAACAACAGACAGTAACTCACATGATTTGCAGGGTAGGAATCTGAGAGTAACTTAGCTGTGTGATTGGATCGGAGTCTCTTGTGAGGCCGCCCGCTGGGTCTGTGCTAATCTGAGACTTGACGGGCTCGGACAGACCTCTAGCCTTAACCTCATATCCTTTGTGGTGTCTTTCCATCCAGTTCCTCATAATGCAGCTCGCTTCCCCGAAGCTAGTGATCCAAATGAGAGAGAAAACCTGACAGAAGCTTTGCTTGTTTTTTTGGTTTTTGTATCCATCTCAGAAATGATATACCACCATGTCTGCCATATGCTATTGACCACCAGACTAATCTTGATCCAGTCTGGGAGGGGAGCACAAAAGGATGTGAATAGCAGGTGTTTGTGATCAACAGGGGCCATCTTGGAGGCTGGTCACCACCTCTTGTCTGTCCTCTCTCTTCTAACATTTCCTGTGCGTCCCCCAAGAAGACTTGTTCCTTCTCATGACCCTCAAAAGTCTCATCCTATTTACAATACCAAGTCAGATTCTGTAAGATTTTCATCTAAATCAGATCTGGATCAGGACATCCCTTGGGTGTGGTTCCTTAAGTCCAGATTCCAGAGTACTGGGTTTCTCAGACTTCCCCCTCTTCACAGACCAAACAATGATGATGCAGCCACTGTGCAATTACTGCTGGTGTTCCTGTTCGGAGAGTGGGAAGGGAATGGAATTTCACACAGATCTTGGTTTCAAATTCTCACTTTTACATTTACTTTTTCTTTGACTTGGGGAAACTTTGATTACCATAGTTAATCCTGTTAGCTACCCTGTGAAGCAGATATTAATACCTCCATCTGATTTGGGAGAAAAAGGGTTCATACAGTTAATTGTATGAAGCAGATCTGTTTATTCATCATTTTCCATTCCTGTCTTCCTCTGTTGTTTTCCACCCTGTCCTGTGCCCCCAATTCAGGGGATGGGTCGGGTGCACATACTGCTTCATTTGGGCTCCTTTGACTTCAGACTTTCTGTTGACTTCAGCCCATGGGAAATAATAGCAGGAGCACAGAGGCTTAGTAAAAGGAGAGTTTGGGGCATTCTTTTCCCCTCTCTTTCCAAAAGTATTACCTTCATTCTGAATACTGTCCTTCCAGAATTCCACATGACCTTTGTCTCCAGTACACCTGTTCAGTCTACTTGACCCTGTGACAGAGGGTAGTGATGTCTTCCTCCTGCTACTGGTCCCCGAGAACAATACATCATGATTCCCTGCACTCTGCCCACCTCTGAAAATGGCCTCTTGATTACATTTTCTTTAAAATCCTAATTTAGGATTTGTTCTGGTTCTTAAAAGGATCCTGAATGATAAGCTTTTCCTTTTATTTTCCATTAAACAATATCCTGGTATAGCATTTATAATATTTATTATAAATATATTATGTTTTATATATATTTATGTTATATATAAAATATATGCATTATATATAATAAAATATATTGTATTATATATGAAAAATATATGCAATATATATTATACTAAGTATATATGGTATATAATAAACATATATATATATAACTTATATATATGTGCATACAGGTACAAAACTGTGTGTGTATATATGTATACATGCATGTGTATATGTTTGTATATATACACTCACACATCTACATATTTATTTATTTATTTATTTATTTTTAAAGATTTTTATTTATTTATTTGAGAGAGAGAGAGAATGAGAAAGAGAGAGCAGAAGAAGGGGGAGGGTCAGAGGGAGAAGCAGACTCCCTGCTGAGCAGGGAGCCTGATGCCGGACTCGATCCCAGGACTCCAGGATCATGACCTGAGCCGAAGGCAGTCGCTTAACCAACTGAGCCACCCAGGTGCCCCAACATCTACATATTTAAAGAGGAAGGCTTTCGGGGTGCCTGGGTGGCTCTGTCGTTGAGCGTCTGCCTTCGGCTCAGGTCGTGATTCCAGGGTCCTGGGATAGAGCCCCACATTGGGCCCCCTGCTCAGTGGGAAGCCTGCTTCTCCCTCTGCCACTCCCCCTGCTTGTGTTTCCTCTCTCGCTGTGTCTCTCTCTGTCAAATAAATAAATAAATAATCTTAAAAAAAAAAAAAAAAAAAAAAAAAAACCTTAATAAAGAGGAAGACTTTCAAGAGAAGATAATTAAACATATGGAACTATCTTAGTGAAAAAGCATTTCAAGCCTCCAGAGACAAGGATGGGCAGCTTCAGAGCAGGCTGTAATAGAAGCTGTTTCATTAGCAACTGAGCACAGCCCCTAATATATCGCTAATCATTTCTTCATATTTTGTTTTTTGTTTTTTGTTTTTTTCTGATGTTAAAATGATCTTCAAGATACAAGAGTAGTAGGTACCAAGCCCATCCTGGCATAGAGGAATATTTATAAAGGCCCAACAATATAAAGGTGAGAGAACTATCACAACTGCCTCAAGTGAGACAATGAGCACTTGTCTGCTCTGATAAGAAAAAGAAAGACTTCCCTTTTAAGGACGAAGCCTGCTTCTACCGTTCCCCTGTGATGCTCAGAGTTCTAGAATGGCTCGGATGAACCTGATGCTACAAACAGCCATTTACATACTATTTTTTCCTCTAGCAGCTGGTAGGTGGAATTTTGATGAGCTAGCTCAGGTAGGCTGTTCAGAAGACCGAAACACATCCCTTGATCTGCGGGAGTGACAGGTGCAGCCGACTTCTGCTGTGCTTATTACTGGCTGCCTAAAGTAAGTGATAAATAAAGGAGAGCAGGATGGGAGGTTTTTCATTATAAGCTGGTCTTTCAGTCATGAGGGGTGTTTCTCACACTCATTGTCCTATTTCTTAATCGGTTCCAATTATGATTCAGACAGTGTTGACTGGAGCAATTCCTTAATCTCCTTGAGCCTCATTTTATTCTCTATAACCTGATAGGTTGAGAAGCGTGACAAATAAAAGACAATTCATAAAAGGAAAATTCCACCTTCCTTGCTTCATGCACACTCTTTGAAGTAATAATTCCCATCTCTCAGGGTTAATATTAGGACTAAATGAGATGACAAATATAATATGGCTAGATATGTAGTAGATACTCAACATATGTTAGTATACATTTTTGCAATTTAATGAATGTGTAAAGCCATAATATACTGAGCCCTAGGCTAGAAGCTGGAGAGAAAAACTGACGGAGATTAGATGATAGATAGATAGATAGATAGATAGATAGATAGATAGATAGATAGATAGATGATAGACTGGAGGATATGCACATATATAATGAACATATGAGCACACTTCTTTAAATTTATGTATATAAGAATGTTAAATAGGAGTTTTCCTGTTTTTATCGTGTTGAGTCTAAGACCCCAAACTAAAAACAATAAGAACTTAAAACACTCGTTTTCTAAGGAAAAAACATTCAAGCTACCAAACCATCTCCTAGAGGAAGAGCTGAGAGGTGGCAGAAGTTGGTCACCATTCCTATCTCTTCCCCAATATATACAGAAATGAAAATGGAGAAGAGAGGGACAGCTGTGTGACCTTGTATTTTACTCCCTGTCCTTTGTAAAAGACATACTCACCATATAAACTTAAGAGACCAAAAAGTCTCCTCAGTTGGGACTGGGCATGCAGGCAAGGGGTCGCTGGAGTCTCTTCTTAGGCAGCTCATCATACAGATGATATTCACATTCCCAACATGGTGCTGCTTCCATGGTAACAAGGACTAGAGAGCTTTTGAGAGAGCTAGGCATAATCTCCTGAGGAATTGGGAGGGTATGTGCACAAGAGATGGGTGCCCACTTCGATCCAGAGATGTCAGAAGACATGAGGTTGCGGATAATGTCTAAAAAGGGTCTTGGTAAAATAATGAGATACCCCTGAATATCTATAGAATGGCCCAAATCAGGAACACTGACAGCACCAAATGCTGGTGAGGATGTGGAGCAACAGGAACTCTCACTCACTGATGGTGGGAATGCAAAATGGTGCAGGCACTTTGGAAGACAGTTGGGTAGTTTCTTACAAAATAAAAAAAAAATACTCTTACCCTATGATACAGTAATTGTACTCCTTGGTATTTACCTAAAAGAAATGAAAATTTATGTCCACACAAAAACCTGTATGTGGATGTTTATAACAGCTTTATTCATAATTCCCCAAAGTTGGAAACCACAAAGATGTCCTTCAGTAAATGAATGGATAGAGAAGCTTTGCTACATCCAGACAATGACATATTATTCAGCACTAAAAAGTAATGAGCTGCCAAGCCATGAAGAGACACAGAGGAACCTTAAATGCATATACTCAGTTAAAGAAGACAATATGAGAAGGCTACATTCTGTATGATTCCAACTATATGACATTCTGGAAAAGTCAAAATTGTGGAAGTAAATAGATCACTGGTTGCCAGAGGTTGTGGATGGTTGAGGGTGTGAGGGTGGGGCAGAGCACAGTGCGTTTTTAGGGCAGTAAAACTATTCTGTGTGACACCATAATGATGGACACATGTTGTTATCCATATGTCTAAATCCATAGAATATAAAACACCAAGAGTGGGGTGCCTGGGTGGCTCAATCAGTTAAGTGTCTGTCTTTAGCTCAGGTCATGATCCCAGGATCCTGGGATCAAGGCCCACATTGGGCTCCCTGCTCAGTGGGGAGCCTGCTTCTCCCTCTCCCCACTGCTTGTGCTCTCTCTCCCTATCTCTCTTTCTTCAAATAAATAAATAAAATACTAAAAAAATAAAAAAAATGGTAAAACCCCAAGCGTGAACCCTAATGTAATCTATGAACTGTGGGCGTAAATGATGTATCAATGTATACTCATTATTGTAACAAATGCATCACTCCAGAGGGGACATTGACAATGGAACAAGCTATGCATATGGGGGAGCAGGGAATATATGGGAAATCTCTATGCTACCTCCTTAATTTTGCCATTAACTTAAATTGCTCTAAAATAATAGTCTTTTTTTTCTTTTTCTTTTTATTATGTTATGTTAATCACCATACATTACATCGTTAGTTTTTGATGTAGTGTTCCATGATTCATTGTTTGCGTATAACACCCAGTGCTCCATTCAGTACATGCCCTCTTTAATACCCATCACCAGGCTAGCCCATCCTGCCACCTTAGTCTTTTAAAACAAACAAACAAACAAAAAAAGGTCTTGGTATAGTAAGTGTGGGATAAGGATTAGGACAGCCACAATCTCTGTTCTGCTGGGCTCCACATGGAATGGAAGAAGACAATTGTCAAAGGCTCCAGTTGAAGCATGGAGGTGTAAGAAGAGGCAGATACTATAGGTCTCTCCAGGAATTCCTGGGACAAGTGGGATCACATAGAATTTGGGATACATGTGGCTGGAATATTTATTGCTGAAGGAATCAACAGCAGATGAGGCTATCTCTGAGGGGTTCCTCCATGACTGACCCTAACAAGGCATGGGTGAAGCTGAGTATCACCCCAACGTAACTACATATACCTTCTAGCTGCTCACACCACCTTGGACCTGTTAATTTCTGAGTTTGTGTAACAGAGCTCTAAATTATTTTTAAACAACACCTCCTTTAAAGTCTTCCAATGGGTATGTAAATTTTCTAGTACTTAGTAAGCACTACAAATACATTCTACGTGAGTCCAGAGCTATGTAGTTACACTGCCAAATCTTATTTGCTCTGAAATTAGCAAGTTGCATTGTTTCACTGGATTCACAAAACTCTAGGAATTATTAGAGAAGCAAAATAATTTACCCAAGTCAAAGAGTTAGCAAAAATAGAGCCAGGATCTGAACCCACATATAATTCTCAACCATTATCCAAAACTGGTCCCCACAATAAGGGGCAAGTTATCACTGAAAAAATATGAAGCACAAAATCTAGTTAATAAAAATAAAAGTATGCTTAGCGCATAGAATCTCTCACTAATAATTGAAGATGATGGCTCCATTTATTTATATGTGTATTACTGGTTATTCTATCAACCTGCTGAAGGATTTGGGGCCATGTTTTTCTAGAGAATATGCTGGCTAACTCTCTGCACTGTGCTTGCAATGATTTCCCACTGTCACTGAGATTTATATGATAATAAAACAGGGGTAATCAGATGAGCAAAGAACTTTTCCCAGGATCCTAAACCTGAGATTCCAAGAAAAAAAGCACAATTTAAATAATTGAATTAGGAATCTCTGTGGACTATATTGCCCCCACAAAAAACTAACATATTCAACTCCTATTTAGAGAATTGAAATTCTAAAGGAACTACTTTTCTTATTTTATGGTTAAATTCAGACACCAATAAACTATCTAAGGTGTAAAGCATTTCCCTATTATGTATATCCAAGGAGAAAATGGATGCAACGTTTTCAAGTAATTATTTTGTGTCCAGCACAGTGGTAAGCAGTTCACATATTATTATATAGCTCCAAAACACTTTGAGGTGAATATTATTTTTGTTTTGCAGATCAGAGAACTGAGAATCAGAAAGTGCCTAATATCACACTGCCAGACATGAATATTATGACATTTTGTAAAACTTTCTGTGATAAATTAGTCATTATCTCTGAAAAACAAGAAGAAAGTCTTTAATCAGGTTTTAGAAATGTGTTAGATAATTCTCAATTTTATATATCTAGGTGAGAGAATGATCCATCTCATATTTTTGCACAGAAGTGTACATACTTGAATATGTATTACGATTTAAGTCAAATGGAATACAGCCAAAATTATCATTGGTTGTGCATCTTTTGATTTAAGTGCAGTTCAACAAACACATTGAACATCTAGTATGTAGTGTCATTCATTTGTTATTCTATTAACAAACTTAAGTGAGTACCTACTGTATGCAATAATGGAGATGTGTTAATGAATGATATTTTTATTATTGAAAACTCACCAGTAGCTAATATATGTATAAAGTAATACATGTAAAACTATAAAAACAAATGAACAAAGAGAGGAAAATGTATAGGAAAAGGATAAAACGGTAAAAAAAAAATATGGAAAAGGATATCAACAAGTAATTTGCAGAAGTTGTAATCCAAAAACATAAAAACATTAACAAAACTCAAAATTATTTGTTTTCAGATAAAAGCAAAATACAACAAAAGTACTACCATACTATACCTTTGCAACTGGCAAAACCCCACAAAGCTAGACAACATTGAGTGTTGGAGAGGATTTGGGAATTCTGAACCCTCTGAGTGACTGCTGGGAGTGCACGGCCACCTTTCTGGCATGTTTATTAAATGATCTGTTCTTGGTTCTACATCCCAAAGAACTTCTCACAGAAGTCCATGAGAGACACCACCAGAGTGCCCATGACAGGGGAACAATGTAACCATCACCAGGAGGATGGGGAATAGACTCCCTTTTTCATGAATGTAGGAGTTGGGATGGTTGATTTTGTGTGTCAGTTTGACTAGGCCAGGGAGTGCCCAGATGAAACATTATTTCTGGATGTGCCTGAGGATGTTTTTTCGTGAGATTACCATTTAAGTTTTCATGAATTCAGTAAAGTAGATCACCCTCCTCAGTGTGGGTCAGCATCATCAAATCTGTTGAGGGCCTGACTAGAACAAAACGTGGAGGAAGGGGGAATGCTCTCATTATTATTCCTGTCAGGTTGCTTGAGCTGGGATATTGATCTTCTCAATACTCTTGGTTTTCAGGCCTTTGGATCTTGACTGTAATTTCCATCATCAGCTCCCCTGGTTCTCAGGCTTTTGACTTTGGATGGAATTAGACCACAAGCTCTCTTGGGTGTCTAGCTTGGAGACAGTAGATCATGGGATGACTCCATAACTACATGAACAAATTCCTTATAATAAGTCTCTTCATATATATACATGAATCTCCTATTGGTTCTGTTTCTGTAGAAAACCCTGTAGTCTATGATGAGGGAGAAAGGAATTACTGCAGAAAAGGTAAGAAAAAGCAATAAATAAATGACATAGAAAGGTGCCTGCCATGGATAAATGATAATGTACTGTGAACTGAGTAAGATTAATTCAGAGCTTAGTATATGAGATCAAAGAGGGGAAAAAAAATAAACACTCTGTCTCATTGAATCCAATTAAAACTCATTTTAAAATGTTTTCATTTACAAAATTGAACAAGACTCTCAAGTACATAGGAATAAACACACATACATGTATTAATATGTATTAAATACATGTTTATAAATGTATATGTGTGTGTGTGTTCTCTATTGAAGACCATTAAAATAAGAACAGAGAAAAGGAGAGATATTCTTTGTTTTTTGATGAAAAAAATCAGTACAGAATATACACAATAATGGAAATTCTTCAACTGAACCTATATGTTCAATGTTACTGCAAACACAAATCTCAATAGGGATTTTTATGATTTTTTCTTTATTTTGTTTGTTTCAACAATTTGATCTTAAAATTCAAGTGAGAGACTAAAGGATCAATGATACTAAAGATATCTTTGAAAAAAATAAGGTTAGAAACTTACTCTACTAGATACTACGACATTAGACTTTCAAATTCAGTTCTGAGAAAGACAAGTTGACCAGCGAAACAGAATAGGGAGCCCAAGGATAAACCAATACATAATAGGAAACAGAGGTGGGTTTTCAAATCAGTCTGGAGAGGATGGTCTACTCAAGCAATAGCTTTGGACAAAAATAAGTTAAGTATCATATTGTAAGGTATATTTTTGAAGAACATAGAATTTATATGAGTTCAAAATCCACTTCTCTATGACATGTCTTCAGGAAGTTATTTTACCTTAGTATCCTTATCTGTAAAATGGACTTAAGGATAATACCTAACTCTTAGTGCTGGGGATTTCAATGCCACCACATTAAAAGTGTATATAGTAAGCAATAGATGTGTTAGGTAGTGTACTTATTATAAATCCAACTGATAGGCTGCATAATTAGGATTCTTTTCCTCCTAGTTAACTAATTCATTTATCCATTCAAAATTATTTCTTGCAAAACTATCATGTATCAGATGCTATTTTGAGTAGTGGACATAAGACAGTGTAGGAAGCAGAAGTGAATACTGACTGCATGGAACCATAAGTCTTGGGAAAGGAGATTAATTTGCAGAAGATAAATAAGTAAAATGCATAGACTATTAACTGATAATGAAAGCTATGGGGAGAAAATGGAATAGGATTTGGTATGTCAGAGTGTGTGAAATTTAAGTATGTGGCCAATGAAGGCCTTATAAAAAAAAAAAAAAAGCTAATATATGAGTAAAGTGTGGATGGAGGAAATGGAACAACTCATAGACACCACATAGGAAAGCGTACATCTCCAGTGCTCTCCAGTCCTGACAAAATACAGAACAAAAATGAGTCCACAATAAGTCCACGCCTTCAGTTTGGCACTATCCAGTTTGAATCAGTATATTCTCAAATAAATCCTTGAAAAGAAATTGAATATGCCTCAGTTTACCTTCTTGTGCTAGTTTGTGGAGATTTTTCTTATGAGAGTATATTAGATTTTGTTAGATATTTTCCTGGATCCATAGATATAATCATGTGACTTTTCTATTTTAGTTTATTGAAGTGATG